>NC_132782.1:62342268-62962268 GCF_048418805.1 Vulpes vulpes
GCACCAGGGGTTGCTCATTCCCTGGTCTTTGCTGAGGGATCCAACCCCATGTCCCGAGGAAGATCCTGAAGTCCCGAAGGCTCGCAGGCCTGTCTTTCCCTCCAGCTCCCTGGCAGCATCCTGGGGTTGGGCAGGTCCCCAGCTGTGCTTTTCAGCCCTGGTTTGGGGCCACGGCTAGAGGCTAGAAGGTCCGACGGGTCTGGGGTAGACTCGGGGCCCGTTCACCCAGATGGCCTATCCCTGGGTAACGGTCTGGGATCCCACAGGGGCGCTGAATGGTGGGGTCTCTGCAGAGCACTCAACCATCTTGGGTCCAGCTGCTCAACCACAGAATTCTCTGCTTTTCTGCTGTGTAAGCTGTGCTTCCCTGAGCATCTGCAGACTCTGGCCCTCATGCTCCCCCGCGGTCATCCCTTTCATGCACACAGGACGCCCTCAAACCTTAGTAACCACCACCCACCGCCCTGTCCTTGCATTGGTCATTCCTGCGAGCACCTCACACCCCTCTGGCTCCTGTGCAGGTGACAGCCAGCCTCCTCTGTCCCTGCTGGCTGAGCACCTTCCCCACCAGGTGGTGAGCACCCCACCCAGGGAAGAAGTAGGATTTGGCAAGGATGCCTTCAGACTGCCACGCAGACTCAAACCTTTGCACTTAGTCAGCCACGGGGCCACCGGAGCCAAGACGGGCCATCGGCAGAGGCCCTGTGGGGAGAAAAGACTGGCCCCTTGCACTACTGTGGGGGTCACTTACAAGCAAATGCGTCCCATGGATGCTGGTGAGAAATTCAAGACTCTGGGTGGCAGAGGGAGGTCTTCGTGTCTCAGGGCACAGCGAGCAGCATGGGTACCATGCTCCCTTGTCCCTCTTGTTGCTGTGCCCTGCAGGGCCATGACCTGGACCAACAGTACAGATGGAACCTTCTCTGCCCTGCGGGCTCTCACCGAGGGCTGGAAACCCTTCTCCAGCAGGTGAGTCCCATCTGCAATCATGCGCCTGTTTTCACTGCCTCGTGAGTTTCCAGCGTGTGGCCAGGGTTCCTCTGCCTCGACCACAGAAGTGGTCGCTGGGTGGCCGGCTTCCTCTCTGCAGGCCGTCACGACTGCAGGCCTGTGCCCCAGTGTCGAGCTGCAGCGGCGCCCACCCTTCAACCCCTCATCTGAGCTGCCATTTCAGCCTGGAGAACTGTCCATGATCTCAGTTGCCATTTCCCATGAAGTTTTTTCTTCTCTGTCTCCTGATTATGGTTTATAACAAAACTCCACTGCCGTTGATGAGCTGGGCCCTTCTGGATGTCGTAGCCGTGGTTTCCAACTGGAATGCACCCTTCTCTACCATCACCACATATCATGGGAGCGCTTCCTTTCCTACCAGCTTATGGAATGGTTATTCCTGGAAACTGCTTCTCTTTTCCAGGGTCATCATTTGGGGCTGGTATTACCTGAGTCTCAATCCATGACCGGCTCCCCTCTGCCTTTGCCTCCTGACTTGTCCTTCGTGGTCAGACACCTTCCTCCCTCCGTGATCTCTCACTTGAGCCTGGAAATCACCTGTCTCCGCCACCTGCCTGCCATGGAGCGTCTGCTGCATCTACAATTGTGGCTGACAAGCCACATCTCATCCACACGAGCCCTCCCCTCCTGTGAGGTCTGCTTTTGTCCATCACCCGACTTGTGAATGGTCACCGGAAACCCCCCTTTCTGGGTCACCCGAGCTCACACTGGCACCTGGGGCCTTCCTCACAGGTCACAGGAGTTTCGTTTACACCCGGCACCCTTGGGTGTCCTGTCATCCAATTATCGTTTGTGACTCGTGGTCTCTCTCCTCACCACCTGAGTCATCCTTGCTGATCAGAGGCTGTCTTAGTGTCTGCAGTTATTTTTTCGTATGAGAAGCCTTCCTTCTGTAGCATCTGAGTTATCAGTAATGACTAGAACCTTCCTCATCAGCTCCCACGTACCTCTTGAAACCTCTTCCCGTCCTGTGGGTGGCGGCTGACGACGGAGTCTTCTGTGCAGCCACCTATTGCTCTGTCACCTTCCCTCACTCATCCACCTCCATTTGTCGCAAACCCCTGGAAACACGGCTCCCCAGAGTCTGGGCACAGTGTGGGGCTGGAAATCTCTGTCTGCCCCATTGAGTTATTAGGACTAAAATCATTCTCTCTCTGTCAAAGCTGAGTTCTCCTTTTTGACCAGAAGCTTCTCCCCGTGTTAGCCGAGCCGCCGTTGATGGCTGCGGCGGGGTTCTATGTAGCGCACTGACTGAAGAGCGGAGGCTGTCTCTACCCCAGCGGCCATCCATGACCAGAGGTCTCTATGGGCTGATTTACCACATGCCCTGGAGCCACACTCCCTCTGCTGCCTGTGTCACCGCTTGCGACCAGAGAGCCCTTCTTGGCCATCTGAGTTACTTATGACTGGAAACATCCCTTCCTTACCTCCCAGGTGTCATTTCCAAGCGGCAACCTTGTCTTTCGCCTCCTAAGTTTTCTTTTTTTTTTATTTTATTTTTTTATTTTTATTTTTTTTGCCTCCTAAGTTTTCACACACATCATGAACTGTTCCATCTCCTGACATGCACACAGAAAATCCTCCTCCTGCATCCCCTGACTTGTCCCGGGGTGAGAGGGTCCTTTCTCTCCTTCAAGTCCTCCCCTGTGGGCGCCTCCATCCCCAGAGCCTTGCGCTGCTCACCTGTTTGGCCCTCGATGGTCTTGTCTTGCCCAGCAGTGTTTTCCTGGAGAAAGCAGGCATGTTGAATGGCCGCTGTGAATCCTCGCATCCTGACTACTCTCTGGAGTTAGTTTGGGGCACAGATGATCTTTGTCGCTTTAGTTTTCTGTCTCCTGGGAAGGAGCCCACTGAGAGCGTGTGTTCCAGGAGCGCTCCACGAGGCCAGGTTACCCAGGATGCTACGGGTCTGCTTGTCCCCGAGCCTTTCCTCTGTCTCCCCAAGGCCATGAGGGAAAGGAGGCCCTCCCTCAACCACTTGGGTCAAGTCGCTTGCTCTCACGTACATCAGTGTTTTGGTTTCTTTTTGAGTTTTTCAGAAAATAAGGGTGTTTTCCGATGCTTGTCACTCTGCCATGTATGGTGCCGACAGCGTGCAGCAGCCACTGCTCCTGGCTGGACCGGGCATGTGGGACCCTGTGGCCAGGGGCGCTGGGGGAGGTGGGGACCCCACTGCCCTGCCAGCAGCTCTGGAGAGACAGTGCCAGCCCGCAGCTACTGTGCCGAACCACACATGGGGCCCTAACTGCATTGCCTCCTGGGGGCTAACCTGCTTGCTCCCAGCTACAAGTGGCCCTGTGAAATGCAAGCCCAGTCTGTGGGCCCCTTCATGCTGGATTCAGTTCCTGAAGACTGCCATGTGCTTGGCCCTTTACCTGGCCCAGGGAGTGGATGCACCTGTGCCCACGCTGCCCTTGGCTCTGACCTTCACTGCCGCATGGGACACTGTGATGAGGAGTGACAAGGGTGGAGGAAGTCTGGAGGGGAAGCCAGCCACTGATCTCACAGCCATCCGCTCCCTCCCCGGCCCTCCTCCCTGGTCGGCCTCAGAGCCCAGGGAACCCAGGAGAGCACAACTTCGGCCACAGAGCCACCCTCACTGTCCCCCACCACATCCTGTCCCCCACCACATGCCCTTCCCCAGGTTCCTTTCCCAGGGAGCTGAAGTGCACTCACTTCTCTTGGGGCTGGGCTGCCTTAGCCATCATTGATGAGTCCTTGTAACAGAATGTTATTTTACACTAACTTGTGAGTTTTAAACACCCATGCTTAAGACAGGCACTGGCTTTGGACTATCTTAATTTCTTCTGTTGCTTAACAGCCACCTAGACTGATAATTTATGCCCCATGTAGGTAGAACCAGCTGTGCTTGGGGCTAGAGAGCGAGGGCTGGCTAATGTCAGCACTCTCCTAGGTCAGCTCTCTGTATGCTGAGGTGGTGCTTGTCCCAGCCACAGATGTTCACCTTTATTAGAGCTATCACACGTAATGTTTCCATGTCATACTTCCTACAGGTGCCCAGGGGGCTGAACACCACGAACCTGTCCCCTGTGAGCACCTGTCCCTGTGCGCATGTTCACCTATAACTATATTCACCTGTGAGCAGGGTCCCCTGTGATTTGGGAAAGAACACGTTTAAGTTGTTAAATCAGGGCAGCCTGGGTGGCTCAGTGGTTTAGTGCCACCTTCAGCCCAGGGTGTGACCCTGGAGACCTGAGATGGAGTCCCGCATCGAGCTCCCTGTGTGCAGCCTGCTTCTGCCTCTGCCTCTCTCTCTCTCTCTCATGAATAAGTAAATCTTTTTTTTTTTTTTTAAGTTGTTAAATCAAAGTGAGCTGAAGCAGAACACATGGCAGGGCTTAGTTTATTGTACCCTGTGATTTGGGGACTTGCTGTTAACACATTGGGTAACTCGGGGAATGGGTGGTGATAACATGATGGTCCCCTTCCTGCATGTGCTGGGCCAAGCTGGCTGCCGATGGGAGTGCCACAAAGCCCCAGCACTGTCTGGGTCAGGAGAGCAGGAGCCACTCTAGGGCAGGATCTGGCCTCCCACCAGTCTCTAGCAGGGTTATTATATTTTCTGCTGACACAACATCTTTTATTTCCCTTTTGGAGGAAAACTGGCAAGTGATCGTCTAGTTTTTATTCAACTTAGCTTTTGGAACAAAGGAGAAGAAGGACCTGTTGCTTACGTTAGATGCACAGGTGGGAAAACTCTGGCCACATCCTGATTAAAAAGACAGACTTTTAGTGGGAACAGTGATGCAGGACACTGGGGCTGCCTCCTTGTTCTGAGATCAGTTTCCTCCTCTGGGAGATGAATGCTGCATGTTCACTCAGCGTGAGAAGTATGGTACTGGTAACTTCCAGCCACAGGTCACCAGCATCACTTTAAAATGGTCAAAGGATGCTGAGTGAAATAAGTCAATCGGAGAAGGACAGTGTATGTTCTCATTCATTTGGGGAATATGAATAATAGTGAAAGGGAATATAAAGGAAGGGAGAAGAAATGTTGGGAAATATCAGGAAGGGAGACAGAACATAAAGACTCCTAACTCGGGGAAACGAACTAGGGGTGGTGGAAGGGGAGGAGGGCGGGTGTTGGAGGGGAATGGGTGACGGGCACTGAGGTGGACACTTGACGGGATGAGCACTGGGTGTTTTTCTGTATGTTGGTAAATTGAACACCAATAAAAATTAATTAAAAAAAACTGTATACCAAAAAAATAAAATAAAATAAAATAAAATGGTCAAAGGCAAAAAAATAAAAATAAAAATAAAAATAAAAATAAAAATAAAATAAAATAAAATAATAAAATAAAATAAAATGGTCAAAGGCTTTGATCTCCAGATGTGTGTAGGTAATGACCAAGTCTGTCCTCATCTCCAGGAAAAATTGGAGTTGATGCCAGATTTGCTCAACACAAGCCCATCAGTCGCCAGGACCCTTAAGTAGCCGGGGCTCTCAGACCCTAAGGGACAGACCAGGGATCCTGGTATCAGCACATATCCCAACAGGTGAGCCCCATCTGGCCCCTATCTGATGCATGTCTGGGCCCAGTCTGGTCCCTCTCTGACCCATCTGACCCCTGTCTGGCCCCCATCTCACCCCTGTCTGACCCAATCTGACCCCTGTCTGATCCCTGTTGACCCCACCTGACTCTTGTCTGGCTGCCACCTGACCCCCATCTGGCCCTCCCTCTGCCTGGCACAGCGAGTCCGTCCCTGGGGATCAGCCCTGGCACCTCATCTGAACGAGGGGACAGTGGCCTCAAGGGCTGCCACACGATATTTCAGAAAAAGCACGTCCTAAGTGCTCGAGTCCCTTGTCCTTCTGGGTGGTCTTCTCTCTCCCGTGACCCCAGGTGCAGGTACCAACTCTCTGGCCCTCTGGCCTCTAGGGCTCCACCCAGGCCCCTTCCGGCCCGCTGGCACCCTGTGTTTCAGGCGCTGAGTGTGTCAGTCTGTTTCCTGTGTGTCCCACTCCTCCCTGTAGACACTGCCACTTGCCTCGGGAGTATAGTTATGGTCCCTGTGCATACTTCATTGTTAGCCTGGAAGTCACCCTCGGACGGCTCTTCCAGGGGCTGCTCACAGGGCGATGCCTCCCAGGTCCCAACAAAGGCCTTCTGTCCACAGGCCCCATTTGTTCAGTTTTATTTGGCTGTTTGGAGTGTTCTTTGCTGTCAATGCTGAGGTCATGACACTTGATCTGTCCATCACCAAGATGCGCCTCAGGGATCTAAGGCCAGAGAGTAGTCTAGGGGTTTAAGACAGCTGGTGGCTGAGGCTCAATGCACCCTGGGACGTGGCCACAGGCTGGGAAGCCCCCAGCAGAGGCAGGACCTGTGGCTCCAGCTCCCTCCTGTGGTGGCCAGGGAAAGGGCAGCTGCCTGGGCCTGCCGGAAAACAGGGATGGGCCCAGGCCCATCCGAGTGCCCGCAGGCCAGCCCTGAATGCCTACTGGTAAGGCTACAGCAGGGCACAAACCCGGCTTCCCTGCTGGGGCTGTCAGAGTGGGGTGGCTACATCTGGATGCCTATAACCCATTGTAGGTTGAACCTGGGCACGGAGCCCGGGTGCATCAAGGCCTGGCCTCCAGGGAGGCCTGCAGGGGAGCTGAGAGGTCCCACTGGCCACCAACCCTTCCATGATCACAAGCCCCAGGCCCGAGGGGCAGTGTGCTACCAACCACAGGCAGGTACATGGGGACCCTCTTGGGGGACAAGCCTGTGGCGCAGAGCATGAAGGATGTTCCAGAGAGGCAGGGGCAGGCATTACCCTGAGCCTAGGTCAATGCCTGCTGGGGTCTCAGCAGCTGGTGCATGCACATCCCTGGGTGCTGACCTCAGAGTTGGGGGCCTGCTGCTGTGCAGGGTTCAGAGTCCATGCAAGATGCAGAGGGATCCCTGGGTGGCGCAGTGGTTTAGCGCCTGTCTTTGGCCCAGGGCGCGATCCTGGAGACCCGGGATCGAATCCCACATCGGGCTCCCGGTGCATGGAGCCTGCTTCTCCCTCTGCCTGTGTCTCTGCCTCTCTCTCTCTCTGTGTGACTATCATAAATAAATTTAAAAAAAAAAAATTTAAAAAAAAAAAAAAAAAAAAAAAAAAAAAAAAAAAAGATGCAGAGCTCACAGCGCAGGCAAGCTTCAGGGCCCTTCCCCCATCCCGATGTCCCCCGGCCCTGGACCCCACACATCCTGTAGCCCAGGGCCCCATGTGGGGCGACATGGGCTGACTTGGGTGTGACTGCCCCTGAATGTGATGTGACATGTCTAGGACACCAGCCACCTGGGCCTGTGAGGCCCCTGACACCCGCCTTCCATGGCGGGCTGCGAAGACACAGCACTAAGAATGCAGAGCATCTTAACAACTGTACGTTCTGGTTAAGCTGTGGCCAAGATTATAATATTTGTGGCACATTGTGTTAAATAATATCAAAGTTAATGACATCTATTTCTTTTTGGGTTTCTTTTTAAATGTGAAAACTAGAAAATCAGTTGTACATAAATGGCTTGCAGTGCATGCTCTTGGACAGGCTGGTCCAGAGAGCCATCTGAGCAATAAATCTTTGTGTCTCTGAGTTACCAGTAAAGGTTTTGGAGGAAGGAAGTATGAAGGCTTTTGCTAATTTTGTGGTCCTGCCTGGAAAGTCTCATATACTTGTTCCCTACAATGTAAACACTACATAGCCTTAGGTAAGAAGCTGCCCATGGAGGCAACCCGGGTCCCCAGGGTAGGCGGGCACATGGCACACACACCCGGATGTGGATAGAGAGGCAGAGGGTCCTCACTGCAGAGATGCTGCAAGTCCTCCCCACGTAGCAGCCCAATGCCCTGTACTCACCATGCGGCAGGTTGGGGAGAAGGCAGGCAGACCCACTGGGGAGGCTTCTCCCACGGTCCTGGGAAGATAGACACTAGAGAGGCTGTCAGCCCCCGGGCCCCACGGGCTGCCTCTATGGGATGTCCTGTAGGGTCTGGCGTGGGTTAGCGGGGAGGTCCACGGGTCCTGGGGGGGCACTCTCACCTCGCTAGCTCACAGTTTTGCATCTGTTGGTTCACACATGACACGAGTCCAGTGTCGTGGGGCCTCCCTGTCTCTAGGGACATGAATGGCTCAGGACAGAACAGGGCATCGAGAAGCACACTTGCCATGAGCAGAACCAGATACTTTAGGAATTAAGTGGTAATCAATGAGCTTGTGAGTTGAAAAGTCCTGGGGATGGCTCAGGGGCCACCACACTGTGGTGAGTCCCAGCTCCGAGAGCCCCGGTAGGTTCTCAGGAGAAGATGGGAGAGAAGTCACCTTGTACCCGGTGCTTCAGGCAAGAGGATAGGAGGAGGACCGTCTGAAATACGCCCATGGCTCCCGCTCACAGAGCAAAGGCATCCCTCGGAGTAAGTACTATGCCAGAGCCCCATCTGACTGGGCAAAAGCAAGCAGACACCTCCAGCCTTCCTGCCTCACGAAAAGAGAGACAAAGTCTAGGAGGCTGGCAGGAGATTACGTCACAGGGACTCCCGCCCAGTAAAAACCAGCACAGATGGTGGCCCTGTGGAATCCGTGGGCTCCAGCCCAATCACTGAGTGTGACAACCAATAGAGGCAGGACACGGACTATCCAGGGAGTGTCTATGGAAACCCAGGACCTCGGGGGACACAGCCCCCAGGCCAGCAGAGGTCAGCTCGGCCTGCCACGCCTGGCACCGCAGCCGCTAGCATGCGCAGCCCGACTCGGAGTAGCAGGAAGCCTCCCAGCAAAGGCCCGTTTGTCCGGTAGCCAGGTCCAACTTTGCATGGAAAACTGCCAGGCTTACCGAAGCACCAGAAAAATCTACCCTAAAAGACAAGAACGGCATCATGACAAGACTCAGACGTGGAGAGATGCTGGAATGATCCAACCAGGAACTTAAAATGTCCGCGACTGAAATACTGGAGACTGTAACGGAAACAGTGAGCGACATGCCAGGGCGGGTGGGCAGTGTCCGCAGAGACGTGGAAACGCCAAGAAGCTTCAGGAACACACCGTGGCGGCGGGGAAGCTGGAGGTTTCGACAGCCATCCCTCATTGCTTGAGGATGTCCTCTGTTTGCTGAGATTGATCGAGAACACATGTTAAATTTGTGAAATGCTTTCTCCATCAATATCATAACTTTGTAAAAGCCGGTTAATATAGTGTATTATGAGGGGTGCCTTGGGGGCCCAGTTGGTTAAGCATCCGACTCTTGATTTCGGCTCAGGTCATGATCAGGGTCGTGGGATCGAGCCCCATGTCAGGCTCTGCCCTCAATGTGGTGTCTGCTTGAGATTCTCTCTCTCTCTCTCTTTGCCCTTCCCACTAGCATGTGCTCTCTCTCTAAAATAAACAAATAAAATCTTTTTAATAATAGTGCATTATGCTGATTGATTTTTAAATATTGAAACAGCCTTACATTCCCAAAATCCTACGACCATGGTACATGTTTGTAAAATATTTCTGGATTTCACCAATATTTTATTGAGGAATTTTGTGTCTCTAATTAATAAGGGACTATAGTTTTATTTTCTTCTAAAATCATGTCTTAACATTGGTTAAATGTAGCGATTTGCAAAATATTCCCTGCTCTTTTATTTTCTGTAAAAGCCTGGGTTAAGCTGATCTAAATTTTTCCCTTAAGGTAAACTAGAATTCACCCCTGAAACCATCTGTACCTGGGGGGTTATTTTTCAGAAGGTTTTTAATTATAATTCTATTTCCTAATAGTTATAGTACTGTTCAGGGATTTCTCCCCTTGGGTGAGTTTTGGTGGATTGTGGCTTTTGAGAAATGGGTCTGTTTCCGGCAAGCAGCGGAGCTTCCCTGCAGAGGGCTGTTTGAAGGGTTTCTGTTTGTCCCTCCAGGGTCCGTGAGTCTTCAGGGACAGCCCTCTGTCGGTCCAGGGAGTGGCCGTTCGTATCTTCTCCCTGTTTTCTTGTCAGTCTTGACTGATGTTTTTTCATTTTAGTGATCTTTTAAATAATCTTTAATTCATTAATTTTTTCCTACCCTTCCTTTTTCAATCTCACTCTGTGCTCTTTTGTTCATGATTTCCCTTCCTTGCTGCTTGTGTTTATTTCCTTTTCCCCCCAGGTTCTCCAGGAAGAAGTTTAGATTATTTATGTTCTGTTCACTGCATAAGTATTTAATGCCATAAATTCCCCTTGAAGCCCTGGCTTAGTTGTATCACACCAGCTGATTCATGTTCACAGCCTTTTGCTTTAAGTCTCCTGTGAGGCGTCCACTGTCTGTGGACCTGGTGAAGTGTTGCTCCACTGCTGGGGCCTGGGAGCTTTCCTGCTCCCAGGCTCTCGTCTCCATCCCTGTGGTCAGACCACATATGCAGTGGGATTTACGCTGCATTTGCTAGGGTTTGTTTTATGACCCGGTATGTGTCCTCTCCTGGGGAAGGTTCTCGGGACTGTGAGAGGGTGCACACCTGGCCGCCGAGGGCCATGTCACGGAGACGACAGTTCGCTCCAGTTGGTCAGTGATGTTCAATTATTTATATCATTGCTGTTTTTCTTTTTACTGCTTCTGTCACTTCTTGAGAGAGGAACGTTGCAGTGTCCAATCATAACCGCGGATCGATCTACTTCTGCGGTCTGATGCATCTCTGTATCCTGGGTTTCTTGTACACTTGGTACATTTTCTCAGTGAACTCACTTCTCTTTTCTCTTGGGTCACTCTGTAATGCCTCCGTTTTCTCAGGTAGTTCCCAACCACTTCAGCGTTTATTCGATTTGTTTGCATGGCATGTCTCTTAAATTCCTTATTTTAAATCCACCCATATCATTACATTTTGCGTGAGTATTTTGTAGACTGTATCTACTCGAGTAATTTAAAAATCCACGGTGCGCTGTGTCGTTAGCGGGTCTGTTGAGACTGCTTCCATCCAAAAGTCACTTGCTAGGATCCAGTTTTATTATTCAGGCTTGCATTTTCCTTTCCTTCTCATTCCTCTGCTTCCTGTTTCCTGCCCTCTTTTGAGCCACTGGGTCATTTTACAGCCTCGAGGAGCCAAGCTGCTCTCACCACCTGGGTGCAGGCAGCAGGGTTCCTGGCATTGGTCACTGTTCTGTCCCCAGATGGTGGCGGTTATGGACCTGTTGCTCTGGGTTAGCCGCGCTGTCTCTATGTCTGAAAGCCTGTCACGTCTGCACCCGGTTTCATCCCCTCTTCACTTCCGCTCGGGTCACTGCACCCATACCACACTCAGAGCTGTGCTGAAGCCTCTCTGTTACCCTATGGTCATGGGAAGTTGCTCTTGCGGACGCGCTCTCTGGATGTTTGCATATTTCCAGCCCCTTCTGCCCTTATTCTTGCAGAGCCGCTGGCTAGATGCACATTCCTGGCTTCATTTCCTCCTGGAGTGGCTTTAAAACGCAGCTGCATTGTTTCCTAGCAGTGAGCGGCTATTGCAACACTTATGCCAACCCTGTGTTCTTTCTTTGTCAACACACTTGGAAATCTTTTGTGCCGGAATGTCCACAGAGAACGTCTCCCTTGTCTTTGGAGCCTGACCAAAGGGCTCAGCTAGACCCACAGCAACCTTCGCCAGACCCCTTGGCCTCCCCAGACCTGGCTTGCACTGACTGCGGCCCAGAGGGAACGTGAGCATCAGGGCCATCACTCAGTCCCTTACCTGGAATTACCTCCTAGGTAAACCGTGCAGACAAACCTGAGGACAGAGAATGAGGGGCTCCCCCCGGGGGAGGGAGGTCTCTGTGACTAAGGAAACACGCAGAAATGCTCACCACGCCAGCCATGCAGAGACCCCCGTGGCAGCACACCCGACCCGAGAGCGGCCAGCGCGGTGGCAGTGTGGGCAGGAGCAGGAGGGGCTCGTCAGCACGCCACGGGGGCTGCATCTGGAGGGCAGCCAACGGAGACTGTGCGCACAGGTCAGGACAAGGTTGTCAGAGGACACAGTGAACTCCATGTTCCGGGCCCCCGGGCTGAGCTCACCGCACCCTGTGGCCCTGTCAGGGCTCCCGTGGCCTGTGGGCTTCTGGGAGCAGAACAGAGAAGAGGCAGCGGCCGCCAGAACCAGGGTTCGCCAGGTGGGGCACACGGGCCCCGTGACAGGTAGACATGGGCTGCTCCCTCACGGCCCCAGCACTTTCAAGCACCATCATCCCCCGTCCTGTCACAAGAGTGGCCAGCAGGCACCCGCCCTGCTTAGGAAGACTTGGTAACACAGGGGGAGCAGGAGTGGCCGCGAACCGACATGTTCTGGAGGCTGCGTGCCCCGGGGAGCGGGAATCCTAACCCCCGATGGCTGCGAGGATCTGGGCAGATCACCCGCTTTCCAGAGAGAAACCAGACCGTCCTTCAGAGACGGATCCCCCCTGCGTCTCTGCCTTGGCGCGCTTACTGCCCCTGTCGGCGAAGCAGGAGCTTCTTTCCGGAGCTTTGAAGAACCCAAGGTGCGTTTCAAACTTCAGGTCACCCAGCGGGAGCCCGTACCCAGCCGCCGCCTGCTCCCCGTCCGGGGTCCCACCGCGTATCTGAGATTTATCCGCTGAAGCACTTAGAAGGTGTTTCAGTGACTTACTTCTGCATCACTGACTATTCGGGAAGATTCTTGGTGGAAGCGTGCAGCTTTAGTATCTCTGTGCGTTGACCTGAGTCATAGCAAGAAAAATTTTCATATTTTCTGTTTTCTAAACAGTTCCCTAGAAGTGGTTATCTACTTGGAAATGAATTAATTCGTCTGTGCTACTACAAGTTGGCACACAGAAATATCCAGAGCTGCTGTATTCCAAGGGGCCTGACCTGTCAGCCTCCTCTTGTTCCGAAGAAACACAGACATAGCTTGTTAGCGGTCAGTTAAACCGTGTCGGGGGTGGGGGGCTCCTCTCATTCAATCACGGGAGGCCCTTGGGGCCGGGGGCTAGCTCCACACACAGGCCCAAAGCCCCTGCCCAGCTATGACCATGTGCACATGTGCAGGTGGGTGGACCCCAAAAGGGGTCCCCTGCCTGGACCCCCTCAGCAGTGACCCTCCCCCAGGCCCAGACCCCACATGGCTCAGTTCTCCAGCCCCTGAGGCTCCACTCCAGCTGCCCCAGAGCAGAAGACCCTGGGTCTGGCTAAGGACCACTGTGTCCCCTGCCTTAGGCTGAAGTGAGAACTGTCCCCTACTGCACAGGCCATAGGCTAAACCTGAACTTGTGGCATCTGCTTTGATGGGCTGGGCAGAAAGGCCAGAGATGGGGATCCTGCATTTTGCTCGAGTCAAAGACCACGGACTTTGAGGGTTTGGCTTTCTCAACCAGGCTGCTATGAGTTTGTTGGTTCTTGGAAAAATGGGACTCTCTTTCCTGAAGAGAACTGCCTTCAAAAGTGTGCAGAGCCTGCCTTGTAGGTTCAGGGATCACACAGGGCATCCTGAGTCACACAGGGGGTCCTGGGGTCACACAGGAGGTCCTAAGGTTACACAGGTATGTCCTGAGATCGCACAGGTGGATACTGGGTTCACAAAGTGTGTCCTGGGGTCACACAGCTATGGCTGGGGTCATACAGGTAGGTCCTGGGGCACATAGGTGGGTCCTGGGGTCAAATAGGTTTCCTAGGGTCACATAGTATGTCCTAGGGTCACACAGGTGGGTAGTAGTGTCACACAGTAAGTCCTAGGGTCATATAGGAGGTCCTGGGGTCACACAGTTGGGTCCTGGGGTCATACAGGGTCTCTGGGGTCACATATGTGGGTCCTAGGGTCACATAGGGGATCCTGGGGTCACACGGTTTATGTCTGTCCCATAAGATGCCACTGGTGCCTCAGTGCCCAGCTTGGCAGTCCCAGCAGACCCTGAGCCAGTAAAGAAGCCAAGAGGGGCCTTTGTCTAGACCAGGATTCTGAGAACTCAGGATCAGATTCTCTGCACCCAAGTGTTTGCTATTCCTGAGAGAATAACGTGTGCCTCCAGCCGGCTCAGAGCACCTTAGACGTCCTCTGGGTGACCCAGTGAGGGTGCCGCCCTGTCTTCTGGCACATTGGAGATGCCACGTGCCCCAGGGGTGACAGGCACGGCTGAGCGCCACTCCATGGGAGGCCTGGCCCCCTGGCCCCCTCCACACTCCTCCTCTCCCACTCCTGGCTGCTCCACAGCCTCCCTTCACCTCCTGCCCTGCCCTGCACTCACTGGCCTGGGGCCTCCCCCCGGGGCCCAGTGACCCTGACCTCCAGCTAGAGAGGGCTTTGGGGACAAGGCCTGCACACCCAGAGGTGGGGCCGAGGGCCTGCTCCCTATTTTGTCCACAACTCAGGTGAAGCCCCACAAAGCCCACTGAGCAAACCTGATGGGCACGAAGCTGGGGGGAGAGGGCTAATGAGCTGAACGAGGGAATCAACATCCAGCCGGTAGGCCAGAAGGCATGGGGACACGTGCCAAGTTCCCAGGCACGCGTGCGGCCCACTCAGCTCCCAGGCAGAGGGGCAGGAAGGCCTCGCTGGACAGAGTTTGTGAAAAGGATCCAAGGGTGTTGGTGGACCCCAAGAGAGCATAGCCCCAAGAGAAGGGGACCCTGAGACCACCGAGAGAATAACCCCAGGCCTCCACGGCCTGCAGGGTCCTTTTCTGCCAGCCAGACACTAGGGAAGAACAGCCTTGGACCCGCTGTACCACAGCCAAGGCTTCGGCACCATCATCACCATTGTCACAACCTGTGGTGCATCTCTCCACTAAGGGGCACGGGTGAGGCCCTGGGCAGGCCCTGTGTAGTCAGAGGCGCAGGACCCGCATGTGGGGGTGTGGGCGGCAGGGGGGCTGCAGATGCTCCATCAGGAGAATAGAAGCTCGGGTTCTGCTCTCATAGGTCTGATGGGAAGCACTGGGACAGGAGGCAGGCACTGGGCCACGCGGGATTCTGTTGGTTTGTCCAGAGTCTTGAAGAAAGCACCCTCACAGCACGAGGCGAGTGGTGCCTGGGGACTGAGTCCACAGCCCAAGCACCCGACGTGCCTGGTTCTGGTCTGTTCCTCCCTCTCACTCTGAAAACACCACTGTTTTACCGGAACCCCCGGGGAAGACATTGCTGGGTTCTCCTGGCTTCGGTCTCTGTCACCCACGGGGCTGAGTGTCAGAGGCCCGCTGGGAGCCGAGCTTTCTCACTGAGCATGGCGCTCGTGCAGATCTGAGCATCAGCACTTCGTCCTGGGCCCGCTCCATGCCGATCTCCACGCCAGGGGCCTCACATAGCGGGTCAGCCTTCTCCAGGCCGTCTGTGCCCCTTCGGGATGATTCGGGGATCCTGCAGCTCTCAATTCTGCACGGTGCAAGGCCAGGACATGACCAGAATCCACCTGGACATGGGCATGGGATGCGGGCTCGGCTGACCTCATCAGGGAGCACTGCTCTCCCCCAGCGTCCTCTAGCACGGCCATGTGCATGTCCCAACGTGTCCTCTCTTGGGGCTGTCCCTGCTCCCACCTCTCTCGTCCACCCTTCTGTCCTGCAGCAGCGTACCCTGTCTCTGCTGGGAGGGGATGTCGGGCCTCATGGGATGGCCCCCTCCTGCTCCCCTCCTGCTCCCACCTGCCTGGCTCCATCTGGTCATCCTGCACCTCATAGGTCCTGTGTCTCCTTCACCAGGTCCCACAGCAGGACCTGACGGGTGCTGACTGGAGCTGCCCGAGCCCTGGCCTGGTGCCGGAAGCTTGCTCTGCACCAGGATCCCCAGGGTCCGCAGCTGTGCTTGGGACCCCACCCGGCTGCTCTTACACGTGTGCAACCTTTCCCATGTCCCTCCGGGCCAGAGCCGTGCCTCATTCTGTGTGTCATGTTCGCATCCAAGAGGCTTGCTCCGGGTTCTGACCCCATCTCCCGCCAGCCCTTGTTTCTGCCTGAGTTTCCTCATTTCCCCGGCTTGTATAATGATATGTGTGTGAATAACTTGCCTTTTCTTCCTTCTAATCCTCATCCTTTATCTCTCCATCTGTCTCTGTCCCCATCTGTCTGTCTCCATCTCTGTCCCTGTCTTTGTCTCTGTCCCCATCTCTGTCTCTGTCCATCTCTGTCCACCTCTGTTCCCGTCTCTCTCCTGTAGCTACGACAGCCATCCCGCCTCTGAAAATGTTGAAAACACGAGGTACTGGAAGACATACCAGTCCTGGTTGTCAGGGGACTTTTTGTGGATTTTACAATTCGTTGTTGCTTTTCACCGGAGGTTTTTGAACAAACCGCGTGTTCGGTCCAGGAAATGCCTTTCTATTCTTAGTCTGCTGAGAATATTTTCACGGATGGCTGTTGAATGTTCTCAGATGTGTTTCCACACAGCGGTCTCAGGCTGCTTCTATACCTCACTGGCAGGGGCTCCAGGGGGTCGGAATCTGTGCATCTGGTCACGCCGCATGCCCATCGCCTAGCGTGGGTGCTGGTCACATGCACCTCAGCCCCCCAGGTGCCCCTCTGGATGAGGGTCCACCCCGCGGCCCTGGACACTGGGAGGGTCCACGGCACAGCAGGTTGGCATGGCTAGGCCCAGGCAGGGGCAGCAGGAGCCACCAGGAAACCTGGTGGAGGGTCTTGTAGCTCAGGAGATGGTGGGAACTGCACCCCAGCCCCACGACTGCTGAGCCCTGGCCCCTGAGGGCTGAGGCCCCACGTGGAGGACTTGGGGAGGGCCGGCACCACGAAGGACATGTCCAAGTGAGCTGGGCGACTTTGCTCTGGTCTGAGCCCACCACACACCTGACACCCACCCCACCAGGCTCTCCCCAGGCACCTCCTAAGAAACTCCGTCCCTGAGGCTCTCACAAAGTAGGACAAGCAGGGTGAATGCCAAGGTCCTGGGAAGCTTTCCACTGGCCAAGGCGGCCACAGGCCTCCCTAGGGCCCCTTCCTATGGCTGGCAGAGGAGATGGGAGGCCCTGAGGACCCCACAGCCATGTGGGCACCCCCTCCAGGTCTGGAGCCAGGACCCAGCCTCGCGGCAGGCGGGGAGGACAAGGCTCAGGCGCCTCCCCTTCCCTGGGGCCATGCCCAGCCCTGGCCTGAGGGGGCTGCGGCCCAGGGAGCCCCACCGGAATCAGGTCCCGGCACAGGTATGGCTCTCCTCGCTCAGCAGCGTCGCAGGCATCGCCAGTGACTCAGCCTCACCTCTGTCCACAGTTGGGGGTCTGTGGGCAGGTGGCCCCCAGAAGGCCCGGGCCCGCAGCCTGTAGACGTGCAGGAGGGAGTGAGTGTGCCCCCCTGGCCTGGCTCCGACTGCCCCCACCTCTCCAGCGGCTCAGGCGTGGTGCATACCTTGTGCTTCCCTCACTCCCACGGTCCTGCCCACGCTGGGGCGAAGGCAGGCAGGTGGTTTGGGGTGCCTGGTGTCCTGTGTGAGTCTCCTGCAGCTGCTGTGACAAATCCCCCCAATTTCGGTGGCTTAAATAGACAAAAACGTGTCCTCTCACTTGTGAGGCCAGAGGGCAGCCCTGGTGTTACCAGTGAACTCGTGGGGTTGGCGGCCCTGGGCCTCTCCCCAGGCCTCCACTCCAGGCCTCCTCAGCGGGCCTCCTCCACTGGCCTTCTCCGTGGCCACGGGGGTTTTTGTCTCCATAAAGACCCTCGGGTTGGCATTCAGGGCCCCCTGCCACCTTGGCCCTGCATGAGCTTTTCACCTCAGCCTCCACTTGTCATGTCTCAGCCACGGGGAGACCCACGGTTGGGGAGTGTTTCCCAAAGGGGTCTTGGGGCCGGGGGCAGTGGGGTTCCCACATCAAGCTGTTCTCCTGAGCCTCTCAGTTGGAAGGGCCAATCCCCAGGACTCAGCGCAAAGTGGGGGGCTGTCGTTGGCCCAGCCAGGCTCCGAGGGAGGACTCAGCCCCACCCACGGGGATGTGGTGACAAGGTCTCCACTGCACTCACAGAAATGCCCCCCTTGTCACCTGGTGGCACTTCCTCAGGAAAACATGGTCCACTGTGTTCCCATGAAATCTGGCTTTGCTGGGCCTTCTGGAACCAGCCCTCCACTGAGTCACAATTTCACAGTGGCTGTGCCCACAGAGCAGGGCATGTGGCATCACACACTTCTTAATCTGGGGCCAAACCCATGGAGAAAAAGACCCAGCCATGCAGGTGCCCATCCCTGGATGAGGACTGCCGGGGCCTGCGGGCAAGCTCACAAGTCTGTCACGACTACCTGGGTGCCTGGCGTCCTGGCAACCACACCGGGCCACCGTGAGCCCCAGGGGCCTTCCAAGGGTGCAGACAGGTAGCAGCTCGATGGCAGTGAGTGAACCTGCACTAAGGCCAGCCTGTGCACAGCTGGGTTCAGCTACTCTTCATGAAAGAAGCAGCCTGAGCCACACGTTGGACTTGGATAGGCATGAGGCAGAAGAGGGGACAAGTGTCAGTGGGTGGGCCTCAAATCCAACAGAAAGTGTCTGTGAAACAAGAAGAGTGACAGGTGTGGGCTCCATGGAGGGGAGGCTACTGCAAGGCAGGCAATGCCTGGAGCCAGCAGGAAGCAGCAGGAAGCCCCACAGCCTTGGAGGGAGCATGGCCTGTCCACTCCTGAGGCCAGACTCCTGGCCCCCAGAATGCTGAGAAAATGAGCTCCTATTGTGTTAAGGTCCCAGTGCGTGTGGTCAGCTGTCCCCATGGCCACGGAAGCTGTTACCTCTATCCTGTCGGTGGGTGAGGAGGGGCCCCCACCAGAGACACAGGATGGGGTATGGGGGCTCCAGAAGGTTCCAGGTCTCTCAGGCTGGCAGAGGCTCCAGAGCCAGGGTGAGCATCCCTGAACTCCTAGCTCCCACACGATGGGCAAGGCCAGGACGAAGGTCCAGAAGCCATCTCTGTGGATTGGCAGGGGTCTCAGAACAGATCCTTGTCACTGAGTCTCAGACTGGAGGTGGCACTTTTTCAAACACAAGCACCCGACGCCTTCCTCGGGCAGCCGACCCAGGGCCTCTGCTGGTCATGTGCCTGCTCAGACCCCAGGTGGAGGCACCTCCTCCCCCTCCCTAGGGAGAATGTGGGCACGGGGCCATCAAGGCAGCAACAGCTGGCTCCCCGGGACCCCAATAGGCTTTGGCCCCTTGTCAGCTGCTCCTCATCGGCCGCTCCTTGGCGAGTCCTGGCTGACTGTGTCTGTCCCCCGGGTGGCCCTCCTCACTTCAGCTGCCCTGGCTGACTGTGTCTGTCCCCTGGGTGGCCCTCCTCACTTCAGCTGCCCATCCCGAATCTGGTTTCCCAGCTGTTGGCCATCCCCAGCCTTGTGCTGAGGTGCGCAGCGTGAGGCTGGCTCCCGCGAGGCTGGCTGAGCTTCTCTGCTGTTCACCGGACGTGTTCAGGTGTTGGTGAAGGTGCTGAGACCTCAGGCCCCCAGGACCTGTGGGTGTCCCCTGCCGCAGGCCCTGGCCCTGCCCACTGCAGCTGCGCCTCCTTGGCGAGCCACCCTCCCTGCAGCTGTGAGTCTGAGCCTGGGCTCCCGGGTGCCCCAGGGGTGAGGGTCCGGGCAGGGAATGTGAGCCGAGGTGTGGGGGGCTGCTCCCATGTGTACCTGCTGTGGTCCCCACCAAGGGGAGGAGGGAGGACATACAGTGACCCTGAAGAACCTGGGGGTGCCCAGAGGCAGGCAGGTGGGTCAGTTATCCATTGCTGCACAAAATCACCACCAAGACGTGGCAGCTCTAAGCAACAAATGTTTATCGGCCCAGCTTCTGAGGGTGAGGAATCCAGGACCAGCTCACTTGTGGTCATTTTGCCTGTGGTCCGAGGCCAAGGCCACCAGAAGGCTCCCTGGGGCTGGGCTTAAGAGCTGGTGCATTCAGAATCGTGGGTGGATCTCGCGTCCTCACCTGCAGCTGGCCGCCCCTGGCCACTCACCCAGCCACTCAGCACGGGCATCTCCACGCGGCAGCTCAGGTGTGGCCACCACTGCCCTCAGAACACGTGGCCTGAGAGGGATGGAAGCCCCAGTGTCGTTCACGACCCAGACTCAGGTGCACACTGTCCATTCTGCCACACTGTATGGGAGTCCCCAGGGGGTGATCGCTGCCACCCCTCCGCAGGCCTCACTGCCCCTCATGATAGCAGCATCTCTTCATCTAGGGTGAGATGGCGAGCTCCCCTCTGTGTGGGCCCAGCCCCACTGGACCTATGGACACGACCTCAGGACATTGTGCCTGGGAAATGGGGCCCCCAGCACATGCTGGCCACTCTCCTCAAGCCAGCCCAGCAGATGCTGGGACCCCTGGCCCAGACCCGGCCTGAGCCCCCTTTCTGGGGTTCCTCTTCCCAGCCAATAGCTTCTCCTGCCGTTTCCTGGGGGAGTTTGGGATCTGTCCATCCTGCACAATCCGTGTCTTTCTGGGATGAGCCAGCGGCGTTTCTGTTGACAGATCTCTGGAAAATGTCGTGGGTCTTGTGGGCATCTTCTGGGTTTCACCCCATCAGTCAGACCTGCAAACTCATAAAGGTGCCCTCCATCTCGGGAGCCCGAGGAATGGGGCTGCTGGCTGCTCGAGGCTTGTGAGACCTGCCACTACCACGTGGGAAGGCCACGGTCTGACCCACAGCTCAGCAGGCCCTGCTTCGTCTCTGCAGAGCCCTAAAAAGGGACAAACACTCGGATCCTCCATGTCCAGTTCCAGCCACGCTCTCCCAAGAGCACTGTGAACATGGTCTCCTCTCAGAAGACGTGCCTTTGTTTTAGCGTCTTGGCTCTGGAGAGGCTGGGGGTCCTGGCTCCTCGTCTGTCACAGCATCCGCGGGCTCCTCTCCCTGCACATCGTGCTGTCAGCGAGCAGAAACAGGTCACCTCCGCTCGGCTGCATGTCCCGCCCACCAGTGACCTCCATGACCACTGTGGGCTCCACAACACCTCACTGGCTGCCACGCCTGCAGGAGCCCCCCAACGGGACGTCCCCAACAGGATCTCTGTCTCTTGACGCCACCATGGCCAGCTCCCCAAAGTCCAAAATTCTATGGACAGGAGTTTGGGCCCTTTGGGGATGATCCACCTAGTCCTCGAGTTCCTCCGCTGGCCGAGGAGGGCTTGGCCATGGCATCTCCCATGATGGCTCCAGTAGGGGTTGCCCCAAACTTCATGGTTTTGTGGGTCAGGAGTCCAGGAGCTGCTTCATGGAGGGATTGTGCTGGTGCCTTTCCTGGGGCCACAGCTGGGCTGAGGCTGCACCAGGGTTGGAAGGCGCACGTCCTGGTCTGCTCGCAGCACTGCCAGCGGGCTGCTGCTTGAGGGCCTGCATCTGGGGTCTCATAAGCCCACTTGGTGTTCTGGAGACATGGTGGCAGCGGGCTCATGTGGAACTGGGGACCCGGTGGACAGAGTGCCAGGTGGGAACAGCAGTGTCTTCACAGCCTGAACTCAGAAGTGACCTCTCAGGGCTTGTGCTTGTGCCCTGGCCACACAGACCAGCCCTGGACAAGGTGGGAGGACCTACCGGTGTGTGCCTGGGGAAGTGGGTGGTCGGGTGCCACCCGCTGCCTGGCCCTGCTGGGCTCTCATGTTTAGCGGCTCCCCTGCCCACCCACCGTTTTAGCACTAACATAGGAGCCGCTGCCTTCGCACAGGGCATGGCTAAGAAATAGTTATGTTGCTCACATCTCAGCTATATCTCAATAAAACTGAAAGAAATAAGTATCTTTTAAATAATAAAATGAAATATGAGGGGCACCTGGTGGCTCCATCGGTGAATCATCTGCCAGTTTGCCTTCGGCTCAGATCATGATCCCGGGGTCCTGGGGTCGAGACCTGTGTCGGGCTCCCTGCTCAGTGGGGTGTCTGCATCTCCTTCTGCCCTTCACCCCTGCTCGTTTTCTCACTCACTGACTCTCTGTGTCTCTCAAATGAATAAATAAAACATCTTTTTTTTTTTTTTTAAAGAAGAGGGATGCCTGGGCGGCTCAGTGGTTTAGCGCCTGCCTTTGGCTCATGTAGTGATCCCAGGGTCCTGGGATCAAGTTCCATATTGGGCTCCCTGCATGGAGCCTGCTTCTCCCTCTGCCTGCGTCTTTGCCTCTCTCTCTGTGTGTGTCTCATGAATAAATAAATAAAATCTAAAAAAAAAAAAAAAATAGAAGAAGAAGAAATAGGATATATTATTGAGGACTTGGACGAGGCAGATGGGGAGCTGGGAGCCCCATCTGCCTCAGGGCTGCAGGAGTGTGACGGCAGACCCTCCTCTCCTGCAAGCTCAACCTCTGGGGCTGCCACCGGCCAGAAAAGCCCAGGAGGGCAGTGGGTGGTGAGTGGTCCTCTCTGATGCTATGTCACCTCTTGTCCTGACCTGGAGCTCAGGTGGCTTTCCTGCAGGTTTTCCCAAGGCCCAGATCACCCCGGGGCAGGCGCACTGCCTGGTGCATTGAGGTAGACTCTGTCTTTGAGTGGAAGGAGGAAGAAAGGAGAGTGAGTACATCTTTGCTTGTCAGACACCTCAATCACCTTCTTTTTTTTTTTTATAAATTAATTTTTATTGGTGTTCAATTTACCAATATACAGAAAAAAACACCCAGTGCAATCACCTTCTACTGGCCGGCCGGCATGGGGTGGGACGAGCCCTCAGAGGAGCTTGTGCTGAGCTCACCCTGCCCATCGTCCCACAGCCTCCCGTCACCTGCCCCAGGGCCTGTGGTGGAGGATCAGTGGGTGACCCAGCAGCAGGCAGCAGGGGGCCGAGAGGACCACCTGCTACCCCTGCCCACTGGGCCCTTCCCGCCGGTCACCCAGCCCAGCCTTTAGCTTTTCTTATTCGTGATTTCAAATGGCAGCTGCCATAGCTCCAGCCTTTTCATGTTTCCAAACCTGGAAAGCCTGCCTGGAACCTTCCCTCAAAACAAAGTATTAGCGGGAGGGAGCAGCCCCTTCATGCGCTTCAGGCTCAGAGCAGGATGTCCTGGGGACCAGAGGTGGGGGCTTGATGCCTGCGCAGGAAGCGCATCCGGCGCCCACAGGGCAAGGGGTGGGGAGTACCTGGCAAAGGAAACCACGCCAAGGGAGGTCGTACAGCGTCCAGGAGGCCGGGCAGACACCCGGATGACGGCCAGCTGTCCCCCCGCTCTCCTCCTGGCTCCCACTTGGTGCACAGGGGTGAGTCCCTGAGGGAGGGGACACGCCAGAGGGAAACTGTATCCCTGTGGCCCCTCACCCAGCTCATGTGAGTCAGGGAATTTCTAGGGCGCAGGACAGGTCAGGGGTCCCGTGCCCCCTGTCCCTCCCTTGTCAGATCAAGGACAGCTCACAGCTGAGAGAGCCCTGGGCAGGGGGAGGGACAGGAGCTCCAGGGTGAGCCCATGTGGCCAGCGTGGATGCTGTGCTCCCACCTTGGGCTGAAGGGCCTGTGCCCCTGAGGGAAACTGGCCCCCACGTGGCACCACAGCCCCCTGAGGTTTGTGGAGAGGCAGTACACACACGTGTGCCCCCACCCTAGACTGTGGACCTCAAATGCCTCACAGCCAAATAGTCTGGTGACCCCGCTGGCCGTTCTGGTGGTAACAGGAAGCACACAAGCTGTGAATCTATGGCAGACGCACACCCTGTGGGGTTTCCATGGGTGCCAGCCTCGCACCTTCCACGCCGGCCCACATGGGAACTGTGAACACAGGCTCTTCCATCCTGCACTCGCATTGGCACCAGGTCAGCCCACCCCTGGAGCAGACGGGCCCAGCATCTGACGCCCCTACGTGTGTCCTGCGGGAGGGGCACTGCCTCTGTGCTCTGTGAATATTCCCTCCGGGCCGGGGAGCATTTGTAAATAGGCATCTGATCGAGTTTTCAGACTTAGTTGGGGCCAGAGGAGTGGTAGTTCCCACCCAGATGGCAGGTGAGCCAGGATCCCAGAACCCTGGCCGCAGGTCACCTGGGGAGGCTCTCCAGGTAGAAGGAGACGTCTCCTCCAGGGAAGACAGAGACCCCGACATCCACACCATCCCAGGGAGCTCCATCTGGGAGCTGGTGGGATGGGCAGGTGGACATAAGAGAAACAGGGGCGAAGGGGTCAGGGGCCTTGCTGGTGCTCTCCCATCACAGCTGGCCCACGGTGAGGGGCACGTCCTGGCTGGCCCGAGGCCCATGGAGACACGACGCCCAGCTGCAGTGATGTGGGGGTGTCCTCCCGTACAGGCCCTCATCGCCAAGCCCTGTGCAGACAAAATATGGGACGGATAACTCAGTTTTTGCCTTAATTGACTTAATGCGTGGGAATCGTGCTGATGCCGACAAAGAGCAGCTTCCCATCGGAGCTCAGCCGTGAGCACAGTTTCCCCAGAGAGACCATCCCCGGAGGGCGCCAGGGGGTGTCGAGGTCAGCTGGGCAGGGACACTGACACCCAGCAGCTCATGTTCACTCACACGTCTACATGACACGTGTGAAAGGGGGCAGGGCGGCCGAGGGTGGGTGGTTCTGCTGGAGGGCTCAGGCGTGCTGCAGCCCACCCCCCTACGTCGTTCAGTTAATACCCATTCTGGTTTCAGTTTCCAAAGGCATTTGGGAGAAACTTTTTCTATAGCAAAGCCTTCAGCCCTGGCTTTCTAGAAAATGCCTCAAATGCAGAGGCTGATTGCGCTGAAGAGTGATGTTCAGTTTAAGCAAAAGTTTAACACCATTTGCTGAATGTGGGGAAGCCCTCGGCATGGGTCCCCTAAATTACAGTTTGGTCTTGTCTGCTACCCCCCCCACCCCCGCCGGCAGGAGCCTCTCCCTGTGCACATGCTCCGTGGGTGCAGGGTAGGGCATAGGCCGTGCACGCACCGGCTCCCTCGAGATCACAGGCGGGCCCTGGTACGGTTTCAAATTCGAGCTGGAAACATATTTATTTTTTCTGCTTTGATCAAGTTCTGCTGCTTCTTGGGCTTTGAAGTTTATTTACTGTCATTAAATTGCATTAATTATTTCTGAAGTTTATACCTTTGTCCGCAGCTTTAAGGCTTTGTGAAGGGCGTGACATGCACATAGATTCCCATAATTCAAAGAAGCCACCCAACAGTTACTTTTCAGTGGCAGCAGAAAGCAGCACCCAATTTGTTACAAACTTACATGGTGTCATTTAGAACTAATTTTAACTTCCCCTTGAAGTTGGAATTCAAAACTTCACTCGTGGCCGGACATGGCAGGATCCGAGGAGAATGTTCGTTTCATAATCTGAAACAAGAACCTGGATCTTTTACGAGGCGCAATATTATTTCCATATGAGGGAGCAGAGCTGGAGGGCACAGCCGGAAGAGAGCCTGGCATGCGCCGCTCCGCCCGGGCGGCAGGGCCACTCGCTCTCCTCCACTGAGACCCAGACGCGGGCCCAGGTGAGGCCAACCTTGCTCCCTGGGTCCCCAGAAACCTGACTGGGAGGCAATGATAAATACCCCAGAGCCCTGGTGACCAAATCATTGGGATTGGGGGAGGCCGGGGGGAGCTCCGTGCCCCCTTCTGCACGCCATCCCAGCAGAAACCCCCTGCATTACACGGAGTAGCCACGGCCAGTGCACTCCTTCGTCCCTCTGCTTGTGTCCTGTCCCCTCTCCAGAGCAAGTGCTGGGGGAGGGGGTTCCTCCGGGCTCTGAGGCTGCAATGATGAGATGAAGCCCCTCAGGAGGACGTGGCCTCACAGGGCTACATGTGTCAGAGGTGAGAAGCATCTGCTGCTGTGTCTGGTCGGGCCCACGGGCTCACCACCCCTGCAGACCCCAGGACGGGGTTCCCAATACAGGCCCAGGTCTGGGAGGTGGTCCCAGAAGCAGACATGGTCTGTGCTGTCCCAACAACAGGCAGGAGGGCTGGGGTGCTGTCCGCGGGCCCTGCCCTGCCCGGGCCGGGTAGAGCTGTTGCTGATTGGTGGGAAGCCAGCGCCTCCCGTGTCCACAGGGCGGTGGTGAAGGCAGGCCCAGGGGCGAGGTGGGGCATCCACAGTATCATTTCTGCATTATTTTGTGGGAGGAGGTGGGCAGAGGCCACAAGGTGAAGTCAGAGGCTGCGGCCTTCCTCCAGCCTGTGTGCACTGGAACCACGTGACTGCTTTAAAAACCCTCAATGGCAGGGTATTTAGGTGGCTCAGCAGTTGAGCACCTACCTTCGGCTCAGGTCGTGATCCCTGGTCCTGGGATCGAGCCCCGCATCAGGCTCCCTGCAGGGAGCCTGCTTCTCCTTCTGCCTGTGTCTCTGCCTGTCTATCTATGTCTCATGAATATATAAATAAAATCTTTTTTAAAAATATAAATAAAAATCTGCCAAGTCCCCCCTCTACCTCAGATCCATAGAATCACAGCCTTCACTAGTCATCAGTCTGTCCCATCCCAAGGGCAGTTTGAGGACCAGCCAAGTGGACATGAGCACAAGCACACACATGCTGCCAGGAACCAGGTACATGGCAAATGTCGACCATGCGCATCACAGGCTCGCTTGGGAAGCAGCCGCGTGTCCGCATGTTCACGCAGGCATGGGGCACCTCCACCAGGGCAGGTGAGGATGGGGTGACTGAGCCAGCGAGGCCCGGACTGGGGGGAGGAGGAGCCGTGTGCCCAGACTGAGACTGTAGGAGCCCTGCACCTGAGCTGAACAGTGACGCAAACACACAGCTGCGAGGCCGTCAGGGGCTAAGACAGGATGGATGCTCTGACTCCTCTGTGACACACACGGCTTGCGCCTCGGTATTTGAGATGAAGTGTCGGTGTCCCCAAAGCCACTGAAGAAACGGCCCATGTCCTCATGGCTGGGCTGGAAGGCTGTTCCTGCCGCAGACAGGCCCCGGCTCTCTGGCCTCTCCCACAGATGCACCCATGATGCTCGTGATCCCCGAGCTCCCACAGCTCATGGGGAAACCTACTCTCTTCCCAGAACTTTCCTGGTAATGATCGAATTCTTTTTTCCAGATGAACGTAAGAATTGTGTTTTTATGCATTTCCAGAAGCTGCCGTGGGAATTTAATTTATGGGCTGATTGGCAGAAGGTACAGCTGAACAAGAAGCTCCGGGACTAGGAATGGTGACCCGTGCTTCCCTTCTTGCACAGGGCTGGTGGGGGGTGGTTCTGGTATGGTTTCCTTTGCTGAGTATTCTAGAAAGCTACGTACATCTTCGGGGTGCACCATGAGCAGGGCCTTTGCCGCATTTCTGACAAGTCGCATTCTGGGAAGCCCCCTTGCAGGCCCTCTGAGGGTGGCAGGCTCAGGCGGGCTGGGGGGCCAGGGGAGCAATGTCACTTTTGCAGGGCCCACCCTCCTGGAAACACTGCCTGCCCTGAGGGGCGGAGGGACAGCCCTGTTGGCGGCAGCCCCAGGACCAAGGGTAGGGAGGGACCCCATGCTGCCCCGAAGGTCGTGTGGGGGCCTGGGTCAGGATGAGGGACAATCAGATCCAGGAACGAGGAACCACATCCTCATCCTCAGGAAACCTGTCTCCTCCCGAAGATCCCATTTGCTTGGGGAGAAGGGCAGAGACTGGCAAGCGCAGCCACAGAGGCAGGTGCCCAGTGGCCCCTCTGCACACGGCCAGGTTCAGGCTGTGCCCTCCTGGCGGGGATCCGGGGACCCCATGGCCACATCAGCCCATCCGAGGAGACCCCCGGTGGAGGCTGCTTCCAGGTCCCGTGGCTGCTCGGGGGGCCAGATTCCCTCGACACCACTGCTCCTCATTTCCTATCCTCCGTGTTTGTCTGCGGGCCGCCGAGGCTTTCCTCACACGCGGAGCCTGAGCAGAGCCGGCTCAGATGCCCCCACCCCCCGGGGGCAGCAGCTCGAACCCCGACACCACGGCCGGGCAGGAAGGCGGCTTTGTTCCTTGTGGCCTGTTGGCGCTGCAGAAATCCGCCGCGCAGCCTTGTGAAACAGGAGCAAGTCAGAAACGTTCTCGGCTCCGTCTGCTTTCGTCTCCTCCCACCTGAGTAGAAGCCGTTACTTGCGACTGCAATCGGTATTTCACCAACACCAGAGGCGGAGGGAAATGCCAGCGGCTCACTGCGGAGCCGCAGGCACCGGGGAGCGGGAGGAGAGGTGCCAGAGCGCCGTCTGTGAAAACACTGGAGCCCGGAACGCTCGAAAATAAAGGTCCGATTGTGCCGTGTTTATTTCCCTTGTTCCGTTCTGGCTGCCGAGTCCCATTAAACACTTTCCTGGAAAACAATGCATTCTTCTCGCCGAGAGCACTTTGGACGTACCAGCGGCTCATAAAGGGCCCTCCGTGGGGCCCAGTGCCCCGGGCTGCGGCAGCAGGTCTGGGGCGACATCGCTCCGCCCGGGGCTCCTCCACGGAGCCTTCCTGCCGCCCGACTCTTCATCCTGGGGCCCGGTGGCTGGAACCCCACACAGCGTGGGGGTGGGCTTGCGGGGCGGCCTGTCGCGACCCCAGCACCTCCATTTGCCCCTGTGCCCGGGTGGGAGGCAACCAGGAGTGTGGTCCAATACAGGCCAGCAGGTGCCATCAGGCACACAGCAAGGGCTTGCGGCAAATGCGCCCACAAGGTCGTCTTTTCCCTAAGTGGTCTGGGGTCAGGGGCTATCTGTGTGGGAGGAAAAATGGACCTTGACCCGTACTTCACATCAAAACAAAAATAAAAAGGAGTGCTGACCTCACGAATGGGAGCAGTAAGGCTTCTGAGGGACGCAGGAAGTACCTGGCGAGGACGCCCTGGTGACCAGCAGGGGTGTGGGA
This sequence comes from Vulpes vulpes, assembly GCF_048418805.1. NCBI lineage: Eukaryota > Metazoa > Chordata > Mammalia > Carnivora > Canidae > Vulpes > Vulpes vulpes. The sequence goes on from NC_132782.1 coordinate 62,370,896, forward strand.
AGGGGTTCTGGTGGCAAGCAGCCAGGGAACATGGACGGATCCCCGGAGAGGATCCCCAGGCGTAGGTGGCAGGCGTGCAGGAGGTCGGGCCAGAGGGCATGTGAGTGCAGTACCTGCCAGTGGGACTCAGGCCAGCCCCTGGGGCCAGCTGCACCTGGGGGGGTCAGAGGCCAGCATCCCACGTCCACTCAGCTCTGGAGGCTGAATGGGGAAGCGGCCCGTAGCCACGAGACCAGGGACTGTGGGACATCCAGGCGGCCGTCCTGACTGAGGCATGGATGTGCATGTGGTCCTCAGTCTCACGATGCACAGATCCACACGGTGAGCCTCTCCTTCCCTGGAGCACCAGGCCGCAGGTGTCCGGGGTGGGTGGGGTGCTCTGGCATCTCCAGGGCCCCTGTTCATTGGTTCCCTTGGGTTAAAATAAACCACAAGTGGGACCCTTCCCAGCGACACGGTCAGCCGCAGCTTTTCTGATCTGACTACAGCCGCCACCCAGGCTTCCAGGAAGTGTAACCCAGCAACAGCCAGCAGGCCACCTGCGCGTGCCCCTAGATGCCCCAGAGCAGGGGCCAGGGGCTGCCCTCGGCTGCTCCATAGCGCCAGGCATGGGTCTGCAGACACCGATGTCCCCTTGCTCTGGCTCTGCTCCCCTCCCCAGGCCACCAGGCCCCCCTGAGAGAGGCAGGACTGGGGGTGTCCCTGGAACGCAGCAGGAGGAGGAAGCAAGGTTCCCTGAAACCCCTTCTAAGGACCCTCGTTCCCTGGGAAGGGGCGGGGCTCATACGTCCCCGCACACTGTCCACCTTCTCTGCGCTCCCTGCTGGTACAGAGCCCGGACCTGATGCGCCCCCAGACCTGTGAGCAGCTGCACTAGATGCCGTGGCCCTGGAGTGGACTCTCAGGGTGGTCCTTGGAGGCAATGCAGCCCAAGTGGCTCTGAGACAGGGCTGGCACAAGCTCAGCTGTCAGCGGTCCCCAGAAGCTGGGGAAGGCACAGAATGTCCCCTGCAGCCCCCAGCAGGTCCAGCCCTGTGCACACCCACGGCTGAGCCCAGTCAGACCCACCTGGACACGTGGCCTCCCGAGCTGGGAGATAGCAGCCACGGGAAGCTCAGTAGCAGGCCACAGGGGCCCACGGTTTCGGGAGGGCTTGCAGCTGGTGTCCTTCCATCAGGACCCGGGCCTTGGCCCCCATACGCGACATTTACCTGGGGTCTCAGTGTGCAGAGACAGCCTCGCCTACCCCCCAAGGGACCTGAAGCATGTGGTCCTCACTGACAACCCACCGTGGTCAGCCCGTTTCCACCTCTCCTGGCGTGGCCTGAATCTCTCACATCTGTTCTGCGGCTGTGGATATTTGGTTGTCACCACGGGTGAGGGGCTGTGTGGCCATTGTCAGGCGTTGTCCCTTGGGCCTGCGTCTCTCAGACCAGACACCCTGCACCTCCCCAGTATGGCCTGCTTGCCATGTGACTCTGCCAGCAGGCATGCATGCCTATGTGATTAGTGTGTGTGCATGTGTGTGCACATGTATAGGTGCGTGTGTGCTTGTATATGTTGTGCAGTGTGTGCATATGTGAGGTTGTACACATGTATGGGTGGGTGCATGTGTGTGAGTGTGTGCACATGTGTGAGTGCATTGTGAGTGTGGGTTCATGTGTATGAGCACATGTGGGAGTGCGTGTGTGGGAGTGTGTGTGTGTGCACATGTGTGGGGCTACGTGCTGGGCCACGCCTGGCACCTTCCCGGTCATACTGCTTCTAGAACCCCCAGGCCTGCCTTCTCGTCCTGATCCCCCAGAGGCTGTGGCAGGAGTGGGCCGCAGACTGATGGTGTCTGCCCCACGGGAGGGCCCGGGAGCTGGAAAAGCAGGGTGGGCTGTGGGGTGACTGTGGGCAAGGGGCCATGCACCTCGGGAAGGGTAGAGCAGGCAAGCAGAGGGAACAGCCAGTGCTGTTCACCCAGCCTGGGACACCACCTCCCTGCAGCCTTCCTGGCTCTTTGCCGATGCTGCAACCCCTGGGAGGCAGCTGTGTGTCAGAGCTCAGGCTCACTTGCCCCGCTGCACCCCAGGACCCCACCGTCCTCCTCGCAGCCTACCGTACTCTTCCCCCTGTTCCCATCCGCGCTGGGACACCCCTCATGTCCCGCCCCCACCCGGCCTCCAGAACCACTGGCTTCCGGGTCCTCTGCCTGCAGAGCCTGCCATGTGGTCTGTCCCTGAGCCCCGCAGAGCTGCGTTGTCCTCAACCTGGGTATTCCTCCTCAGCTGCTTAGTCTTCCTGGAGGTCACCAGCCTCCTCACAAAGGACAGCACCCCCCCAGGGAAACTGAGTATCAGTTGCGTGAGAGCGCAAGATCACCCAGGGTTAACGCGAGTGCCAGCCTACTGCGGGGTCTGCACAACATGCCAGTCCATGGCAAACCCCCACTTTCCTTCTAGCGAATGTGAGGTCCCCGACTCTGCAGGGTCGCCCCCTGTGTGCCCCACAAGCACTCTGCCTCTTCATTCTCCCTCTTCTGGGGTTTTCAGAGCTTCATCCACAGCCTGCAGGGGTGTCCAAAGGCAGTTTCTGAATGACACCCACCACTGGCCCTCCCCTGGGCAGACCCGGTCTGTGTGACACCCCTCCCCCAGCCAACCCCGTGGGGTGCCTCCTGCTGTCCTCGTGGTCCCCTGCTCTGCCTTGACTCCTAGCATGGGAGCAGCTCCCTGGGACTTCTTGGGGGGTCAGATGCTGAAAGAGAAGACCCCCTCCATGATGGCCCATTAGGATGTGTGTCTTTCCTAGTCTCGGGGGTAGGGACCCCTAAAGCAGCCAGCTTTCCTGCTTTTCCTGCTCTTCCCACAGGAAGCAGGACCCTGAAGAAAAAAGAGACCCCTTTCCAGGCAGCATCTGAACAGGAGGGGTCCCCCACCCACCCAGGGCTTGCCAGTCCTCCAGGGCCAACAGGGGCCGTCAGTAGCTCCCTCAGAGCCAGAGCCTCCCCAGGGACCACAAGGTGTGTAGCTGACCTGACAGGCTGCTGCCTTCTTCCTCCTGCCACTTGTCTTGAGACGCTGCTGTCCTTTGGGGTCTGGCCAAGCTCTCACACCACCTGTCCTCTCTGCTTCAATGTCCTTCTAGCCCACGTCTGACCTTTCTGTGCAAGGGTCATGTCCTCTGGGTCAGGCTCCTGGGGGGACAGTGTCCTGTGGGTCTGGCTCAGGGAGGGACCGTGTCCTCTGGGTCAGGCTCCTGGAGAGGTCAGGCTCCCTGTGTCCCCTCCCCATCTACCTGCTGCCCTTCAGCTCACCAGACCAGAGGAGGGTAAGGATAAAGGGGAGAAAAGAGAAACATTTCTTCCCCCAGCTTCTCTGGAGCGTGAGCCGGAGGGAAGCTCTGTGTTTCCTGTTCTTCACTGAAAGAAGAAAACACAGGTTTCCTAGCCTGGCGTTCCCACGAGGTGACACAGCCAGAACAGCTGATTTATAAAAACCTCCTTAAAAAGTGAATGACCTGCTCTCAGCAGAGACCTGTCCTGATCGCTGTGAGAGAGGCAGTGGTCAGCCGCTCACCCCCTACGTGTGCTGCCTGACGTCTGGAGCCGCACACGTCAGGCACCTTTCAGCCTGGACCTCGGATTCTTACTCCCTGGAAGCCGGATGAAGGATAAGACAAGCCAGCCCCAAGTGGGGAGCCTCAGTCCACAGGGACCCGCCCTGAAGAGAACGGCTGCGCCAGGGCAGGCTGGGTGCCTCCTCACTCTCGAACGGCCTCCACCTCCGGGTAGAGATGCCTGCCTGGAGCCAGTTGGGACCCAAGAGCCAAAGTGGGCCACGGACCCAGTCCTCAGAGGACCGCAGAAGGACCCTGGCCCAAGTCAGCCCTGAGCGCATCCCCTGTGTAAGTGCACATGAGCTGGGCCACTTGTCCGTCCCTGAGCGTGCACTGGTTTCCAGGTTTCCCCACTTTTAAAACGAACACGTTTCCTATAAACAAATTAACATTCAGAACAGAAACAAGAAAAGTCTTCCATCCTTCTTCTAAGAAAAGTAGCTTCTGTTCACAATTTAACGAGCATCTTTCCAGACATTTGCCACCATGTGCAGACAGAGCCTCAGCAGACCATGCTCTGGGAGGGGCTCTGCTGTCCGTGTGGCACTCAGTGTGGGGCGGCAGCCCGCGGGAGTCCGTTCAGAGCTGCACGAGGTTCAGAAGCCATGTGAACTGTCCATGGGGGGAGTGATCACACAAGTGTTCCCTCTGCTGACGTGTAGGGAGTTTCCAGTGATGTCATTGGCAAGCAGGGCACCCCCCTCGCACACACGCACACCTATGCACACATGAGGGTGCCTGTGGGGAAGTCCCCGTGAGTGGCACCCCAGCCCGAAGGACCTGCACCTGCCTTAGCCCTGAGGTCTGCTCCCGGAGGTGCCGTGCCCCGACTCAAGCATTGCATGGGAATGGACTGGCCTTCGGAGAAGGGGTCACCAGCCAGAGGCCCCTCCCTTTTCTCTGCAGCGGGCACCAACCCAAGATTCAAGCGATTACTACCCACGTTAGCCCAGCAGCGGTCCACAGCCCTGGGGTGTCCTCAGTCTCCCACTGACAGCCACTGATGGTCACCGGTGGGGCCAGAGCTGGGCTAGCGCATGGGGCTCCCAGGGGCCACCCCAGTACCCTGTCTCAGCCCTGGCCCCAATGAGTCTCGTGAATGTGGCGTCATGCTTCCGACCACCAGACATCAACGTTACAAACAGAATCAAACTCGGTTGAGCCTCGGGCCTGAGTGGTGGGCCCCATGTCGCCCCCCATCACTCTGACCGTCACAAGAGCCCCCCGGGTGAACTCAGCAGGCCTTTTCTAGCTCCAGCTGCACAGCAGGGTCTGACCTGTGAGTGGCACGTCCATGGTGGCCCCAGCCCAGCTAGGCTCATCAGTAGGACCCGCCGGCTGGACAAGCAGCTGGGCAGCAAGCCCGAGTGGACGTGCCCTGCGTGTCCCCTTGGCTCCCCCACCACCCACAGGAACGAGAGGACGGCGCCACAACGGCGGCGCCAGCCCTGTGGTCAGCCCTCCTCTCCCTTCTGCCTTTATTGGAGAATTCTTTTTGGGAGGCGCTTGACCAGCGCTTCCCAGAAACTGGTCCCGAGGCCAGCGAGAGCCCATAATGAAGTTCTCCTCGGTCCGTGGTCAAAATGAGGAAAGTTGTGCCAGTGGAGGAGTTTCTCGGCGAGGCCGCAGGGGGTCCACGAAAAGGCTGTCCTTTCTCTGAGAAGGTTCTTCCCATGTTCCCCACGAAGAGGGACGAGGGCTGAGGGCTGCCCCTGACAGTCCCAGCACATCCAGATGCCCGGACTCTGTGTCCCCTCCTTTCATCCTGGCCTGACTGCAGGACCATGTCAGGGCCTCCTGGTGGTGCTGGGGGCTCCGGGGACCCTGTCTGTCACCCCACACGGGGGAGGCGGGCACAGGAGAAGTCCATGCTCTGGACACTCAGCAGAGCCCCTGCCACACCCACAAGGCTCCTGACTCAGGGACGGGCCTCTGGCAGCTGGGCAGGCCTGAGGCACCCGGGTTCCCACGGCGACGCGGCAGTATGTCTATCCAGGAAGCAGCACAAGCTCACCTTCTAATCCTGGGAAGGTCCTGGGAGGGTCCCCAGGTGTCCAAATGCCCAAGTCGTGAAATTTCCCTTGAGCACAAGTTATGGACTGAAGGTGCCAGTCCCCAAGTTCACACCCCTGTCTCCCCCTCCCCCCCTCCCCCACAGTGTGGTAGCACCTGGAAGCAGGGCCTCTGGGGGTCACAGGAAGAGGGAACTGGTCTCCTTGGTGCCCCCTCTGCCTGTGGGGATGACACCCAGTGGGGGCGCCCTGGCCTCTCATGCACAGCCCCCAGACTGAGAGAAACAAGCACCTGCTGTGGGTAAGCCACTGGCTTGCGCTGCTCGATGGGGAGGGTATCTCGGCCCTTCCAGGACCATAAATTCTGCAGGGACAGCTGAGTCTCTACATGTCACCTGCAGATGTGGGTTCAGATAAGTTGCCCTGAAAGCTTCCCTCACACTTTTCATTCATTCATTCACTCATTCATTCATTCAATAGGTAAGTGCCGAGAACCTGCCCTGGGCTGGGTAGCAGCCCAGACACTCAAATTTCTAGGCTTTATGGCACCTACGTGGCCAGACAGTGTGGACGGCCAATGAACAAACACACAAGGAGTAGGGAGGCTTCCCAGGGACCAGTGGCAGGAAGGGAAGGAGCGCTTCAGGCAGCGGGGCTGCACATGCAAAGGGCCTGAGGCAGGACCGTGCATGGCACACCTGCCACATGGCCATGAGGCTGGCAGTGCCAAGGCCGAGATGGGGCAGCAAGGTGGGGGTAAGGTTGGAAGGGAAGGTTGTGCATGCGCCTTGAGGCCACTGTGGAAATTCAGCAGGTCCCAGGGAGACAGGAGAGCTCCTGGGGCTTTGAGCAGAGAAGCACTGGGGCAGCTGGGAGAGCCAGAGAGGCTGCAGCCCTAGCCCAGGTGGAGCTGGGGGTGGAGGCAGCCCCGAGCCCCACTGGGCCCAGGGAGGAAGGAGAGCTGGGCCTCATGCACACCCACACGTGCACCCTTGGGGTTTCTGCGTCTTGACAGGTGGCCTGGATAGGCAGCATCTGCATTGCAGCGCAGGGGTCTCCTCTGCCCAAGGCCTCCCAATGAGGCCCGAGGATGGGCTAGGGTAGCTGACCCTGAGTCGCCTCAGGGAGGCCCTTGCTCCTGACGTCTTCCTTGGGGAGCTCTGTGCACCCGGAGAGCCTCAGGGACTCGCCCCTGTGATGTTGGGGTCTCCCCCCGGGTGTGGCAAGCAAGACTAGTACCCCCCCCAGGGGCACAATGACTTGAGCACCTGCCCCTGAGGTCTCAGCACCCTGAGGTGGGCAAGGTGCAGGGGGGTGCAAGCCCTCTGATGCCTGAGGCCCACGGAGGCATCATCCTGCTTCTTGCCTGCTGGCCACCTACCCTGCCTAATCTTTACCGTCCATCTTCTGGCTGGAAAAGCTCATGACTGCACCAATCCCGAGGGAACTGCCAACAACCCACGTCTGACCAGGCACTGGCTCCCCTGGGCTCCAGCGTGGCTGCGTCCAGGGACGGTGAGGGGTGTGTGGGACCTCACAGACCTGCAGACTCAGAGGCCCAGGAGTCCGGGGGGCCTCTCAGGCAGCTGAGGCCAGGAAGACCCCAGTGAAAGCATGGGCAGCACCACACTGGTCCTGGCCCCCCCAGGCTACCTTCCCCTGCCCAGACCTCCCCGAGCACCCCAAGTTTGGTCCTAGGACCCTGGATGTGGGGTTGGGGCCTGTGGTACACATAAAGCAATGATTGCAGACAAGGAGGTGAGCAGAGCAGGTGTGAGCTGCGGGCTAGCACAGGCCAAGGCCCCGGCAGGAATCCCCAGGGGACGAGCACGGAGTGTGCAGTGGGGACAAGGTCAAAGCTCACCCTCAGCCGGTGGGGGTCAGCCAGCACAATGACCTCATGCCAGCAAGAAGTACCCAGACAGAGGTGGGGCAAGGTCTCAACACAGGTCATTCTTTGGGTTTGGCTGATTTAGATTACTGGGGGCTCTGCCTCCAGGCTCTACCGTTGCCAACCCCGAGGGGAGACAGGCTGGACAGACAGTGGATGAGGCAGTGGGGGTCGACAGGTGCAGGAACTGGGGCCAGGGTCCAGTGTACCTGTCCCAGGTAAGGTGGGGTTCCCAGTTCTGAAACGTGTCTGCAAATTGCATGATAATTCACAACACAGCCAAAAACTATGGGTTCTTGTTGAGGGGAGGAGGGGAGGGAGGGACAGGGGATGAGGAGGAGGAGAGGAGGGGGGTAGGAAGAGGAGGAGAGGAAGGGACAGGGGATGAAGTAGGAGGGGAAGAGGGGGGTGGGACAGGGGATAGAGAGGAGGAGGAGGAGGGGAGGGGAGGGGAGGGGAGGGGAGCAGTGGGGAAGCCCTGGCACAGGGAACAGCTGTCCTGGCTGGGACCTTCCATCCATGATGAGGGACCTGGCTGCTCTGTGCACGGTCTGGGAAGGGGTGTACAGGGCAGGGGTGTGGGCAGCACCCCTGTGTCCACAGTCCTTGAGCATTCCAGGGCAGTGGAAGCAGAACATGGTGGCAAGCATGGGGACAGGTGTAAGTGCAGAAGGCCAAGGACCCCGGAAGACACTGAAGGAGCCTGTCCCCGTGTCCCCATGTGCGTGTGTGTACCTGTGTCTGTGAACACATGTGCGTGTGCATCTGTGTACACAGCTGTGAGCACAGTTGTGCATACACACATATGCGCGTGGGGGGGCAGGGATGGAGGAGACCCCTCCTGGCCTCCATCTCTGACTCCCACAAGGGCTCTGAGGACAGGCCACCGTCAGGGGTGTGGGATATGCCCCAAGGGGGTCTCGGTGGGCCCAGGCCGCCCCAGGAGAAAGGGCTGCAGGAAGGGCACAGGACATCCTCTCCCCACGCCTCCTCTGGGCCCCCCTGCCGGCATATCCTCGGGCTTTCAGGTCCCCTCCAAGCCAGCTCCACCCTGGAGCACAAGACTGGGCTGTAGGAGCTCCTTCTCCAGGGACAGCCCTGGGGCAGTGGGCACACGGGCCGTGCTGACACAGCCCCACGGCCTCACTCACCCCTGCAGGCACAGATTCTCAGGGGGCTACAGACTGCTTCCTAGCCTGGGGTCCAGGACCCCGTCCCTCTCCCCTTCCACTGAGGCTGTGTGTTTCCAGGTGCTTCCACAGAGCTGGTGGGCTCTGGGACGTCGTGGGGCTGTCCATGCCCAAACTCCAGTGGGCAGAGACTCTGCAAAAGCCAACATTGTTCCATTAGAAAACAAACATTAAAGTCTGTCACTCAGGAAAAGCTTAAACAAACCTAAGAAGAAATGGAGAAAACATCCTTCATATGCAAAAAGCTCTTACCTATCAATAAGAACAACAGTACAATAGAAACACAAATGCACCTACAGACACTGGGTACAGGTGTCAGCTTTGACCAGAGCTGAAGAAATCAATGCGGAAAAGAAAGAAACACAATTCTCAGTTCACCATAGTTTCGAAATGGGATGGCCTCACCTGTGTACTGCCTATGAAGCATGAGCTGGTAAGAGCAGGGTTCATAACTGGCTGGGTCCCACCGAGGGTCTGTCCTGAGGGTCACCAGGCCCTCAGGATGTCCACTGGAGGCAGCTTCTGAAGCCAGAGGCCCTGTTGACCCTGGGCCAGCCCAAGCTTCCCGCATGGCTGTGCTGGGGCAGCAGAAGCCCGAGATCGAAGTGGGAGGCTACGGGCCGTGTTGGGGCCATGGGCGGGGGAGTCACCCCGAGGCCCCAGGGGAGCAGAGCCGGGGCAGCTGAGCTAAGCTGTCCCCACAGAGGTCTCCGTGCACAGAGCCCGTGGGCTCCTTGCTGTGCAGGGGTGGGGGCTGGACCACGGTTGTGAGCACCTTACAACAGAGCCAGTCTCCAGCTGATACACAAGACACAGAACCTTCCTCTCACTGGGAGGACCCCAAACAGAGGCCCAGGCCCAGGAAGGGCTCCCTGCCCTGTTGGGAGCTGCATCTCTCTGGTCCGCCAGAGCCCTCCACACAGCTTCCCCACAGCTCTGCAGCACCCTTCCACCCTGCGTGGGGCACCCTCCCACATGGACGGTGCAGGTGCTCCACCGTGAGGAGGCCAAGGAGGCCGTGTCTAGGCCTGGCCCCAGGTGGAGCAGGACGGCCCTGCCCAGCTGCCCTGCTGCACCCAGCTCAGAGCTGAGACCGTGGTTCCCCAGCCACATGTGCTCCCATCGCCCATCATTGCCCCTGTGGCCAGTGGCAGGGTGGCATTCATCATGCAGGGGTCCTGACTGACACAGTGCTTTGAACCCAGGTGGGTACGCGTCCTGCTGTCCCCCCACTGCCTCCTGTATTTCATTTGTAAATACTGTGGTATCCCTCTGTGTTTGCGGTCCGACTCTCCCCCAGAAGTCCCCAGGGAGCCTGGGGCCTGGCCCCTCTCCTTTACGGTGGGTGCTCACTGTGAGCCTGCAACAGCTGCTGGTACAAAGGGGACACCAGGCAATATTAGTGGGCAGCCTGGATCTTCCTGGACACGGATTCTCCCCGGGGACACGGCTCCTGCCCGCGAGTGGGTGAGGGAGGTGCTCTGCTTCTGCGCCTCATGGGCAACGCTATGGTCAGTATGTGACGCCGGCGTCATCTGGGCCAGAATCACAGGCACAAGCCCTGCCCCACTACTGTCCTGATGCACACCCCATGTCGCTGCCAGGGGACAGAAGCCTCTGACAAGGGAGAGTTGTGTGTGTGGGTCACAGATGAAAGGTAGACCAGCAGGCACAGTGGATGGCCACGGACAGAAGGAGGGTGATGGGCCCAGAGGCTGCATGCCCGAAACGTGCATCTGCGGCAGCGCCGTCAGACATGCTGGGGGTCTGCCATCCCTCATGACGTCAGTTGTCTGTCCATAGGCCCAGGAACCTCTTCAAACACCACAGGAGCTCCTGGAGGGAAAGCACCAGATTCTTCTCAGGTAGCAGATGATGTGTTGCTGAACCTGAGAGGAGGGAGGAGAGAGTGGCCAGGCCCTTGGGTACAGCAGCGCGGTGTGGTGGGTGTGCGGGTCATGCGGGAGGCTGGCCCCACTGTCAGAGCAAGTGGAGACTCCAAGACGTGGCCCTTGGGCAGTGGGGCAGAGCCTGGGGCACACGCAGTCACCCTGGGCATGCCTTTGGGCCCCAGGCTCATGGACACCCAGGCAGTGGCTCTCATGCCCTGGACCACCCAGGACCCCAAGAGCCCGGTGTGCTGAGTCAGGAGTGCCTAATCAGCAAAGTCAGGAGAGGGCTGGGCTGGGGGCACAGAGACCACTGTGAGCCACATGGTGGGTGCGTCTGGGAATAATTCACCAAAATCTGGAGCCCATGTCCCCGGTGAGCACACTTGCTGTTGACATTTTATGTCTTTCAGAGATAAACCGTGCTTTCTAAAGCACTCAGGAGTAGAATTTGACACCACTGACCCAGGGCGCTATGCTTCCTCCCCACTGGTCACAGTTTCCCAAGTATCCCACATTCATTTCTGTGGGATCTTCCAGCAGCTACACCAACAACACAGCCCGCTGGCCCCAGGCCACAGCAGAGCCTGTGTCCACAGTGACACATAGCACATCCCCAAGGGAGGCTTCCTGCAAAGTGAGCACTAAGGTGACACTGGACAGATGAGCCTAGTGGGGACACCCGTCAGGTGGGGCTGTGCCATCTGCGCCAGGGGCATCTGCACAGGCCCAGCAACACCGTCTCCTCGAGGGCATATCCCCCTCAGGGTTTTGGTGTCCAGTGGCTGGACCTCGGGTCCCTGGATAGACAAAAAGACTTGAGCTCAGCCCAGAGGGGGAGGAGGGAAGCTCTCTGAGACATGACCCCACAGCCCTGTGGTGGCTCCCATGGCTCCCATGGCCCTCTTCCCCTGAATCCCAAGACATCTCTGCAGCACGTCCCCGTGCTGAAATCCTTGGGGTGCTGGCTGTCAGACGGGGTCGCAGGTGTGCTCCGCCTGGGCCTGGCTCCCTAGGTGGGAAGTGCAGTGTCTGCAGTGGGGAGCCAGGAGCCAGTGGCAGGGGCAGCTCTATGGGAGGATGGGTCTGCATGTGACCACTCTGGCAGCACACAGCAGTGTGGACCTGCAGCTAAGGGTCCCAAGCCTCAGCTAGGAGTGTGTGTGACCCCCACAGTGCCCGGCCAGGTGAGGTGGGGGGAGTACAATGGGGGGCAGCCAGCCTGGGGCACCTAGACACTTTCCTATAGGCTACCACGCTGGGCACAGGAGCACGAAGGACCCCATGCAGGGTCTGCCTGGACACCCAGGAGGGGGAGCTGCTCTGTGGGCAACCCCACCAACCTCAGCACCAGGTCACAGCTGGACAAGGGTCCTTAGTGACAGTGCCCACCTTGAACAAATTAGCTCCCAGACACTGGACAACTAGACCTTGCCAGGTTCCTACTGAGGCCGCAGCCCACAGCGGCTACTAACGGGGCTGGGTGGCCCAGGGCAAGGACTGGCTGACCTTCTGCTCCTCCGTGCCAGAGCGGCCCCCAAGAAACAGCGATCCAGAAACTTCTCTCCAGGAGGTTGGAGGAGCTCCACTGCCAGCTTGGAGCAGGGTCCGGGGACTCTCCTCGGAGACCTGGGGGTGCACGGACCTTCCTGGCCACCAGGCTGGGTCACTGCTGAGGATACTAGGGCCCCGGGACCCAGCGCACCTGCCCACCCAGGAAGCTCTGCAGGAGCGGGAGGGCTCCTTGGCTCGCCCCGCCCATCTCTGCGCCCCCCCACGTCCGCCCCCCCCACTCCCCCCCCGCCCCCCCCAGCCTCGCCCCTGTCGCTTCCCCTCTGGGCCACGCCTCTCCCCGCCCTGGCCCCACCCCTGTCCATCTCCCTGTGTCCTGTCACCTGGTGCCACTGGAAGCTACCTTCCTGGGGACTCATTGGCCTGCTATCCAGAGCACCGGGGCTCAGCCACCCACCTGGGCTGTGGAGTCAGACCTGCACCCTAGCTCCCTGGGGAGCTTTCCCACTGGAATGTGGAATCACCTCCTGCTCATCCAGGTCCCCTGGAAAGTCCACACACACCTGCTGTCAACACCACTTCTCCAGGGCAGGGTGTCCGCAGGGACCTGGCCTATCATGTCACAGATTAGCAGTTCACAGGAATCACAGAGTAATCCCTGTTGTCTCGAACCCTGTGGATATTTATCACACGTCTAGCATTCAGAGATGAAGACACTCTTCTTCCCAGGGAGACCCCCAAGACCTGGGGAGAGAACAGGGGTGGTCCTGGGGCTGCAGAGCCCCAAAGGTGCCACAGTTTGGTGCCCGAGGCAAATAGGCTCCCTGAGGGTCCCAGGTGTGTCAAGGTTAACGTTCTCCTCTCCCCCAGCTAGTAATCTCTAAACAAATACCTGGCCTCACCCTGGCTCCTGGAACATCTGGGAGGCAGCCAAGCCTTGCCATAGGATTGGGGTGAAGAGGGGGAGGGGAAAGGAGGGGAGAGGGTCCTGCCAGCTTCCAGCCCTGCCATGGTGTGGCCCCATGTTGCCTCGGGGCTCCTGTGGTGGCCAGAACTGGGGGTCTTGAAGCCGGCACCCCTCCTAGACAGAGCCAGCTATAATTGTCCTACTGCTTTGCAAGAACCCCTGTGGGATCAAAAGGCTGACGGCCCTGTTCCCTCCTGGAAGAATCCATTGTCTGCTCTCCACCCCTTCCCAGACCAGCACAACCGGGGGTGAGGGTGAAGCTCTTCTGTTCGTGCTCTGGGGGAGCAGGTATTAAGTCCTGTCTCCTAGAATTGGGTTCCGTGGCACTGAATTACAGAGTTGGCTGTTTCCGTGCGTTTGGGGAAAGAATCGGTGTTGACGCGGACTCTTAGAGGTCTCAGATCTGGAGCTTTCCTGACGGGGTTGGCACAGAGGTCAGAGGCCACATGGATGCTTCCTGGAGGCCGCGAGTGGGAGGTAAGTGTTGGGGTGTGGGTGTTAGGGGAGAGCAGGGTGGTGACAGTGGGGCCTGCACATTAGCCTCTCCACCTTGGCTGTGGCTTTGGTGGCATTGTCCAGCCTTGAGGCGTACCCAGGCCCTCACTCCGCTAATGCCAGGCCCTCTCCAAGGCAGACCTCCTCTGCTGGGTGGAGAATCTGGTCAGGGGCTTGGAGGGGCGGGCGGTAGACGAAGGCAGACATGGTAGTGTGGGTGTGTTGCCCACACGCTCCCTTCAGGCCGGGGACCCGCAGCCTCTCCAGCAGGCAGGCTGCACGGGTGTGGCTCATTGTCTCCGTACCCCTACCCTTTCCTGGGCATTCCACCCCCCCAGGGGCTGCATGCTGTGGCCTGAGCTCACACTGGTCCCACAACATGGCATGAAGGGATATGATACACTGTCTATCACACTGAGTGTCTCCGCTCCCTGCTGCTGGAAGGACACGAGGTCAAACCCGGACACACGCCATGGCACTCATCCCATTCGGGCCTGGCCCACAGCTGGGAGATACTGCTACCTTCATGCTATCATCACCTCTGGGCATCACCTGCACCTCTGAGAGGTGTCCCCTCTGTCCTTCCAGCACCCAGCGCCAGGCCCTCATGCTTCCCCTTCCTCCAGAACCTTCAGTGCCCCCACATGACCCACCTGTCACAAACCCAGACTCTCCAGCCTCGGGTGTATCTTGCCTCAGGTCTGTGGGGTCTGCGGCCACCTGCCCACCCTCGGCCTCAGTGATGTCCTGGACCGAAGGTCTCCTCCCAGACTGGATGTGGGCTACAGCTGCCTCCAGCCGGGGCCCAGCCCCTCCCTGAGGTGTCCTCTCTACACCAGCCAGACCCCACTCTCCTCCTCCAACCCCCCCCCCGCCCGCCGAGGACAAGGGTTTGCAGGGCCCCCACTATACTGGTTGTGCTCCGCCATCCGTGGGTCCCTCATGTAGTGCTTTTCCAAATGTTCTGGACAGATGCCACCTCCACCGCATCCCCTCCTGGCACATCCCGGGAGCTCACCATCCCTGCACTGATCCTGGCTCTTCCAGCTGACCCCCACCCCCATTCCCCACCCCCAAAAATGTTGCCGTGGACTTGCTGGAACCCAGGCCCCGGTGAGGCTATACCCACGTCCTCCACCGGAACCAGGGCCGTCTGTCTGCAGGACTCCTGGGAGGATGGGCAGCTTCCAGGGATTTGGCTTGGGATGTGCTGTGGGGTATAAGCCAGCAGTGCTGTGGCCCCTTGTACCCTGGGGTTCCAGCTACTGGATCTCCTTGTTCCTGCAGGAGCCACATAAGCAGTGACCTTGAAGGGAGAGGTGTTAGTGGGGGGGTTCAGAGCCGTCCTCAGAGCACAACCCCACTTTGTGGCTGGCAACAGAATGGGGGCTTGCGCACTTACGTCTTCACTATGTGGTGCCACCTCCTCCCCGGGGCTCAGGGGGCGACACACCCCACACCGTGTGCTGGGGGGTCCTTGTCAGGGCCCCAGCAATGGGCCAGGGGCCATGGAGGCTAACCCCCCACAAGCAGCACACTTGTCTCACCAACCCTGGGAATCTGAGCCGGTATGTCTCCCATGACTCTGGCAGCCAGTGACCCCAGCGGAGGGGTGGACACGGCTGCTCAGAGGTCCATTCTCGCGGCTGATGGGGAAGCAGACACAGAGTGCCGTCTGTATGCACTCCGGCCCCCAGGTACAGGGTGGGGGTGCTGCCTGCAGGATGGAGGAAGGTGTCCGTGAGAGAACCATCCAGCTACTTTGTGGTGGGAAGACTGCAGCAGATGTGGGCAGATGTGCCGTCTGTGGGCTGTCATCCAAGGGGCAGAACATTCTAGAAGGACCAGCCATTGACCACCCTTTCCAGATCTGACCCTGCATCTGCCCTGGAGCTGACCCTTGCTCCCTGTTGACCTGAGTAAGGCCAGGTAGAGCAAAGGACCCACCCTGCACAGGCTCCCGTGAGCACCCCACTCCCTGCCGTGCAGTGTGCAGGAAATTGGGAAGAAGCATGACAGTGTGCATGGGGGGCCGGGTGCAGAAGGAACAGGGCTGCATCTGTGCCCTGAGGTCTCTAGGGCATAGCTGCAGGGGTAGGGGCACCTCATCGCAGTGCTCCACCCACCGTGAGGTCCAGTGGGGCATGAGGGTCCTGCAGGCAGATGGCCGCACCCACACGCAGGTGGCCAGGGTGCTCTGCCCTGTGGGAGGTGAGGAAAAAGATGCCCAAAGTGCTTTGTGATGCGCCCTGCCCCTCCTCCACCCAGGAAGGGAACTTGGAAATTCTATTTCCTGACCTGGGGGGTGAGGTGGGGGCTGATGGTCCCCCAAGACTTCCAGTGCTGTCGCAGCTTTGAGACTAGCATCCTGGGTGAGCGGCCACACACAAGGGAGGGGAAGCCCCTGGACCTGGGCGCCTGGGGCCTGCGGGAGGGTGCACCAAGCCCAGGTGTGTGGGGACCTCCCCACCTGCCCGTGGACAGTGCTCAGCTCCTTCCGGGAGCAGCGCCCTCTCCCTGGCTTGGAAACACGGAGAGACAGTGTGGGAGAGAAGACAGCAGGCTTCCCAGGGACGATCAAAGTTGCCCTGGGAGCTGCCCTCAGCTGGAGGATGGTGTGCCGCCCAGGCTGCCCGGAGCTGCACCGCCACGCGGGTCACGGGGGCAGCCACATTCCTGGCCCCACCCTGGGCCTCAGCGAGTTCACCACCAGGCTGGTCCGGGGGCCGTGGCCACAGCTGACTTGGGAGCAGGAGCAGGTCTCAGCCCACTGGCCTCAGTGGCCACCTGAGCCGTCCGTCCACAGCAGCTGTCACCTCCGGCCTGGGCGCCACGTGGTAGACCCTGTCCAGAGCAGGGGGAGCGCTCACACACCTGATCCCTCCTCACAGCAAATAGGGAGGCGTCCCTCCATATTGGAGCCCACGGCAGCACCAACACTGAGGGTCCCCAAGTCGCCAGGTGGATGTTGGGGGAAAAGGACCTCCTTCCAGGACCACATCCCCAGTGCCTCCTGATGCATTTCTCCAAGATCTGCAAGCTCCCTTCACAGCTGCAGAGCCGGGCCTTGCTCTCAAAATCAGGTGCACAGGCTCCAGGAAGGTGCTTCTCAAGGCCATTGCCAGCGGTCGGCTTCACAGAATACTCTGGGCCAAAGCGGTCACAACTGCGGGTGCGTGAGGGGCCTGTGTGTGCATTCTGACCTCAGGTTCCCCCTGGGGCTCCCTCACACGACTCTGCCTGGTCTGACTCCAAGCCCGTGAGCCCCTGTACACACCTTAGTTGATTTTGATTATGATTAAAAAACAAAAACAAGGGTAGCCCCGGTGGTGCAGCGGTTTAGCGCCGCCTGCAGCCCGGGGTTTGATCCTGGGGACCCTGGGTTGAGTCCCACGTCAGGCTCCCTGCATGGAGCCTGTTTCTGCCTCTGCCTCTGTGTGTGTGTGTGTGTCTCTATGAATAAATAAAATCTTAAAACAAAAACAAAAACAAAACAGTAAAGCCCATAAAATAATCATGTAAAATCATGCTGAGAGCATCTTTGAAAACTGTTCCATGAATCGGGGTCTGTGTGTAGGTATCTGCTGGGGGTGGATCCTGCACACAAATCTGCAAGAAGGATGTGCACAGGTGTTTCTCTGAAATTGAAAGTTATGTCTCCCTCCCAAACACAAAGGAATGACAGCTTGGGTCTCTGGGGGCTGATTTCCCTTGAGAGGCACATAGTTATTAAGTGTGAGTGACTCACCTTCCAAGTGGCCAGAATGACTGACACCTGGCACAAATGTAGAATTATCCCTCCAGGTGCACCAGGACGTAAGTGTGGATGCCTTGAACCCACTTCCCCGTGATGGTCTTACTGGGTATGCACCAGGCTGTCCCAGGTCTGTGACTCACAGCAGGCTTGCCTGTGGGAATGATGATGACAGCACTTCAGAGCACAAGACCCTTGTGTTGCGGTGGCCCCGCTGAGCCCGGCCTGAGCCCAGAAGGGAAGCCGTGCTGAGGGGCACTGGTGTGCAGGGAGGACAGGGAGACCGTCGGTGGTCACCAAGTGACCCACCAAGTCACCATCCCACAGGCACACACCTCTGGGAGTTCATCAAGGGGGTGCGTGGGGCTGGGGGGCTGCAGGCCTTTCTGAGGCTGTTCTACACCTCTAACAACCTAGGCCTGCTTGTGAACCATGGAGCACGCCCCACAGAAGCGACAGCATTTAGACTCTGTTACTGTCCTCGGATGTGTGACCAATGTGCCCTGGCAGATGTCCACTGGAGGGAAACTGGCCCACGGATCTCTGCCTGAACTGGTGTCTGTCTCCCCGGTGGCCCCTGCCTAGCAAGCTCCGTTGCTGGGGGTGCAAATTTGGGTCTTGCTGGCCATCCCAGGGCCTCTTCTTGTACTGTGTGGACAGAGCACGTCCCACGGGAAGGGCACCCCGCTTAAGCGCGTGGGGAGTTTAAATTACAGCTTTGGTCAAAGAGATGTTTCTTCAAGCAAGGCCCATCTGTTACAGCAACTTGGCATGTCTTCCAGAAGCTTTCCACCGCCAGGAGGTGAGCGGGTGCGGTGGTGCAGCTGCTGGGGGTGGATGAGGGCAGCTTCTGGCCACACACACCCCGTCAGGCTCGGCCGCCACCCGGTTCCCTCTGTCTGTCTCTTCTTTACCCAGAGGCAGAGACATGAGGCGTCCCAGGTCAGTGCAGGTGATAACACTGAGCATGAGTCAGGCTCTGCACCCCCGGAATGAGGCAGGCCCCCTCCAGGCAGGCTGCAGCCAGGCAACTGCTTTTCTGTAAAAACAATTTCCAATGTGTGGTTATGGTCTCAGGTGGATGCTCCCTCACTCCATGGACCCTGGCTTGCTTCTCCTCAAAAGGGTGTGGTAGATGATGACGGTGACCACCCCATCACTGACCACCAGGGGGGCCGACACACCTACTGTGCTGGACGGCTGCAAGCTCCAGTGGGACGTGTGTGCTTCATTTCCAAAGGCTCATGAGCGCAAAGGTGGCCCGCTGGACACTAGCCTCCCAACGCCCCCGCCCAGGGCTCCCACTCCTAGCACAGGCGGGAGGGCCAAGGGGAAGGCAGTGGGCACAGAAGCTGCCGGAGGCTATGGCGGGTGTCCAGTGTGGACGAAGGGGCCACCAGCCCACCATATCCCGAGGCTGCACTGGGGACACTAGCATGCATGGGGTAGACAGTCCAGCCACCCCGTCTGCCGCTTACACCTGTGGGTTCCCAGGAGCACTGATGTGATCAGGTGCCAGAATCACTTGGAAGCCCGCAGAGGAGCATGCAGCCCTTCCTGTTGAAAGTACTGAGAACTGGCTTTATCAACAGGCGAGGTGTCCCCAGAGGCTCCGAGACCCAGAGGGAAGTGTGCAGGACGCAGGGAGGCCCCCACGCAGCCCAGCCTGCTGTGGGCTCTTCTCCCGCACCCTCGGGCCACCCTGGGAGCCACCCTGGGGCCCCAACGATGCAGGGCAGTCAGGGGCCAGCTGGGCTTGGAGTCTGGTATGGGCGAGTTCTCTCTTGTCCCTTTGCTCCAGGGCAATGGTGGGTGGGGTGCTGCAAATGTCCCTGCCCGAACCAGCCGTCCCAGGGTGACAAGGACGCTCCAAGGACCCAGCTCGGGGGAGCAGAACCCCCTAAAGGCCCATGCAGACTCTCCACCCCATAGGCAAAAGAGGGGGGATGGCTGACCCACAAACAGTCCTCGAGAGGACGTGGTAGTCATGGTCATGGGGGTGTGGCACACAACCGATGCTGGTCCAGAGGCTCCTGGGAGCTCACGGGTCACATCACGGAGGCAGCATCAGTACAAACATAATGCCGGTGAGCCAGGCCAGTGACAAGAAGAGGCCATCCCAGAGCAGAAGTGTCAGGGACCTGGACCAGCACCCAGCACATTCCTGCAAACGATCACTGTGGGCTTGAGGTCTAAGGCCTCAAGAATGTTCAAATGGGCACCTTTGCAGGGCCCTAGAGCTGGTGGCCAGTTCTAGAAGGATTCCAGGCAGGCTCTGCCTCCCCGGGAGGGATGGTCAGAGACAGGAAGAGTCTGGTGGGGACCAGGGTCACCCTTTGAACTGGAACTGCAGGAGGTGGAGGTGGGGTGGCGGCCTAAGGTATCTGAGGCGGGGAGGGCCTAGATTTAGCTCTGGGTTGACCCATCCCCTGCCGCACCAGAGAGGGTCATCCCTACAGGTATAGCCAGGTGAGGTCGGGGCAGCAGCACAGGTGACTCCCAGGAGCTCCTGGGGAGGGAGCTGGGGAGTGTCCGTGCCCAGGCACCTAGGGTTTTGTGTCAGAGCCCTGCCCGTCCACCCAGTGGTGAGAGTTGTCTGTTTCTGTGTCCCCCTATGGACGGAGGGCAACTTCCTGCTCTGGCGTAGCCTGGAGCATGGGCCGTGCTCAGTGAAAGCCGTGTGCAATGACGCTGCCCTGGCACCTGGTCAGGTTTCTGGCACTGCACCCCTCGGTGGCTGTGACATGAGTCAGAATCATGCGAGTCAGTGAAGGGCCCCTGTAGACCCCTCACTGAGGTTCCTCCTAGGAACTAAAGCAACTAACAAATTACTTGGAGCCAATAAAGCACTTGTCCATTCCCTGGCCTGTGCTCTCCAGCCAGCTGGGCAGGCGGCCTCTCTTGGGAGCCTCTGCATGGCCAGGAGTCCAGCTGCCACCCTGTGGCAGCCTACATGACTGGGAGGCAGGCTGGGACAACACCCGGCTGGGGGCCCCGCTGATACACACCATGGTCAGAGCTCAGCCTGAACCAGCTTCCCCTGGAAGGGACCGATGGCCCGCACGGCCAGGCCTTCCATGGGGATCCCTGAGCACAGACACTGGGGACGGCTGGCATCCAAGCGGCCCATGGCACGGTTCCCGTGGCAGGTGTTCATGCCCTGTGTGCAGCCTGGGTCCTGGCTGAGCTTGGTGCAGGGGTGTTCCAGGGTCAGGAGCAGGACTCTGGTTCAATCTGCAGCCTGTTGTTGGCCAGCTGTGCATGTCCAGGGCCAGCACCTGCCCCTGAGGGCTGAAAGCTGCACAAGGACACACTAAAGCATCCCCTGGGGCTTGGCTGGATGTCAAGCTCTCAAGGCAGAGGGGTAGGGACAGCCCAGGCAGCAGTGGGGCCTGTAGGGGTGAGCTGGGGAGACCCGGCCCCCTGGAGGAGGTGGGCCAGGCCTGGGCAGGTGAGTGACCTTGGGCACAGTGGCCTACCTCCAAGGCTCGGAGCTGGCACTGGGCCATGGTGAGGACATCTGCAGAGATCAGAAATGTGGGAACTATGGGGGGACAAGCACGGGCTCCGCAGAAACTGTGGTGGGAGATAGAGGAGCACGGTGGGCAGGGAAGGTTGAGGCCAAGTGAGGGAAGGAGTCGTGTGGAAGTAGCAAGCTGGGGTGCAGGGCAGGGGTGAGGAAGGATGGTTTTACTGAGGCAAGTGGAGCAGAGGGGGAGGGGAGGGATCCTCCCAGGGCGAGGGCTGCAGGGAAAGGCACAGACGGGGTGCTGAGAGTGGGCACCGAGGGAGGGGTCAGCAGAGCAGGTGGACGATTTTGGGGAGGAGGCAGAGTGGTCAAAAGGTGTGCAGGTGGCCACGTCCCTTGCGTGGAGGAGGCTGTGTGCAGGTGACCAGGCTGGGGTGCCCCAGGGCCAGCTGACACCCCCACTATTGCCCAGAAGTCCAGCAAAAGCCATGCTCCAGCCAAGGCCAAAGGAGAGGGAGTGAAGTGTGTCAAGCCTGTGACACAACCTCCATCCTTTCTTGTCTTTGAATAATGTGCCAGGCAGAGTCTGGGGCTGGACCTTTGGGGAAGAAGCCCTGGGTTCACAGGAGCCAGGAGAGGACTGGGTCCCCCGGGCACCCCTTCCCAAGCTTGCTCCCAACCACCCCCCCCCCAGGGCAGGGCAGATGGCAGGCTGTTCTGAAGCCCGCCGGTGCTCTGGGCTCCTCTAGAGTGGGAAGTCCCGCCCAGAGATGCCCGGTGAGGGGGTCGGGAGCTGCCCCCATCGGGCCCCCACCCGCCGCTGCCCACCCTCCTGGCCGCCCCTCCCAGGGCCTCGCGCTGGCGTGCGCCGTCGCCACCTTCCCGTTTGGCAGCTCCCCACCCCCCAGGGCTCCCGGGCGAAGGCAGGCGGACAGGCCGGTGGGGGCGGGGCCGGGTCCACGGGCGCCCTGCGCTGCGGGCGGCGGCCGCGGGGGGCGCTGCGGGGGCCGCGCTTAAAGCCCGGGGCGCGGGCGCGCGCGCTCAGAGGGAGCCGGGCCGCCGAGGCCACCGTGGCCGAGCTGGCTCCGTCCCCGTCCCCGTCCCCGTCCCCGTCTCCCGGTCGCCTGCCTCCCGGACCCCGCCTCCCGGACCCGGTCCCGGTCCCCGTCTCCCGTCCCCGCCTCCTGCTCCCCCGCCTCCCGGTCCCGGTCCCGGTCCCCGTCTCCCGTCTCCCGTCCCGGTCCCGGTCCCGGTGCCTCGCCCCGCCCCGCCCCTGAGCGCGGCGCCCGGAGCGCGGCCATGGGGAAGGCGCAGTCCAGGCTGGGTGAGACCCGGGCGCGGCGGGCGGCGGGCGGGCGCGGCCCCTCCCCGGCGCCCCCATCCCCAGCGCGCGCGCCGGCCGCGGCCCCCGCAGGCCCCCCGCGGAGAGAGAGCCCCGAAGGTGAGCGCGCGGGGCGGCGGCCGGGACCCTGAGCGCAGAGCCGGGCGCGCCCGCCCTGGAGCCCGCGGCTGGTGGGGACGACGGCGCGGGGTGCCCCCCGCCCGGCCTGAGCCCTGCGCCCTGAGCCCCGCGCTGGGGCACGCGGAGCTGGGGGGGCGCGCCGGGCGGGGCACGGCACAGGCTCCGCGCCGGGGCTGACGCGCGTCTCCTTCCCCGCGGTACCGTTTCCCGCGCGTCCGCCCGCGGGGCGGCAGGGGACAGCTCCGTGGTGTCCGCGTTCGCGAGCGGCTGCAAAGGCACGGAGGAGGCTGAGCGAAGCACCGGCGGCAAGCAGGTAGGCTTGTGGGGGCAGAGGCTGCGGCGGGGCGGGTGGGGGTCGGGGTAGGGGGCGACCCCGGCCAAGAGAGAGGCAGCTGGCCAGAGTGATGCCAGCTGGACCCAGAGCCTGCCCCTCCCCAGCCTCTGAGTCTGGAGCTGGGTCTTGTGGCACCAAGCCTCAGTTTCCCATTGGAGGTGGGGGGCAGCTTGGCCGTGTGTTAGGATTACTGGCTTGCGCTGTGAAGGTGGCTGGGGTTTGAGGCCACCACGCCTCCCATCCGCGAGCTGGGTGACCGCTGGGCTGCAGGGGGGCTCCAGATGGAATGGCTGAGGGTCCCAGACCGCAGGACCAGGTTGACCCTGAGAGTGGGTTTGAAAGTCTAGAAGGAGAGAACTGCCCCAGCCTGGGGTCCCAGGGGGACCTGGGGTAAACTAGATCGGCACATATTGGCCAAGCAGGACAAGGTGGTGCTTGCACAGTGTTGGCTGGATCCCTGTTGGTGGCCACACCAGATGGCTGAGACCTCCACGGGCCAAAGTCCCCCACAGGCAGAGCACACCAGCACATGGGGATGTCAGCCCCCTCTTAGGAAGGACATTTTCCTGGACGGTTGGTAAAGAGAAATCTAAGTTTGTTTGCAAACGCTTGTGCAGCGTTCTGAGGAGGGGCTCAGATAGGCCCCGAGATGAGCACATGCGAGAGTGGCAGCTCCAGCTCTCTGGGGGTGATGTTTTTGTGCACATCAGAAAGGCAGGAAATACTTTTTAAGGCATTTTCTGGGTACATTGTTGTAACACTGGATGGACATGTGCTCCCTGTGCCCGGGGACCAGGGCAGGAAGGCTCAGAGAGCAGCGGGGGGCCGGCTCTGCATCTTCTCAGCCTGTTCCCTTTGCCTGAGGGAGGGAGGGAGGGGCCCGTAAGGCTCGGTCTCTTTGTGATCAGTCACCTGCGTGTGCACTCACATCGCACTCAGGCCTGAGGTCCTTCTGGGTGCCTGGCAGGGGGCCTGGCACTGTCCTCTCAGTCCTTAGAGGTGTCTGGGTAAGTGCGCTCATTTGTTCAGAACGTGGCAGTGACTCTTCAGGGGTCCCCCCCACCAGCAGGCCTGTGAGAGCCTGGAGCTGGGGCCCGGAGGGTCTTTCAGGTGGACAGATGCCACACTCTTAGAGCATGTCTAAGAGTGCTGAGGGGTGTGGCTTGGGTTGTTTTCTTACTATGTTGTCCTCTCCTGTGGCCTGCATGTTCATATTGCTCCAAAACCCGTCTATTGAAACCTAGCCCCTTAGGTGACAGTGTCAGGAAGCAGGGGCTCCGGGAGGTGCTCAGGGCACCAGGATGGAGCGCCGATGGCAGGGTCAAGGCCCCTACGAGAGGCCCCAGAGAGGTAGGTCCCTGTCCCCTCTGCCATCTGAAAATCAGAAAGGGGCCTCATCAGACACGGGATCTGCTCTCGCCTGGACCTTGGGCTTCTAGCCTCCAAACTGCGAGAACTAAATGCGTTTCTTAGCCGCCCAGCCTGTGCCATCAGGGTGCTTTTAACACCAACGTACAGAAAGAGCAAACTCTCAGAACAGGATGTCCTTGCGTTATACACACTTTGGCTTTAGGACAGCAGCATGGCTTTTACTCCTTCATTCGGCTGTGGGGTGCAAACCTCTGGCCAGGTTCGCCTCCTGCTGGCAGGGGTGCACAGGGCCCCTGCTGCCACCATGTCACTGAGCTACCCTGGGGTGGTTCTACCCACCTCCACCACACACCCCTGCTCCTGGTTCTGCCTCTGGAAATTGCTCGGTCAGGGACACTGGGCGGTCTGGTCCTATGTCCCTCCTGCTTCTATCCCAGAGTTCTGCAGCCTTCTCTCTGTGTGGTGCCCAGAAGTGTGTCACGGCCCCTGTCCCCCCAGGTGGTGCCCAGGGGAGGCCAGCCTGGGACGTGCAGCACACCCGGTGGGGTGGGGGGCCATGCTCCTTTTCTGAAGTCCACTCTGTGTTTCCATGCACACTGTGTCCCCTGTGTTGCCCAAGAACTATGGCTGATGACCTTATGGAACTTAAGTGTGTGTCCACGTGCTGTCGCCTATTCTCCTCTTCCCCCAAAACAAAGGAACTGAGGTTGGTTTTGCCAGTGATGCTGCTCCCGGTGCCTGGTTGGTTCTCGTCTGACACACTCGTAGGTATTAGTGTTTTCTAGACAGGTGGACTGGCTGCTTCTAGGTCTAGAATACAATCCAAGAGTCTGCCTCATGGACTCTGGGAAATGCTGCTGTTTGATCTTGGCAGAATCTAATCGCTTGCCCCCTTTTGGCCAGGGCTGTGCCAGGGGATGTGGGTGCTGGCGGGTTCAGCACGAGGTTCTAGGGATGGGGAGCAGATGAGGTCATGCATGAAAACCACAAGGAATGAGGGCAGCAGGGTCATGGTCACAGGGGGGATAGCCAGTGGTCAGCAGGGTCGTGGTCACAGATGGGAACAACCTCGGGGCAGCAGGGTCATGGTCACAGCGGGGACAGCCAGTGATCAGCAGGGTCATGATCACAGTTGGGAACAACCTCGGGGCAGCAGGGTCATGGTCACAGCGGGGACAGCCAGTGATCAGCAGGGTCGTGGTCACAGGTGGGAACAGCCTCAGAGCAGCAGTGTCGTGGTCACGGGGGGCATAGCTAGTGGTCAGCAGGATTTTGGTCACAGGGGGGACAGCCAGTGGTCAGCAGGGTCGTGGTCACAGCAGGGACAGCCTTGAGGTGCCAGGGTTGTAGTCACAGGGCGGACAGCCTCGGGGCAGCAGGGTCGTGATCGCAGGGGGGACAGCCAGTTCCTGTTGGAACTGTTCCCTAGGGATGTGAAAGGTGTGACCTGTGACCCTGATTGTCTTGGTCTGCGGGGACGCCTGTATGTATGTATGTGTGTGTGTGTGTGCACGTGCTGAGCCCAAGAGGAGCCAGCCAGCACTGTGGCTGGGTCCCTGCGTCCCCAGATCTGGCCTGACACCACCATAAGGGTTTGGGTCATGTTTCCTGGAGGAAGCTGGACCATCCCTCTTACATATGCACCAGGCCCCAGGACACTTGATATTTCATCTTCCTCGAGCTGATCAATAGCTGATCAATAGCTGATCGGTGCAAGCACATGCTGGGAATGCCTTAGAACCAAATATTCTGAGATAATCCTATAAAAGAGCCACCTGGGCCACCTGTGCTGGTCACCTGGGGCTGCTGTAACCAGGTGCCACACGCCACACAGACATTCCTTCTGCCCTGTTCTAGAGCCCCGACATCCACAATCAAGGTGTCCACAGGGCTGTGCTCCCCTGACAGCTCCAGAGGATGGTGCTCCCTGGTCTCCCCAGCAGGGCAGCAGGCGCCCCTGCCCGATGTCAGCCTGGGTCTGCATGCGGCCTCTTCCCGTGTCTGTGTGTCCCCTCCTCCTGACAAGGACACAGGCCACTGGCTGGGATCAGCCCAAACCCAGCACCACAGTGTCCTAACCAATCACTGGGCACAGACTCCATTTCCAAATAAGGTCTCATTCGGAGTTTCTGGGGGGCATGGGCTGGGGGGCACCGTCTGGCCCCACATGTCATCCATGGATATGCAGAGGCAGGATGTGCCCTTTGGACGTCGTGTGGCCTCACAGGGATTAGCCGTCGTGGGCTGGGCTCTCTGTCGAGCATGCGGTGGCACCATGCATCCGCGGAGGCCCCCATTCGGAGCATCTGAGAACCGCCACCCTGGGTGACAGCGGGAGCAGCTGATCCCAGAATGCAGCTATAGGCTCGCTCTGCTCTGGAGGGTGGGCGCCGCGAAGCTCGGCAAGCACACGGGCCTCTGGTGTCCAGAGGAGCTCTCGGCTGAGTGGAGCACCAGGGCTGTGCTCCCCAAGGCCCCCTGGTCAGCTTGCATGTTCTCCCGCTGCCAGCTGGGAGGGAGGGCGGCTGGCAGGGGCTCCGCCCAGGGAGTCTGTTAGAAGCAGGACTGCGACTCAGTCGCCCCCACCTGTGACAGCTGGAACATGCTCAGGCTGCTTTACGGGCACTGACTTACGTTGCTCGACTAGAGGAGCATCAGGAGTGCACTGTGGACCCCAGAAACCCCTGGGCCCACAGATTCTGAGGGGTTGCCTGTGCGCACCAGCACCCCCAGGGGTTCCGGTCTTCCACCCAGACCCCCCTCCCTGCAGGACACCTGCCCGCCCCCATGTCAGCATTGGGCCCTCGTCCCCTACCTGTCCCACCCATCCTGTGCCTGGGGGACCCATCAACTCGAGCTCTTTGCAGTGGGCCAGAATCGGCCATTTCCACCCCTGTCCACTGCGACCCACTCCCCATGCCCTTCCCTCCTGCCAGTCCTCCCCCACGCTCCTCCCCCACCAGAGGTGAGGGGGCCTTTGGGACACAGAGGTGATGCCAGCACCTCCTCAGTGACGGTCTGGGAGACTGACACCTCTCACCTGGCCACCTTTGAACCTGCTCAGTGGCCCCCACTCTGCTCCTGCCTCCTTCCTGGTCCTGCCCCAGGGCCTTGGCATGTGCCACCCTCTGCCTGGAAGCCCATCCCCACAGCTCAGCTCACTGTCTCCCCTCCTTCAGGTGTCCATTCACACTTCACCTCTCTGGAGGCCTTTAAGACCCTGGCCTGGAACCTGCGGGCCCTCTCCGCTCATTTCCCTCCCAGGTGCTGGGCTGGTGCTCCCCAGATACACACCATGGGCTCTCGTGGACTCAGTTCTGCCTCATTTGTGCAACTTGACCCCAGGTGCCCCTGCACGATGCCTGGTGTGTGGGGTCACCCTGTACGTCCGCGTCATTGAATTTTCACTCGAGGAGAGAGCCTTCCTCCTTTGCCCTCCGCTCCAGATGCGCCCCTGTGTGTGACAGCGAGCTGTTCAATAGAGTGCTGGCTGTTATCAGGACCCTCACCAGGGGCTGATAACACACCCTTTCTCCCAGGCTCCCCGCTTCTGTGCTTGCTGGAATCGCTCAGGCTCAGGCGGCAGGCAGCCTGGCCGCAGCCGGAACAGGAAGAATTTGTTTTCCTTTGGTTCAGCAGCGTCTTCCAAGGAAAGCGTAACTAGTTTTGAGCTCTAGAATCTGAGGCAGGAACAAGCAGGGTGTGGTTTAACCCAGAAACTGAACCTGGAGATCATGTTAGCACGGCCATGCGGCATCTGGATGATGGGCATTCAGAGCATGGCCAGGAGGCTGCTCTGCCCGGCCCTCAGCCTGGGGAAGGTGAGGCTGTGCCCACTGCGGTGGCCGGCCCTCCCTAGGCCTCGGCCTTCCTGTAACCAGGGGTCTCAGGTCCCAAGTCCTGTCCCTCTGGGACTTGTCCTCTTGCAGAGGCTCAGGGACAGGAGAGGCCCCATGTGGCTCCCTCTACCTTCTCCCTCTCTCCTCCTGACCCTCCAAGGACAAGTCTATCCTTCCCTGTGGGCCAGGGCCCGGGTGGGGAAGGGGGGACAGGCCCTCCTCCTGGCACCTCCACACTGTTCCTCCCACTGAAGCTCCTCCCTGCAGGCTGCCTGTTCCTTGCCTCCCCTGCTCCCCACCCCCACCTGCTGCCTCCACCCACTCCCTGCCCCCCCATCCCCACCCCAACCTGCTCCCACCCCCTTTTCTCCCCACCCCCTCCTTTCCCCACCCCCCTTCTCCCCTCTTCTCCACTCCCCCCTTCTCCCCTCCCCACCTCACCCACCTGCCCCCACCTGCTGTGCAGACAGCCTCAGTGCCTATGGTAGGCCAGCCCAGGTGTGTCATGGGAAGCTTTCAGGTGGCACTGACCTCTCTGCTGACCCGGAGTGCTGCCCATAGGCTAACACATGGCACATTCTGGCACATTCTTTGCCTCCTGCAGGTAAGGTCAGGATTTCATGCTCAGTGTCCGGGAGCAGGATCGTGCCCACGGTTCCATCCTGGGCACCTGGCCTGTCTGACCAGCACCCTGTCCCCAGTGCCTGTCCACTCCTTAGGGCATCAGTGTGCCTCACATGACCCAGGAGTGTTTGTACAGCTGCCCACTGGTCTTGTCCACCAGGGTGATGCCAGGATTAAACTCCTGAGCTGTCTTCCCCACCCTATGTCCACGCCTCCATCTACCCAGGACAACCCTGCATGGCTCGGCATTTCTGGCAGCTGCTCAGACCATCCGAGGTCGAGAACCTCTTGTCCTTGGCCAGGCCATGCACGTCTCCACCAGTGCCGGCTTCTCACGGAGCCTCTGCCCCTTTGCTGCCCGTGGCCAGGTGAGCATCCCTGCACCTGGAGCTGCCCTGCTCCCCCCATCGACCCCCACCCCCTGACTTCCCCCTTCCTGGTGTCCTGCTCTGTGGGTTTCATGTGTCACTTCCGGCCCACCCTGCCCATGAATGTCTGAGCTGTCAGGGCCTCTGGACAGTCTCCCCACCTGTTCCAAAGCCCTGCTCTCCCACCTGCCCATGTAATCCATCTCCCCAGTACCCCCAAGCTGTGCCCCTCGGCCCAGCTGGAGCTGGGTTTCTGAGGTCCCACAGGCCCTGTGTTCCTCCCCGGGTACCTTCCGCATCCCTGCCCACTTTGCACCCTCCAGACCCGGGGGCCCCTCCTGGATGGACTGGATCCTCCTCCACCCATGCTGGGCCTGCTCAGACCTGCTCCTTCTCTGCACTTGGCCACAAGCCCCCATGGGCAGGCTGGACTACAGAACCTTCTGGGCCCCTTCTTCACTGCAGAGCCTTGCCCACAGGGTACAGAGTGACCCTGTCTGCTCTGGGGATGCTTCAGGCTTGGCCTTCATTTACCCAGGAATCCTGGAGCCTGGCTTTTCAGATATGGAGTAGGCTTTCCAGAAGCATCTTAATACAGCTACACTTGTTTTGATAAATTCTTTGGAAATGGGGTGAACACTGGCAGCCAGCCCCACACGAGCTCTGGATAAAAGCTGCTCTGCAGGCTTCCTGTGCAGAGTCTCGAGGTCAGAGGGTAACTGCCCCCTTCCTCGCTCCTTGTAGGGAGGCGGCTGAAAGCTGTCTCTGTGAGGCGGGGCCCTGACCAGCCAGTCGGTACCCATCCTCAGCCTGCATCTCCCTTGTCCTTTTGTGGAACCGTGAGAGGGCCTCCGAAGGAGGGCGGCATTCCAGAAGGCCGCCAGCAGTCACAGGTCCGTCTGTCTGCGAACCGACAGAGAAGTGGGAGCATGGTTCTGCGCGCTGCCCCGTGGGGACCAGGGCCTGCCCAGAGGAGGCAGCGTGTCCCTCGTTAACGTCCTGCACACCTTGGTAGCTCTACAGGGCACAGCGGGCTCTCTGGCCATCTGCTTTGCTTGTTTGCCTGCGAAAGCCTCTTCCCTCGGCGGCGGACGGGTTTGAGCCTCTGCCCCCGGGGCCACCCCCATGGCTCTGCTGACAGGCGGAAGGAGCATGGGGCTGCCCAGTGGACACCCATCCCCCCTTGGCCGCCCATGTACCAGCCCTCCTGTGAGCACCTGCGGTCCCTTCTGGCCTCTGCCTGGCTCAGGTTTTAGAGCCCGTACCACAGCAAGACTTGAAAACCCCAAACGGAAGGGGCCCAGGATGCCCACAGCAGCAGGAGGAGCGTGTGGCCAGGCACCTGCCTCCCGGGTGTCCTGGGAGGGTGCCAGGGCCGGGACAGCCACCTGCTGAGCACACCGAGGTCCATGTGCCACAACAGCAGTGGCTGTTCACTCGTAGCCACACAGCAGGTCAGACATCAGGCCTCCGATGTGGAAGCACCTGGGGCTCACTCAGTGTGGCCAGGGGCTGGGCCAGAGGAGCTCGCCGAGGCCATTGCAGGGTGCTGTCCTATGGGCTACAGTCCAGCTGGCTGTCCCTGTGGCCCCCACAGGGCTGAGGCCTCAGGTTCCCCATCTGTGGATGGGAATATGGGGCCGGATACCGCCCAGTAGGCTGGGCATGGTCTCTATCCGCACTGCCCACAGGGTCGCTGCTGACCATGTTGGTGCTTGAAATGTGGCTGATGCAGCAGATAAATGGATTTATAATGTGGTTCCATTTTCATAACTTCAAATGTAAAAAGGCACGTGTGGCCGTGGCTGCCAGGTGGTCAGCACAGCTCCAGGAGGCTCTGTCTGGAGGGTAGCAAGCCCCTGTGTCTGCTTCCTCTGCAACTGGAGTCGGAGAAGGTGGTTTTCATGTACTTCAAGGAATCATCTACCAAATCAGTGCAGAGTGTGTTGCAGGGGCTGCAAACCCCTGCTCATCTCTGAGTTTGCTGGACACTGGGCTCTTCCGATGTAAGAGGCAAATCAGATCATTAGCGCTGGTGTTTCTGTTGTTTATCTCTTGGAGGCGGACGACATGTTCTCGGCGTGTGAATGTGGAAATAGGGAGGCACACCGTCGGAATGATGCACAGCGTGCCTCCTGGGATGAGGAAATGCTTCACTGAGCATGAACGTGGTTGGGAGGCACAGGCCGCCCTCTCCCCAGCCAGGGTCATGCGTTGCCTTTCACAGTGCAGGGGAGAAGGCCTTCCTTGGGGGTCCCGTCCTGGGAGAAATCCAGCTCATGCCACGTTAAAGTCGTGGGGACGCTGGATCACAGCCCACGGTGGATTCTACTCGAGGGAACATGGACAGAATCTTGATCAGTCGACGTTTTGGTGTCTCGGCTCTTTCCAGACCCTCGTGTAAAAATGTCCCTCGTAGGGCAGAGTGCCTGAGCCTGTGGACGAGAACCGATGTCACCCAGGCCTAGACTCCACTGGCATCGGCGCTGAGGACCACCCATGCCTGAAAAACCGATGCAGGAGGAGATTAATCTGGCCAAGATGCAGGGACCGGGTCTGCCTTCCACCTTGCACAGCATGTGTGACACAGCGATGCTCAGACAGCAGGCAGTGTGGGCAGGGATCCCTGAGAGGCTGAAGTGCCTTTAAGTTCCCAGGCCACTGGAGAGCGGGCGTCTGTGCAGGGGTCCCCGCAGGTCCCCAGTGGGGGCTGATCTGCATGTGGGTGAGAAGTTGGGAAGGGCCGCTGAAATGCATGGACACCCCAACTCCTGGGGTCCAGACAGTGTGGGGGCTTAGTCCCCCCTAGGGCTGACCCAGCCCCACCCTAACGAAGCTTAAAAGGAACCTCTATCCAAAACAATGCACGCGTAACAAAACGCAACGCTGTCTGTAACGAAACGGCCCAAACCAGACAGTGGAAGTGTCCAGCACAAGCGAAACTGTCCAGGCACATGCACAGCGGAGAGAGCATGACCCGTACCCTGAAGAAAATCCACCCATACAAGCAGACTGAGCCACGACAGGATGGGCATAGCACACAGAGGTGCTAAAACAGGTTATAGACATGCCTGCGTGCCCAAGAGGACAGGAAGATTGTAGAAAATGCAAGTTCTAGACATGGAAGCACAGCATCAGAGTGAGCAGCGGTGATGGGGCTGCCGGCAGGTGGATGCAGCAGGAGAAGAGATGAGGCACCTGGGAGCCGGGGCAGTGCACGTGGCCCAGGATGGAGCACAGAGGGCAGAGGGGCCTGACGGTGCCATATGCACAGGGCTCCCCGACTGCAGGACCCCCAGCCAGGAGGAGAGCAAGCAGGTACTTGAGGAAACATGGCCCCAAATAAAAAATTTGATAAAAACTCTAAACCACAGGCCCAGGACACTCCATGCATTCCAAGCAAATAGAGAAAACTGTGTCAGGTTGTATGTACGACAGTCAAATTGCTGAAAGTCAGTGATAAGGAGAAAGGTTTTAAGGCAGCCAGAGAAAAAAAGATTTCTTTTTTATTTGAGAGAGAGAAAGAGAATGCACAAGCAGGGAGGAGAAGGAGAAGCAGGCTCCCCACTGAGCAGGGAGCCCGACATGGGACTCGACCCCAGGACCCTGGGATCACGACCTGAGCCGAAGGCAGACACCTCTCCGAGTGAGCCTCTCAGGCGCCCAGAAAAAAAATATGTTTAAATCTCGTGGCAGGAGAGCAGGACCGGAGGGAGCTGAAGCTTGCCCTCCTGACATGCATTCACGGGACAGGGACCTATTGGCGGCTGCCAGCATAATCAGGACAACTCCTCAGCCTCCTTTCCCCTTCCCTGGGAAGGAAACCAAGGCACAGCAGGGTTAGGGGATTTGCCTGGAGCCATACAGCCCAGACCCGACGGGCAGGCGGACCGTGCAGAGCTTGTGCTCCAACCAGCAGGCCCGCCTACCCTACCACACAGGTCACTCTTGGGTTGGGGAGGCAGCAGGCCCCCCGGGTGAGCGCCTGCAGTGCCAGGGGCGCACCCGGGAAGCCAGGCGGGGTCAGCCCCAGGTCAGAGGGCAGTGTGGCCAGGCTTCCTGCGAGATCCGTGTGTCTTCACCCTGGGAGCCACTGTGCCTGTCATCCTCTGACAGCCAGGATAGGCTGCAGGCGTGTGTGTCCTCCACTCGGGGCTCATTTGGGCACCTACAATTTCTTTTCTAAGTTGAGATCCTTGCCTAAGGAAGACCTATGCGCGTTTCCTCCAGATGTGAGAGGGGCAGGAGAGCGCCCGTGCCCCGTTGAGCTCAGGAGCTCCAGCAACAACCACAGAGCCAGGTAGGGGGCATCCACCGCGTGTCCACCTGATGCCAGGAAGGTGCTTTCAAAGGCAGAAATGGTGCCTGTCAGGTTTGCCAGAGTAGCTCGGTCCCCGGGGTCCCGGTGCTGTGACCTGATCCCAGTGCTTCAGCATTTCCAGCCTGTGTTTCTCTGCTCAGCGCTTGCACTGCGTGGTAACATATGGAGTCTCCTAAATTAAAATAAACAAAACCCCCCAAAATGAACTTAAAATGCACGGGTTCTTTTCCAACTTTGGAATTAGGCTTCCTCTGAGTGGAAACATAAGGGTTTAATACAAATGAAAGGAAAAGCGAGTCCGGGGGTTCCCACGGGAGAGTCGGAGGGAGGGGAGCTGGATTCGGTCTGCCCTTGACACCTGGTGCTTTCAACCTCATCTGCACAGGACAGGGCGGGCAGGCAGGGTTCCCGTGTGGGCTCTGTGGCCTCTGTGGCCAGGAAGCTCAGAGGACAGCAGCAGGATTTGCAAGGCCAGTTACCCGTGATTTTCCTTCTTCTGTGGAATTATGAGTCATTAACTCTGAAGAGCCAAACAGCAGCATGCATGTCTGGGAGAAGAAAACCAAGTCTGCAGATTAGCTGCTTCTCTGACAGTTAGTGCTAAACAGAAAACAGAATTCCAGTGTGCTGAGAACGGAAGTCACTGAAGACGTTTTTGGCATATTTATGGTCCCATCTCAATTATTTGAGGTAGAATATGTGTATCTGTGTGTGTGTGCCTGCATATGCATGTGTGTACATGTGTACTATGTACACCTGCATGTGCATGTGTGCAACTGTGTGCAGTGTGTACCTGTATATGCATGTATGTATTGTGCTGTGTGCATAGTGTGTGCATGTGCCTACCTGTGTGCCTATGTGTATGTGGATGAGATACAGTCACACACGTGTGTATACTCACATGCATGTGTCATCTGTGCTGAAACACCCCCCCGCCCCGGCTCCCACCCCAGCAGCCAGATGTTCTTCTGAATGAGGTCTGGACCTGGAGGGGCGTGGATGCCCAGCAACAAGCATGCAGTTTGGGGCTGGCGTCCTTATAGGTTTTGTGTCTTTCGGCGTGGCTCACATGCACCACAAGTACCTGTCCCCAGGCTTGGGGGAGAGTTCTGGCCCCCAGGTGTCTGCAGTCGGCTTCTAACTGATAGCTGTGATGACGTCTTAGGTGGAGTATCCCACCTCGGGCGGCCTGAGTCCACCCCTGGTGATGCACTCACTCATCACCGTGCAGTTGGGCGGCCGCTGGGCTGAGTCTCCCACAGCATCCCCCGGGTGCAGGTTTCCAGCCGTTCCTGCTACGGGCTGGACAGCCATCCTCCAGCCCTCGTTGGGGTCTTTAGGGACTCTCTCCGGGGTCTGGGCATTTGGGGGAGAGGGGTGCTGTTAATCCCCACAGACCAGGGTAGGTGGGTTATGTAATATATCCCATATCTTTTTTTTTAAATTTATTTTATTTTATTTATGATAGTCACACAGAGAGAGAGAGAGAGGCAGAGACACAGGCAGAGGGAGAAGCAGGCTCCATGCACCAGGAGCCCGACGTGGGATTCGATCCCGGGTCTCCAGGATCGCGCCCTGGGCCAAAGGCAGGCGCCAAACCGCTGCGCCACCCAGGGATCCCTATATCCCATATCTTAATAAAACAAGCAAAATTATGGCAAACTGTGTTGGGGATGAGACAAAGGGAGAGCCAGAATCGTTTTTGGTGCCTGGCCTCATTCGGGAAGTAGGTTCCAGCAGAG
Organism: Vulpes vulpes; assembly: GCF_048418805.1. Lineage (NCBI taxonomy): Eukaryota > Metazoa > Chordata > Mammalia > Carnivora > Canidae > Vulpes > Vulpes vulpes. The sequence goes on from NC_132782.1 coordinate 62,405,739, forward strand.
CGCTGGCACGTGAGCACAGACTTATTTATTTCAGGAGACCCTTTGATCCAAATTACTGCGTTTCTAGACATAAATCCCAAATTTGGTGATTACAAAGTCTGATTAAACAGTCCTAACCAAGAAGTACTGACAGACAAAATCTGGAAAGGCCCCTTTCGGATCTTGAGGACTTGTAATTTTGGAAGAAAGAACCGGAAACCATGTGCGCTGGTGCGGGAAGCCGGCCGGCCGCCTCCCCGGGAAGCCGTGGCCTCAGGGGCCGATCCCCGCCGCCACCTCCGGAGTCCAGCGGCCTCGGCGGGGCCTCCGGGCTCAGCACTCGCGTTGGCGTCGTCAAGCCCGCGGAACTGCTTGTCACATCTGAAACTGTTTAGCCGTGGAAGCAGCGCAGCGCACTTCAAAGCCGCCGCTGCTGCTCCAGATTCCAGACGTGCTGGCCGGTCGCCTCAGAGTCAGGCTCCGTCCCCCCAGGGTGACCGGGCAGAAAGCAGGCCTCTGCCTCCCTTTCAGGTGTTTCTTGTCACAACAGGCCCTGCGAGGAGCCCAACTCTGTGGCCTTAGAAGCCTGGGGGCAGCTGCTCCCCAAACCTCCCATCTGATGGCATTCGAAAGCACCTCGATTCCTGGCAGGCAGGAGGGGCTTCTTTTCATTGGAGGCTTAGAGGCCGTGGCCCCATGGCTGGGCTCCCATCCCCTCCCTACCTGCAGCCTCAGTCCTGGTCCACTCTGGGGCCCTACACTCCTGACCCTTGACCCTGACACCTATCCTCACTCCTCTGGGGACCCTGGCCCTGCCCTCTGCCTCTCCTCACATGGCCCAGTCCTGCATGCTGACCCCAAACTCACCAGCTCTCACCCTGTCTGGCACCCGACAACCCAAGCAACAGCCCAAATACTCCCCAGACTGCCCCACAGTGGCCTCGGCCACCTGCTGCGGAAGCCTCCTGGTGCCCTGGGGGACCCCCCACTCTGGACCTCTTCCCTGCAGCCCTCAGCCTCCTCTCTGAGGCCCACACACCCTCACTGCCCAGCCACCACCTGGCCACCCAGTACCTGGGGCTGCGACCGCTGAGCTGTCCTGGGGGCTCCTGGCACCACAGCCCTTTGCCTCTGGGAGTTCCCAGACTGCTTGGGGGGTGCTGCCTGCAGAAGCAGGAGGGTAGGTGGTTGTGAGGGCTCCCAGCCCTCAGCCACCCTGAAGGCCCGTCCCTACAGAGCCACCTGCTCCACCTGTCGGGTCAGAAACTGGGCCAGGCCAGGCCATGGAGAGGCGCTCTGTGAACCGGGGGCACCATCTTCCCACTGCATGGGGACATGGGGCCAACAGCTCCTCCGGGTGACATCTGTGTTAAAGGTCCATCTCAGGCCACCCTCCCCTAAGGGTCTGGGGAGCCCCAGTGGCTGTCACTTCAAGAGCAGTTCTGGAAAATACCAGCAACACACCTGCCTGGGTGGTTCCCCTGCTTCCCCACCCCGAGCTCCCTCCTCATCCTCCTCCCCCCCCCCCACCTGTCCTCCTCCCCTCCTGCCCCCTCCTCTCTCCCCTCTGCTGGACTCCCTACCCCACCTCCAGCCCACCTCCCCTTGAGGGCCTTGCATGCAAGGAACAGGCCAGTATTTCCAGGAGGCTCTAGGTCAGGAGGGGACCACTCTGCATGTTTTAATGCAAATGAAGGGGCAGTTCACAGCAGCGAGCAAGGGTGGCTCCTGTGAGGTAGAGGGAGGGTCACCCGTGCCAGCAGCCCAGCCCTCCATGGGGACAACAGGATGTCCTCGGATCCTTGCTCTTGCTCCTCTGGACTCACACAGGGCCACTTTCTGGGCGGGAGTGAACACTGGCCCCGTAGAACACAGATTTCTTGAGCAAAACTGCAGAGTCCTCTTGGAGTTTCAAAGCAGACACACAGCCACCACCTCCAGCCCATCTGTCCCCAATCCCATGAACCTGGCTTTGAGGCAGGAGCTGTGTCTCTCTTGCTCATGTGGCCTTGTGTTTGCAGCAGACCCATCTGGGTGCACTCTGTGGAGAGCAGGTGAGAGCAGGTTCGGAAGCCAGCGCTTTAACACGTTGAGAAGGAAGGCGCGAGAGATGCAGCGACCTGGCCTGGCCTCACTTTCCTGGGGCCTCTCCAAGAGTCGGGAGATGGATTTCCAAGGAAAACAGACAACCCTTAAAACCAGGAGTGTTTGCTAAATCACAGATGCACCGACTTCTCCGGGAGTGTAGGAACATTGAAATTTGAAGAGCAGGCTCCTTCTGGAGAGGCTGTTTGCATCACGAAACGGTTCTCCTTCCAGTAACCCTCCCACCCCCCACACTGTGGCCTTAACCAGGAGCCGGTCCCCTCACACTGCAGCCAATGGCCCAGCACTGCCACGGGTCCAGTGGCGTGGGGGTCTCCCAGGGGCGGGGCCATGGCATGACGTCCCTGGGAGCCTGTGGCTGGACCTCCTGGCTGAAACTTTCAGGGGAGGCCAGGAGCAGAGATTTTCCTTCCAAACTCCCAACACCTCTGCACCCACGGGCAGCTGAGGCAGCATCTGGCAGGCTCACCAGGACCAGTCTAGGTGGGGGCCACCTGCTGGGGGGGACCAGGACTTCAGGTCTGTATGGAGGCTTAGGGCAGAGTCTCAGCAGGAGATGTGGATGGTGGCCTCTTCTGAGAGGTGAGAGGGACAGGGACCAGGGATGGGGATGGCACCCTGGGGACTGGCAGCTGAGGCCACGGCCACGGAACCGTGACTCGTAAAGCAGGAGCTGAGCAAGTAAAGCATCAGAGTGGACCCTGCCCCTGTTCCTGGCTGTGAGTGGGTGGCCAGGTGTGCTGAGCCACCAGAAGGCCCACGCAGTGGCAGCGGGGACAGAGCCACCCCTTATCTGCAGGAGGCAGGGGCTCCCCTGGGGAGGGGGCATCCCCGCGGGCAGGGGGGCAGCAGGCCAGGCCTGGTGGTAGGTTTGATGCGTCCCAATTACAGCTCGGCCCCATTTAGCCAGAGTAGCACAGCTGAAAGGGCGTTCCTGTGTGACCAGGAGTCGCCGGTGGCGGGGACATGCTCCAGCCCCGGGTCTCGTGCCCCATAGTACCCTGGGCACAGCATGGTCACAAGGCAGACCCTGGGGCTCTGGCCACTCTGCCCGTGACTTTAGCTTCTTTGTGCAGAGTTGCCGTGCACACGTGGGCCTCATCCTTAGGTCTGAGGGCATTAGGTCCTGCTCTTCTTTATACTTCTGCGATTGTGGTGGACATGCAGAGTGCTCAGTTGTGGCAGAAGCATCTAGAATCCTGCTGGCTCTGAGCACTGACCATTAGCCTGGCAGGGGACCCTGCGGGATGCATGGAACAGGGTAGTCAGAGCCTGGGGACCTTTCACCAGGCTGCTTCTCTGTCCACACAGCTGGGGCCCCTGGAGAAAGTGATGGGGGCTCCCCCGCACCTGGCCCCAGGCCCCCCAGCCTGGGCCTCAGCTGACCACCCTCTGCAACATGATTTCTGTCCCTGTGTTCTACTGACATAACCCTGCGGTGTCCAGTCCTTCCCAGAGGAGGCCACCCCACATGGGCCATGGCCTGAGACTCCAGGCACCACCCCGCTGAGGGACCTGAGAGCACGCGGCAGGGGTGGTGGAGGCAGAACCACCACACGGCACCTCGTTTGTTTTCTGTGTGCCCAGCACTCTGGCAGGCCCCTATGATGCCCCGTGATCTTCTGTAGCCCCTGTGATCCCCTGTGATCCCCCATGGTCTCCTGTGATCCTCTGTGGCCCCTGTGGTCCCCTGTGATCTCCCATGGCCCCCTTTGGTCCCCCGTGGTCTCCCATGGTCTCTTGCAATCCCCTGTGGTCCCCCGGGGTCCCCTGTGATCCCCTGTGGTCTCCTGTGATTCTGTGGTCTCCTGTGATCCCCTGTGCTCTCCCGTGGTCCCCTGTGATCCCCTGTGGTCCACAGTGGTCTCCTGTGATCCCCTATGGTCTCCTGTGATTGCCTATGACCCCCTGTGGTCCCCTATGGTCCCCTATGGTCCTCCATGGCCCCACTGGTCCCCTGTGGTCCCGCATGGTTCCCTGTGATCCCTTGTGGTCTTCTGTGATCCTGTGGTCCCCCGTGGTCTACTGTGATCCCCTGTGGTCCTCTGTGATCCCCTGTGGTCACCTCTGATCCCCTATGGTCCTGGGCCAGTGCAGCCATGCCACCATGGGCTCCGGATGCTTTGGGTGAGCCGTGAGGGGCAGGGAACGAGGCTGCTCTGTGGCTGTTTGTGGCCTTGTCTTCCTGCCATTGGCCCCTCAGCTACCCATGCCTGCCGAGGTGCCCTGGACAGCTTGTACACTTGACCTCCCCGTGAGAAGGCTTCTTATTCCGACTGTCTAGGGAGCAGAGGAGAGCTGGAGGGCGGGGGTAAGTCTGGCCCACATGGTGCCCACTGTGGCGCTGGCCTCAGGCCCACTAGTGGAAGGGAGCGAGTCCCAGTCCCCTCCCACTGCCCGTAGCCTGGGGTGGCAGTGGATCTGTCTGGAACCTTCCACCATCCCTTGCCAGGATCCTGACTGTGCTGTGGCAGTGGGATCCCCATTCCTCCCTGCCTGCTGCCTGTTGGGCCTGAGCAGCTAGGGTGTCAGGTGCCCTTGGGGGATGAGCCCCTGGGCTCCTTGCCAACCCGGGCTCCAGACTGGGGTCTGCAGCCCAGGGGACTCCTGTTGGGGGAAACGGTTCTGTTGGGGCCAGGAGGACTCTAGTCACATAGCAGAGGGGCTGTGTCCATGCACAGCCTGGCCCATGCTTCCCGCCCTGCACCAGGCTCAGAGCCAGAGACGCCCGGCAGCACGGGACGCCAGCTGCCTGCCAGCCGCCGTGCGGAGTGCTCTGGTCCCCAGGGTGGCCATTTCCACGCCTTCCAGGCACCCTTTGGTTCAGGGAGGCTTCCCCGATGACATCATTCCCGCTTCTTTCTCCGTGTTGTTTACTTCTGTGAATCATCTGACACCGAGCGAACTTCCATCCTGCAGCTAAAGCGCCCTTCTGACGTGCTGGGATCTGTTCCCACTTTGCCGTGACTGGTCCTGGGACAGACTAAGGTGGCCAAGGGGCTTCGGTGTGGCAGCCCCCCACCCTGTGCTTCCCCCCTGCAGCCTGTGCTTCCTGCGGGGGCCCCAAGTGCAGCCGGCACTGTCCTGGGCCCAGGTTCCCCGCCAGAGGCTGGGGGCCTCAGGCAAAGGCCAGGCCACTCGTCCAGGGCACACAGGGCTCCTTTGGCAGCAGCTGCCATGGACGTGGGGCTGATGGAGCCGGACAACACCTTGCGAGGGGGTGCTGTCTAAAATCTGAGGCTCAGTGGGGCGTGGACAGGTTGGTGACAGTCTGGGAGGCTGGAGTCCAGTCCTGGCGCCTGGGGCTCATGCTTGGTCTGCTTCACTGAGCCTCCTTGTCTCACTACCCTGTCCTCCCACAGGAGCCGCCCAGCGGGGACCTGAAGGAGGGACCTTTCTGGGAGGACCAGTGTCCCTTAGAGGGTAAGCCCACCCCACCGAACCTCACCAAGTAGCTGTATCCAGAGCCCACACCCGAAAGCTGCCCTCACGGCCACTGGGCCCCTGATAACAGGGACGGCGTGCCGTGGCCTGTCCTGCCCAGCCCAGCCCCATTCTAGAGGCTGTTGGCAGGTGCAGGTGAGGTACACGTCCCAGCCGTAAAGGCAATTTGGTCTTCAAATACACTCGGGCATACATTTCTCCTGGGGCTCCTTACATGAATTAGGAGATTGGGGTTTGGACCTGGGGATCTGAGAAGCAGAGGATGGAGTCTGAGGGGCCCCTGACCTTTTATGTCTTTGGAGCACCCATGAGCCCATGTACACAGGTGGGACGGTCTGGCTTTGTAAAAAAGCCACTTGGCGAGTGCACAGGTTGGGTCTGGGTCTGACGTCCTGACCCGAGTCCCCAGCACACCTCTGCACCTGTTGCAGAACAGATCCCACTGTGGAGTGCGATGGGCGGTCATCAGAACTGCGTCATTTGGGGTGTGAGTGGTGCGGGTACACGGAGGCTGACCAGGAGGGTGTGACCAGAGTGACCCTTGTAGCTGGGGCCCCAGGCCCTGAGCCCCTTCCCCACTCTCACCAGTATGAGGGCTTATACGCAGCCATTGAGCTGGAACAGGCCTGAGCTCCTATCCCGGAGGATAAATGAGCCCAGCAACACCAATGCGTGTTGTCTCTCCATCCCCAGAGTCTGGGGACAAAGGGCTGTCTCGCGGACACTCAGCGCACAGACACGCCCCTGGGTCCTGGAGTCCGGGGAAGCTGGACCATGTGGGTCGGGGGCAGCAGGACGATGCAGTCACCCTCCCAGAGGCCCCTCGGGCGGGGTCATCCTTCCCTGCCTTGCAGGGGGCACCTCCTCCTCACCTGGGCACCAGAGCTGCTGCTGTCCGGGGGGGGGGGGGGGCAGGGGCAGGACTGCACACCTGGCCCCAGCTAACCCCAGTGGGGCTGCCCTCCCCTCTGACGGGGCCCTTCCTGCCGCCAGCTCTGAGGATGCGATGGGGGGGTCAGAGGCTGGCCAGGACTCCGGGGCTCCCTGGCCCCTGCATTGCACCCTCTGCCCACATCCCTGCCGGGCCCAGAAAAGATCCTCCCCAGCCCTGTCCCCCTGCAGTGGCGCTGCCCCCTGAGAAGGTCGAGGGCTGCGAAGGCACAGGACAGCTCTCCACCTCGGGGGATGGAGACAGAGCCGCAGGCCACGAGGGCCCACGGGGGCTGGGCAGGAAGCCGCTGGACCTCAGTGTAGGTCTTTCCCCTCCCCCACCCCGTCCACATGTCCCCTTCTGTCCACGTGACCCCCTCCATCCACGTGACCCCCTCCGCCCATGTGACTCCCTCCGTCCCACGTGCCCCCCTCCATCGTGCGCCCCTCTGTCCCTTGTGTCCCCCTCTGTCCCACATGCCCACCTCTGTGCCCGCCCCCCAGGCGCTCCAGTGTGACGTGTCGGTGGAGGAGGACAACCGTCAGGAGTGGACGTTCACACTCTATGGCTTTGACCACAGTGGCAAGGCCACCAGGGAGGTGCTGTGACAGGCTGACCACAGGGAAGGGCTCTGGAGGGAGGAGAGGCTGGGGCTCTCCCAGCAGGCAGGCGGGGAGGGCTAGGGGGGAGCAGCTGTCTGTGCTGCTTCCTGGAGGACCCCCCCCAAGTAACATCTGGGCTTCGGTCCCCAGGGCTGGGTGGTGGGGGCTCTGGGGGTGCCCCTGCGCTCCCCTCTGCTGGCCCCTGTGTGTGGGGTGACACAGTTCATCTGGTTGCTTAGTCTTCTGAACTCAGAATCGATGTCAAATGTAAACTGTCCACAAGGTGTGATCCCAGGAACAGCAGAGCTGCCCCTGGGACAGCAAAGCCACCGAGACGGCAGGGCTGGGGGGGAGGCCGCCCGCAGGCAGCGGAGCGCCCCTGTCTGGTCCACTTGTGTCGCTGATGTCACGGCCATGCTCAGGACATGTCCAGCCTGATGCACACCATCTACGAGGCCGTCGATGCCTCCATCAACCACTCCTCTGGCAGCAGCAAGACCCTCCGCGTGAAGCTGACCGTCAGCCCTGAGTCTTACGGCGGGAGAAAGGACAGCCCCCACACAGGCCAGGGTGAGGTGCTGCCCTGCTCGGACACCCCGGAGACCCCTCATTAGACAGCAGCCCACCCGCCCCCAGGGACAGCCCCTCCCGCACACCCTGTCCCCACCATGCTCACTGTTCCTCCCTGTTCAGCTGTTGGCACCCCATCCCTTCTGAGGGCAGCCATCAGGTGAGTGAGTGTGGGAGTGAACTGCTGTGGATGAGGGGAACTCCCTACTGCCTCTTGCAGACCGGGAGCCCCCTCGCTGCAGGATGGAGGCTGAGCTCACCGAGGACCCCAGGGGGACCGACAAGAGGCCATCTGCACACACCAGGTGAGGGGCTGGGGCCCGGCTACATCCTCTGGCTTGTCCTCTGTGGGAGCAGCTGGCCCACCCCTTGTCGCCTGTAGGCCTCAGGGCTGCCCCTCAGAACAGAGCCACCAAGCCAGGCACCTAGGTGCAGAGGGCGGGATATGGCCGCAGCACCCAGGCCCTGCCCACCAGCAGGGTGAGGGCACTGCCTTGGGGCCTCCCCTGGCAGCTGGCGCTCGGTGTCTGAGAGGCAGGCAAGGTTTGAGGGCCGTGGTGGGTTGGCCTGGAGATGCACCCTCTGCCATGATCCAGCACCCTGGGGTTCCCATGGTCACCTGGAGGGTGCAGGGTGCTGACTGCTCTTGGCTGCAGGTTCTCATGCTGCAGCTCTCCGAGCTCTGCAGGTGTTCCCGACAGTGGTGCTGAAGTGTTGTTGGGGCCTCTGGGGTGGCTGGGGACCTTGCTGTCCTCAACGGCTTTATTCCTGCTCCCCTGTGGGGCAGTAAGTGCCAGTCAGGGCCACTGCCCAGGACCCCGAGCCCACCCATGGCAGGCACCCCTTCGTCTCTGAGTGCCTGCTGTCGCCTTGTGCGGGGGCGAGCACTTGGGCCCTCATCCCCGTGGTGCGTGCAGGAAGCCCAGTGCCGAACCCCACACCTGCTGTGAGCGTGGCCCATACCGTGTGGATGAGAACACAGAGCGGAGAAACCACTACCTGGACCTGGCCGGGATAGAGAACTACACATCTAAGTTTGGACCTGGTAAGTCCTGGGGACTGGCCTGCACCCAGGCTGTGAGGCCCTGGGTACAGACACCTCAGGAACCGGAGCCATCCCAAACCCCCCCGCCGAGTGTCCTGGGGGCCTTGTGACAGACCGCACTACAGCATTGTGTCCAGGGTGGGCACCCTGTTTAGGTGTGTGGGGGGGGCGCATCTGCTCCATGGTGAGATAGATGTCCTTGGGCCTGCCACGGGTCTCACCTGGGCCTCAGGATTCCCCCCACCCCGGGTCTCACTCACCCAGGGCCCCATGTCCACAGGGTCCTCTTGCAGGTCTCACCCACCCGGGGTCCCATGTCCGCAGGGTCCCCGCCGGTGCAGGCCAAGCAGGAGCACCTGGGCAAGGCTGCATACCCCCAAAGCCGATCCCGTTCCCAGGAGTCGGATACGCACTCTGCATGGCACCGCAGGTCCCAGGTGCTGGCCGACCCCCCCCTGCTGGCCTCAGAACCCACCGTCAGGGCCCTGGATGTGCAGCCCCGAATGAAGGGGCCGGAGAAGCCACTCCTCAAGTCCCCCAAAGGCTCAGGGAGGCCGCCCGGGGTGCCCAGCGGGGGCAAGCCCGGGAGAGCCTTGGGCTACTACCTGCCAGCCGCCGTGCCCCAGGCCCCACAGGACGGCCACCACCCCCCGCCGCCCCCGCCGCAGCCCTACGGCCACAAGCGGTACCGGCAGAGGAGCAGGGAAGGCCACTCGCCGCTCAAGGCTGCACTGGGCCAGCCGGTGGTGTTGGAGCACGAGCTGGTGCGGGACCTGCCGGCCGCGCTGGCAGGGGAGGGCTGTGCGGTGCCCACGGTCCAGCGCCACGAGCACCACCACCACCACGAGCACCACCACCACCACCACTACCACCACCATCACCCGTCCTAGGGTGTGCACGTGGCGCCGGGCGGGGGCCCCACCGAGGTGGTGCTGATGGACCCTGCCGGAAGGCCCCCTGCCCGCCCCCATCCCTCCCCGCCCAGTGCCCGCAAGGATGTCGTGTCCAGAGAACACGTGGGATGTGCCACTGGCAGCTCAGTTATGAAGCTGTTTTCTATAGCCCATAGGAACTGTGCATAAATATCGCTTCTGTTTGCTTCCACCCGAGGCCCCGTGGGGTTGGAGGGCTCCGCTCCGACGCGCGTGTGGGGCATATGGGGTGGTGAGGGTTCCTGGTCAGGCGGCCCTCCCTATAATTTATTCATTACGAAGTCAGAAGGGGTGGGCGGGGACAGCTGTCCCTCCTCATGCAGCCGCTAAGCACTGCCAGGCAGAAGGGGGGCAGCCATGCGGGACGGAGAGGTGTCGGGACATGGTGGGAGGCGGTGGGGACAGGGGTGAGGCTGGACTGGGGTCTGCAGGAGGCAACTTCTGGACTCGCGTGCCCCTGGTGTCCTCAGTGGACACGGACGTGGGCAGTAAGCAGGTGGACACGATACGACCAGGCTTTGGGGCAGCTCCCCTTTGGGAAAGCACAATTCCTCTGGGACGTGAGGCTGCCCCGGGGGTGCGGGCAGCGGTCCCCCGGCACAGAAGCTACTGTACCTTTGTCCCCGAGGAGCAGGTGGGCTTCCTGGTGACCTGTGACTGTGCGGGTGACGTCGTGTCCTGGGTGCTGTGCTCGTGTGGGGCATTGGTGGTGGAAGCGTGAGATCCCCCAGGCCGAATAAAAATACGTGCATTTTGGAATCCAAACAAGATTTTCAGAGAGATACACTCGTTCCACCTGTGTCAGCCAGCGTGTGGCCACCAGTGTGCAGAGCATCCGCCCTGCCGGTGGCCAGGGAGTGCGTCTGTGCTTGATCACACACAGAGGAAACACATACGCACACACGTGCACACATGCAGCTCCGTACTTATGGATGTCCCCCCCCCCCCCTCCAAACACACACTTTACTAGTTAAACAAAAACCTAAACTCCAAACTCGGCTCATAATGAGACATTTGGCACCACATCCGGGGCCGTGTGGACCAAGGCTGTCATGGAGACAGTCGCTCTCTGGAAACCAGAATGTGTCTGGAGGCCCCAGGAAGCACCTGCCACTGCTCTTCCTGACATCCAGGGACGTGCCTGCTTGAACAGTCTTGGGATTTCTAAGAATCTGGTGTCTCCCCCAGGGCCCCCACAGCACCCCCACACCTGAGAGACCTCCCCCACAGCACCCCCTGCCCTGCGGACCCCCACAGCACCCCTCACCCCAGAGGACCATTCTCTGTTTTGTTTCCTCATTTCTGTCCAAAGCCTACATGTTTCTCTACACTCGGGGACCTGTGTGTCCCATCAGCACACTAGCCTCCCCCACACCTGCTGCCTGGATCGGCGTTCCTGTCTGCTCCTGGGCACCAACCCATTAGCTCCCTGGGGCCCTGACCTTGTCCTCAGTACCAGGAGGGTCAGCACACAGGCATGAACCAGCCACGAGTCTCAGCCCGGAAGTGTGTGTGTTCGAGAAGCTTCGCTCCAAGCAGAGCTCCTTCTGGCCTCACGTGACCTGCCGTCGAAGTGCCCACAGAGCCTGGAAAGGACAGGGACGCTGAGGTCCAGGGGAAGTGAGAGGCCTGGGTGCTGCTGGGGAATGTGGGTGGCAGTCGGGTGGCTGTTGGGGGTGGGTGGAAGGGCCTAGAATGCCTGCTGGGAATCCCAAGAGGGGTGTGGGGCGTTGGGTGGGGCTTCAGCTGGAGAGTTTGGGGGACAAGTCATGGTTTTGGATGCCGGGGTCTAGGAGCACCAGAGGAGGGAGTGGAGAGCCAGAGGCACCCGGGGAAGGTGAAGGCACCGCCCACGATGACCACTACATGCAAGACAGTCACCTGGTCAGCCGGGGAGGGTGGGGAGGGCAGCACCAAACCCCAGCGGGGAGCTGGGGAGGCAGACAGACCCTGGGCTTCCGCGGCTTCGTGGGCTGCGTGCTCCCATCAGACACTGGCAGCACCCCCGTAGAGCGGAGGGTAGGACCCAGACAGGGCCGCAGCTGTCCGGGGAGGACAAACGCGGCAGGGCAGTCCCCCACCAGTGCACCTCTCACCCCCAAGTCCCGGGGTCTCGGTGTGGTGCCGATTCCGGCAGGACTGTGAACAGGTGTCCCTGACAAACTCCCCAGTGATCCTGAGCCACTGGTCCAGACCCACCCCACAGACTGGGCTCACCATGCCTGAGAGACCCTGCTGGACCCCAAGACCCATCTCTGCGCCTCTGGCTGGGGAATTCCAGTGTTGGAGCTGGTGGCCTCTGCTGACTCCTGGGGGGAGGGCGCGTACTGAAGGAGGGCATGTACACCCAGAGTGGCTGGCAGGCGGCCCAGGGCAGCCCCGAGAGTCTGGGAGCAGCTTCCTGTGGAATCTACCAGAAAACTGCCCAAGAAGAAGAGCCAGGCACATGGAGGGTGGGAGACACTGCAGCAAAGAGGCTTGTTAGCCAGAGATGTACAGGGGTCTCTAAATCCCAGGTGCACTTGCGGCAGAGGAAGAACGCACCCAGAGTGGTGACACTGGGTGCCACAGGAGCTGGACCCAGGCCCTCCCAGAGTCCGGGAGGGGGCCCTTGTTCTAACTGGGAGCTCTGGATTTTGCCAGTCCTCCCCCACCAAGCACCTTGCTGCATGCCACCAGGAGGGGCCTGAGCCCCACGGACCAGACAGACCCCAGCATGGGGTCCTGGTGGTGAGGCTCCTTCAGGTTATGTCCCCACCCACCCAGAAGCCAAGAGTCTGATCTGGTTAAGGAGCGTCTATACCACACCACCAACCAAACCGCCCGGCCCATATCATTGATACCAGGAATGGGACCAGTGCCTCCGGGTGGCAGGGCGAGGCCTAGGGATAGAGGTACACTGACCGACAGCCCAACTGTTAGGATGGCTGGCAGATGGCACTGAGTGAGGCTCCAGACGCATCTTCAGATAACTTAGGATAAAGATTGGCAAAGCCTCTAGATATGAGGCCAACGTCCAAGAGCAGTTTTATTCCCGTAGTGCAGCCACTGGTTAGAAATTAATTTTTTAAAGACACTACGATGTTCAGTTTGTGTCAACTGATGGGCTGAGGGAGCCCAGAGAGGTGGTGAGGCCTTACTCCCAGGTGAGTCTGTGCAGGTGTTCCAGGAAGATCTGGCCTCTGACTCAGCACCTCACACCCATGTCCCTCTGCCCCGCATGTGTGTGGGCATCACGGGACCCACCCGGCCCAGAATGGAACAGAGGTAGAGGAAGGGCCAATTCCCTGTGTCTGGAGAACCCAAATATGGAGACCACTTACAACAGCACCCGAAAACACCACGTGCCTAGCTGTACAAGATCTCAACACAGACACTATGGACTTTGTCGGGAGCCATCTGGAAAGATCTAAATGGAGGGGTGTGGCCTGTGCGTGAGTGGGCCAAAGCGGGAGCTCCAAGCAGCCATCTGGTCCCGCTTGAGGTCTCGGCAGATTTCTGCACAGCGGTTGAACACTGGCTGACGTGTACGGAAATGCACAAGGGTGAGGACAGGCACAGCCAGGGGCAGGTGCCAACCCTCACGCCACGGCCAGGGTAAGCAACTCGGTGTGCCAAGGTCAAAGCGAGTGACAGCGCAGGGCAGGAGGCCCGGACAAGCCTCTACAAACAGCCACTACATTTGTGATCGGGGAGCGGGCCTTCTTTTCCCAAATGGTGACGGGTCAAGTGGGTCCCCTGGAGAAACGGATGCCTGAACAACATCTCCATCCACCCCGGGTGCTGGCGGGCGGGAGCACACACTGGTCCCAGCACCCACTACTGCGGCGGGCATTGGCATGCCCTGTGACCTAGCAGCTCCCCTCCTGGGAATGCAAGGGAGAGGGGAGGCATGTGCCCCTGGACTCACATGGTGGGGCACCTTCAGGGATGGAGAGCCACACGGCACCTGCCATGCCTGCCTGGGCCACTCCTGCAGGCAGATGACCTGTCACCGGCAGGGCCCAAGCGTCTGAGCTGGAGGTGAGTGGGCCTCCCACACCCCCAACAAAGACAGAGAAACAGGACAATGCTCAGCAGATGCTTCCCCAGGCGCAGTGATTCCATGGAGGGACAGTCGGGGGCAATGCTCTGCAGGACGCCCTCAGAGAAGGACGCTGGGACCAACAGGCCTCTCTGCTCTGTGGCTGCCCTGCCCCAGCCAGTGGCCACGGTGATGGTGGCAGCACTATGAGACACCGTGGGTCCCGGCCCAGGTCCCCTCATCCCTGCCTCCCTTGGGGCGTCGGGGCCAACAGAGGAACCGTTCTGTCCCTCGAGTGCCTGGTGAAGTGCTGGTGAAAGCAGGGGCTCTGGGAGGCAACTGGAGGGCCTGCCTGGCACCCCACTGCTCCGGGAGAGGCACCAGCAGGGTGGGATCCCAGGGCCTGGGGGCAGGAGCCGTGGGAACGTGGTGCTGGGAGAACCACACCCCGGGTCTGGGCCCAGGCAGGGGGTGGAGCCCAGCCCAGCGCTGCAGGAGGAGGCGCGGGCCGGTCTGGGGACCCTGAGCAGTGGCAGGGGATACCCTAGGGCAGTAACTTCATGGGCTCCACCAAGCCTAGAAGCTGAGGTGCAGCCGTGTCCACCTGGGACTGCACCCCTTCCCTGCCCGCCCACTGCGGGCCACGCCAGGCGCTCGTACCAGCTGCCTTCCCCCGCGCCCCCACATGGGCTCATCCACGTCCACTGCGCTCTTCTCCATCCTAGGTTCCCCCAACCTCCCCGGTTTCTCTCCCTCTGGGCACACAGAGCCTCCTTCCGCTGGGGATTGTTTTGCGAGTTACAGGAGCTTCTTTCCTCCTTTCTCTTGTTCTGGTCCCATACTTTTTGTTCTGATGGAAACTGCAGACAAGGCTGTGCAGAAAGGGTCCCTCCTGCCCTCTGGTGGAGCCATGAGGGAGGGGCTGGGGTGGCCTGCACCTGCACCTGCCAGCCTGGGTGGGCAGGGTCACCAGAGGGCGGGGTCGCCCGCACCTGCCCAGCCCAGGTAGGCGGTGCAGGAGGGGCTGTAGGCTTCCACCTGGAACAAGCACCTGCTGGCAGCACTGGGGTCAACACCCACCTCTGCACAGTCTCTAGTCGCACTGACAGAGACTTGCCTTTCCTACCACATTGGGTTGCTCTGGGGTCTCACACTTCCAGGCCCTCCTGGGCTGCCTGGTAGAGTAGCGTCCCCCACACGGCTGCCATCCATCTGCCCCCCTCTCCCCTCCATGGACACCGTCCACCTGCCCCCCACCCCTCCGTGGTTGCCGAACACCTGTCCCCCCTCCCGCCAGCCTGGAACCACAGCTGAACTCCAAGAATCTCCTGGGACTTGCTCGAGATGCCCAAAGGCCCCCGTCACCCTGATGCAGAGTCCAGGCTTCCCTGGCCACGGGCAGCCCTCTAGCCCCTCCCTGCCCTCACCTCCATTTCCGGCAGGGCCTCCACCTGCTTGCCCCCCACTTCCTACCCTCAGCACCACAGCCTCCAGCATCCATGCAGGAGTCAGCTTCCTGCTGCTCCAAGACTGAAGTCCCTGCCTGGTCCTGATCCCACTTGGGGCCCCTCCCACCCTCAGGCTCTCCCTCTGCCTCAGGGCCTTTGCCCCTGCAGCTGCTGGTGCCTAGAAGCCCCCTACAGGTCCACTGACCCTCTCTGTCCTCTGCCATCTGGATGCAGCTTCCCCCACGTTCGTGTGGGTCCTGGCCGATGCTGCCCGACATGCAGAAGGCTGACGGCTCACTGCTGTGCACAAGCATCTCGGTCACAAGGTCAGGGCACCATCACCGTTTGGGGTCATGGGGGGGCTGGGATCCCTCTTGGCATTGACAGGCTTCGGGAAACTGCTCTGAGGTGTGACCCAGAGTCTGAAGCCCCGGGGCCTGTGCTCTGCTGACCACGCGGCCCAGGCTCCCTTAGCCACTGGTTCTCACTGCACCCTGGGCCCCCGGGGAGCAGTCACTACCATGCTGCCTCTCTGGCTTTGTCCGTTCTGGGCATTTCCTGTACGTTATCACCCAACACGTGACCTGACCGTGTGGCCCGTTTTCACGGCTGTTAGGATGCACATTCCCTGGGATGCGCAGACCACTGCTGCCCACTCACCAGGGGCTGAGACCCAGCGTCTCCACATTTGGCCTGCAGTGAACGTGGGGATCCAAGGTCACTGGGCCGCGGCTCCAGGAGTGGGATCACCGGGTTGGCACCTGCCCACTTCTGGCAGCCATGCGGGGCGGCCCCAGGGACTCACGCCTGTTCTCCCGCCCGTGGCCGTAGGGAGCCGCGGTAAGGGCTAGAACAAGGGGTCCCCCACAGTGCCAGCTCCCTGTGGATCCCACCCCTCCAGGAATCATGACTTCAGCACAGCAGCATCATGCCCTCGTCCTGAACGTCCCTACAGATTCACACCTTCTCTGCAAACTCGCCTGTTTCGTTACTTCTCTTGACTGATTCAAGTGACGCTCGGTCTCAGCCCCTGGTGAGTGGGCAGCGGTGGTCTGTGCATCCCAGGGAATGAGTTCCTAACACCTATGAAAATGGGCCACACGTGCAGGTTCCTTGGGCACCTGCATCTGCTTTGGGGTGAGATGAGAACACTAACAGGGAGGGAGGACCGGGCACCCCTCCCACTGTCCCACTTTTACACTGAAGACACAGGAGACTCCACTGTACTAGGTTTTATACAATTTATTTTTCTACCAACAAGATCATACAAAGACAAGGAAGCTATAAAACCACCGTGGAACCCACTTTGATCAGCTGCACTCAGGGTCCCACGCAGTCATGTGGAAAGGGGCGCACGGACACAGCTGCACCCTCACTCTGCAGCCGCCTACGCCGTGCAAACAGGGGCTGGGATCATGGGAGGTCCTGCTATGTGGTGGCTCTTCTCCAGCCCGTGTGAACGTGCTGTACCTCATGGGGTCCTGGGGACACACCTCTGCCCGACACAGCATGTGACCCGTGTGCCAGGGAGGTGGGTTTGCCACTTTGCTGCTGTGGAACCACGGCGGGCAGGAGTACGTATGCCCCAAGCCCGGCCATGGCTATTTGGCACACACTCTGGCTGGTGGTCACTCTGGACCCTCTGTGCTGCCCTACCATGCCTCAGGGACATCGGGACACACACACACACGCTTGGTCTGTTCCCTGACCTGAAATCTGTGGACCTGGTTAACTTGCTTGGGGGCCCCGGGGAGCCCAAGAGCCAATGACCCAGGGGTTCAGGGCTCATTCACAGACACCCTCATTATTACCAAAACTCCCCAGGTGCTTAAATAAATAAATACGCCGCACAGACGGCGAGCCACGTCACCACAACCCACAGCGGTGTGACCAGGAAGTCAGTCCATGGACCATCGAAACGCAGCCCCTGGTCCCCTCTGCTGGCAGGAGGGTATAGGCACACAAGTGACGCCTCACCAACCCAGAGCCGCTAGGGCCCCTCTCCACAGAGCCTGGTGTGTGGGAACAGCAGGCCACGGGATCCCCCAGAATGTGCCCACCTGGGAGGACCACCTCGTGTGCCCGAGGAACCAGGGTTCCCTTTTTACACATTCCCACACTGGGCAGGCATGCTGACCAAGGCCACCCATCGTGTGTGGATGGCGCTCCTTGGCCTCAATCCACAGGAACACAAACAGGGACATTACAGGGATGTTACAGGGACAGGTGCACAGGAGGCTGACCGAGGAATGGAGGCCCTCGGCCACCTTCCTGAACAGACCCTGTGGCCCAAGGTGACCTTCATTCAGTCCAGGTGTGGTTTCTCTTGAGGGTCCTGGGTGGGGAAGAACTGAAATGTATCCACGACAACCAGGTGGGTCCGAGGAATCCACAGCCTGAGCGCTCTGGTCCAGTGCCAGCTCGTCCCGGGTCACGCAGGGTGCTGAGGGTATCTGCACCTCCCTTCCCCAAGGGGGAACCTTGGCAGCTGCGTGCTGGCTCTTGGCCTGGAGAGGAGGGCTAGGACGTGTGGCCCAACCCCCAGCTCACCCTGTGGGCTCCCGGGTGGCCGTGTTAGGAGTAGATGGTGACCACCTCCCGGCCACTGCCCCTGACCAGCAAGACCCTGTCGAGCCCCTCAGTCAGGACCTCCAGGAACTCCATGTCTGGGGTGGCTGAGTTAAGGACACAGCTGGTTGCACCTGAGTCCCAGGCAGAGGAAGGCCAGTATGCAGGACCAGGGGCCCATGGCACAGCCCGAGGCATCAACCCGGCCCCCCATGCTCCTGAGGGTCCCCACAGCTTGACCAGGAACCGAGGAGCCCCACCCTCACTCTGGAGCACGGGGCACAGACGGATGAGTCCACCAAGAACCCACACAGGCCAGAGTCCCTGTCTGGTCACCAACCGAACAGAGTCCTCAGGCTCCTGGAGATCAAGGCTTGAAGCCCAAGGGCCGCCTGCTGCCCCTCCTAGTGCCAGAGGGGACAGTCCCTGAGTCCCCTCACAGGACAGCAGACATATGGCTAGAGGCGTGACCCCAGCTTGGGGGGAGCTGACCTGTGCATCACGAGGTCAGGCCTGGCACCTGTGCTGTGGCTCGTCCAGGACAAACGGGAATATGCGGTGCGCCCTTGTCGCCCCAAGGCAGATGCCCAGCATGGGAGGCGGCCAGGCAGGTGCTCAGAGCAGCCCCAGATCCATCCCAGGCCTGCAGCTCCTCGGTGCACAGGGTCTGGGTCATGGATGCGTTCACCCCCCTCCTGGACTCGTGCTCCTACCTCCTGCATGTCCCCAGTGCTTCACTGAGGGCCTAAGCCACCCGGGACACCCGGCAGTGGACAGCTTCCTCGCAGCCATGGACAACCCCCGCCCCAAGCAGGGGCTGCTCACCTGGACTCCCCTGGACGCTGCTTTCTGGGCACTCAGAACAGGTGGGGCCACATCGGTTCAGCCGGGGGTGGAGGCTCTGGTCCTGGCCCAAGGGCCCCACTGCTCCCGCCCCCACCCGGAATCCCGAGTAACAGGGAGGCCTCTGAGGGGCACAGCAGGCAGCCCATGAAAAGGATACAGTTCTCATCGCCCTGCCGGTTTTTGGGGGGGCCCGGCATGTTCAGCAGGACCAGCTGTGCACCCTGGGACTTGCTGAGGACGACGCCATTCAGCTTCACGGCCGTGTGCATCCTCCTGATGTTGGACTGGTTCCTGCGGGGAGAAGACCACTTGGCGATCCACCCACAGCCCTGTGTGCCCGGCTCAGTCCCAGACAGAAACACCAGGATTCTGATGGTGTCACCTCCCTGAAGTGCACCAACAGGGACATTACCAGCAGTGACAAAGCTGTGGTCTCCACAGTTCTAGACGGGCTGTCTCTAGAGCCTCCAAGCTTCTACATCTATGCGTGGCCCCAGGGAACAGCACAGTGCTGGGCGTGGAAGGCGCTCACACACATATGGGCTCTAACCCCACCCCACCCAAAAGCCTCAGTGTCTCAGCCCAGCCCTGCTCTACACGCAGCCTTGAGATAGCCCTGCTCGAGAGCACATGCAGCAGCACCTCGCTGGTCCTGACTTGGGCTGGGTGCCAGGACACCTCAGGGATGGCGTGGAGGAGAGGCCTGGGCCCTGCCCTGCCTGCATGCTGCTACTCCCAGTGGATGGCAGGAGGACAACCCAGGCCCTGCACCTCGTCCTCACCACCCACCCAGTTCTGCACATGCCCACTGAGCGGGGCAGAGCGTCCATGGGGCGCTTGGATAGTCCTCTGAGTCCCAGGCACAGTGCTCCCCCCCTTTCAGTGCATCCTGGTGCTCAGGCACCCGTAGGGCCTGGTCCTCTCTACCCTGTGTGCGCCTGGTGTCCACAGGTCCCTGGGTACCGCCTGTACTCAGGCGTGCACCGGGTGTCCACAGGTCCCCGGGTACCATGCCATGTTCTGGGAAGCACACTCAGGAGACACCGCATGCTCCAAGACATCTGTGCCCCCCACTCCACCATGGAGAACCCCAGGAATTCTGTGAATTCCCGGGTCACCTGAACAATGGAATCCGCAGGCAGCAGCCTGGCAGTGTTGGGAACAGGTCACCATGCCCCAGACTGGAGGGGCAGGCAGGCCGATGGTCGGTGTAAGGCCCGCAGTGGCCGCATCCAGGCCACGCCCGGTCACCCACTCTGCCTTGGAGCCAAATAGCTCCGATCACAACCACCAATTCCCAGGAGGAAAACAGGGAGCCGGCCCCTCTTTCCATCCCATTTCGCCTGATAAAATTATAGACTGGGCATCTGGCACAGCGCAATCAGGGCCCTTCCATTACGAGAACTGTGAGTTAGCTGCCCGGACGAGACCACAATTACCCGTGCTCGGGGACGGCAGCCACTCCAGAAATGAGTAATACTCAAGGATGCCCTACAGCTCGAAGTCAGAAAACACATATAATCTTTAAATCAGGGGTTTGGGTCTGGCGGGAAGGGCCCCTGGCTCCAGGGCGACGTGCGTCCTGGAGGTCACAGGGGCACAGACAGGGACAGTGTGGCCTCATGTCTCCAAGAAGCCAACAGAAACCTGTCTTTGTCCCCAACCTTGGGCTGTAAATCCACAGAACAAGGGATCTTGTCACACACATGCTGAATGTGGCGGTCAGCCACCCAGGGACGGTGGGAAGGGGGCAGTGGTGTGTCCGTAGCCAGCACCACAAGGGCAAAACGGAGGTTCTGGTCCCTCGGCTCCTGTGGGCCACACGTCGAGGGCAATGGGCCTAGCAGATGTGCTCCTGCACACGAATGCCCCAGACGGCCAGCCACCCCCCATAGCGTGCCTGCCACTGGGGACAGGCCGACCTAACCCACGATGGGTGCCCAATGCGCCCCTGGGGACGGGGTCAGCAGGCCCTTGCTCCACAGAGCATCTTAGGGAAGAAACCCTCGTCCTGCTTTTGGGGTTTTCATTGACCTAGGGTTCATGTCTAGCTTACAGGAACTAGAGCAACAGTCGAGTCCCTGTATCCCCGCCCCCCCGCCCTCCCCACAGATTCCCTGACCTGTCTACACACTTCACTCCCTCCATGGACCAACGTCTGCCTGCTTCTGCGGCATGTGGACGGGGCCCTGGGGGCTGCAGGAGGAAGGGCTGCCCCCAGCCTCACCGCTGTGCCACGAGGGCTGCCCTGGCTGCAGGGGACGGGCCCACAGGGGCAGGGGGCACACAGCAACCTCAGGCAGCTCCCATTCCTGCCCGTCTGGCTGCCCCCCGGTGCCAGAGTATGCACGGGGTCCGTCCACACCCCTCCCACGACCAGGCTAGCAGTGCCGTGAGGTGAAGAGCTCCCGGGGCTGGGGAGCAAGAGGACAGAGCAGGGGACAGGACTCCAGGGGTGTGGATGGATCAGCTAAGAGCTACCAAAGCACCTGCTCCTTGGCACCAGAGCAGCTCAGGGAGCGCCCTCCCCATGCTGTGGTCCTCGTGCTCCTTGGAAGACAAAACCTCGGGTGCACACCCTGAGCTGCCTGGACATGGGAGCCACAGCAGCCGCCAGACTCCGCCCACGCGTGGGCACAAGCACACAGACACGCACACAGCTGCACACGTGGGGACACATGCACACACGGTTCACAGGGGCAGCATGTACCAAGCATGCGAGGCTACAGATCTAAGAAGCATCCTAAGTAAAACAAGAGCACTTACAGGTTTCCCCATTCTCTACATGGAAGAGAAAACACAAAGAACGGGTTACTTCAAGAGCCAAAAGGACAAAGGCTTATTGAAATGGTCACTAGGCATGCCCCGGCCACCCTCCCCGGCCCACCTGGTCCTCCTCCTCCATGAGGTCTGAGCCCTGTGTCCTCACCCCCACCCGCACCGCCCAAGGCCTCAGGGCTTTGCCCCTTCCTGGAGACCCTGGGCACGATGCCTCTGGGCCCATCGGCACACCCCACCACAGACAGGGGCTCCCTGCCCAGCACCACAGGCAGAAGCCGGCTCTTGCGTTGTGGGCGGCCTACACAGTCAGTGGGGTCCCAGCAGGGGGTCTGCAGCTTCCAACAAGCCCTGACCTCTAGCTGCTAGGACCCAGCAAAAACACAGATGCCCGGATCCACGTGCGCGGAGACAGTGACCCTCAGGCCTGTGTCTGCAGGTGCATGTGCAGCCCTGTCACAGCTGGCGAAGGGGTTGGGCCGTCTGGCCAGGACGTGCCCCATAGGGGCCACGTGGACACTCACGGCTTCAGGCTGAAGAGGTCTTTGAACCCGGACACACCCGGCTCCTTGTTCTTGTACTTCTCTGCGATCAGCTTCTCCTTGGTCCAGGTCATCTGCACCTTGTCTGGCGTGGATGGGGCTTGGGTCCTGGTGGCTACCACGGAATGGGCTGCAGTGTTTCTGTCATGGATAAGCTGGGCCTGGCCAGACAGCAGGGCAAGGACAAGCCCCACCGAGTGACCACAGGTGTCCAGACACTCCCGAGATGAATCGGGTGCAGACGAGACGCTGGGGCGCTGGGGCCCCGGGGCCAGCCCTCCCTCACCCCCTGCTGGCCTCCTCCTCCCGCCCCAGCTCTGAGGGCCCTGGAGAACACCCCAGACTCCATGTGAGCACGAGGGGGTGTCCACACCTGGAAGTCTCTGTACTCCACATGGCTCCACACGCACGGCCGCCCCCAACCATTCACCCATCTGTCCCTCACTCATTCGTCCCTCGGTTGCCCATCCACCCATCTGTCACCACCCACCCAGCCCTCTCCTCATTGCCTACAGCAGAGTCAGGGAGCCTGAGTTCCTGGGGCAAGAAGAGCCCTGAAGTTTGCGGAGGAGCAGGTGCAGGGTGAGGAAGCTAGTGTCACCCTTTGTACAGGACAGATGGTTGTGATTGACCCCCAGAGGGTGCTGGGCCTGAGGGGACCGGTGAGGCTCAGGGCAGAGCCTAGGGTGGCTGAGAAGCCACAGGGTGACCTGAGGGGAGGTCAGAGCAGAGCCCGCAGGATGGGTCAACACGATGGCCCTCGGGGACTCTCGGTGGCTCCTGGCTGGACAAGGCAGGGACTAGAGGGAGGAGGCCAGGTGGAGGCCCCGTGATGATTCGGACACGGGACAACACAAGCAGGGGCGGGATGGCAAGCAGACCCACGTGGGGTGGGGGACACGGAGCCCTGACCCTAGCCTGGGTGTGGGCCATGGGGGCAAAACCATGCCAGGCAGCTGCTCAGAAAGCCAGGCAGGGGGTGATGGCTCCAGTGACCGCCAGGACTGGTCAGGTGGGTGTGCAGGGGCCAGGCCAGCATGGTGCAGCTGGACCTGGCTGGTCCCCCCTCTGAGGGGCTGTTCCTGCTGTGGGTACGCCTGCCCGCTGCCCATCCCACATACGCACCTCTCTCTCCCGCTCCGTCTTGGAAAGCTGCATCTGCTTCAGCATCTGGGACCTCTGCTCCATCATCAGTGTCTTCTCGTACGTGAATGCCGAAATGTCATTTTCAACCTAGGAAGTCCCGAAAGTGTGGAGGTGAACACGTGGCTCAGGGGCTGTGCGCTTCCACTAATGTGGCTCTGAGTGTCTGAGCACGGAGCTGTGACAGCAGCGGGTGCCCCCTCTGCTCACGTGGCGTGTGTGTTTCCCATGAGCACGAGCAGATGACCTCGTGGTGGAACAGCTGCCACAGCTGAACCCGCATCTGATCATGGGCCCGGGAGACAGCCCCTGGGGAACCCCATGCCAACTACGCACCCTTTCCTGCACAGGGGGCGCCCACAGCTTGCAGGCGCTGTCTTCTGCACAGGGTGTGCCGAGCTTGCCTGCTGACCACAGGGCCAGGATCTCCTCAGGCCCCCAGCCTGAGCCTCAGCAGGTGGCCCTGCGTCCTCCCGCCCGTCCAGGGTGGGGTCCGTGTCTCACTCTCGGGACCTAAGTGGGCAGCGCCCTGTGACCCTCAGTGGAGCTCTGGGCTCCCGCCGCCCAGCACTGCCATCAGCCCCGCTCACGGCTCCCACAAGCAGGATCCCGTCCTACAAGTGTAGGTTCTGACGTCGTTTCTGTCCATCCACCTCCCTAAAATCTATTTTCTTGGATTTTCTAGATATGTAAGTCGTGTTGTCTGTAGAAGCGTATCCCTGCCTCCAGCTTCCTGGGAAGGGAGATGAGAGTGGGCAACTGAGCCGGCTTCCTGCTGACCTCGGGGACACTCACGGAGCCTAGCTGTCGGCTGGGGCATCTGACCAAATGTGTACTGACTCTGACTCCCCCAGCGCTTGTGATAAAACCTCTAAGTATGCTCGTGTTACAGACACATCTTCACGACAACCCCCAGACCCCTCCTGCTCACAGGTCTGGCTCCCACTCGGACTGGCCTCTCCTCTGGCAGAGGGGCTCCCTGCCTCCTGACGATGGCACCTCCTGTCCGCAGGGTGCCCTTGCTGTGCTGGGAGGCCAGGCACAGGGAGAAGCTAGCCTAGCCAACAGCCCAGAAACAGAGCACGAGCGCAGGGAGCCTGCCCACCTCCGATGGAAGGATAGGGCTAAGGGGTTCCGGCTACAGTCTGCTCGCGGCTGGGGCCTGGGGGTGTGAGGCAGGGCAGTAGGTGTCTCACAAAGGAGACACGATCGCATCCCAACACCGCTCCCGACAAAGCAGAATGTGCGATTATGATCGCAATCAGGCAGGGCTGTGGGTTCCGCCCATGACATCGTCAGACGTGCCGCACCAACTGCGTCCTCGAGAAACCGAGCAACGTTAGCAGCTTTGAAACTACAGTTACTGCAAAACCACGAGAGTCCAGGCCTCACAGTGTGACCCTGCCCCCACCGTGTGGCACCCAGGACCCCACCCATGTGGTTCTGACCAGCTCCCCATTCTCCTAACGTCTGCAAGGTTCCTGAACACAGAGGGACTGGCGGGGGTGACAGTGAGGATGGGGCAGCACAGGACAGTGACATGGGAGCCACGTGAAAGATGCTGGGGCAGCCACAGGACAGTGTGAGACAGAACCACCACGCGGTCCAACATGGACCCTGACAGGAGAGAGTGTGAGTGCACAGGGCTGGGGCCAGGGGACAGCACCCTGGGAGTTGCTGCAGGCATGAGAACGCTTCGCTCCCCCTGCCCTGGGGACCAGCACCCGACGAGAGGCTGTCGGTGCGATGGGTGGGACTTTGAGGCCAAGGGGCCTGGACACAGATTGGCTCACATCCTGCGACAGGCCAGGTGTCACGTCTGCACAGGACATGCTCAGGAGGGCACATCACAACCGGGCAGCCCCTCCTACGAACCACGCAACCTACCAGCCCAGGCCAGCCTCGAGACTGGCAAAGGTACACCGAGGACCCGTCCATAAATGTGGGACACGGAGCGTAGTGTGGTCCCAGGAGGCGGGACCAGCAGCAGGCATGCAGGGAACCCCCACCCCCTCAGGGCTGCGCCTCACCATCTCCACCACCTCCACCTCAGCGCTGATCCTCAGGTGGTACAGGAACACCTGCAGGTCCTTCTTCATCTGGATGCTGTTGTCGTCCACCTGGGCCACCGTGAAGATGCGCATCCGGCACTTCCTCCACACCTGGTGGGCGGCAGGGCTGGCGTTGGCATGCAGCCTGGGGAGCCCAGCCCCCATCATGGGACCCGCCCCATGCATCCTACCTTGTGTTGCCGCAGCAGGAAGGGCAGCAGCATGAGGAGGCCCCCGTCGTGCACGACCCACCACACGTCAATGTCTCCGTCGCTGAATCGCTCCTGGTTTTGCGGAAACAGGTCCACGTTTTTGGCCACGAGCAGGGCCTGCTGTGCCGCCGTGGTGTCTCGGACAGTTTCTGTGGAGAGGCAGGGGGCGGGTGGCCGGCACTGAGGCAGATCCGAGCCCCCCACGGATGCGCGGGCTCCAACCAGCATGGGAGGCAGGTGAGGCCATGGAGCCCACCCGGGGTACACACTGAAGGCTGCCCTTGTGCTACCAGTGAGTGAGCTGCCGGCCGGAGGGTGTGGGCAGCCACACGGGGTCACCACACCGGGGCCGGGCCGGCAGAGAAGGGAGCGAGGCTTTCAGACGACTGGGCGTGTCCCCCGGGGCGCCGAGACGCCACCGCACACGGCCCAGGACAGTACCCACCGACAAAGTTCTTCCAGGAGGACGTGTTGTCCTCCTGCTTCCAGGACCCGGGCCAGGCCATGAGCACCGTGTTGTGCCTCATGCCTCCCAGGCCAGCCGACTGGATCAGGTGGGACATGCCGTCCCGCAGGTTAGATGACACCACCAGCTGGCAGAAGCCCTTGGTCCTCTCTGTGCCCATCAGAGACCGGATGTTCTGGGGAGACAAGCAGGGTCGATGTCTGCTCGGGAGAACCATGGGCAGCCGACGGCACCGTGTCCCTGCACTCCTAGAGACCCCCTCACGTGTGCTCCCAGGGAGGCGTGGGCCCTCACCATTCCCTACATCGTGGTCAGCACAGTGACCAGCTCAGTGTGACGCCAGATCCCTGTGGGAACCAGGACGCTCCACAGGGAGGCCTCTGCCCAGGGAGCAGAGACACGTTCAATGGGGCAGGACAGGTGGGAGACAGGTGGAGGGAGCGGGCTGCTTCCACGCACAAAGCCAGGTGAACGCCCTGCACCCCCGCTTGGCCGAGACACTCTTGGTCAGCGCAGCAGTCTGAACATGGTGGCCAGCCTGAGTGCACAGGGACTGTGGCGCCCCTTGGCCCTCGCCTCCAAGACGCAGCCACCACTCCACCAGCCCCACTGCAGCCTGAGCCCCAAGCCGGGGCTGTGCATCTGGGGTGGAAGCCAGAGGCACCACCTCCACATGGGCTCTGCTGCCTCCCAGGGCAGTGAGGGGCTAAGCACATGGAGCTGTCCCCAAAGAGACACCAAAGGGCCCCCATCCCCACTGCTCATGCAGACCTGCCCGTGCACCTGGCTGCACACAGCCAGGTGCCCTGCACCTGACCCCGGGACTCCACGCGATCTGGGAGGCTCTGACTCCACCAGGTCCTCCTACCAATAATCCACGTGGAATGAGACCTGTCCACGGAGGGTCCGCACCACAGGAACCCTGGAAACCTGTCAGGCTCAGCAGCACTGAGGAGCAGCCACATGAACCTGCACCGAGACGGAAGGCCACGAGGCCGGCACCGGTACGTGCTCTGCTGTGACAGAGAACTGACGTTTTACAGCACCGTCATCAGTGCAGGAAAACGCTCGCTGCAGGCCTGGAAGAGTCCGGACCGCACGTCAGGTGATAACAGTCAGCGGTGCCGGCGAGGGGGCAGGGACGGGAGACCCGGCCACGCCACTACCGTCCCGAGCCGGTTGGTGGCTGCTGCCTATCCCTTCGGCTCCCCGGAAAGGTTCCCGCACACTGGGAGTGCGGCCCACGGCCCCAGCACTCGGGCAACACTCAGAAGTAAACGGCAGGATCTCCCTGCCACACGGCGCATCTGGACCACACTCCATGTCACCATTCGAGAGGCAGTCCACAGAGCAAAAGCACCTGGAGAAGGTGCTGCCCTGGCCGGAGGCGGAGCGGCACAAACATCGCAGGGACAACCCCGCTAAATCTACGGTCTAGCAGCAGCTGCCACACTCAAGCACATGGGGTTGTGGTGCCACTGGTGCCTCGGGGAGAAGAGCACCGGGCACTGCCACCACGGAATACGCTGAACCCGCAAACCATTGGGCGTGGGGGCGGGGCGGGGAGCACAGGACCCAGCAGGTCTGTCTGGAAACACATGGCCCGGGCACTCCTGACACCAGGCTGTTTCCGTGGGGGCCAGAGACACTCGGTCGGCAGCAATTTGAAGGTAGGGGACTGAGGAGCCCAGAAGGGGTGAGGCTGCACGGGCTGAGGTGGGTGATCCCTTCAGGCAGAGCCCCCGCAGGGCACACCCCCCATACTCCTACCAACTGCAGGCCTTGGAGCTAGGCCGCCAGTGGGTGGAGAGACCGAGCCCAGGCTGAGCCATCCCGAACCTGCCCCCACCTCCTGCCCGCAGCCCTCCAGTGGGGTCCCTGCCCCCTCATGGCCGCTCACTTCAGCGGCATCTCAGGCTCGCCCTATCTGAACCCAGAACCCCAGGCTCTGAAAGGAGACAGCGGCATAGAAACCTCGCTCGGGGGGGGGGGGGGGGGGGGCCGGCAGGGGGGCAGCTCAGGAGGCGCTGGGGCATCAGGACGGAAAGCACAGTGGGGTCTGATCTCCCTGCACAGGCCCGCCCAGCCCCCTGCCCTCCCTCTGCCCTGCAGCCCTGCCACCTGCCTCAGACCCACCTCCTCCGCCCGCTGCGCCTCTGCATGCTTGTCCAGGTAAGTGCCCTCCAGCACGGAGCCCACGATGGTCAGGCCCTTGCCGGCCTTGAGCTGGGTGGTGAGGGACAGCAGGCGGGGGTGCTTCACTCGCTGCTCCTCGTCCAGGTTGAGCATCACTAGCACCTGGGGCCTGCGGCGGAGATAGCGGTCACCCCGGGCTCCCCGGCAGGTCCACAGAGGGCCTGCCCCGGGCTCCGCATCCTGGTGCCTGAGGGATGGAGGCCATGGGGCCCCCAGCCGAGGAAACCCTTGGTCTGTGGGTGGAGCCTTCTTCGTCCTCCCAGAGGACATCCATGCTCTGACCTCCATCCTCTGTGCCACCCCATGAGGTCCACTCGCCCCACTCCCCACCCACCGCACTGCCTGCGTCCGGCCCGGGGTCCAGATATGCTGGTCATGCCACAACCGACCATCGTGAACGGAGGGAAGGTGCTAAAAGCTTGAGACAATTGCTTCACACAGCGGGGGCAATGGCCTCTCCAGAGCATGAGGTCAGAGGCGAGCTGTGCACGTTCGTGGGGCCTGAGGTCGGGGCGCAGTGGGCTGTACGCTTACCTCCAGTTCTTGGTGTGGGGAGGGCCGTGCTCCACGCGCAGCAGGGCATAGCGGGCCGCGTTCAGCGACAGTCCCCGAATGCCATCACCCCACTCCTTCTCCGCCCTGCAGGGGAGGGGCAGCAGTGAGGCACAGGGTGGGCGGGGAGGGACCCCAGGGCCAGGGCCACAATGTGCATGTACAGGGAACACTGGTGGGCCTGGCCTCACCAGAAGTGGTCACAGTCCCCATGCACTCTTAAACTGCTCTGGTAAGAGCTGGGAGGGGCCTCCGGGCAGCAGCTAAGACCCCTTAGACCTCACCCCCAGGAGGGAGCCAGGCCCCCCAGGCGATGCCCCAGGGGATGTAAAATTCTTGGAAATTTTGGAATCTGTCACACATCAATGTTGGAAAGACTTCCCAATTCTCACAAAGCACATGGCATAAAAGTGTCATGATCACCATGGAATCGACTCAAAGCACACGTAACTCTCGAACCCTAGGACAAAGGCCCGCGGACCTGACAGCTGTGCCCACCTGTGCCCCAGGAGGTGCACAGCCCTGTGCCGCGCAGACCCCGGGAGGCCCCAAGGGAGGACTCACCCGCGGTACTCGATGTACTTGTAGATGCAGCCGGCTATGAGCATGGCGAAGAGCGCGTAATACCAGGAACAGATAAACATGAGGGCAAGGCACAGGCTCATGCCCAGGAAGGACAGCGCCCTGGAGGAACACAGAACTCACAGGCCTGCCACGCCCACAACCCCACGCACATTGTCAGCCACCGAAAGAAGGTCTCTCAGCTATGGTGGGAAAGTGGCACTGATGCTGCTGGCCTGATCCCCCCATGCTCCCCCCTTGAGGGCTGAACCTGCCCTGGCTCTGCGCCTATGGGACGCCCACCCCTCTGCCCAGGGTGCATAGGCACACTCCTGGCCACAGAGCACAATGGTCTTCACCCGTCCACCACACACAATGGCAGCACGAAGACATGCTGCCTAAGGTCACACGCTCCGGGCCCACATGCCACGTGATGCCTTGGTGGCCCTGGGTGACACGGGGGCACAGGGCCCCCCTCAGCTCGGCCAAGGCTGGTGCTAGAGGAAACCAGGGCCCCACGTGGCCTTTGGATGCAGCCTGCACTGGGGACCCCGGGGCCACCCTGGCCGTGCGAGTGCTCACCAGTGGTAGTATCTGAAACGTGGGCGCCAGTTGGGGGTGCGCAGCAGCGTCTGCACGGCACAGGCCAGGTTCACGAACATGTAGCACATGAGGAAGAACCTGGAGATGCCAGGAGAAGGCCACAGGAAGCAGGTCAGGTCCCAGGTGGCCCTGGCTGACCATGCCCACACCCCTCCTGCAACAGCCTGGCCCGCCCACTCCCAGGTGGCCTCCCGCCCCCTCCTGTCTACGGCCTCTGTGGTTGTGCATGTCTATCACCCCGAGCAGAAGTCCAGCCCCGAGAGCAGGGCCTCCAGCTCCGAGTCAGCAGGCGGCGGCCCCATGTCTGTGGCCTTTCCCCACACACGTCCCACCGTGCCTGCAGCCACTCACATGGACAGGATGGGGGCCACACTATCCAGAGAGGCGATCAGGATGCCGGTCTCACAGATGAGGGCCGTGAGCAGCAGAGCCCACGTGGGCTCCCCATTGGCCTTCCCGTGGCCGAACACCTGCAGGGAAGGGCAGCCGGGTCACAGGGGCAGTGCCCTGTGTCCTGGCGAGCAGCCCTGGAGGAACCAAGGCAGGAACAGACCTTCACGGCGCATCCTAGACCCTCGATGGCTGGCCCCAGGAAGAAAACCCAACATCCAGCCGTGCAAAGGGAGACGGTGGCCCAGGTACCACCAGGCCCAGGGCCTCACGGTGCACCGATGGGGGTGAAGGTGATCCCTCCGTGCCCTGGACGGGGGCCCCCCACGGAGCGTAAGGCTAGCCTCGAGCCACACGCACAGAAGACCCCCGTGAGGACCTCCCAGTAAGGTGCTTGGACCCTTCACCCGCAGCCACATGGGGCAGGACCAGCAAGGCCACACCCGCCTCTAGGGGCGCCAGCTGTCCAACATGTTCCTTGCAGTCCCTGCAGCCCAGTGGCCCAGGAAGGGACATTCAGAGCACGCTGCAGAGACACCATGAAGCAAACCACAAACAGAGCTAGAGAGGGGCACCAGGGCGCCATGGTCGAGGCTCAGGTGGGAGTCTGTAGGCTGGAGGCTCCACAGCACCAGGGACACCATGACTGCCACCTGCTCCTGACAGTGACGCCCAACCTAGCAGATAACCTGCGCACGCTCCGCAACCCTGTCTGTGTCTGAGGAACAGATGGAGTCATGAGAGAGGAAAACATTCCAGACCACAGGAACCCTCCTGGGAGCGAAGGCGAGGGCCAGCACTCGGGAGCCAGAGGACCAGCGCCCACCCCAGACGATCAGCACACATGGGGCTTCAGGCACCCCAGCCCTGGCCCCAGGGAAGCCCTGGCCCCACCACCTTGGGAGGTAATTTGACTATGATTGCAGACATGAGCTTTAAGGGCAACCAGTCATGGGGCAGCCTAATCCCTGGTTAGGTGACTGGTGTCCTCATGAGAAAAGATGAAGCCACATGGAAGCCACGAGAGGACTCGGGAAGGGTGGTGTCCATACGCCAAGGACGGAGACCTCAGAAGAAACCAGCCCTGTCCATGCCTGCCTCTGGGACCTCCCACCCCCGGGGCATGAGCAGATGCACTTGTGTTATCTGAGCCCCCAGCCATGTCCTGTGCCGTCAGAACAAGAAGACGCCAGCCCCGTGGGCTCCTTGCAGAGACCTCTGTCTGCAGGGGAGGAAGCCACATCCAGCAGGGCAGATGCCGGCCCCACAGGAGGTGCAGGGTCCCGGGTCACTCCCCTCACACACGGCTCACATGCTGAGGGGTGGTGGTGGGGACGTGGGCCCAGAGGCTATCACTGTGACAGTTGGCTCCAGGGCAGGCCCTTGGGGACCCCACGCAGACACCCTCCTTTCCGAGGGGCACCCCACTCACCTGCAGGAAGGGGATGATGCCGTCTCGGGCGATGGCCTGCAGCAGGCGCGGCGCCCCCGTGAGGCTCTGTAGGCCGGCACCGCAGGTCGAGAAGAAGGAGCCGATGACAATGACCCAGGGGGATGGCCAGGCCAGCATGCCGATGACCAGCTTCCCCTGCAGGGCCTCACCAAACCTGGCGGGGCAGCAGCAGGCAGGCCATCAGACTCATGCTGAAGACGTGGTTCTCATGTCCCGAGCTGGAATGAGGCCACTCCCACCCTGAGTGTCCTCCTCAGGAGCAGGGAGGCCACGGTCAGCCCTGCACAGCAGCATCCGTGAGGCCTCACTGCCAGGGACCACACGGGACCCCCCATGGAGGGGCCATGGGGCTTCCTGCTTGCCGCACAAAACCTGAAATCCTGGGGGAGGCAAGCTCAACGCTACCATCTTCTATGAGAAAACGGATGCTGACTAGGAAGCTTCTAGAAGTCACAAAACCAACATACTTATCTCGTAAGATCACGCCTTCGATGCAGGCCCCAAAGAGCACGATGCAGGACAGGTCTGTGTCTCGTGTCAAGGAAGCTGCGGCCCAACGTGTCAATGGGGTCTTACTCACGGTGGGCCTGGACTGACCCTGTGCCCCACCTGCCCGCCCCCCCCCCCCCCACTGCTGTGACCCTGCGGCCCTCGGCGCCTTTCTTGCTGCCCCATCCTGGCTCCAGTGAGTCAGGCGGCACACTGGCAGGACACTGGCTCGCTTGGTAGAGACAAACCTCTGCAACCAGCATGGGGTCGCTGTGACTGTGTGCGTGTACACAAGCACCATGAACCACACCACAGTCACGGGTTATTGCCAGACATCATGTGTGACGACGTGAGCGCTCCACGGGCTCATGGACAACACTCAGGCCATGACCAGCCGTGAGGTCAGTGTCCTGGTGGTTCTTTCACCCTCCATCATCAGGCAGACGTTGGCCCGGCTCCCTCTGGGGGTGGCGGTCAGCGCTGGCCTGAGCCCCGGAAGCCCACCCTGGCTGGACGCGCACCGGGCAGTGGACAGGGCATGGGCCTTCCTCACCCAGTGCCTTGGAGGATACAGATAAATGACGTTGTCACGATGGCCAAAATTGTTCCTGTGGGGATCGACTTCTGGGCATCCCTGAGGTCCCCAGAGCGGTTCGAGCCTGCCATGATACCTACAGAGACCCACGGGGACAGCCTACGGTTACCACAAACCTGAAAGCACCGCCTGCCAGGCCCCCAGCCACAACACACGGGCCACACAGCCACACGCACCAGCGGCTCAGGTGGCAGTGCCAGGCTGGGTGGGGCTGGGGCTCCCGCGGGCAGAGGGCAGCTGGAGGTGGCCCGGCAGGGAGCGTGCATACGTGCAGGGAACAACACCCTGGCAGGTGCTGAGGGTCATCCCAGAAAATCAGCGACTGTCTTGCAAGGATGGCCCTCAGCTCCTTGCCCAGCTGCCGCGGTCTGTCACCCCGAGTGACGCTGGTCTGCTGGGAGCGCTTGGGACAACACCTTCCCACACCCCAACTGGCACGTGGGGAGCAGAGACCCCAAGGCTTGTTTCTCGGGGGACCGGGCAGGGCCTCACCGGTCACGGAGGGAAAGTAGATCCCGA
The DNA here is from genome assembly GCF_048418805.1 of Vulpes vulpes. Lineage (NCBI taxonomy): Eukaryota > Metazoa > Chordata > Mammalia > Carnivora > Canidae > Vulpes > Vulpes vulpes. The sequence continues at coordinate 62,438,784 of NC_132782.1, forward strand.
CCAACATGGTGAAATAAGTCATGATGTCAGTGAGCACATAGGGCAGGCCACTGGCTCTGCTCTCCTCTGGCACCGGCACGGACGGCATGCCCTTCCTCTCCACGAACGCCCCCTTGTCCGCGTATGTGCTCCACAGATTATCTGTGGGTGACAACAGGCCCATAACAAGATTCCGGACCCTTCTACCAGGCCCAGCAGGCACAGCGGTGAAGGGCTTACCAGCTCCCACGGGATCTGATGTCACACGAAGACACACGACCCCATCTCCCAGAACACAGATGGGACAGACCCTGTCCCCCCACCCTGAGCCCCCATGACCAGGGCGAGTGCCCGTGCACCTGCCAGCAAACCTCTAGAAAGACAAGGTCTGCTGAGCCGCAGGCTTCATGGCCTGCGTGGTGACCACGGCTCCAGCTCCGGGGAGGACGGCTACCAGGTGTGGGGTGGCACTCACCCAGCAGGACGCCACTGGCCACCCCAGGGATGCCCTGGATCTCTGTGACGTTGTTCTGGGCAAAGTACTCGTCACAGCTGGCACTGGACATGGAGTTGTTGCAGAAGAGGCGCCAGAGCGCAGTGGGCGTCGTGCCGTTGTTGGCGGTGTGGACCTTGGCACAGAGGTCGAAGCCGCGTCTTGACAAGGTGCGGTTCCCCAGCAGGCAGACCCTAGCACAGGGAGGTGGGCGTGAGAAGATGCACAGGCCCCTCCTGAAACTACTTCTACCACTTTTCCCAAGTGACCAGGATTGGGGGCTGCTAGGCTGCTTCTGACACTCCACCCTGGGCGGCAGGAGTGCCGGTGAGCTGCGCAGGCTGGGTGCTGAAGCAGGACCTGGGGCCCTTGCAACCATGCTCCCCGGAGCACAGTGCGTGTTGCAGGGGCCTTGCACGACTGACGCAGGTGCCTCCCTCCACAGGGAGGCACTGGGGGGGGGGGGGGCTTGGTGCCACCCAGCTGTCCAGCCCCTCCTGACCAGCCCTGTGGGCCCTGGGCCCACCTGGCCACCTGACATACCACGTAGCAGGCGTAACATGGCTCGCTCACTCGCTGTGACCTTGAGCCACTTCCTGGGACCTGCCAGCCACACCCAGAAGGGCGACAGGAAAGGAGCCCACTGGGGGGCCCCGGCCAGCCAGGGGCACTGAGGACGGGCCACCCCAGGGGGTGCTCAGTGCAGCCTGTCCTCGGGGCCAGCAGCACCGTGTTCACCCCTGACCTCTGGCAACCTACCCCATCCGTGCAGAGGGCGCGGCCCCATGAGCATCCTGATGGCTCATCCCCCAGCCCAGCGAGTCTGCACCCCCCAGTGCCACCACCCCGGGCTCGACCAGGCAGTTGCACACAGACCAGGCTAAGAGGAAGAGCTGCACCTCTGCAGGCCCAGGACTCACGGGACATCTGGTGGGTCGAAGGCGGTCTTGATGACACCGGCATAGATGGCAAGGATGGACAGCACGACACAGGCCAGGAACACCAGGGCCAGCTTGTTGACATACTTGACGCCCACGAAGACCACCATGGCCATGAGCACCAGTGTGCACGTCCCATACACGCGCATGTTGTGCAGCATGGCCGTGGCCTCACCCTCCGCCGTCTCTGCCTGGATGATGGCTGCGCTGGGGGAGATGTAGGTCTGTGGGGAATAGAGAGTTAAAGAAGGGCCTCCCACCATCCCTGCCTGGAATGTGGCCCCACATGGAAGGCGCCTTTGTGCGCAGGGCCTCATGCTGGGCCTCCACCCCCCAGAATGCATTTAAGGAGCGTACACCCTGGTGGAAGCCCAGAAATGAGAGCAGAGTAGACAGGCTAAAAAGAGATGCTGCCCTTGGGGTGGGCGTCATGGACACTGGCCCCTGGGCAGCACCCCCAGCTCAGCCTGCAGGGCCAGGGGCCACAGTGGCCTCATCATCGGGGAGTGAGGACATTGTCCACGGAGACCCTACCGTGCACGCACATAATAAACTGAGTGGGGGCAACAGGATGGACCAATTCGTGGCCGAGAGGTGACCGGCTTGCTGGCTCTGCCTCTTCCAACAGCAGAGGCAGCTGAAGGCCAGGGATGCGGGCTGATCTGGGGCTCAGACCTGCAGCCCATCATGCACTCAGATGTGCCCAAAGGGTAGCCGGGAGGGACCCCAGGTCACTGTAGTCAGTACGGGCACAGCGTCCAGCCAGGGCCCAGCACCAAGAGGGACGCAGCCAGCCTCCGAGAGCCTGAGCAGGCAGGCATCAGAGCAAAAGGGTGGGGGGCCCAGGAGGGGACTCCTTGGGGCCTGGAGAACCAGCCCAAAACAAAACACGTACCAAAAAAATCTCAATGGTCCCCAAAATATACATGGCCCCAGCGAAGGTCGTGCCCAGATAGAAGCAGAGGCCCACGGCCCCTCCGAACTCAGGCCCCAGGGAGCGTGATATCATGTAGTACGAGCCGCCAGCTGCAAACAGGACAGAGAAGCAGCGGGTTAGGGTCGCACCATTTCCTGGGAAGCCGACGTTAGCCCAACACCTCGATGCTGTGCACTCTGCCCCAGAAAGGCCAAGGAAGCCTGCGGCTGCTTGAGCACCATCCTGCACCAGAGCACAGCCAACGCCACAGCCAGCCCTGGACCCCACGCCCTGGTGGCCCTGAGGGTGGGGGTGCAGTCTACACCATTGCTGCCCCCTGGGCCAGGGAGGCTCCAGGGATGGGCAGCCTCCCCAGGACCTGGAGACGGAGTCCCGCAGGGCCTGGTTTGCAGACCATCCCCTCCATGTCCTCCTCGCCTGGAGCCCCGCACCCACCCAACCCAGGGACGGTCACGACAAGCAGCCGTGCTCCGGGGCTCCAAGGCCAAAGCAGCCCCAAAGACTGAAGCCGTGCCCAGCGCCCTCAGCCCTTCTGCTCTCCAGGCTCCTGACACCCGTTCAGGCGGCACCCGACGCAGGGACTGCCCGTGGTGATGCTTCAGTTCAGCCTCAGCAATAACTCAGTTTGCAAACAGAATTGGGGTCTGGGAAAAATTAACTCCAGGACCAAAACCAGGAAGCGGTTCATGAGATGCCAGCATCTCTGACCACAGAGCAATGTTGACATTTCCTAAGAAAGTATCTGGAAACGTTCATGTAGGTTCCACTAGGAATCTACAAGAATCCCAGTTTCACAGCAGCTCTGAGCGCAGGCCAGGCACTGGGGGACAAGTGTGCGCAAGATTCCCGCCTTGCCTTAGGACAGCTTGTGGCGCCCCCATGTGCTGGGAGAGCAGGGAGGCCGAGAGCGCCTCTGCCTGGAGGCGGGGTCCCTGTGGACATGAGACCCTGCCCGCATGCCCGCCAGATGTGGCTGTCTGTGCTCCGGGCTTGCCATCAGGCGGGCAGGGCACGTGCATACAGGGGCCCTCTGGGGCAGCACCGCCTACCTTGGCAGAGGCCACCCTGGGTAAAGGGCTCATGTCAAGGTCACAGTAGGGAGAGCCCTGCATCCCCAGCAGGGCTCAGGTCGGGTCTCCACTCGGCCTGCCCCAGCACCCTTACCTGGGACCACACCGTTGGTAGCAATGGCGCTCATAGAGATGGCCGTCAGCATTGTCTGCAAAGACACAGGCGAACTCCTCTGAGAACAGAGGATGTTTGGGGGACCACGCCTAGCCCCATAACGAACGGGCTGCCGAGTTCCAGGACACTTAGGGCCGCCCGGATCTCTCTCACTCGACCCTCAAAGCTGAGCTCCTACAGACCATCCAGAAAATCCCAACTCCAGACCCCACACGGGATGAAAGGCCGACTTCTGCCTCGGTGCCCGTCTACCATGGGGCTGGGGGGGAACCCCATCTGGGCGACCGCTCCAGGCTGGAGGCAGGACCTCCACAGCTGTCCAGGGTGGGTCTGCCCCCAGTTCCCAGCACAGCTCAGAAAGTGGCCACACCACAGGCTAGGAAGCAGTTTGCTACCAAAGGACCAGAAGGAGCCTCTGGAAAGTATAAGTTGCCGATGGCCGCTACAATCCTGGGTCCCACTTCTTTGGCTCAGGTCTCCCTGGGCACACGTTTTGCTTACAGAAGCCCCTGCTCTTTATCTGGTTTCATGGCAGTTATCACAGGTACTTCCAGATCTCTCAAGTGAAAGAAACGTCACAGCAGGAAGGAGGGGACGTAGCTGAGATGACCATGCTGCAGCCTGCGGAGCCACGAGGAGCACAGGACAGTCCCTGGACAGCTAGGAAGTTCCAGGGGAGGCCTGGGGGCTCAGAGGAGCCAGTCCCACAGTGAGAGCAAGGCAGGAGAGCCTGATGCTGTGGAGCAGGTGCCCGGGAGCGTGGAGGCCACAGCAGACCCGTGAGCAAGGGGACAACAGCCCCATGCACTTACTGCCTGGGGCCAGGCAGGTGTGGGGGGCAGGGTCTAGAACCAAACAAGTCACAGAAGTGAGCCCTTCCTGCAAACAGGGACCCCAGGTGCTTCCAAACTGGAAGGGATCTCATGAATATGCAGGACCTGCTCGAGTGGAGACAGCGCCCCCACAAGCCCGGCCACCTGGACGCACACCCCAGTGTACTTCCACAGATGTAGGACCCAAGACCCCCTGGCCGATCGCTGGCCCACTCTACACCTGCCAGCCCTGGAAGGGGCCCTGGGTCACTCACACAGGTACAGCACATGAACACAATGAGGAAGGACTCCAGGACGCCAGCCGCCCCCACGATCCACGTCAGGCGCAGGAAGAGAATCACACCAAGGATGTTCTGGAGGCAGGGCAGGTAGACGCCAATGAACGTGCCCATGCGTGGGCTCTGAAAGAGAGCACGGCGGTTCTAGGGAGGCGGAACCAGCACCTGTAGGCGCCCAGACCCACCACCCTCCCAGGAGCCCTGGGGACACTCGGACAAGGAAGGGAAGCCATGGCCCTGGAGGCCTGGGGGAAGCCAGGCATCCCTGGAAGGGAGGCTTTGGGAGAAATCCTTAGGACCCCACCGCCCAGGAGCAAGGTGGATGCTGGGAGGGAATCCAGACCACGTCGCTGCCAGAGAGCGGGAAGGGTGCCATGAGGGCAGCCATGGCAACACCAGGCCAGTGGGAGGCAGGACAAGCCCAGGCCCTGTTCTGTGGACGGCAGCTCCGGGCTGCAGAGGCCTAGGCACTCAGGGACACAGGAGGACGATAGACAGGGGCTCCCTAAGTGCATAAGAGGCACCGCAAGGCAAGTGCCTGAACCCACTGCAGAAAGTTCACATGTGACCTGCAGCCATGTGAGCCCAGTGGTGCCACCTCTGGGGTGTCCTCTGTGATCCCCGAGGCCACCAGGGCTCAGGACCGCAGGCAGGTTGGTGGCACCGAGGCCAGGAGCCTGCTGGGGGGCTCCAGAGCCACCACAGAGGGCACACAACACCGGGGTCCCAGCCCATCCTGACCCACAGCTGGCGAGGCACCAGAGTCAGGTGGTGTACCTCAGTTTCCGAGATGGCCCTTCCCCCTGAAAAACGTCTCAGATGCAGGTGAGTAAGAAAACACACACACCTGGGGAAGGTTTGCTCTGGAAATACTTCCTAAGAGTGGAGAAAAGCTGCAGACACAGGCCAGGAGGTCAAGGGGCCGGAAGGCTGAGGGGCCAGGAAGCTGAGGGCCAGGGAGGGTAAGGTTCTGGGAGGTTGAGGGCCAGAGAGGCAGCTCTGCTGGCTCACTGGCCCAACGACAGACTCCCGCAGGACAGCAGGCTACACCACATATAGAGAAGGGGCTTCTGGGGGTCACAGGTTGGAGGGCAGGGGGGGCGCACCTTGACCTCACGCCTCTTGCCGTCCTCCTCATGTTCCTCATGCTCTACGACGCCCTGGCTCAGGTTGGTGTAGTTGGCCAGCTTGTTGAGCAGTGAGGACACCATGGGGTTGCTGTCCATCTCCTCCTGTGCGGGGCCAACACTGGGTTCATTACCCGATCCCCCCCCACACACACACTGCTGGACCAGTGCCCAGCACAGGCTCCCTGTTGGTTCCAGCCCCAGATCCGAGGCCATGTCACCCTGGACATGTGCACAGTGTTCCCAGGTCAGGGGTCAGGAGCCCAGGTTGGGGCCCATGGCCACACAGAGCAAGGTCCAGGGTTCCCTGATGGCCCCTCCTGAGAAGGTGGCGGCCAATGAGGCTCCCCCTGTGTGTGGCAGCCAGTTGGGTGGCAGCCCTCCACCCGACCCTGTTCCTCGGGAGACCACGAGGTCTCGGGGCTGTGGCCCTGTGTTGTGTCCAAGTTACAGCCCTGGCCCCCATGCATCCCGTCAGAGGGCAGGAGCGTGCGTCACCTCAAAGAGCGCCATGTTCTTTCCTTCACAGAAGCTCTCCTGCTCCATTTCCGAGTGGTTGATGAACGGGCTGTTTTCTCGCGGGTTCCCATCTCCTGCAGGGCAAACCGCTCAGGTCAGTTGTACAAGCGGCCAGAACAGGGCAGGTGCCACTGCAGGCCCACGTGACCCCAGGGCCTTGGGGACCGCTGAGCAGGCTGGGGGCCCCAAGGAGGCCACCGGGCTCCAAGGATGCAGACATGCGTTTCACCTGGGGACATTACCCTGTGCCTGGGGCCCCCACCAGCAACACACCTCGGGGTCGCAGCCCTGGCTGCTGAGCCAGCCGTTTGTGCCTGAGCAGCCCACCACCCACCTCACTTTCCCCAGATATAAAACAAGAGGTACAAACACAAAGGGTGAGGAACAGGTGACCGTGGGGCCACTGCGTCCCAGGTGGAGTAGGGGGTAGGAAGGGACAGGGCATGTGGCCTCCCCCAGGTGCTGGGATCAGGGCAGGGCCAGCACTATCTGCAGGACCCACAGGTGTAGCCTCCCATTCAGGAGCTTCACGTCCAAAGCCGCCCCCTGGGGTCCCACGGTGCTTCACCAGAACTCCTGGGGACACATGCTGGATGGCCCCTGCAACAGCCTGGCTGGAACCGTTCCTACGGGAAACCGTGCTCATGCTAGGGCCACACAGAAAAGCCTCGGCCTGAGTTTCCAGCTCACCAAATCCCAGTGGATCACAGGTCTCCCCAGCGACCTTCAGCTCAGGGACCCAGCAGTCCCCGGGCAAGCACAGTGCCTGAGGTGGCCCTGAAGCCCCGCCAAAGAGGTGAGAACTGGCCCTCGAGGCCGCCAGGCTATGGAGGAGCAGGGCGCTCAGATCCTAGTTCAGTCTGTGGGCTCCGGCTCCCAGACCCTGAGACGTGGCACCAGGTCACAGGTTCCAAGTCCCAATGGAGGAAAGGTCACAAGCCCCGGGGGGAGGGGGCATTTCATCAGAAACGGTGACATGATGCCACCCCAGGTACAGGAGCCACTGATTGGGGACAGGTGGGGCCAGGAGCCTGGGGGCTGCACTGCCTCGTGTCCCCACCACCGAGGGCAGCTCCTATCTGGACGTCCACCATCAGAGGCCACAGCAGGGAAGGCCTGGCCTGCTGCAGGGATGCGGACGTGGGCACCTGCTCACAGGAGGCCCCCTAGCCACCGGCATTGTGCTCAGGGGACCTGGTGTTCTGACTTATGACCAACGCCACCTGGCAAGGAGGGAAAGTCTCCAAAACCAGCTTCCTCAGACCCCAGGGCACCAGGTGCTAGGTGAGAACTCATGCCGGGTCCTGCTGGTCCGCCTTTCTGACAGAATCCCTAAGACAGAAGGGTCACCATCCTGCCGGACACTCGGGGTGGGGGTGGAGGGCCCCCAGTCAGTCGCCGTGGCAGCTCAAGGTGACAACGGGGGGGGCGACAGTGGGCCGCGTGCTGGGTGCAGTAGAGAACCCCATCCCCACCCAGTCAGCCGAGCAGTCCCTGCAATCCAGGCTCACCTGCTCCTGAACTGCACACAGCCCGAGGCCACCCGGCCCCTTGGGGTCGCTGCCCGAGGCCCCCCCCACCTCCACAACCTGCCACTCGCCAGGCCCAGTCTGTGCCCTCGGCTTCCTCCAGGCCTCACCCCACGCTCTGGTCAGGGGAGCGCCTCCTTGCTTGGCTTCTGAAACCACCCCCGTGTTTCCCACGCTCAGAGCCTGCAACGAGGAGGACGGACAAAACAAATGACCACACTGCCAGCGGACGCCACAATCACCCCAAGCGGGGATCACACAAGCAGCCCAAGCACCCCGAGCACAGACTGAATCCTGCGCTCAAGACCTCAGAAAACTAAGGAAACCGGAAGTGCTGGCAGAGGGTCCCCTTCCAGACACGCGGGTGAGCGCTTCTAAAACTGGCACGCACGTCTGTGGGCGCACAGCATGCACCCGAGCCATCATGCGACTGCGCTCCCATGACGGGGGCAGGTGGCCAGGGTGGTGGGCTCTCCACCTCCACCCACACACTGCAGGTCCTCTGAGGACGACCCGGCACACGCGTCAGGACAACAGACCGCCAGCGATGGCTACCTCCAGAACAATCTGAGCTTCGAAATGTGAGGTCACAGCACAGATGAGCGCCCTGAAGCCAGAGTAAAGCACAGTCAGCATCCCACACAGCCCAAGTCTGGAGGGAGGAAGCTAGTCCCAGGACCAAACCTGAAGCTGTGAGGGGGGACCTGGGGGGACAAACACGCCTGGCTCTGCGGGGCTGCTCCCCACGAGCCTGACCACACACAGGGGTGAGGGGGACACAGGACGGGTGTGGTGGAGCTATGGGAACCCCACGCAGGGAAGAGGCTCGCAGCACAGGGGACCTTCCCTGTATAAAACAGAGTAAGGTGGGGAGCCCCCCAGGACCATGCCAGGAAGGTGCATGTCCTTGTGGCAGGTGGCACTGGGACGGCGGGGCTTGTGTGCAGGGGGGCCCTGAGCTGTACGCTGGGAGGAGCCTCCACGCCAGACCGGCTTTTCTGTGACCCGGCTGCCCCTCCCCAACTACACGCTGAAGCTCCCCAGCAGCACATGGCCCCCACGGCCCCAAAGACACCAGCCTCCTGAGCCACGACACCACTAAAAACAAAGGCCTGAGAAACCACCACAGGCCGAGAAGCCAGATGCAGTGTGGATGCCTGGAACCAAAGAGGCACCACTGGGTGGGACTCGGGGTGCAGGCCAGGGGGGCCATCCATCCGCTGGGACACCCACGGGGAGCATGGCACAGACCAGCGCACGTGGGGGCTCCATGAGTCCAGAACTGTGCCAGACGTCAAGCTCACTCAATATTAAAGAAGTAATCTTTATCTCAAAGAAACCACAAAGAGAAAATTTAAGAATCGAGGCCTGGAAGACACAGACAGGCAGGCGCCGCTCACGAATGCCCGGGCACGCGCGTCAGATTACCATTCGTAACCACCACGTGCAGTCAGCCCGGGGAATTCCGCGAGACCCTGAAGCTGCTGGGTGACAGGCAGAGGGTTATCCGGGTCCCCACATGGTCAGTCCAGGCGGGAAGTGTCTGGGGCCAGAGCCGCCTGGGGTCACGTGGGCACCGAGACAGTGACGGGACACCCCACGGCATTCCTGCCTCAAGGCATTTCTCCTGAAAACCACCCCAGGAAAACAGCCACGGACGATTTCCATGGCATTCCACATACCTCCTGCCATCCTTCAGGCATGCTGCTGAAGAACAGACAGCAAGTGGAGGAAGGTTCTAGACCACGGGTCCAGCGAGCCTCCTCAGTACAGGCCACACGGCTGTCACAAGTGCTCAGTGCACCAAAGACAACGTGCGAACAAGCCAAACAGCAGGGTCACATGCCAATAAAACTTTATTTACAAATGCAGGCAGGCCGCAGCTTGCAGAGCCCGGCAGCAGGTCCTCAACACACAGCTGTTTCCTGAGATCTCCGGGAGGCCGCAAAGCAGAAGTGGCCGTCCTTCATCAGCTCACCTGTTCCCAGCCTCAGCCACTGTCTCTGCCTCCACCTCACCTCACAGCAGGCGGGATCGGCCTGTTTAAGGCCCCAGCCAGGGGACATCTGTGCAAACCAGTGCTTCACGAGTCACTCCTCTCCACGCCCTGAAGGGACCTTAGTGACCATGCACACCAGCTGACCCCAGGTTCTACGGGAAGGTCCAGCAGCACGCCACGAGTGAGCAGGCCCAGTCCAGGCCTGTGACCCCGAGAGCAGGGGCGGGCTCTCCCAGGAACACAGTGCACAGGTGGCGGCTGCTGGTCCAGAACCAAGGTTCTAAGAAGGATCTAGAGGGCACAGGCGGGCACAGGGAGCCAGGCCCTGGCCAGCACTGGCGTCCCCGTCCCCATGAGGGCTGCTTCAGGGGAGGCCACAGTTCAGCACCATGTCACCTCATCGCAGAACATTGGACATGTTCTATGAAAGCCACGCTGCCTCCACCAGCGCTGGGTGCGCATACAGGCAGGGACTCCGCCTGACACCTCTCCAGGCTCACGTGTCACTGACCCCGCTGGGGCCCAGAGCTTCTCCGCAGCCCGTGCGGCCCCCCACGCCCCTCAGGCCATGTCTCCCTCCTGCGCCCTCCATTGGTTCCAATGCCCATTTCCGGCCTCCCCGAGGTCAGCGAGGGTTAGACTGACCTGGGGTGAGGTCATCCCGGCAGACTGCACCCCATCTCCCAAGACTGAATTGGGTTCCTCCCCAGACTCCAGCATGTGGTGCATCTTTGTCCTCTGCAGCCAGGCAGCCACGCCCCGGGGCGAGGGGGCTCAGGGAGGCCGAAGCCCACTCAGAGCCCTTGTTCCTGCTGGGCAGCCTCTCAGGGTACAGTGTCCATCTGCCCATCGCCCCCCATGATCACCTCCTCCTGACAGTGCCAGATATCACTCCCCACACCTTCCACTTCTGGTCTGTAACCGGGATTTTACCTGTATCTCTCTCAGAATGGCTCTCGAAGCAGGGCTAGGGAACAGAAGATGGGGCACAGACCTTGGGGGTCCAGCAGCTGCCCCCTCCCTGCTCCCCAGGTCCGCACAGCAGACACGGGTCACATGAGGGCTGCAGGAGCCTCTGGCAGAATGGAGGGTCTCCCAGTGACCCCCCAGTGCACCCAGTGGCCAGACCCCAGAGCAGCCTCATACAGCCATGTCTCCAGCGGCCAGGCCTCTGAAGCAGTTATGGCTGGAACGAAGCATTTCTCTGTTCCAGGACCCTGACTGTAGACGCATGACCCCGACCCTGCCCCCGCCCCCCTGCGTCACATCCAGGACCACGGCTGGAACCCAGGCCAGAGAGACCCCTCCTGGGCAGAGGAGGAGTCCCATGTTCGTGCTTGAGGGCAAAGGCCCGGTAATTTTCACAACAAATTTTTGGCTCAAACAGAAATACTGTTGTCAAAATCAGAGGACGTATCAGAAGGACGAGGACCCTCCTGGCCCCCACGCCGCAGGCGGCGCACACTGCAAAGCATGCCCTTCGGGGAGGATGGACAGGCCCTCCCTGGCTGGGTCTCCCGGCAAGCGGAAGGGAGGATGTCTCGGGACCTTGGCCGCCCGCAAGGAAGCAGAAGAGGGCCTCAGGCTGACAGGAAGGTGGACGCCCTTCCTGCCCCCAGGACCATGGGGTCACCTCTGGTGCCACGGAGAAGGGACGGATGCCAGTGTCCCATTTTCCTGAGTCCCACATGGTCTCAGGTCAGCATGTGACCTGGTCCCCTTCCCCCACACCCGGCACGCTCACCCAGCACAAAGCCCTTCATTTAAGGCTGTGTTGCGCTTCTGCTCAGCTCTGGGGTCCCTGATGCGGGATGGACATGTGACTTGCCCGAATGCCGCGTCCTCCCACAGGGAAATGACACCCACGTGTGCACGGCACCTCCCGGAGCCCAGCACCAGGGAGGCACACAGGTCAGCTCACTGCTCCAAGGCCTCCCCTCAAGGGCACAGCCCACTCCCACCACATCCTGACCCCGCACACATGACACCAGGTGTGACCTGAAACCCGCAGACCCCACGAGCAGCCTCGCGGTCAGACAGCGGCAGGGCCCAGGTGCATCCCAGCACTGCCCCACGGACCAGGCACAACTCACGAAGCTCCCCACCGTCTCCCACTCGCCCAGGGCTCCAGAGGGGAGGTTCCCTTGGGAAATACCACGGGGCCTTCGGAAGAAGGACTCAGGGAGGCTCCGGACACTGGAGGAACACAGCCACCTTCCAGCCCAAGCGAGGCCGCCACGGCAGCTCGCTATGCTGCTGGGTCCCCAAGACCAGACGGAGACGCCACACACAGCACGTCGTCTTTAACTCTGATGCATCCAGAGGACAGGGGACGTCCCAGGGGATGCACAGCTGCTGAGCGGCAGCCACACAGAATGTTGGCAAACCAGCAGGAGCACCCAGAAGATCCCAGCAAGCCAGAAACATGCAAGCGCATTCACACAGGACACACACACGCACACGCGTGCCGGCAGATGCAGGCTTGCAAGCTCACGCTCGAGCACACGGGGCATCTCTGGGGACCGCAGCTCTGAAGGCCTCACCAGGCTCTCCGGCTAATGGGCGTGCCCCCGGCGTGGGACACAGGGGACCCCCACTCCCCAGCGGGCCCTCCACCGTGTGCTGACTCTGGTCTGACCTCTCCCACGACCTCTCCCGTGACTTCTCCCACATGAGGACCTGCTGTTAGCCCCAAGGAGGCGGTGGCGAGAATCGGCCGGGGGCACCAGGCCCTCTCCCGCCTCCTGGGGCGGCTCCTGTTACTCACACAGGCTCCCGTCTGGCGGCGACCAAGACCCTGCGGCAGAAGGAGCAGGAAACCCAACACCGCCCTGCTCTTCCTCCTCTGATTTCGGCCCCACTTGATCCCTCCCCAGTGACTGTCTTGCCTCCCTGGGAACCAGCCGACCCACGGGCACTGCCGCCAGATGGAGCAGAGAGGTCACGGCCACCGCGGGGACAGGCCACCTCCTGGACAGGGACACAGTCAGCACCCAGGGGAGCACAGGCCGGCGCATTCAGGGAGCAGACACACTCAGGAGGGGGCTGGGTGCTGCCAGCGCACGTGGGATGTCCTGTCTTGAGGGCGGCCTGGCCACGGCCACCGACGGACACGGCCTCCGCTCCCAGCGTGGTGCAAGCAGCCCTGGGCAGCTCCCGGTGCGGAATCGAAAGCAACCGTAAGAGGCAAACAGGGAGGTGACTGTGCACTCTCCTCCTCTCCCCTCCCTGGGGACACGGGCCGTGAGCCACACACGGGGTCACAGGCACTCCAACCCACTTCCCTGTTGGTGGCCCACCCCAGACCACACAGGTGCCAGGACTGCACCTCCACCTCCTCCCCCAGGAAGCCACCCCAGGAACAGAAAAGGAAACAAGCCCAAGGCAGCAAGGTTTCAGAACCGCGGCAGCAGGAGACCCAGGCCAGGGCTCCACCAGGGACACAGCCTTGCAGGCCAGCACTGTCCACCCCAGGACCAGGGGCCGCCTGGCTGGGGCCTGCCCGCCCTGTCCCCCCACAGGACCAGGGGCCGCCTGGCTGGGGCCTACCCGCCCTGTCCCCCCACAGGACCAGGGGCTGCCCGGCTGGGGCTTGCCTGCCCTGTCCCCCCACAGGACCAGGGGCCTCCTGGCTGGGGCCTGCCCGCCCTGTCTACCCCCAGGACCAGGGGCCACCCGGCTGGGGCTTGCCGGCCCTGTCCCCCCACAGGACCAGGGGCCGCCTGGTTGGGGCCTGCCCGCCCTGTCCACCCCCGGGACCAGGGGCCACCCGGCTGGGGCCTGCCCGCCCTGTCTACCCCCAGGACCAGGGGCCGCCTGGCTGGGGCCTGCCCGTCCTGTCCCCCCCCAGGACCAGGGGCTACCTGGCTGAGGCCTGCTCACCGGGACTCTGGGCAGGAGGTTCTAGGACCCACATGATGCTGGCAGCCATGGACACGAGCTGGGGTGCAAAGCTGGGGAACCTCACTTTGTCTGCGGCAGTCCTGGTCCTGCTGAAGCCGCCAGACTTATCTGCACAAACCAGACCTCTACTGTGAAGAGGGAACTTCCCTCTTTCTCTTAAAGGGAAAATATTAACCCTCTGTGCTCTGCTGTCTGTGCAAAGAGCACTGCCCTCAGTCCCCCAGAAGGGTGCCCAGGCCCCCACGGGCTCGTCCCCAGTGGGTGCCCGCAGGTGGCTGCCCGTCAGAGCCTGGACAGGCCCAGGCCCAAAGTCTCATGACCCAGGAAACAGCCCCTGTGGGTTCTCATCAAAGGTTCCCCAACCCCATGGCAGAGGGGTCTTCCTCTCACTGCCCCACCCAGCTGCTCGAAGACACCTGCCCTGCCCTGCCTAGCTCCTCTGTGGCTCCAAGACAAATGTAGGCGACCCCTACGACCACGAGGAGCAGTGCGTGAGCAAAGCCCGCTCAAATGACGAGCACCCAGCCCCGGGTGCTCCCGTGAGCGGGAGTTAATACCTAACATCAAACTTTGCCCTCTGGACATGCGTCCACAGCAGCTGACACTCACAAAGTTCACACCCCCAGGCGGGTGACAGCAGGAGACCCCAGACAGGCCGGCAGCACACAAGCAGCACCTGAACACGGGCCAAACGTCCCAAGTCCTTCCCTGCCAATGGCCCCCAAGGACAGCAGCCCTGGGAAGGTGTCCCTGGCCCAAGGTCACGCGTCCCCTGATGCAGGAGCCTGAGCCAACCCGGGAGGACCGTCTCCCACAGGGTCCAACCTGCTGCAGAAACCTCGGACCCCCTGGCCACCTCGTGGGACACTGACCTGCAGCCAATGAAGGCCCCCGAACCAGCCGCCTCCCCAGCTCCCTCCTGCGTGGCCGCAGCCCTGCCCAGCTCTGTACTCAGGCACACCTCTGCACCCCTCTCCACAACGCACCCCAAGGAGTCTGTCCACAGCCCCCAGAGGAAGACGGCAAGCCCGCCACACACTTCTAAGTAGGACACATTTGAGGCTGTTTACTTCAAAGAAATACCCTGAAATTCGCTTGAGCCTCTACTGCTGAAGGAGGCGGGGGCCATGCCACGTGGCTCCCAGACCCGGGACCAGGGTGGGTAGGGATCTCCCACTTTCTGACAGTGCCCAGAACACCAACAGTGCTCTGGCCCCACGGAGGCACTGGCCACAACAGGGAGAGGGGGTTCCACGGCCCACCAGGCCTCACAGATCGGCCCCGCACAGAGGCGCGTGAAGGTGTCCCAGGATACACAGCACAGCTGCTCCAGAGCCCACTCGTCCCTGCTAACAGGCAGGAGAGCTCAGCTGAGCACAGCCCACACACCAGACGCTCCTCCAGCCACCACCCCTGCAGTGGGCAGCCAGGCCCCACCCCTGCCTGGCCCTTCCACGGAATTCCCCTGGGCCATCTCAGTGTCCCGTGGCTTCAAACCCTGACTCATCGCGCCTGTCTGGGGCCAGACTCACCCCACAGGGGGCTGCATTCGGGGGCAGGCTGCTGGTCCCCACCACCCTCAGTCTAACCCCTGCTAGTCCAGCACGCCACATGGGGACACCACAGAAACCACGTGCCCAGGTCACCGGAGAGCGCCAAGTGAGGAGGGAGCTATCTGTGGGTCAGCTGCTCCCTCTCAGCCATAGCCCACCTACGAACAGGAACAGCGACTGCAGGGTGCTGGGTTCACCAGGCCGGGGCAGCTCCTGCCTTCAGGACTCCTTCTTCCCACAGGGAGACTGCACTCAGGGACGCCCCCGAGCCTGGACAGCCACACAGCCAGAGACATGAAAACAGAACAGGCTCCGAAGCCCCTCTCTGCTGGAGGGGCCTAGCCCTGCCTCCCGGCCACTCTTGTTGGCGGCACCACCATCCCTAGCAGCCATGGCCCTTCCGTGAGGCCACGCTAACACCCAGCACCTCACGGTGCTCTGACTTCCCCAGTGCACCGTAAATCACAAGCTAGTCCTCACAGCCTGTGCCCTAGGAGAAGAGCACTGACCATTGTGCTCACTGATGCACCCAAGGCCATGGGGGACCAGCTGTGGTGCACCTTCTAGTCCCAACAGAACAAACGGCAGCTGCTGGTAACCGGCACCCAGGACCCCAGAGGGGGGACCCCTTGGGGGGCGGCCACGGGAGCTAGATCCTCACCAGCGTCCCTTGTGCCGACTAATGGAGGGCACCCCCCCTCGCCCCAAGCAGTGACCGCCACCATTGGTGTCCACAGCTCAGAGCTGCCCCAGCACAGCAGGTATCAAACTCGGAAGGTCCGGGAACTTTTCAGAACAATACAGACCTGGATCGATGTAGCAACAAGGCTCCTCATACCGGTCACGAGAACAGATCTCAGACCAGAGGCACAGACGTGTCACCACCACCTCCACCGCCTGGCCGAGGACAGTCACCCCCAGAGGCACACCTCCAGCCACATCACAGGACGACGGGGTCCGCGGACAGAACACCCAAACGCCCCCAGACCATGTGACCACCAAGCCCTGTGCCTGCCTCCATGTGCGTGCACACATCCAGGTCCATGTGTGTGCACAAACATGTACATGTGCCCAGACCCATGTGTGCACACACAAAAACGTGCATATGCACACACACATCCGTGAACATGTACCCACGTGCACACACCCACATCCATGCACACAGGCTCACATCTGTGCACACATGCAAACGTGCATTAGCACACCCACATCCAGGCACACATCTGGGCACACACACACATCCATGCACATGCACCCACATGTACACACCCATATCCAGGCACACACAGGCTGACACCTGTGCACATACGCAAATGTGCATACACACATACATGCTCGTGTATGTGCCCAGACCCATGCACACACATGCAAACGTGCATTCGCACACCCACATCCATGCACACATGCCCAGAGACCCATGTGTGCATACACACGTGCATACGCACACCACATACATGCACACACTGGCTAGGCAGCAGGACTTATCCAAGAGGGCCTGTCCCCTGAAGTTGTTCTGGGAACCCCAACAGACACACGAAGGAAGTGTGACAAAGCACTCGGACGCACACTCTACTTGGTGTGCTTCCACTTTTTGCTCCTTGGCCACTGAAGACTGAATCTGGTACACCGAGTGCACTTGTGGTACCCCCTGTCCCCCACCTGAGGGCCATGGCATCTCCCTCAACACCACATGGACAGTTCTGGCTGTGCCCGAGGAGACGGTGCTGGGCCAACGGTGCAGCTTTGGGAGTCACTGCCAGTGGGATGGCCGGCATGGCCCGTCCTTCCTGCTCAGGTGGCTGCCCTGCGTCAGCCTGACACCTCCCTCCGTTCTTGAAACCCCGTGTCCTCTCGCCCAGTAGAATCAAACCCCGAAGCCATCCTGGCCGTACTCCTTGACGACACTGTTCACAGAACCCCTGCCCCAACCCCAGGTCAGCTCGGCTACTCCTCCAGGGCAGCAGCCACACACACCAACAGAAAAGTTGCCTGATGTCTGGGGTCATGGCCTCAGCCCTGCCCGCTGCCTGATGGCCAGCCTGCTACAAGCCCCGGCAGGGCAAAGTGACGCTCGCAAGACTGTCTGGATCACTGTCCCCTTCAGAGGGTGGGGATGAGACCCCCCAGGTACCCAACATGTTGAGCCACAGAGCCAAGTCACCAATGGGATAAGGAAGCTGCAGTCAGAGCCGTGGGGAGGGAGCAACCGAACTCTCACCAGGGACGGGGACACAGGGCAGCCAGCCCAGTCTACCCTCCAAGGACTGAGCCCCCAACCTCTGTGGGGCCCACAGCTTGTGGCCATGCCTCATCTGCACACCTACCCGCTCCAGGAGGGAGCTCCATTCAAGCCCTAAGTCAGATAGGTTCCCTGGAGTCAGTAAAAACCCCACACTTGGAAGTCAGGAAAGCATCCCTACTCCTCACGTCTCGTCTGAAAGATATTTTCACCACGAAACACACACAGAAGGACACAGAATCCATCTTTCCCATTTGCAATCTCTAATCACACAAAAACAGAGAACAAATGTCCTTGACAAGGCACAGGATGCCTGGCGAGACGCACCTGCCATTCCAGAACACACCCCACCTGGCTAGCAGCGAATGGGGAGGGTCCACGGCAGGAGCTAATGCTTGCCCAGGCCCTCACAAGCACCACCCAAGCCACCAGCTTCCTGGCTCCAGAGCACCAGCCATGGCCTGGCCCATGGGTAGAGCTTGGAGCAACGCGGAAGGGCAGCGAGGCTCAGTGCTCGGCTTCCTCCAGCCCCACGGGGAGGCCTGGGGCGGCGGGGCCTCCCACAGCCCAGAGAGGCCCGGCTCCACTAGCCCTCACCAAGGAAGGGCAGTCCCCATGGTCCCACTGAGATTTACCAGGTCAGGTGGGCCCCCCACTCACTCTCAGCAGACCGCAGCCCCTCAACTTCTAGGGTCTCAAGCCTATTTCCAGATAGGCCCAGTCAAAGACACCCCAGATTAGCCTCCCCAACCTTGCTTCACCACCATTGCCACTGCCACCAGGAAGCCCACCCAGAAAGCCAGAAACTTCCCTGGGGTGTCGGCCAGAGTGCCAGCAATCCTGCGACGGGGCCAGACCCGCCACTGGCTGGGTCCTCCTGGGGTGTACACCCTTCACTCTGAGGACCGGGCACAGTTGGGCCTTCCCAGCTCCCAGAGGACCTTCCCTGACAAGCCTAGGGTGGCTGCTTCCCCAGCCCCCTTGTCATGCTGGCCACATGGTGCCCGGCCTGTGGCACCTCTAGAACCTCACGGTAAACATCAAAGACCACCCATGCAGAGCCCCCGAATAACAAGAGCACAGTGACGAAGCAGGGGACCCTATCCTGCCTCTTTCAGCTCAGCGTCACAAGTGCAGCTCAGACCTCAGGCTTTGTTAAAATGTGAGCATGAAACCCATGCCTGCGTCTGCTTGAGCTCGTGTCAGATATCACGCAAGGCGGTAAGATTCCAGAGGAGCCCTTGGCAGCCACGCAAGGGGTCGAAGGCTGAGGGAGGGGGCAGCACTCAGTGAGGGTGGGCGGGGGCTCAGGACCCCCCCAGCCCAGATGGGCGCGTGCCCAGCCCTCCTGGCAGCTGCAGCACCTGGCTCTGTTCCCACGGGCCTGAGAGCAGTGCTCAGAGGTCCTGGCGGAGGGACGAGGAAACAGGCAGGACAAAAATTATCCCAGCTTCAGACCAAGACCCACTCCAAGCCTGGAGAGAAAGGACCACAGCCCGCCCCAGAAGGGGCCAGTGGTCAGGGAGTGGACACGAGGGCTGCAGAGGCTCCTCTGGAAATGCGCTGCACTTGTGGTGGCCGCTATGACACGGCTCGCCCAGGAGGATGGTGCCAGAGTGTACGCAGAACCACGGAGAGGATGGATGCACAGACTGTCCTCATGTGCCACCTGGTCTGAGCCCTCAGGCCAGGCGTCGGCCGGACCTGTCCCAGGGCCCAGTACAGACCAAAGCTGGACTGAAGCCTGCCCCCGCCCCCTCAGGTGGGAAGGGACACCTGGGGAGGGGGCACCACAGTCAGCAGGACAGCAGCCCCCCTGTGGCACCTGGTGGTGGGTGCTCACGGAAGGTGCCTGGCCAGCCAGCCAGGGCAGGGGGCCCCGGGGCCTGAGCCACAGGGTAGGGGGGCCTCTGCCTAGAGCCCACAGAGTGAGCCCCGGGCTGCGACTGCTCTCTGGCCAAGTCTAGAGGGCAGCCACGGGCACAACCCACAACAGCGACAGGGAGCCTGGGGGATGCAGGGAGCCGGCCTGAGGCGCCCAGGGAGCCCGGCTGCCGGACCCCCCAAGAGAAAGTGAAAGCGCCAGGCGCCTTCGGAGTCCAGAAACAAAGGCTAAAGAGGACCGGCCGGAGCTCGGCTCTGCGGGGACGGGGACGGGGCGGCCCCTCCCGCGGTGACCCCACCGCCGATGGCCCCTGGTAGCGGGGTGCGCGGTCCGGCGGCGCACGCAGCGGGGGCTCGGCCGGGCTCATCGGACCCGCGGCCCTTTGCCCCAGCGCGCAAGAGCAGAGCAAAGGCAACAGGAAGGAAGCAGGAAGGCACTCGGGCCGCCCAGCCGGTGCCGCCCGGGACCTGGGGGCCCGGAGGTTCCCACGGAGGCCCAGGCCTCTCCCCGTCTCCATGGCTACCTCGGGCGTCCCACCCAGACTTGGAGCAAGGTGCTCCCACGGTTGGGGGGCGCGTGTGCGGGGAGCGGGGGAGCGGGGGAGCGGCGGAGCCCCGGGCGCGGCAGGAGCCCTGCAGGCGGGGGACGGCCCCCGGGGGACCCCGGCGCGCTGCGGAGAGCGGGCGGCCCGCAGCCCTCCCGGGGCCGACCTCCCCGCGCCCCGCGTCCGCGCGCCCCTCCTCCCGCGCCCGGGGCCCGCGCAGCCGGCTCCGCCTTTGTCCGGCGGGCAGGTGCGGCCGCGCTCACCCGGGCTCCGGCGGTCGGGCTCGCCCTCGGGGGGGCCCGGCGCCTCGGCCCCCTCGCTCGCCTCGGGCCCCTCGTCCTGGCCGCCGTCCGCGCGCGCCTCCACGGGAACCACGGTGAAGTTGGTGGGCATGGCGTCAGCTCCGCGCCCCGCTCCGGCCCCGCTCCGGCCCGCGCCCCGCGCCCCGCTCCGGCCCCGCTCCGGCCCCGCTCCGGCCCGCGCTCCGCCGACGCGCCGCGGGACTGGGGCTCAGGGGCGGGGTCCGCGCGGCCCGCCCCCCGCCCGGCTCGCCCCGCCCCCCGCCCGGCCACGTGACCTCACCTGCAGGCCCCTCGGCCTCCGGAAAAGTTTGCGCGCGGAGGGCGGGGCGGGGCGGGGCGGGGCGGGGCGGGGCGCCTCCGGCAAAAGCCCCCTCCCCCAGCCGGTGCTCCGGGCCCCGCGCCCCCGGGGTCCTCCCGCCCCCAGCCCGCGCTCCGGACCGCCGCGCCCCCGGGGTTCCCCCGCCGCCAGGGGTGACTCTGCTCCTGCACTGTCACCCCACCTGGAGCAAGCCTTTGCCCACAGCATCCTCCCCACCACCGTGACCCCAGCTGGCCCCTGCGCACAGGCTCCCCTCCCCGCCCACGCACGCAGTCTGGGTCCCTGGAAGGACTGAGCAGCCCCCCGCCCCCCCCCCACCAAGCGGGAATCTGGTCTCCCCTCCCTCCTCTGGCTCAGGCACACCCAGAGCAGGGGTTTCCGACTAGAGGGAGCAGGACATGGGGTGCGGTGCGGAGGCCGAGGCCGCTGTGCGGGGCTGTCGGGGCTGCTGTGGTGGCTCTGTCCCCAAGGGACATAACCCAGAGGAAGTTACCAAGGGTCTGGGACAGGTCCCGGCCCGGAGAGGAACCCAGGCTTTCCCTTTCCATTCAAGCCTCTACCTTTTTCCTTCTCCTGGGCAGCAGCTAGGGCAGCCAGGGTCGGGAAGACCAGCCCACCAGGGAGGGCTCCAGACCCCAGTAGGCACTCCCAGGATGCCACCGGCCTGTATTTTCAAGCACCTGGTGTGTTCAGTGACAAAGGACATATGGAAATAGAGAACCGCAAAATGCCCATCAAAGTGGAATTAGTTCTGGTATCCAGACCAGTGATGGCATGTAGGGGCCATGAGCCACCCCAACACACAGCTACTGTTTCACGGCCATGAAGCAGAAATAGAGGAGGGCAATAAGGTCACAAGGCACTGTGACAGGATAACCACGTCTGAAAAATGTTGCCAGTGTGTTCCAATTGGCCTAGAATGGGCAGCAGAGAGGTCGGTGGTTACCTCTGGACCTTGGGGTTGCACAGGTCTGCCTTTTTTCTGCATTTTTATATTACCCAAACAATATAAAGCCAAATCCAGAAAGTCCATCTTCAATTAAAGACAAAAGAGAGGCGCTGTGCCCCAGGCTCCTGGCCTCCCCCTCTGAACTGGTCCAGGGCCAGCAGGCTGTGAGGCTTGTACTGCATCCACCCTCACTCTCCAGCTTCCACAGAGATCCAGAGTCCGTGGCTGGGTCAGGAGTGTCAGACAGTGGAGCAGAGGGGTGCAGGTGACACCAGGTGTCTTCAGCTGCCTTCCTGGAACAGCAGCAAGAAAAGTGGGGGAAAGGCCACCCCTCCCCAAAATACAGAAGGGTCTCTAGGTGTGTTTCTCAGGGAAGGGCTGGCCTTGTTGAAAGAGTCTGGGTGCAAAACTACAGAATGCAGTGCTGATGGGTCCGAGTGGGGAAACAGGCGCCTTCGCTGGGAAGTACAAGCTGCCCCTGAAGCCTCTGCAAAGTCAGCACCAGTCACCCGGTTACTGCCTCAAGGTATGGGGACCTCACCAGAGCAAAAGGGTTGCCATCCTCTTACAGACTAAGTGGCCTGGGAGCAGGACCAGATGACCACAGGGACCCATTCGTGGGACCCACACCTTCACTTTACAGATGAGTAGTTGAGATCCAGAGGCTAAAGGCCACTCGCAGGGCCTGGGGAGGTTGGGGGTGGTGGTGACTGTTCTCCCTTCTTGTTCAAAGGCTACAGCTCATCCTCCAACTTTCCTGGCCCAAGATTTCAGCTTACCTCTCAGGGCTGGGAGTATCCTGTCCAGGAACCACCAAGGAGGATACATGAGGGACCGGGGTGCCAACTGCCCCAGGGACCAGGGCAGAGGGCGGCCCTGGGGGGCCCAAGACCACTTCTCACAGGAAGTCAGCGCCTTCAGGCTGGAAGAGCCTGGCACCCATCCAGGTGCACCACCCCCCACTGCCCCCCATGGGCCTGCGGTCAGCCCTCAGGGAAAGAAAGGCCAGCTCTGGCCCCTGGAGGGGAGAAGATGCCCCAGGATGCTGCTGGATGGAGAGTGCCACCACCCACCACCACCCCCCGGGGGAGGGCAGGGAGAGGAGTGGATGTGGGGTGGTAGGGAAGGAAGGACAGGAGGGGCGGGGGAACAGAAGGAACCAGAGGCCCTGGGGGGGACGGGAGGCCCCCCCCACCTAAAGCCAAAGTTACTTCTTCAGAGCAAACAGGGTGGTGAGCTGTCGGGCAGGGTGGAATGTGAGGACAGCAGGGGAAAGACGTTCGAGAGGGGACAGGTCAGTGCTCTGTGGCACCTGGACTCTCCAGGCTGGCAGGGTTGGGAGAATTCTCTCAGAGGGGACGACCCAGGGCCAGGGTGGTCTCTGAGGATACCAGGTCTGCCCCTCATGTGCTGGCTCAGAAAGGGCTGCAGCAGTCAGGGGCAGCAGACACTGCCACCCAGGGTGCCACCATGGACCCAGGCTGGCTGACCTGCCTGCCACCCTCTGGGCCCCTGCTCTCAGTGGGAGCCCTTGCCCCAGGTTCACACCTGGCCCCCCAGGCTCCTCCCTGTGCCCCTCCCCTGGGTGGGGAGGGCTGGTGGAAGCTGGGTGGCTTCCGGGGCTCAGAAGCCCTACAGCCTGCCCTGGGGACACAGGCTTTCTGAGGAGGGGCGGGGCAGGCACTCCGCCCTGAGGACTGAACTGGATCTGGGGTTCTGTAAACCATGGCCTGACTCTTCAAACATGTCACAGTCACCTAAGGACTCAGAAGCAGGAACCCTGGGCCTCATGGGATGGAAGGAGTGAAGAGGACAGCTGTAAAGCACTTTACAGGATCATCTGGGGTGTGTGAATGCTCTCACACCATTCTTGCACTTTTCTGTAGGTTGGAAAATTTTCAAAATAAAGTAGTTCTAGGTAAAGCCTCCTGCTCTTGAAGCAACAAATAGCCATATCTTAAAAGCACTGTCCTCTCCTCGACCTCCAATGCCCCCTGGAAGGTTATGCTGATGGACGCTGCCAGCTGGCCCTGTTCTACAGGCCCTGGCTAGGACATACTTGGGGTGGGGGTGGGGGGATTCTTGGGCCTCCCACCGTGCTGGCCCTGCTCTACCGTCCTGGCCCTGCTCTACCGTCCTAGCCAGGACGTCCTTGGGGTAGGGGGGACTCTTGGGCCACCAACCCTACTGGCCTTGCTCTACTGTCCTGGCTAGGATGTCCTTGGGGTGGGGGTGGGGGGGCTCTCTCAGCGGCCTCATCAGCCAGGCAGATCTGGCCACAGGCAGTGCTGAGCTGAAGGAGTGCCTGCAGGCTGGAATCTGAAGCCTGGAAGGCAGATCCCACCCCATAGCTCCCCAGAGACCTTGCTGGGCTTTATTTTTTGAGATAAGCAAAGAATGTTCTGAGAACCTAGAAGTCAGCATAGATGACCTGCCAGCTAAACGGGGTTTACAGCCCTTGAACAAGGGGGATTCCATGGTAGTCAAGCCCCCTGGGGACCCCTCCGCTCTCCCAGAGCTGCTGGGAAGGCGCCCTCACCATCAGGACATTGGTGATTACAGCACAAAGGAAAGCTCCCTTCTCACCTTCTTCAGAGCTTGAGACACCAAAATACCACTTAGCCCGTATATCTTGCTCTGGTTCTCCGAGTGACTTCTTCTCAAATAAATCTTGGTGGAAATTTGAGAAGCCCACTGCAACACCTGCGGGGGTTTGAGCGCAGGCATGCAACCGGAACCAACCTAGACGCTGGCCCCTGGCTGCTGTGGCTCCTGCTCCCCAGATCCCTCCCCCCAGGGCCTGGACCAGGCCCAGACAGGACCCCTCAGCCTCCCCACACCCACAGGGCACTCCCCAGGCCCCTGAGAGCCATCAGCTCTGCTCAGCAGTGCAGGTGTCCCGAATCCCCTTCAGCAATGTCTGAGGCCACAGAGCCCCAATGTGACTTCTGCATCCCTTCTTGCCCATCTCACCCAGACAAGTGTCCTGGGGCCCAGGCGGGTGGTGCCCCGGCCTCAGCCTATCACGCCAGAGTCACAGGGGGTGGTGAGGACCCGCAGACACGGTCAGGCAACAGGGCCTGGTGCCAGGACCTCCTTGTCCACCCAGCCCTTCCCCCGCCCCAGGGATCCTACACCCACTCTCCCAGCCCAGGCCCATCCCGTGGCTCCCGCATGAGCAGGGCAGGTCGCACCCTTCTCGCGAGGCTGTCAAGGAGCCAGGAGTGAGCCAGGAGCACCTGGGAATGGGCAAGATGGGGACAGGAGTGTCCAACTTTGGGTCACTGTGCCCCTGACCTCCCTTCAGGCCCAAATGCCTCATTGTTGCCCCAGGGCCCACACGCAGGCCATTCCCAGCCACCGGGTCCCTCTAAAGGCCTCATGTGCGACTCCCAGATTCTGATGCATGTTACTGATGTTAAGTCAGGACTCTTCTGCTGACACGGCTGGCCAGGTCTCACCCCTCAGGCTGCCATGGAGCCCCCGCAGGCTCGCAGGACACCCCCTGGACACCCCCCTGCCCCGGGCTGGGCCTGGGTGTGAGGTGACACCCACCATCAGGGGCTGAGAGATGCAGATTTACACTAAAGATGGCAGCCGTGGAGTTCACCCTGCGAGCCCCCTTCCAAGGGAAGCCCTCTTCCCAAAAGAGAAACCACCAAAGTGGTCTCCGTTAACATCAGCTATGTCTGCTCCTCAAAAGGCTCCGTTCAGAGTGCAGAGTAGGCCCAGGGTGCCAAGACAGCTGTCACCCACCGCCAGCCACATATGTGTCCCGCCTCTAGGAGGAGAGCCGGCAGATCGGGAAGGGGCCAGGCCGTGTGCAAGGGCCGGGCCGGCCCCGGCGGCACACCAGGCCCAGCGTGGCCATGGGAAGCATGCAGCCACATGGGGAGACCCACAGGCCTTAGCCAGGAGTCACAATCCCCTCCCCGCAGAGGGGACACCCCAGGACACTCGGAGCCACACATGGTGTCAGCCACGCTGGAGACAGCCCTCAACACAATGGGCAGAGGGACAGGAGCATCCCAGCCATGGACCTGCGTGTCCGTGAAAGGCGCCAACCACGTGCACAGCCAGCCAGTCCCTCACGGAGTCCGTGATCTCGCGGCCTGCAGCTTGGGGTGGCAGCTCTGGGGGCGCCTGCACGCTCATGGGGCACAGAGCTCACCCATGTAGCCCGTGTGTGCCCCTCACTGGAGGCAGGCTACACCTGGGAGGAGAAAGAAGGCGCAGCCTGGAGCCACCTGTGCCCAGAGCAGGGTCTGCCAGATGCCCTGGGTCGGAGCTCTGCTCCACGGGAGCACCGGCAGCAGGCAGGTGAGCCTGAGGCCCTTCACCTGGCCCCGAATCCCTCGCTTACCCGGCCATGGGCCACCTGGGCCACATCTCCCACAGCCTCTGTCAGCGAGCGCCAGCAGCAGCTATTTGTTGGCTTGCAAAGACGTCGAGGCTCGAGGCTCGGCAGACGTCCGTCTGACCCACCTGGTGCCAGGCTTGGAGATCCCAGCTGGGGCTCCTGCTGGTGGGGATGGGTGACGGCCTCTCGGCCCCACAGATGTCTGGCCCTCATGAGGCCAGCAGGACGGTCAGAGCACCTGCCCCCTGAAGTGGCCCAGAGCCTCGGCGGGGAGGGCGGCCACCGTCCAGGTCCCCATCCTGACCCCAAACCCCCGGGGGCCGGGGGGTCTGTCTCAATGCTTACCATAGGTCAGGCATTGCTTGGGGTCTTTCTCCACATGGCCCCAATTAGTCACAGACAAAAAAAAAAAAAAAAAGACAAACATCCGTAGCACAATAACGACATCCATTCTGCGGGTCCCAGAGAGACCAAGCGGTGCGCCAGATGTCACACAGCACGGCGGTGAGGCTGCAACGGGAAGCGGCTGCAAGAGTCTGGTGTGTCCACAGTCCCACCAGTGGTCAGTGCAGGGCCAGGCGGAGCTCCGCCTCTCCTGGGACTCGAGCCCATTGCCCACTCGCACCTAGCCAGGCCCTGAGGTGGGCAGCCATGTCCTGTGGCCCTTGGGTGGTGGTGTCCTGACTGGTGGTGAGAAGGTAGAGGTCTCGTGGACCCCCAGGGAAGGTGGGCTCCCCCACTGACCAGTTCCTCCATGGACCCACCGCCCCATCCCAGGGGATCACCCTGTCCCAGGCACTGTGGCCATCCTCAGACACACAAAGTGGGTCCCACATACCCAGCACTGTCTGGCGTGGGAGGCAAGGTCTCCAAGCCGTGAGGAAGGGGGCAGACTGCGCAGGGTGCTTTGAGGGGCAGGCACCTGGGGGAGGAGGCCCTGGCCATGGGCAGGTAGAAAGGGCAGGGGAGGGTCAGGAGGCCATGCAGGGGCGCAAGCCCAGGGATCAGGCCCAGGTGGAGCAGATGTCAGGGGTCACCCCGACCACGTTATGGCATAAGGATCTGGACGGGAGGCCATCAGGCATGCAGGGAGGTGGGTGGACAGGCATGCCAGGTCCCAGAGGATGCTGCCTTCCTCGGGGACTAGCACCTGCTCCAGGCATCTCAGCTGGTCAGTCTGGGGTTTGTCCCCTGGGCCCTCATCCCCGGGGAGGCCGGGCTTGGCCCTGGCAGCCACTGCACAGCCACCCCCAGGGGCCCGGCCCCAGGAGCCAGCCTGGCCAGTAGTGGGGGGAGCCCCTGCCACTCCCAGCCTCTTGTCTGCCTCCCGTGCCCTCTTTGGGCTCTCTGTACTCAGAGAGTCTCCAGGCCACCCTGGGCAGGGCCCACCACCTTGGACACTGCTTTGCCACACGGGCTTCACACCCAGGCCCGCTGTGGTGGCACTCTGTCCCCACGAGCTTGTCCATCCCGAGGCTCCCAAGGGGTCTCAAGGAAGGCCAAGGTGGGGCACCGCGGTCTATGGCCTGGGCGTCACTGAGCCAGCCTCTGGCTATTGTCTGTGGGAGCCTGTGCTGACCCCTAGTCCCATGGGGGATGGTAACTGGGTCATACTAAGGTCCATATGAGCAGCTGGGCATCCTCTCTGAGGACAGGAACCCCACTCACAGGGCTGTGGTGAGGACAGGGTGAAGTGTTTTGGGGAGGGGGCAGCTTCAAAAACCACCAAGCATTGGGATCGCAGACAATGCAGTCATAGAGGTGAAGACCCCTCTTTGGGGGCTTGTCACGGCCCTCAGGTGCCTCGCCGTGACTGGTGTGGGCTGCGCAGCCCTACAGTCAGGGTCACGCTGTTGTGGGTGCTGGAGCCACATGGGCTGCCCTGCCTCCTCCTCCCAGCCTCAGACACTAGACTGTCGACTCATTTTGCCTTTTCTTTCCCTTTCTAGAAAATTTTATTTAATTGTGGTAAAACAGACAGCACATTGAATTGGACGTTTTAACCATATTTAACCGTGTAGCTCGGTGGCATGTGCTGCTAGATGAGGTGGCCACCATCCACCTCCAGAACACTCTCCGTCTTGCAAGACTGAAGCTGCGTCCCCAAGGCACATCAACCCCCAGCCCCCCTGGAAACCACGACCTCCTTTCCGTGCCTGACCCTGATTCACAAAGTGGAATTGGGTAGTTGGTGCTCTGGGGCCGGCCAGTCTCACCGAGGTCCATCCACACCATGGCAAATGTGTTTCCTTCCTCCCAAAGGCTGACCAGTATCCCGTTAGATGGATGCACCATGTTTTGTGTGTTCATTCATCAACCGATGGACATGGGGGGTGTTTCTACGTTTTGGCTACTGGGGATAATACTCGTTTCACAAACAATCTCCCCCCATAAGGATTGAGGACAGACGGCTTCCAGGGAATACCCCTGAGTGGGAAATAGAAGCATCAAACGTGTACCACTCTATCTGCAAAGAATCACGCACCACACAAGCCCTCTGGGAGACGTGGGACAGGAACCTTCTGGTTTGGTGGTGGGAGCCAGCGTTGCTGAGACAAAAATACTTCACAATCATTTCAATTAAACAGCTGCTGCCCAGAGATAAGCAGGTCACACTCAGGCGCCCGGGGCGGTGATTTCTATCCTATTATTATCCACAGCGCAGATAAGGTGACCAACGGCCTCTCTCAAGGTCACACCTATCATCCCAGGGACGGAGGACCTGCCCAGGGCTTCTGGATTCTCTCTGGGGGAGGGCTGGGGGCCCGCTTGGCTCTTGCCAGGTCCTGTACCCTGGCTGGGTCCCAGCATCCTTGAGACCCAAGGAACACCCTGAACCCAAATCCAACTCTTTTTCTGGATTTCTTCTATTCCACCAGAGACAAGGGGCAGAGTGTTTGTGTTTGAGCAAGTTTCTGAGTTAGAAAACCTTCTCTGGGTTTAGCACTTCATTCAAACCTGAAATACTTGGCTCACGTCTCACGAGAGACGGAGGGAAGCACTTGGAAGCCTGGCCGTGTCTACAGGGAAGGACTTTGTGTGTAAATACCACAAGACATTAATTTCTATTTTCTCGGGGCAATGGTTTAAAAATACATTTTAAAAATAAGCTCGCTTGCCGCTTAAGTGTATCAAGGTCGCTTGGGCCTTGCAGCTCAAACCTCCTCGTCCTTCTGCCCAAGTGGCAGCCAGGTCCTCCCAGAGGCAAACGTCACAGGCCAAATACACATCCAAGTGTGATGAGCACGGAGAAGGGTGATAAAACACGGGGTGGTTAGACCATCTGGTCACTGTCCGGTTTTCAGGGAGAAAGGACGCTCACGTCAACAAAGCAGAGCTTGGAAAGATGGGCCACGTCAGCTTGGGGCTGGCGCCAGAGGCCACCGGATAATGCCTTCAAAGTGGGCAAGGAAAACGGCCGCCGGCCTCCATGTCCACGCCGGCAAGTACAGGCCTTACACACACGGCAAAATAATGACATTTCCAGGAAACCAACCCCAAGATAATTCTTCACAAGCCGAAGGCAAAAGGCTCCTGACAGGAAATACAGACAAAGGATGAGCTCAGGGTGAGGAGGTTGGCATGGGGTCAGGATGCGCACAGCCAGGCCATGAGGCAGCCGCACCGATGCTCAGGGTGTCAAATCCGTCTGTGGAACGAAGGCCCAGAGGTGTCCTGGCTGTGAGGGGAGCTTGGCCGCGGTCGCTCACACGGACCCCAAATTGCCAGCAGGACAGGAGACACACGAGGCCCATGGTGGGAGAGCTTGGAATGTGGGGATACGTGCTGAGGACCAAGGAAGGCCAGGGGAGCGGACCTGTGCTGACATGCCGGCGAGTGGCCACACGCCAGTCCTCCAAAGGCATGTGCTCCACACCATCGCCCCAGACAGCGAACGGGGACGGAACATCCACGCTAAGGGGCGGCAGCCAATAGAGCAAGTGGACAAGGAAAAACACCAGTGCAGACAAATTAGGTCTGCAGCCCACGTGTCACAGGACGGGCCTGACAAAGCACACGCGTGTTCTCTCCAAACACGTCGAT
Organism: Vulpes vulpes; assembly: GCF_048418805.1. NCBI lineage: Eukaryota > Metazoa > Chordata > Mammalia > Carnivora > Canidae > Vulpes > Vulpes vulpes. The sequence continues at coordinate 62,468,699 of NC_132782.1, forward strand.
GCTCCGCCGGCCACAGGCAAAGCACGATCCACACCAAAGCTGTGAACGGGGCCTCACTGGGACTCCCGGCCTGAGGGTGTCGAGGTCACATGTGCTCCGGGGACCCCGATGCAATGTGACCAGTGGTGTTAGGAGGACAGAGGGAGAGGCTTGGAGGTGCGGGAGGCCTAGAGCCTGGGCTGGGCAGTCCCCAGCCCGCAGACGCCACGGCCACCGGAAGCTGGAGGAACCAAGGAAAGACCCCCTGGAGCCTGCGGACGGGGCACCCGCCTTTGACTCAGGACCCGCGGCTTCCAGGAGCTCAGAGGGGACCTGCCATGGTTTGAAGCCACTCATTCATGGCAGTTTGTTACAGGTCCCGACGGTCAGGGGACGCTATGAGTCACTTTGCCATAAGCGCTGTGGAACTGTACGCTAAATAGACCAATTCCTGGGGAAACACTACCCGCCCACATTTCCACAGCAGCCCTGAATCGTGCCCTCTCCCCCGAGGAAACCGCAACCAGTGCGCAGGCGCTCCACCCGCATGGTGGTTACTCCCCAGACACTCGAGGGAGAAATGACACCAATCAAGGAACTTCCCTGGGTCGCTAAACACAAGAAGGAATATGGCCCCATGCATTTTATCAAGTCAACACTTGTCATCAAGGAACTGAGAGACGAAACCACCCCGTGAAAATATCTAATGTGCTACTAACGGAGGGGTGAAAGTTCTACTGTCACCCCGGGGAGGTTTCCACGCAGAGATCACCTTTCTATCACTGAAGAAGGAAAGTAGGATTTGTGTATTTCTGATCAGTTGTGTCGGTACAAGTTTACTGAGACACAGCCGTGTGTCCGGGGCGCCCGGGGGACCCCATGGGTTGAGCCCTGGGCTCCCAGCTTGGGCTCAGGTCATGACCTCGGGGTTGTGAGCTCTTGGCGTCCAGGTGTGTGCTCAGTGGGGAGCCTGCGTCTCCCTCTGTCCCTCCCTCGCCGACTCACGTCCACTCCCTCTCTCTCTCTCTCTCTAAAATAAATAACATCTTTTAAAAAACAATGGATGTGTCCCCCACCCCACCCCAAGGATGGCGGCAGCAGGCAGCGGAGGCAGGGGTCTCGCAGCCACAGAGCCGAGCATGTGGCTGAAAACCTGGGCAGCAGGATGTCAGCTGGGAGTCCAGTGGTGGATCAGGTCCCCTGGTCCTGGTCGCCTATACCAAGTCTTTGCTGCCCCACAGCGTGAGAAATAAGGCCTGCAGGACAAGGTGGCTCATATGCCGACCACCTCTGGGGGAAAAGGGGCCTTGGACACCCATCCTCATCTCTCTCTGAGAAATAAGGTCAACAGCAAGCAAGTGCCCAGCTGACCAATTAGGGAGGCCTGTGCTTGAGCTGGTCCTCAGCCCCTGGGTCTCCTGATGCCCTGAGGGGCACCAAGGGGTGCCTAAGAGTGGACGCCCTGGATAGTAGTCTCTTTCCTACTCCCCGTGTTGATGGAAGGCTCTAGAAGTAACCTTCTGAGATGCTGGAATGTGTCTTGCCCTCCATCACCCATGCGGTACCCAACGGTGCTCATGAGTATTTGCTGAACAGTGAGCTCCGCTAACCCAGATGGGGCGGGGGGGGGGGGGGGAGGCAGAGGAGGGAGGTGAGGGGCTGCCCACCTGGTGCTCATCTGTCTCTGCGGAAGTGAGCGTGTGTGAGCACATGTGCATGTATCCACCCAGAGCTCTGTCCTTCCTGGGGCACAGCCACATCATCCGGACATCAGGGTGCCTTCCGAGGGGCCTCCTGCAGCCACTGCCAGGCCACCCTGCAGGCCCCCCGTCTGTTCCCAGGACATGGGCACAGGGTGGATGGAGGTTCACTCAGGCTCCTCAGTGCTTCACTGAAAGCTGTTCCTCTTGCCTCTGAGAGGCAGTCACTCTGTGCCTGGAGTGGACACACCCAGGTGGCACCAGGTGGGGCGGGAAGTGTCTGGAAGGTAAACACCACTGTCTGAGCAAATACAGCCACAGCTGGGCTCTGTGGCCATGTACCACGCCAGCTCCCGTGCAGGGAAGGTGGACCCCCTAGGAGCCGTCCCAGGGGTGCAGGAAGGGCACAGGAGACAGTGATTTGGGAAGGTGGCCATGGACATGCAGATGCCCAGTGGCAGCATGTTTTGTATATTTTGACACATTAACTAAATTTTAGAAGTCTGCACAGTTCCAACTAACCAAGTGTGAGGGGAGAGCCGGGCAGAGCACGGGGGGTGGGGAGTGTGTGCCCACCATCTCTCCCCCTAAAGGGCAGGGTCCCACAGAGCCTCCGCACCTGCCCCAGGCCACGGGGAGAGCCACCTGGCAACCATGCAGGCTCACCTGGGACCCCAGGAACTTCCCGGGCTTCCCACCTTGCCCTTCCCTCCCCCAGGGTGTCCAGGCCCCCAGGAGAGCAGGAGAAACCACAGTGCCCCCAGGGTCCCACTGGCCCGACAAGGGGCCTGGCCAGAGCCTGCAAGCTCTACACGAGGAAACCTGCGGGCACCCGGGGATCAACGACCAGGACCCTGCCATGGGGCAAAGCCCCAGCCTGATCCCTGGTGGGCGTGACACCTGCTCGCTCGGGGTCAGAACAGACCCACGGGGCCCTGCCAGACCTGAGGCAGAAAGCTGCTGGGTCAGGGGTGGGAGGTCCTGGGCTGTCCAGTCACTGGGTCTTCAGCTTCCTGTGCTGTAACCTCGGAGCCCGCGGGCCTGGGGTGGGGTGTCCAGGGTGGGGCTCCAGGCAGGGGCAGCCCCATACACATCCCCACTCTGCCCTGAAGCAGGAAGTTGGCAAACCCATAGCCTTGGGGTTACCTCCATGCTTTATTCCTGGGTATGGGTGAGAAAATGTGCAAAAAAACCACCTAAGACTGCACTTGTTTGGTGTACACGAGGCTGCAGTGGTGACCATCCCACTGCCCCCTGGCGGCAGCCACCATGGGAGCTCCAGGACCCTATAGAACCTTCCAGAGGCCACAGCACTTGCTCCGGCCTGGGTCAGGGTCCCTCGCGGGCCCCCAGGCGAGTGTCCTCTGGGAAGGGCCTCAGCGACCCCAGGGGCAGCTTCACAGGCCCTGGCTGGACCTTCACTGGACCCTGACCAGGGCGGGCCATCTGGGGGCTGCACGGGCCCAGGGCACTGGGGTGGGGGTGGGGGTCAGGGGTCTGAGGCTGGCCTGGAACCTTCTGGAACTCCTCTGACCCCTGGACTCCTGGCAGAGTCTGAGACAAACAAGACAAGAGGACAGCAGGGTTGGGTGTGCAGACAAGGCCTCAGAAGTGACCCGAGGACAAGGCGGCCTCAGGGGAGAATGGCGGTCCTTGCCTGCCCCCTACTGGCTGCCTTGTGACATGCCTGAGGGCCACTGGGCTCTGGCTCCCCCAACCCCCCTTTCCGGAAGGAAGCCGCCCACTTCCACAGGAGCCTGCGCTGCAGAGCCAAGTGTGGGCATCACACACAGAAGGTTCTGGAAGCTCATCATCTCACAGCCTAGGAGACACAGCCCCGCCCGCCCCCCTGTGGGCGGCCACCACAGGCCCGAGATCCCCTCTCTTGCTCCGTGTTGGGGCCTTCCCTGAGCTCTCCGTGCTCCCGTCCTCATGTAACCAGGTGCTGGTGCTGGGGCCGCCTCCTGCGTCCCCAAAAGCCCATTCCTGCCAACTGGTGAACAGCAGGAGAGCTTGCGCCCAGGCGGGTCTGCCCTGGCGACCCACGCAGCCCCTGGCCCAGCACTTCCCGCCGCGTGGTGGGGGGAGGCCGGGCAGAGTGACCCCCCAGGAGTGAGGAGCCCTCACCTGCCCTCTGGACCTGCCCTGGGGCCCGCGCTCACTGGGCTGAGGCTGTTCCCACACCCCACACGCCCCCTCGGCTGTTCCAGTCAGTTTCACCAAGTGCGGCACAGCCTCCCCCTCAGGACCCCCGGCACCAGCAGCCCTGAAACCAGCCCTTTGAGACCCCTGTGGTCCGAGGGCACCCGTGGGGGTGGGGAGGTTGACCAGGCGACTTCAGACGATACTGAATTTTGTTTTGGCGAAGTGCGTCCCACATCCTGCCAAGGATGGCTGGCGTCCACCTGCAGCGGGAATGTCACGGCGCCCTGTGCTGCAGGGCCGCGGGGTCTGGCCGCCCCGGGCAGGGGGACGAAGCTCCCCATGGTCTTCTGAGGTGGGTGGCCTCAGGGTCCCCGCCCCCCTGCCTCTCCCAGGGAGCGGAAGATTTTCCAATGCTCCCCCGGAGGCTCTGCCCCGCAGGTTCCCCCAGGGAGGGAATTAGGCAAGAGCCAGGCGTGGCCGACCTAGCGATTACGCGCATGTTTTCCTCACGGATCACAGGATCTCCTGCAAGAAAGGCGGGGTGCCCCCAGCAAGATGCTTCCGGGGTAGGCCCTGCGTGTGGAGGACCGTGTGGAGGACCGGCGGCTGCTCGCAGACTGGCCAGTCACCTCGCCTGTGATTCAGCATCCAGGGACCCTCCTCAGAACAGAATCCCCTCCCACGACGAGGAGGCCAGGGACCCCACACACAGAGGCGGTCGGCCCAGAGAGGGCAAGGACCCAGCAGGCCCCATCTGTCTGCCTGTTTGTCCAGACAGCTCACGGGTTGCGGACAAAGAGTTCCCCAAACCCCAAGAGCGAGCCCCCTGCATGTTCCTCCTGCCCCTCCTGTGATGTGCTAGGACCCTCATTCTCAGAAGTCTGAGCCTCCATGTCCCACACTGGCGGCCACAGGGCCTTTGCTCTTGAAGAAAGTGCTCCTCTGGGATTGTCATGGATATGCCCCACAGTGCATGGCTGGCAACTTTCCACCAGTCACCTTGGGGTTACTGTGTCACCTTGAGGTCATTATGTCCCTTCCACTGCACAGCCTGTCCATCTACCTCACGGAAACCTGAAAACAAACAAGCAAACAGAAATCTAAGTCCAGGAATGACCCAGAGTCTGCTCCCCAGGCAGCCTCACTGCACGGTACCAGACAACAGGACCCTGCCCACAACCTGGCAGCAATCAATCCAGATGGTCAAGACTTGGTCAGTGACTGCCCCATAGCACCCTCCACCAGTGCCCACCCTGGGTCTTCTTCACATCCTAGGTCCCATCCTGAGAATTGGCACTGCCCCAGGGCCTTTGCACTGCCACCCTTGGGCTAAACATCTGGGCAGCTTAGGGCACCTCTTCCCAGAAGTGGCCTTTGCACTCAAGGCCTCCTGCTTGCTCCAATGCATCACCTGGACTCAGTTCAGGGCAGAGAGGGAGGTGGCTCCTCACTGCAATCTGAGCCAGGCCTGCCCGCTGTCAGCTGCTTCAGGGCCTGACCTAGTGGATGGCACACATGTTTCTGAGACCAGGGAGTAGATTCAGCTGGGTCAGCCCCATAGCCCCAAAGCCGCACACCTTCACTCGGGTTGGGTGACTATCACTGCACTGGGGTGGAGAAAACCTGTGCGGAATGGCACTCCTGGGAGAAGCCCCAGCCCTATCCTCCACGCGACGCCTGACACCTGACACGGAGACCCGTGCCCACCAACTCCAGGGTGAGGGGCGCCAGCTGGGGCCTCAGCACCCCCAAGGCCCTGCCACTGTGCTCTCGCCACGCAGGCCCACCCGGACGCCTCAGACCACATGCCACGTGACCCCTGGCCACTGATCACCGGCAGTGGCTGCTCCCGGACCCCACCCCTCCTGGCCTGGGGGGCCAATCCAGGGGCCACCCTCTGCAAAGTAGACCGGAGCCCCTTGTGCCCATGCACACAGCACGGACCAGGATGTGCCCCCAGAACCAGGGGAGTTCACACCCTGACGGGTCGCTCTTCACACTCTGCTAACCCGTAGGACTCTCCCACCGGTGGCCCCACAGGAAGAGAAGCCCTCATACGGCAGCAACTACCCTTTGTCTTCAGGGAGAGAGATGCAAAGCCTGCCCTTCCTGCCCGAAACCACCGCACCTCCTCCATGAATCATGAATCGGTTTCGTTCTCGGGGGCTCGCCCCTGAACCCGTGCTGTGTGCACAGAGGCACGCAAGGCCAGGAGGCCTGCAGCAGGGCCCCTCCCGCGGTGCCGGCACCCAAATCCGTTACTGCTGCAGGTTCCCCACCCTGACGTCACAACCAGGAACCTCAGCCAGAAGGGATGTGACAGTCACAGCCCGGCTTCCAAGGAAAGTATGTTACCAAATGTGAGCAAAGTTCAGATGACTGGGTGATAAAGCTGCCGGGCGGCGGGCAGCAGCCCGGGGAGGCCGGGGAGCGGAGGGGACTCTGCTTCTGTAAAGCCAGTCACTGATTTACAAATAGGCTTCCCCAGGGAAGCCTGGGCGCTGGTCGAGGCCCAGGGACAGCTGGCAGGTGCGCATGAGGAGCAGCCCTCCCCACCCTCATTGGCTCTGCGAGGGAAGCCGGCAGTGGGAGTCCTGCAGGGTCCGCTCGGGAGGGGCTCCCATCAAGCCCAGTGGACGGGGGGCCCACTGCAGGGCTGCTGGCCATGGCGGGGGCACTGCAGGCTGCAGGGGTGGCACCTGCTCCAGGTGCTCCCAGGTGCCTCCAGTGCCCCTCAGCCCTCATGGCTGTCCACTAGCTCCAGGACACGGCTGCCACCTCCCTGCTGCAGCCCTGCCTCCCCCGCCAGGGATTGTTGGACCAGGCCCGGTGAAGCCCTAGAGAAGGTGCCTCCATGGTGCCGGCTCTCCGGAGGCCTTGCTGGGCTCCCGGGCTGCAGGGTGGGTGCTCCAGGACAGGCTGGGGGCTGCTTCCCTCGGTCCCTGCTCCAGCCCTGGCAATGCAGACAGTGGGGCTGAGCCCAGCACCCAGAGTACCTGCAGGAGCCCTTGGATGCCAGCTACAGTGATGCCCCCTGACTGGGCATGCCTGTTTCTTCTGCTCTTCTGCACCTTCTTCCCCAAGCCCAGGGAACATTCCAGACAGAAGCAGCTCCCAGGTAAGCCCAGCCAACCTGTCTGGTACCCTTGAGGTCCTGGACCAGCCCCCAGAGCCTCAGACCATGAAGCCTGCCCTCAGAGCCCTGGAGGCTGTCAGAGCCCACATCTGACAGCCAGGTGTCGCAGGGCCGCACTCCCTCTGCAGGGGCCCTCCAGCACCCCGCCCCCTCCTGTGACCTGGCGCTCCAACCTCTCTCCTCCTCCTCGCACAGTCTCTCTCCTGTGTTTTCATAAGGACATTGGTTATCGGACTAAGGATCACTGGATAACCCAGGGTGGCCTCTTCACCTCCACATCCTTCATGTAATCATGTTTGCGAGGACCCTTCTTCCAAGTCAGGTCCCGTTTCCAGGGGCCAGGAGTTAGGAGTTAGGATGTGGACGTATCTCCTGGGGGCCACCACTCAGTCCCCCACTAGCCTCAAAACTAATGCAGTACTTGGTTCCCAGGGAGGAGGCCAAGGAGGGTCCTTCTGCCCTTGGTGGACCATCTCAGACGGTGGACAGGCTGGCAAACCCCCCCATTTGCCATCCACTTGCCACTAACTCACCTGAAACGGATAACTTTCTACCATATCCTGTCGGACTTGGTCATAAAATACATGTCCTCAAGGGAGCAGCTCCCAGGCAGGAGATCCACTGTGCCTTGTCCCTGGTGGGCCCCCACCCACTACCTGGCCCTTCGAAGGGGAGCAGCTGAGGTCCTGAGTTTGGAAGGGCTCAGGCCACAGCAGGTACATTCTGGAACTCCTGATGGTCCAGCAAGCCAGGCTCCGTCCCTTCCCTGCGGGGCCAGTCCTGCCTCACACACTCACCGTCCACAGGTGGTGGTGGTGGTGGTGGTGGTGGTGGTGGTGGTGGGGTGTCCTCCTGAGCCTCTGCAGGAGGGGAGCCAGGCTGGTGACAGTCCATCCCAGGGACTGGGACCCATGTTCCCGCACAGGGAGCAGGGGCTGAGGCAGCTCCCGGGGAGGCAGGAAGGCCATCTCGTTCTCAGGAGCTCCAGCCCCCAGCTGAGTGTGGGAGACAGTGGGGCCTGCCCACCCAGGAGAATAGCTCCCTAGGGTGTGGGCGTGGAGGAAGGGGTGCTCAGCAAACCCCAGCACTCCTCGGCAGGTAGCCACTCAGCCCTCTACCCACAGCAGATGGCTGGCCTCCCTGACCCCTTGGGCACACTTCCCGTAGCCCTGCACCCTCCCCACAGCAGGCTTGTTTCTTTTTTTTTTTTTTTTTTTTTTTTTTTTTTTAGCAGGCTTGTTTCTATGTGGGTTCTGGGAGCTCCCTTCCTGCCTGTCCCAGGGCATGCCTCGTTCTGACCCTCTGGAACATCCGGGCGGGCTCTGAAGTGTCCAGAGCGATTCCTTCATGTCCCTAGAGCACAGTTCCTGATGCGTATGACTCAGGCCACTGGTCCCAGGATGCGCTCTACTGAGAAGACCTCTGGCCACAGGCGCCAGACATGCTAGTGCACGCCGGAGTGTGCCCGCTTGCACCTCTCTCCCAGAACGTCCCTGAGTCTCACCCATCAAAGCCATGGGACAGGCTTAATGCCAGCTGAGCAGTGTCAGGGCCAGGGGACTCCAGAGTGGGCTGGCCAAGGGGCTCACTGGTTCTCTGCATCAGTCGGCATCCCCAAAGGAGCTGCCCCCAGAAGACCTGGGAAAACGCAGCTGTCCATTGGGGCCTGGCTGTGTGGACTCGAGGCCCACATCTATGGTGGACTGGCAAGCTCCCAGGGGTTACTTGGTGCCGGCCAGATTCATAAGTGGGTCAGAACCTTGCAGAGAGCTGTGTGGGTGGAAGCACGTTCATACTTCCTGTGGCCAGCATTGAGGGGCCTTGTCCACCTAGTGACGGCTACAGGGGGACGCCCAGATCCACAGCTGTTCTGAGGAGGCAGTCCCTAAGCTTGGCCAGTTTCTCCCAGGTGGTGGCATGGGGGGTGGTCCCTGGGGTCTCTGAGGGGTGATCCTGACCCCGATCTGCATCCCTAGGCCCCTCTGTGTCTGGTCTACCTCAGGTCATGAACACCTGTAGGCTTGGTGGGCATAGGTACATGGGACGGAGGTGGGCGGCAGGCACCCCCTGCTCCCTTGGGGCCACTCCCAGCAGCCTCCCCCAGGGAGGCCTCCTCCTGTAAGCAGGAGAGGGGGTTCACCAGTGTCCCTGACAACACCAGTGTGGCTGGCCCACCACACTCAACCCTCTGTGGTCCAGGGGGACAAGAGCGCATGAGTCTCCAGGCAACAAGAGGCAGCGAGGAGGAGTCTGGGGCCCTGGGGAGGGCTCAGGTGGCCAGCGGGGGAGAGGCAGGAGAGCCAGATGCAGGTGGCTGCAGAGGAGGGAGCCCCTGGCTGGGGAGGGCACAGGTCCCTGGGCTGGCTCTGATGGGCTCAGTGACCTCATGGTGGACCACAGTGGGGTGTCCATCGGCTCTGAGGGGGCTAAGCTGACACAGACACCCCTGGGGAGGCAGCCATGGCTACAAGAGCTGAACCGCTCATCTCAGCATCGACGGCTGGGAACACAGATAACACGCATGTGTGGCCTCCGTTCTGGGGACTGTTTGTCCTGAAGACTCTGCTTACAGTGTATGTCCCATGTGCATCTGGTAAAGACCACCTCCAAGTGCGGCTGCGTTCTGACACGCTGGGGTCAGGACCCCAGGGATGGGTTTTGTGGGGACTCTGCCCTCAGCCCTCTGGGCCACCCCCCTACCCACACCCCTGCTCATCATCTGTCACAGGAGCACAAGCTCCTGGAGCTGCAGGGTTTGGCACGGGTTCACCTCCACCGTGTCCTCAGCACTGGGCCTGCACGTGCACTTCAGTAGCCACTGAGCATGTGCGGTTTTTGAGTCTAAATTCAAATTAGTTAAAAACTCAAAAAATTTAAATCTAGACCTTAGTGTCACCAGCCACATTGCCCATGCCCCGCAGCCAGCTGGGGCTGGGGCTGCCGTGGGGGACACGTGGGTGTGGTGATGGCATGGGTGCATGTGGGTGTGCAGGTTGGGGTGGAGGAGACAGCGTGGATGTGCGGGGTAGGGGGAGACAGCGCAGTTACACAGACGGCTCAGGCCCCGAGCACAGGGCGCAGGGATGAGTGCATGGGGCTCCAGCGGCGCACAGTGATGGGAAAGCAGCTTTATGTTGTCTATGTCACTGTCACCATTACTTCGAGGCCGTCAGAGGCTACTCGAGTCCTGCTGGGAGCACACAGGAGCCACGGACCGCGTCACCCCGGAGAAGGCCATCCCTGCGCTCCAGGAGATGCTGCCCAGCCCCGTCACCCCCAAGCTGCACCTGGCCCTGCTGGTCCCCCAGGACCAGCCCAATCACCCCAGGCAGGGGCGGCCCCAACGGGTCAGAGGACCGCACAGCCACACGTGTGACATGCATGCCCTAGGGTGGGGTCTGGAGCACCTCCAGACACAACTTCTGGAAGACAGAGACTTCCACAGCCCAGGAAGGTGAGCCTTTGGAGCTAACATTCCACGGCATTCCTCTCAAACAAACACAGGGAAAACCCTGAGTTAAGCAGCATATGTCAACTCCGTCTATTTTCTCTGGGCTTCTCCCCAACGCCCAAGTCTGCTCTGAACCTGCCTCCTGAGCTCAGGTAGTGTGGCCAGACCCTGCACACCACTGTCCTCACAGGGGGCATCTGAAAGAACCTGCCAGCCCCCACAGAGGGCAGTGCAGGGGTGCGGGCAGCGGGAGAGGAAGACACCTGGTCCCACAGACTCCACGGCCCCACGGCCCCCATGCTGGCCCCTGGGGGGCATCTGTAGCCACCCAGCCTCTTTGAGTGAAGCCCACTAATGTCACCCACTCATGCCCAACTTTGAGTGGCCTCACAGCCAGGCCCTCCTCGGCATGGCCTGCGTCGGGTCTGAGCATCTTGGTCCCAGGAATTGAACCACAGAGAGAGGAGCATCCAGCCCCGACTGTGAAGGGCTGGGGGCCAGGTAGACTGGCCGTGGGCACCTGCAGAATGTCCAGGGAGCAGTCGCCACAGCCCCACACCGTTCATGAAGTGCACACACTCACCATCCAGCGTGTGCACAGGTCACAGGGCCGGGACGGACGTTTGCAAATAACTAACGATGAGAACATGTGGCAAGTTGCTGCAATGGTCTTTCAGAAGTGACCATCTGAGTAAACAGGAAAAACAGGCCCTGGGTTCCCACCTCCCACCTGCAGCCCTTCCCTCCACTCTGTAGCAACACTGCAGCCACCCGCAGGCAGTGTCTCCTCTCTCAGCCTCTGTAGGTAACAGACTCTCTGGAGCTCGTGATTGTTTGTAACACTGAAGTATTTGTTCAGCCACTTGAAACGTACTCGTGAGACTAGTAGTGTCAGCAACAAGCAGGTTAGGGACGCCGGCGCCACAGCAGAGGAAGCGTGGCTCCGCTGCAGGGGTGCAGCTCAAGAACAGACCTGGCACACCGTGGGCGAGCCCCCCATCCCAGGCGGCCCACTCGCGGCCTCTATGGAGGCTGCAGGTCTCAGCCCGCAGTGTGCGGGCAGCTCCCCTCTGAGGGTTCCTGGTGCGGGAGGCTGGTCCGCCAGCCCAGAGGCCGGAGAGGCCTGAACACAGGCTTCTGCTTCTCCATAGGAAAAGCCCCAAAGGGGTGGCTGGCAGCACAGTTTTCGGAGAAAATCTAAAACACCCACAAGGACTGGTAAATAAACACCCAGCCTTGCTGTGGACTCACCGAAAACGACAAGTCTTACAGACTCAAGCTTCACATTCTGTTGGTTTCATAATCCCTTCCTTTAAAAATCAGAGCCAAAGAATACAAAGAATAAGGGCCTTTTTACTCAGAAAACGCACTTCCAATACATTAAGAGATAAAGTTTGGAAGAGCACGTACACACACGCGTCCACGTCTGTGACAGCCTGGAAAAGGCTTTTTCACAGTGACTATTTCTGAGCACTTTCTCTTCCCATTATTGTGGGAAGATCATTATTGTGTCAACTTGCCTGGGTCACGGTGCCCAGATACTAGGTCAAACATTATTCTGGGTGTTTCTGTGAAGACATTTTTTAGATGAGATTAACATTCAAAATATTGAAGGGGGCACTTGATGGGATGAGCACTGGGTGTTATCCTATCTGTTGGCAAATTGAACACCAATAAAAGATAAGTTTACAAAAAAAAATAAATAAACAGAAAAAAAAACCAAAAACCAAAGTGGTGAGCTTTGAGCCTTTCCTATACAGGTGGGCCTCGCCCAATCAGTCGAAGGCCTGGTTAGAACAGACGCTGACCTCCCCAGGCAGGAAGGAGTGCCACCAGCAGGCATCCCGTGGATGCTACAGCCCTTCCCTGGTCTCCTGCCCTCTGGCCCACCCTGCAGATCTTGGACTCACTAAGCCACAGTGGCATGGACTAATCCAGTCTCTCTCTGCACACATCCTGTGGGCTCTGCTTCCCTGGGGTCCTAACTAGAACACTCACCACATCTCCTCAGGGGAGCATCACGGCTCCCTCAGCCCACTGGGGGTGGCACTAGGCCTGGGCTGCTGTACAAGGAAGGCTCAGCTCCCAGGGCCCAGGGGGAGAGAGGGTGAGCAGCGGTGGAGGTGAGCAGGGAGACAGAGGATCCCAGGTAGTCTGTGCACCCAGCAGGGAGCCGGATGTGGGGCTCCATCCCATGATCCCAAGATTACGACCTGAGCTGAAACCAGGAGTCGGACCCTGGACCAGTGGAGCTGCTAGGCACCCCTGCCTGACCCTTGATGACATCATGCAGAAGCCAGCTCCACCGAGGGGCAAACCTGTCCCTCTGCAGGTGGGAGAGACACGCACACCCTTGCTGTGCTGAGACGCAGCAGGACAGCTCAGTGGGTGTCAGGGGCTGCGCGGGTCTCACCCCCTGTGCGGGGCTCCATCCCTCCAGGCACAGGAAGCTGGGTCCCCAATCCACTGTGTGTTGTCTCCAGGAGGATGTGTGGCAGCAGCGTGTCCCCATGTCTGGGGACAGGCCAACACACCAAGCAAAGGGCAGCCCCAGCAGCCGCTGATGAGGGAGGACCCGTCGGCCAGAGCAGCCACCCCAGTGCCCCACATCTGCTCTTCCTTCAGCTTGGAGACCTCAGCCTCCTGCTCTGGGGTCCCCAAGAGAGGGCAGCAAGGGACGAGGGTGAGGGGCCGCGGGCCCAGTGGCCAGGACATGCTGTTCCCAGGTGTCCAGGATGGAGGGGCCTTCCTGGCAAGGCTCCGGAGCCCAGGACCCTTCCTGGCCCCTGGAGGAGCAGTCTCAAGGGATGCAGAGCGAGGAGGGGTGGGTCAGGCCCGCAGCCCCTCTCCTGCCCCAGGACCAGCCCGGAAGGGCCACACAGGGTGCTGCTTGAAACAGGAAGGTTCCTGGACAAAAATATCTCCTCCAAAAGGCCTGAGCTCGCACCTTGCAGAGAGTAATTTAGATGAGAAGGACCCCTGCGAGAGGCCGCGCTGTGAGAGTGGATTTAATCAGAGCGGCCTCTTCCTCCTCCGGAAGAGCAGCAGCAGCTCCCTGAAGGAGCCGTGGGGGAAGGGACAGTCCCTCTCACCTCCTCTGCTGTGTGCTCCTCTGGTGGCGGTAAAATATATGACATAAAACTTACAACTTCCAGCCGTTTCAGTGCCATACACAGCGGCACTCAGCACACGCACACCCCCTCCAGAACTTCTGTTCTCTCTCGAGGCCCTGGTGCCCATGGTCCTCCCCTCCATCCCTGTGGACGGGACCCCTCCAGGGACCTCTAGCGAGGGGCTCATGTGTCCCTCGTGACGGCCTCTCTCACTGAGCACAGGGTCCTCAAGGTCTGTCCCTGCCGCAGCGGGTGTCTGGACAGCCCTCCCACAAATGGACGGACCACGTCTTCCTGATCCATTTTCCTGTCCACCACCTCTGCACACTACAGCCCTTGCTCTTGAAGACAGAGCCCGGGTGGGAGGAGGTGAGGTCCAGCAGCTGGGGGCCCCTGGGCAGGCATGGGCAGTCCTGGCAGGACGGGGGCTCCCCCAGGTCCTGGGATCACCCATAGAGCCTGCATGGGTTCGGGGCTCCCCTGGGTCCTGGGCCTGTTCGCGCAGCCCCCTGTGGCTTATGGATGGGGCTCCCCTGGGTCCTGGGCCCATCTGCACAGCCCCCCATGGGTTAGGGGCTCCCCCAAGTCCTGGACCTGTCCACGCAGCCCCTGTGGCTTAGGGATGGGGCTCCCCCGGGTCCTGAGCCTGCCTGCCCACACAGTCCCCGTGGCTTAGGGACAGGGTTCCCCCAGGTCCTAGCCCCACCTGCATAGCCCCCCGTGAGTGAGGGGCTCCTCTGGGTCCTGGGCCTGTCTGCGCAGCCCCCCCGTGGCTTAGGGACGGGGCTCCCCTGGGTCCCGGGCCCACTTGTGCAGCCCCCTCGTGGCCTAGGGACGGCAGCGTGGCCAACTGAACACACACTTAGGTGCAATTTTGATGTTTAATGGGAGTTGGTGCCTCCAAACCCACGACACCCCATGGAAAAGAAGCTAACCAGAGCGTTAAGTATCGAGGAGAGAAGTGAGGGACGCGCCCTCGGGCGTTGTCAGCGGAGCAAGAAACCACCCAGGGGAGCGTTCCTGGCAGTGACAAAGCCCGTGAGCTGCCCCTGAGAACTGGAGGTGGCTTGCAGACCAGCGTGAGGGCTGTGCTCCATGAAATATTTAGTAAAAAGAAAACAGAGTCTGCCCAGTGGGGTGGCAGGTGCTGTGACACCAGAGCTGGGCAGCCCACAGCCGGGACTCCAGCTCAGCCTTCCTTCCTGGGGCACCCAGGGCCACACTGAGCCTCCTTCCTGACCAGAAGGCGCCAAAGTGGGCCCGGGAAATGGGACTTTCCCTGCAGCAGAAACCCCTGAGCCACCTGTGAAGTCGCACAAAGTGCAGATGCACTGGCCGCACGGTGGGGGCAGGGTGACCCTGGGAGCCCATATCCCAGGGAGAGCAGGGGCGGTGGCCAGCGCCTCACTCCCGGTGCCCGCCCGGCAGAGGCTAGGCCAGTGGCATGCCCAAGGTCGTCCCGGGTCCCCGCTAGTGACAGAGGCACCCCCTCTGGTCCTTGTCCCTGCAAGGGCAAGGCCCCTCCAAACACACCATCCCCTCTGGCCAGAGCAGGTTCTGAGGCTCGGTGGTCAACCCTCCCCTCCTCCTTGAGCGTGAAGGGCCAAGCACTCACACGCACTCACACGAAGACACACGTACACACACACTTGCGTGTTTCAAACAGCAGGCCCACACTACCAACCCTCCAGGTGTCGTCCGAGGGTCTGTGGGACTCTGACACCCCAACCACATCAACTTCAGAGAAACAGAAAGTGAACCTTGCGTTAGGGACGCTGGGACCGGGCCTGAGCCCCAGCGCAGGGTGGAAGCCGGGAGCCGCGTGGGGGCAAATGCTGGGGTGAAGGTCCACCTGACTCCACCCTGGGTGGCCCTGGCCTCCTGGGCACGGGCTCAGAGCACCCATGGAGGTGTGCTGTGGCAGGAGGACCTGTCCAGAGACTCAGGTCAGGCCCCTGTTGGAGGCCCCCAGGCCCACAGACCAGCCCAGACCACACACAGGGAGGTGGCTGCGGGGGTGCAGCCTCTGGGAAGCCCAGCTGACCTCCGAGGTGCATGGCCCTGCACTGGAGGGGTGGCGGGTGGCTGTGGCCTCCCCAACCTCACTGTCCTTAGGGCAGCCTGCCTTCAGCCTGATGCTGCCTCTGTCCCTGTCCTCTGGCTGCAGGCAGGTGAGGTGGGTCCTCCAGGGTCTTGGTTCTGGATCTGAGGCCCCTCTGTGATCCACACAGGAACCACTCCAGGAGCCAGTACCGGTGTTTTACCTGGAAGTGGGAGATAGCCATGGTTCAGCCACCTCACCTTCCAGAACCTCCCAGACTGGCTGTGGAATGGCAGCCCCAACGCAGCCCAGCTGCACTCCTCTCCCCTCCTGCCCAGTGCATGCAGACCAGTCGGGGCAGGCAGGCAGCTGGGGGTGAAGAAGCCCCCAGCATGGTCTGGCAGGAGACCCTGCCTCCCTCGACCAGGCTAACGGGGCAGGGCACAGAGGCACTGTAAGACCCCTGTACACCAGGGAAGCACTGGATGAGCCAGGGACACGGGGGCAGCGGGGGCACCAGGAGCAGGGGCACCCCACTTGCTGTGCTCGCTACACACAAACCCACAGCAAGCCAACCCGCCGGAGGGGAGCTGGTCTAAGGGCAAAGTCAGACGCTCAGCCCAGCAGATTTCTGCTGCGGTTCCTTATGTGGCACAAGGAGCCGTGGTGGCAGCAGGCATTGGAAAGTCCCCCTCATTCACACCGTGGGAGGGCAACGCAAGATGAGGGCAAAGGCGTGCTGCAAAACCTGAGTTGCTTTTTAAACTTAGTGCGCATTGTCTTATCAGCAGCGTCAAATAATCGGTCTTTTGTTCTCCCGCAGTGGGCACAGCACACAATCATTTGATTGATCGCTGCTGGAACCAGCCCCTGTAACTGCCGCCCTGCTGGAGCCTGACTGTGTATCAGCCTGGGGCAAGAGCACAGCCGAGGCGGCTCAGAAGGGCTCCCCACCTGAGGGCTGGGGGATGGCTGGGCCCCTGAGGTCAGAGGGGAGGTCTGACCCCCCCCCCAGGAGGTGGAGGTGGCAGGGGAGAGTGCTAGGGGCAGGAGGGTGGCCCCCATCTACCACCTGGAGGGCTCGGGGGCAATGCTTGTGTCCCAGCTCAACATGAAGATGAAAATGTCAGTAGGTCCGAGGAGGACAGTGGGACAGCCTGGGACCTGAGCGTGTCTCCGAGCACCAGACCTTTCCCCAGGGGCATCAGCATGCTGGGCAACCGAGACAAGTGGGCAGAGGGGGCCAGAAGGGGGACGAGGTTCCAGGAGGACCCGGAGGGTCAGTCCCAGGGAGCTGGAACCTGGGCCCTGCTGCGCAGAACCGCTCTACCCAGAGTGTGCCCGCGGAGAGTCCGTGTTTCTGCCAAGAGATAAGGCTGCAGCCCCCTCCCCCTGGGGAAGACTGTGTCAGGGTCAGCAAGCCCGGGCTGGGGGCTCAGGGACCCCCCCACTGGGGCAGCCAGGAGAGGAGTCCCTCACTCACCACTGCCCCTGCCAGAGTCTCACCCATGCTCTCTCAAAGTCTCTACTGACCCCTTTTGTCAGAGTGATTTCCCTCAAAGCAGAGCGGCCACCGGCAGTCCAGAAATAATTACTTGTTCTGACTCGTGCTAATCGATGAGCATGAGCAGCAGAACCACTGCTCACAGAGAAAAACAAGAGTAGGGTCTCCTGGGGAGCAGGGGGATGGGGAGGGAGCAGGACCTGAGAACAGCTGCCACCAGAATGACAAGTGTCACGGGGCCACACCTGGCCACACTTGGCCACACCTGACCACGGCTCAGAGCAGAACTGGTGGAGACATGCACCCTAGTGCCCACCACGTGTCTGAGTGTCTGGACCAATGTTGTCCTTGATAGAGGGCATGTTCCGCGTGTGTGAGTGCACACACATATGCATACACCCACATGCATACACACGCATACGTGCATGCCTACACACACACACACACACACACACACACACACACACACCTAGCACCACAGGATGCCTGTTGCTGGAGGAAGGCACAGCTCAGAGTTCATTGTAATGTTAAAGAATTTCCCAAGTAAGTCAACAAAGGCCTTGTTGGAAAGAATCTAGAATCCCTGGCACTGTCAGCTCTGTTCAGAGCTGGTCCTCACTTCGTGCCCTGTCCCCCCTCTGCCCTGGGCCCCCATCTACCACAGGGGCCAGATGGAGGCCCTTCTGTCCAGGGAGCCACCTCCCCTCTCTGACCTGCAGGAAACGACTGGGCTCCTGAGAAGCTGCGGATTGTTCAGATGTCAGCCCAGAGGTGGACGCTCTATCTTCCAAATGGGGCCACCTTCACGCAGACCAAGGGGCCGACTGCCCCCAGGACCGGCCTGAGCCTGGAGGGCAATGACCTCTCAGAATCCAGTCAAACCAGGAGCTGCTGGAAACCCGGCTTTGCCTGTCCTCCCATGTCCACCCTCCCCCACCCAGGGCGGTGGGGCGGGGACCTGAGACCTGAGATCTGAGCCTCAAGCCACTGTCCATACCCAGCCCCCCAGCACAGGAGGCTGCAATCACAGAGGTGCCCACCAGCACTTCTCAGGGCCTGCATATCACCATTCTCAAAACCGAAGCACAGTCACTAGTAGAAGTTTGATGATTAAGAGCTGAAGGTGGAAGGTCCACAGTGGACATAAACCAGGTGACTGGCCAGAGGGCTGGACAGGTACAACAGCACAGCTCTGATGGGCTCAAGATCCTGGCTGGCCTCACTGGACAGGATGCGCCCCAGCACCTCTGTGGTGGTCTCCAAGCACCCATCACCCCCAGGATGAGCCCCAGCACCTCCGTGGTGGTCTCCAAGCACCCATCACCCCCAGGATGAGCCCCAGCACCTCCCTGGTGGTCTCCAAGGACCCACCGCACCCCTAGGACGAGCCCCGGCGTCTCCCTGGTGGTCCCCAAGCACCCACCGCTCCCCCGCCCCCTGGAATGTGACGTGGACTGGCCGCCGGGCTCCAGGGGCAAGGAGGTCAGAGGGTTCCCAGGAGCTCTCACAATGGCGCAGGGAGTCGCATCCCCCTCCAGGGCGCAGGACGGGCCGAGGGGGCGTCGAGGCGAGGCCAGGGTCCCCAGGGGGGCCGGCAGTGCGGCGCCACAGCAGCTCCACCCCGCTGCGGGCTGCGGGCTGCGGGCTGCGGGCTGCGGGCTGAGGACGCCCCACCGCAGGGGTCCCCAGGGCCGCCCCTCCCCGCGCCCGCCCGCGCCCGCCCGCGCCCGCCCGCGCCCGCCAGCTCCTCGCCCGACGGCGTGGCCGCGCCCTGCACGGGGCCCCGCGGGCCGGCACCTACCGTAGCGGCTCGGCTCGCGGCAGTAGCGCAGGATGGGCAGCGCGTCCACTCTCGGCGCCTCGGGGGCGGCGGGGGCGGCGGGGGCGGCGGGGGCGGGCTCGGCGGCCCGGAGGGGGCTGGGGCGCTGGCTGCCGCCGCCCTCGGGCCTGGGCCCCGCGCCCCCAGCCCTGCCCGCCGCGGGAATCACCACGAAGCGCTGGGACATGGTGGCCCGAGCGCCAGCCCCAGCCTCCGGGCCCGGCGCCGCCAGAGCTGCGGGGCTCAGCCCGGTCGGTGCGGCCCGGGCGGGGCCCAGGTCTGCGCGGGGAGGGCGGGGGCGGGGCGGGCGGGGCGGGCCGGGGGCGGCGCCCGGGGAAGAGCCCGCCCCAGGGAGCCGGCGCCGTCCAGGACCCCGGCGGGAGCGGGGAGGGGGTGGGGAGTGGGGAGCGGGGTGCGGGGTAGGGGAGCGGTCTGGGGGTAGCACCGCAAGGAGCGCGCCTGGGGAGGTGGTCACCTGGGACCACAGTGGACATAAACCAGGTGCTGGCCAGAGGGCCGGACAGGTACAACAGCACAGCTCTGATGGGCTCAAGATCCTGGCTGGCCTCACTGGACAGGATGCGCCCCAGCACCTCCGTGGTGGTCTCCAAGCACCCATCACCCCCAGGATGAGCCCCAGCACCATGGGAAGGGCGCGTTGCCTCTGTGACACGCAAAAGGCTTTATCTCCAGGAAGCGTGTCTCTTCAGAGCAGCAGAGCCTTGGGGATCTCCCTGCAAGACTAGGGCACCCCTCCCCCACCCAGGCCACAGGGGTCAGCTCCAGGGGCCATCGGATTCTGGAGACCCCTCTGGTCAGGGACAGTGACCACACTGTGTGGCAGAATGGCAGCCAAGGGCCACTCACAATGAGGCAGGTACAGAAGTTCCTGAAGTGAGTGGAGGCCTCCTGGACCAGGGGTCTGGGGGAGGGACGCCCTGGACCTGCAGGCTCCCGTCCCCCACCATGGGCCTCTTGACTATTCAGGTGTTCAGCACTTGGCCAGGAGGTCAGGCCCCAGCCTCAGACTTCTACCTGGATGGGGCAGAGGTCACCAGAAAGGAGGGGGTGAGACCAGGAGCCTGGAACCAGGGGCAGGACAGGAACTGTGCACAAGAGCTAGCCTACTCTGCTTAGGTACCAGCCACACGGTACTTCTGTGTTAATATCGCTACCACTTTGTGCTAGCACTTGACAGCATTCAACATGTTTTGCACACGCATTTGTTCAACAGGATTTACTAGTGCGTAGCTATGCGAGGCCCCGCAGATGAGGGAGGAGACAGAAACCCCTGCCTCTTTGAAGCACACATTCTAGAAGGGAGGCAGCAAACAAGGGGTCTAGTGGGGTGAAAGTGTAAATGGGGTGACCAGGACGCCCTGGGAGGAGATGATCTCTGAGCGATGACTTAAAGGAGGTCAGTGATCAGCTGTGTGCAATTTCTACTCATTCACCTCAGGGTCCATGATAGCTGCTCCTGGTCCAGTTGTCCCATTTGTATTCCAGCAGGGGCAGGGATGGGGGCTCTCCAGGACGGATGGGGAAGGCGGGCCTGCCCTCCCCACCCATTCTCATTCGGTGTTTTCTGGGCCCCTTCTGCACGTTGCATGTTTGCCTGAGATGAACAAGTGAGTGAATTTGCAAAGGTTCATGGATGCTTGTGTGGGAAAGGCAGCGAGTTATAAACAACCTTGCTGAGCACTGGCTGCTCACGGTGTCCACCCTTCATCCGGGCTCCAGGGATGTTTCATGAAGTTTGCTTGTACATGTTCACATTTCTTGTTCCCGATGTCACGGGTCTTGCAACTACATCTATGTGTAAAAATAGAATCAGAACACACCGAAGCCAGCGGTGTGCCCTCCGGGGCCGGCCACTCTCAGACATCCCGTCGTGCAGCGGGGTCTCCAGGTCGGGAGCTTTCCTGCCCATACGGCACTGCGGTGACATCCTTCCTCACTGAGCCTGCTGTGCTTTCTCTCTGCGTCTCTGGCCTCATGCTTGGGGTTGCCTGGACGTCCCTGGAGAGTGTGAAGTAGCACACGGGCTATAGCTCCTGCTGCTCTGAGCTGACAGTGGGACAGTCTCCGGCCTCCCAGCCAAGCAGGGTGCCGGCCCACGGCGGGGACGGGGTCTCTCACTCTGCTCAGCGACACCCTCAGCAAGAGCAGGACCCCCTGGCCCGGGGGGCTCTCAGCCGTCAGAGGCCCCTGGGGTCACGGAGCAGGGGAAGGACTCCACTCTGTCCACATGAGGCCCTGGGGCAGCTGTGGACAGGCCTGGCCGGGAGCCCTGGAGCTATAGCCGAGGCTCCCGCCACGGGCTCTGTGCCCCTGGAAACTTCCCTTCCCCAAGTGGGGCCCTGGTGAGAGTCTCTGGCCTCGATTCTCGGGTGGCCTCTCCCAGGTGCTCTGTCAACATCATCGTCCACCTAGACTGCAGTTGTAATCTCCTCAACCAATACGATTCTATAGTCTCTAAGCTTCAGATTTATGTATGTATGTGTGTGTATGTGTGTCTCTGTGTATGCATGCTTGTGTGTATGCACACATGTATGTGTCTCTGTGTCTGCAATTTACATATGTGTCTACATCTGTGTGTGTGTATAGTTATGTATGTATGAGTGTATGTGTGCATGTATTTATATGCATGCATGCACACGTCTACATGTGTGTGTTTATATGTTTATCTACGTGTATGTCTATATGCTGCATGCTTGTATCTACATATGTGTGTATGTGTGTGCATTTATATGCTTGTACCTACGTGTGTGTATGTGTATTTATATGCTTGTATCTGCATCTGTGTGTATATGTGTGTATTTATATTCTTGTATCTACGTGTGTGTGCGCGCCTGTATATAAGTGTGTATGCACGCATACATCTATTGGTTTGTTGACTGTTAATTGGGTCTCCAGTGCAGACCATCAGACTCATCACTGTGGGCAGAGTTCCCTGGTCGTGACCCACGCGAACAGAATAGCAGGACAGAGCACTCTCCTGCACCAGCTGTGCCCCTGGCAGCGCTGGCCACCCTCCAGTCCCTGCGTTGTTTTCCAGAACATCCCATCACTGGTGTCGATGCTGCAGCATGCAGCCTTTAGGTCTTAGCCTGGACAATTTCAAAGCACATGCTTCGGTTGCCCGCTGTGGCTGTAAAAACGTCCTGGGGAAAAAAAAACGTCCTGGGAAAGCACCTGTATGCATCCAACTTTGAGGAGACAGGCACTGCCAGACCTCCAGCTGCAGTGCTGGCAAGTGTGGGTGGTCCACACAGGCCCTGAAAGCACCAGCTCAGAGTCATTCCGTTGACAGAAGATGGGCAGCAGAGGATGAGCGTGTGTGTGTTGGGGCGGGGGCCCTGGGCCCACAGGTGGGATGAAGCAGGCAGCACCCGGCGTCTGACCAGGTGTGTGGAAATCCCCCAGCATCCCTGATGCTGGCCTGGCCTCCTGGGGGAGACAGCCCTCTCGGATGACAGCAGCTACCCTGGGCTTACCCACGGGCCACGCTGGGCCACCCACAGGGTTAAGGCCAAGAAGAGCTCCTGGGAGCACTGACCCACCGGCTGCCTGAGCCACCCTGTCCTCAGTGCCTCAGCCCAGAGCCTGCGCTTCAGCACACCAGGTGGGCCCTGGAACAGGTGCTGATCAGAACACGCAGCCAGCTCACGTGTCTGACAGTGGGGAGATGGGACATACTCTGGCTGTGCCTTGGGAACAGGGGCACCATGGGTCCCAGAGCCTGGACCCTTCACTCCAGAGCTCTTCAATGACTCCAGGAGAGGACAACCCCCCAACACCTCCAGGGCTCAGCCAGAGTCTAGCTCTCGCTGCCTCGCTCAGCAAGCCCATGTTCTGGGGGACCTCAGAAGGACTCTCCAGAAACCTGGAGTCTGCCCCCTACCAGCAGCCACCTATGGGGGAGAGGCCGGGTGTCTCAGCAGGGCGGCCCCCTACTGCCAGGACTGGGCTCCCAGAGAGAGCGTGGCAGTGAGTAGAGGATCGGTCACAGGGGTGGGAGCCGAGGCCAGGAAGACACAGAGCAGAGACAGAAGTGGGGGACAAGCAGAGACAGAGGCAGAGGCAGAAGGGGGGGCAGGGCCCCAGCAGGGTCTCCGCCTGTGCCCCCAGCCAGGCCCTCACGACCAATGCCAGGCCAGGCTGTGCCCACACCTTGGGACCACTCCAGGCCCTCGCGGGATCCAGGGATGGGCAGCCATGCCGGGAAACTGCCCAACGGTGTGTGAGGCGGTCCCTGAAACTCAGCAGCAGTGTCTGTGCGGCCGGTCTGGGTGCCGGACTCACTCACACCGTGTCTGTCTTTCTCTGATTGACTTACCTCACTCAGCAAATACCCTCTAGTTCCATAGCTCCATCCTCATTTTGCAAATGGCAAGATTTCAACTCTTTCATGACTAATGTCCTGGTAATATTGTATATGCACCACCTCTTCTCTGTCCGTTCATCTGTCCGTGGACATCTGGGCTCTCTCCATATCTCGGCTGTTGTAGCTAATGGTGCTGTGGACATTGGGGTGCAGGCATCTCTTTGAATTAATGTTTACCTTTAGGTAAATACCCAGTTGTGCAACTGCTGGGTCCTAGGGTAGCTCTATCTTTAACTTCTTGAGGACCCTCCACACTGTTTTACAGAACAGATGCATTCTGTTTGCATTCCCACCACAGGGCAAAAGGGCTCCCCTTTCTCACATCTTTACCAACACTTGTTTTTTATGTTCTTGATCTCAGCCCTCCTGGCAGGTGTGAGGTGGGATCTCACTGAGGTTCTGGGTCTGCGTTTCCCTGATGCTGAGGGATGTGGAGAATCTTTTCATGTGTCTATTACTCATCTGGATGTCTTCTTTGGACACATGTCGGTCCATGTCTTCTGCTCATTTTTTAATTGGGTGGTTTGTTTTTTGATTGTTGATAAGATCTTTATATATTTTGGATACTAGCCCTTTACCTCATATATCATTTGTGAATTTCCTCTCCCATGCTCTAGGCTGCCTTTCAGTTTTGTTGATCCTTGGCTGTGCAGAAGCTTTTTATCTTGATGAAATCCCAGTAGTTCATTTTCTTTACTTTCTTTTTTTTAGATTTTATTTATTTATTCATGAGAGACACACACACACACAGAGGCAGAGACATAGGCAGAGGGAGAAGCAGGCTCCCTGCAGGGAACCCGATGAGGGGACTCAATCCCAGGACCCTGGATCACCCTGAGCCAAAGGCAGATGCTCAACCACTGAGCCACCCAGGCGTCCCCAGTAGTTCATTTTCACTTGTTTTCCTTGACTATGGAGATATGTCTAGTAAGAAGTTGCTGCAGCCAAGGTCACAGAGATTGCTGACTGCGTTCTCCTCTAGGATTTTGTTGGGTTTCTGTCTCACATTCAGGTCCGTCATCCATTCTGAGTTCATGTTTGCGTCTGGTGTAAGAAAGCGGTCGGTCCACCTTCAGTCTTCCGCACGCGGAATGTTCCCAACACCACTGTCTTTTCCCCATTGGATGTTCTTTCCTGCTTTGTCGAAGATTAACCGACCACGCAAGTGTGGGTTTCTGAATAAACCCATTTTTGTTGGTAGAATATGTTTTGTTTTTAAGGCTCACAGATTCACATTACAAGCCCCCACCCTGTGAATCCTGGTGACTCTCAAACACCTATTTGGAGGTTAACCTTCCCGGGCTCAGTGGACTGTGACCAGATTGGGTTTCAGGCTGTGGGAAAGCAGTGTGTCACCTCTGCGTGAAATGCACCACCCTTGTGTGAGAGCAGGGGGCCCACCCCTCATTCCTGCAGGGGGGTGGAGGGGAGGGAGTTGGCAGCCGCTCCGGAACATTCTCAGGCACAGCAGTGGGGGCTCAGAGCCCTGTGAGGTCCATGCTTCCTCTGTTCCTTCATTGTCTTTATTTTTTTTTTAAGATTTTATTTATTTATTTGAGAGAGAGATAGAGAGCGTGGGCAGAGGAGGGGCAGGGGGAGAGAGAGAGGCAGACTCTCCAAGGACCCTGAGATCATGACCTGAGCCGCAGGAAGACGCTGCACCAACGGAGCCCCCAGGTGAACCCCTTCACTGTCTTTAAATACTGTCTTGCTTTTGGTTTTGGGGAGGCTGGACGCCGTGCAGAGCTGCTTCCGCCCTGGCCACCCCTCACTCCCACCCTTGCTGCCCCTCTGAGGCCAGGAGCCAAGAGTTGTAGTCCTCTCATGAACCCTCAGCCGGGCTCACAAAGGAGTGAACGTTACAAACAACAGATCCGAGTCAGAAACGTATTGATATTGGCTCATCAGTTGTAATAAATGCAGCACATTAACACAGAATGTTCAAAACTAGGGAAATGGGGCACGGGTTAGAGGGGGTATATGGGAACCATCCGTACTCTCCATGAAGTTTTCCTGTGACCCTACAACTGCTTTAAAAAAGTCTGAGTTGAAAAAAAATCAAGTGGATGGAAAGACATTACATTCTTTAAGACCCTGAAATGAACCAGCTGGGACAAAGTCCTGAAAGATCCTATTTTTTCTCAACTGGTTTCTTGAGTTCTGTAGTAAATGTGTGACCTGTTGATACCCAGGAAGGCAGTGACCAGCGCCAGACACGAGGCCTAGGGAGTGCTGTCCAGGCTGGCCACTCAGGGAAGGCCTCAGCAGCCAAGCCCTCTGTTGCCTGGGGCAGCTTCTCATGACCAAGAACCAAGGCCCCGAATGGGGATCATGGGTGACCTCCACCTGCGTGGACAGAGAAGGTGTGCCTCCCAGGGGAAGGAGGACATTGCCACCTGAGGCTCTCACTCCACAGCCCCTGGCAGGGTGCCCCAGCCCTGGACACTGGTAAACGGACCGCCGGCAGTGGCTCCCGCAGTGGTGCCCACCCCTCCTCCTCAAGAGGCACAGGGATGCTCCCGTGTTCTCTGCACAGGACTCCAGGAGGAGGCTCCTTTTGGGGTACCTGGAACTGTGTGCTGAAAGGCTCTGGGTGGGGCTGGAGCTGGACCCAATGCGGCCAGCTCAGGCTGACTCGGGCTGACATCACCCACAGTCCTCGCCTCTGAGGCCAGAGGGGCTGCTCTCCAGCCCCTCTGTTGCAGACTCACCAGAGGAGTTTGGACGATGGCTCAGCAAATACTCATCCCCTCCCTCTCCCAGGGTCTGGGGACTTCCCTGCCCCTGTGGTGCTGGGCTGGACAGGTGGCTTGCTTTGGCCGATGGAGTGGTAGTGACTTTCTGCAGATGGGCTGGTCTTCTTCTGTTGCCACAAGGAGAATGTACATGTCTGGCCTGCTGGCCTCCAGAGGAGGGGGAGCCTCGGAGAAGCTTCGGAACCAGCCCGGCAGCCTGGGGCCAAGGCCAGAGGAGCCAAGCCTGACCCACTGACCCCCAGCTGGCCTGGTGATGCGTGAGTGAGGGGAAGAATGGGAAGAATTACAGTGTCGGAGTGGTTTGTCACACAGCTGCAGCCCAGCAACTGCTAACCAATACAATTGTTCTGTGCACCAGGCAAATCTCTCAAAGGCTCAGTTTCCTCTCATTTGAAATGAGGACAATGATGCCGTCCCTGTCGGACTGGTACAAGGGTTACATGACTCAGGTCATGGCACTTAATTGCAAAGCACGAGTGAATACTGCTCTCGTCACTAACTCTACAAGTAACCGGAACCAGATGAGACCACGGGCCGCTGGGTGTGCCCTGACTCAGAGCCCCTGTTTGTGAAGCTAGCTACAGCTCTCATGTGTGCACTGCCATGGGGAGTCCTGCCCACTGCTGTAGCCCTCTGTCGCTGGCCACCAGGAGCTTGAGGGACAGAGGCAACAAAAGGGCGCTGGGGGCAAAGCCGGGGGCCAGGAGTGTGATGGAACGTGCTGGACACATGCTGGGCTCTTGGACATCAGCAGGGAAGTGATTCACACTCGAGACCAAGGGGGTGACAGGGAGAGTCTCTCCCCCCACAACTGCCTCTGAAAGATGCTTCCTGGCTAAAGGGTCATCACTGTGCCAATAAAGGACCATGTCACCTGTTCTGGGGAGACAGCACTGGGCCCTATAGACAGAGGGCCACAAAAAGTCCTCCCAGGGTCCTCAGGTCAACCCAAGGGGGAGTTAGATTTCTTTTGGTACCACTTCCCCCTTTTAAAATGTCCTCTGGCTCTGAACCAGGGCCCTGGAGTTCCCCTGTGTGCCTGCTGGATGACCCTACTAGCCCAGTGCACCCTCTGGGACAGAAGCAGCTGCCCATGGCCCTTGGTTCTCCCAGGGGACACTTCTGTACTGTTTATGGCTTTGTTTCAGCACCCAGGATGGTGTACAGTGCCTCTAACCTTCAGAAATAAATATGGAGGGCAGTCCCGGTGGCTCAGCGGTTTAGCACTGCCTTCAGTCCAGGGCGTGATCCTGGAGACCCGGGATCGAGTCCCACGTCGGGCCCTGCATGGAGCCTGCTTCTCCTCTGCCTGTGTCTCTGCCTCTGTGTGTGTGTGTGTGTGTGTGTGTGTGTGTGTCTCATGAATAAATAAATGAAATCTTAAAAGAGAAATAAATATGGAATGATGGATAAATGGATGGCGGATAGATGGATGATGAAGTGGTGTGTGGAGGGATGGTGGATGGAGGGATGGAGGGTATATGGATGGTTGGAGAGATGATGGGTGGATGGAAGAAGGGATGATGGAAATGGGTGAATGGATGATGGATGGAGGGAGGGATTGACAGTAGATGGAGGGATGATGGATGGATAGTTGGAGAGATGACAGGTGCATGGATGATGGAGGTAGGGAGGGAGGGATGGTGGATGGAGGAATGGAGGGATAATGGAAGGAGGGGTGGTGGATGAACGATGGATGGATGGACCATAGAAGCATGGACAAATGTCTGGAGCTCTCCCTACAGAAGGGTTGGCACTCAGTGAATGTTGATTCTCATTATTATTTTCTTCTGGAAAGTGTTGGAATGGCTATTGGCTCATGGCTATTTGGCTTAAGTTCTGTATCTCTCCCTTGAATTTTGTGCTGAGGAGTTTGGTCTAGGCAAGGAGACAGAGAAAGGGAAAGATAAGGAAACAGGTGCACAGGAGGGCACATGCAGCAGACTATGCTGGGGTAGATGCCACGACTGGCTCCAGAGATGGTGGGCTGACTCAGAAGGCTGGTTGGGATCATAGTGGGGCCTGAGAGAAGCCAAAACAAGGGGCTCAGGGAAGACCACACAGGAGGAGCAGTTGAGCAGCTGGGAGTGGCCCCATTGGCCTCCATCCCAATGGCCATCTCCTCTTGCCCACCCTGCTGGGGAAGCCCAGGTTTGTCCAGGTGCCCACCTCTCTGGTTCCCAAATCTGAGCCCATCTCTGTAGCCTACCCTCTCTCTTGTGCTGGATTTCGGTGTGGATATTTGATAAGTGTCTAGCCAAGGAGCAGTGAGGGTAGGTGTGAGGGGCAAGGGCGAGGGAAAGGGGGCATCTCTGGGAATGATTTCTGTAGGACCATGGGACAATGTTTCAGTTGGAATGACAGTCCCCTCCTCAGGCCCACAGCTGGGGTGTGGAAAGCCCTGTGCCGAGGTCTGTGGTCCATGGGCTTGTACCCTGTGGCTAGTCCAGGGGGAGATAGTCCTGTTCTTAGTTGGGCTCATTCTGCAGTGGTGCCTGGTACTGTGGGGGTCAAGTCAGACAGGTCAGCCCAGGTTCTGAAATCAGTCTCGGGGATATCAGGATCAGGATGCTCGTCACCCCTGTGATGGACACCTTGGGCTTCTCCTGCCTGGAAGGCCCAGGCCCAACCCTAGCAATGTTGCTTCTAAGTCTCTGGGTCAACCTTTTGCCATAGGCCCCTCCCTATGGCAAGACTTGCCCCACTTTGGACGTGTAAATACGGAAACTTGGGCCACCTGACCTGCTGCCTTCCTCAGCATAGTGACCTGATCCTTTGGGCTCCTCTGGCCCCTCAGTCCCTTGGGAGATCAGGTTTCCTGGGCTGAGCGTCTCAGCCTAATCAAACAAGGGGTGCCCAGGATAACCCTGGCCCTGAGCCTCCCTAAACTATCTCCCAAGGCTTGGGGGCACATAGTGTATCAGACCCTGTGGTCCTCAAGCCTCAAGGGGCTGTGGACCCCAGTTGGCTCTGCTTCCCATTCTGAGTGGCCTGGGTGCTGTCCATGAGCAGGCAGGCCGAACCTCACAGGCTTCTCACATCACACAGAATGCTCTCCGAGAATGGCGGCGACAGAACACATTCGGTACGTGCAACCTACTTCCCATCATCCGTCCACCCAGCCACCCATGTAGCCACCCATTAACCACATCCGTCCGTCCATCCATCCATCCATCCATCCATCCATCCATCCATCCACCATCTATCTACCCCTCCCTCTCTCCCTCCATCCATGCATATATCCACTCCTCCATCCATCCACCCACCATGCTTCCACTCCTCCTTCCATTCATCATCTCTCCCTCCCTCTATCCATCCATCATCCACTCATCCATCCACCATCCTTCCATCCATCATCCAACCATCCACCTATCCATCCACCCACCCATCATCCACCACCATTCTACCATCCTTACACTCCTTCATCCATCCATCCACCATCCTTCCATTATCTATCTATCCCTCCCTCCCTTCCTCCTTCCTCCCATCCATCATCCACCTATCCATCCATACATCTGCCATTCTTTCACCATCCTTCCACTCATCGATGCATCCATCATCCATGGATTAGGGAATGCAGAGGATCAGATGCTGCACAGGGCTGGGGACACAAATGGGAGCCCCTGTGGTGGCTCCCCTGATGTGCCTGCCATCGAGAGGAAAGAAAGTGGAGCTGAGGGTATGTGTGAGGAGCCCAGAGAAGGGGGTCATGGTGGGCAGTACAGGGGGAGGGAGTGTGGGGCCCATCCTGCCCATGAGGACAAAGATGAGGGTTCAGAGCAGTTAGGAAGAGACAGAAGATGTCAGCGCAGCAGCCCCAGACTGCAGGCAGCTTGGGGCAAAGGAAAGATGAGAGCTTGGTCCTGCTTCCAGCTTCCTGGCCAATTCTGCCTGCAAGGATCCTGAGCTCTTTCTTCTGTTGTTGAGATATTTTCAATTTGTGCATCTGTCACTTGAGGTCCAGAGAGGGATGATGGTAATGAGTGAAATAACCTCCTTGATCCTTCCTTTCTCCTCCACTCAGGCTGCCGTCTACCTGGAATCTTCAGTGGCTCCCTAGTTCCAGGTCTAACCCCTGTGTGTCCGTCAGGGCTCCTAGAGGCTCCTCCCCACTCTGCACACTCATCTTCCATCTCACCCTCCCCTCTGTGCATGCCCTGGATCGCCAGCGTTGGCCCCACCCCCACCATGATTGCTCCTCCAGGGTTGGCTCATTCCCAACTGGCCCTCACTCCTCCCTGCCACCCCTTGTTGCAGGGGCAGCCCTTCCTTGTGCCTTTGTTCTGTAGGGTGTGTGCGACCACCTGCCTTGGCTCCAATATGCTGGGGTCCCTCCCACACAGGCCTCACTTGGAGCCACACAAACATCGCAGCTGAGGATGGACACACCTGGACACGTGGGTGCTCCAAGGAAGGGTTGGGTGCTGCCAAGGTGCAGCTTAAGGCAAGAGCAGTGCTTTCTGACAAAATGCCCTCCTTCCTGTGGTGCCAGCCACATGGGGCACATGCACCCTGAGGGTGCGCTCAGAGGCCAGGGCTCTGGGGGCTCTTGCCCTCCTCTCGAAGTGCGGTTTACACGTAAGGATGTGGACAGACCTTAGCTGGTCAGTCAGAGCTTGGAGGATCGTGTACCTGCGCAGCAGCCTCCAGCACAAGATACAGACACGCCCTCGCCGGAAAGTTCTCTCGGCCCACAGGTAACCACTCTGCACAAACCAGATGGCGGGGTGTGTCGCTGCTCACCTCTCCTTCCTTCCCGCCAGTGAAGCGAGATGTCAGTGTGGATGCGCCTCAGTGGTTTCTCCAATCTCCTGCTGACAGAGGCCGGGCAGGTGCAGGCGGGGCTGTGAGAGACCAGGCCCCTGCAGGCCTGTGCGCGCCAGCGTCCCTGAGGACGTGCCGCTGTCTCTCCTGGGTGGGTACTTACGAGCAGAGTGGCCAGCCCACGGACGAGAAGTACGTTTAATTTTTTGACAAAGTCCCAAACATCGTTCCACGGTGGTTGTCCCCTTTTACACTCTTGGAGTCCCTTTGAGTTTCGTGAGGCAGATCGTCTTCCACGCTCACACCTGGCCTCTCTCCTACTTTGGCATTTGGTTGACACAGGAGAATAAAAGGCACACTCAGAGTTGTCCAGGCCCAGGGACCAGACACGCACTTTATGCATATTATACCATTTCTATACAGTCCTGAAAAACACCAACATTTTAACTGATGTGGAAACTGAGGCACAGAGGAGTAACTCAGGGGGCTCCTAGCCGGTGGGCACCGAGAACCTTTGCCCTAACCGCCTGACATCAGAGCCTGCCCTCGAGGTGTTTTCCTCTCGCCCGCCCTGGCACCGGGCCTCTGTTCTCCTGGCCGCTGGGGCTGGAAATCCCCCTCCCCGTGGATCCTTGTCATCGCCTTGATTTGTTTTCCAAGGTTAATCGGCCTTAGGAAAAATACATCACGCGGCCTGGGGTTGACCTGCTGGCTGTTGTTGGGTGAAGAGCAGACCTGGGGTCTGGGGGCTCCCAGCCTGGGTGGCCGCCGCTCTTTCCCCGCCTGCGAGGAGGGGCTCCCCTCCGCAGAAACCCTGGAGTAGGTCACAAAGGAGGGAGTGGGTAACAGGTGTTGGGTGAGGTCTTCTGTCCTCTTGGGTTCCTCCGAGGACCCCAAACTGTGCTGTGAGCCAGAGGCCCGGCACCCTGAAGGGAGATGTAGAACAGAGTCACCCAAACCTAGAGGAATGGCAGGGAAGGATGAGGTGGGCGGGAGACCCCTCCCCGACGGGCTCTCTCTGGAGATGGCGGCCCCCCTTCCATGGGACCGAGCAGGGCTGCGCAGCCCTGGGGGTGCCGAGCGAGCCAAGCCTGCAGGATGCTGCCTGGCCTGTGCCTGGTGCTGTGGAGCTGAGGACGCAGCCACCGCTGGCTGCGGAAGCCCCTCCCTGAGGCCTGCGCATCAGGAGCGGACCAGAAACAGGCGGGGGCTGCAGGCTGAGAACGGACAGCGTGGTCCTGAGGGTGCACCGGCACCAGGCTCCACGCAGCCTCCAAGGGGCTCAGCTCCTGGAGAAAGGAGCCAACCAGTGGCTTAGACTGGGGCACCTGCAGCACGTGGTGGGAGGGGACCCCCACCCCCCTCCCTCAGTCAGCCCTACCCCTGACAGGGGGCACAGCACACTGGGTGCTGGTTTCCCCATGAGTGGTCCCAGCGGGGGCAGTTGTCCCCGACCCCAGTGCAGGGCCCCGCCATGAGACTGCAGCTGGCCCCCAGCCCCTACCATATGCCCCTAGCCAACGTCCCAGAGCCCCTGTGAGTAGCTGTGACTGGCAGGAGCCCCCCGCCCACCCCAGGGCCGACCACACAGACCCGGAGGCGGTACCTGCCTCCCCATGGGCCTGGGGGCTGGAGTGCAGCAAACCCTTGCCCTCCCTGCCCCCTTCCTGGGGCCGTCTGCATGCAGGGCCATGGCTCTCTCTGCTGCCCACCTCCCCCACCCCCCACGGAGGGTCAGCGTGCAGGCTCTAGCCTCGGTGGGTTCAGGGGGCCCTGGCACGCCCATCCCGGCTTCACAAGCAGTTGTCAACTATTTAGGGATTTGTGGGCTGCCTGTTAAACACCAACAGCTCGAAATCAGCCGAGGTAGAAACATGTTCACCAGAGAAACTGGCAAATGCTACGAATTGGGTTGTTTTTTTCTGGGGGGCTGGTCACCAGCATCCCATTCTGTGTGTGGGGACCCCAAGGCTTTGTGACAGTTGGGCCAGAGTGGGGGTGAGGGGATACGTCAGTGGGGCAACAGCGTGCAGCCTTGGTTGGATCCAGCCATGCGTGTGGTGGAACTGAAGTGCCCGATTCAGGTCCCGACTCGGCCCCGGGGCAAGAGGTGCCCGGTTTCCTGGACATCCCAGTAGCACTGGGTGGGGTTGCCCTGGGTGCAGCCAGCACGGTGGCCCCCACGGAGCTGGTGAGTGGGACGCAGGGGTGCAGTGCGGGTCTGAA
The DNA here is from genome assembly GCF_048418805.1 of Vulpes vulpes. Classification (NCBI taxonomy): domain Eukaryota; kingdom Metazoa; phylum Chordata; class Mammalia; order Carnivora; family Canidae; genus Vulpes; species Vulpes vulpes. Next base: position 62,501,720 of record NC_132782.1, read on the forward strand.
AGGCCCGGCTGGACACACAGGCCCCTTCTCTGAGGCCGCTCGCGGCGTGAACTCACCGTAGTTAAAGTGCCTGTGACGCGCTGAGCAAATAGAGGATACTCTGCTAACAAGGCTTCGTGTTTGTGGAGATTTTGAACTTGAAAGAAGCAGCTCACATTTTGGGATGGGGATACAGAGCCAAGACGGCACTTGCGGTCAGAACAGTTGACTTCATCTCCCCTTCTTCCCTGTTAAATCCAAGCCGTGCACATCTGTTTGTCACCTCGCATCTGTTCCGGAGCAGGGAGGGACGTAAAAGCCACCTGACCCTCTCCCAGTGCCCCTGGCTGCCCCTGGTCCCCGGCAGGCACACATGGAGCAGCGGCAGTGGATGCTCACACACGGCGGGACCACGACCCCGCCTGGCCCCTGGGGAGGGTCTTAGTGACCCAGGGGCCCAGGCAGGTAACTCTTCAGCGCCACTTGGCAGGAGAGCCGGTGCTGGGAATCCTCTGAGCCCGCAGGATACCGACAAAAGGTGCATTATAAGTGGGTAACAGGCAGACGTGTCTTCATTTCTTACTGGAGAACTGGGCTGAGAGGCTCGGTGAGGAGGGGCAGCTGGCGGCCCCCACGATCTTGCCCGGGCCATATCCACGCACAGGCAGGTGGAGCAGCAGGTGTCAGAGGCCTCCGTGAAGCCAGAGCCTCCGGGGGTGGGCGGGGGCAGCCTGGCGGGGAGAATGCGGCTCCCGCGGTCCCCAGGGCAGGGGTCCCCGGGCCAGGGCAGGCAGCTCCTGGCGGCCCGTGAGAACTCAGGCTCCGAGAGCTGGGCCAGGCCCCCCCAGAAGGACACTGGTCCATGTTCGCCCAGTGAAGAGTCCCATACTGGTGCTACAGCCGTGGGAACAGTCACGCTCTGGACACTCTGGGGTCTCAGGTGGTAGAAACCAGCCGGATCCCAGGCCTTGCGAGTTTTTTTGTGCCCAAGAAAAGCGTCGTGCCCCAGGGTGGGTCAGAGCTCCGGGCGTCCTTCCAGCTGTGCTGAGTGGGTCTCAGGAACAGCAGGTGCAGGGGTGTGTTCACAGCCCTCACCCCAGGTGGGGGGCACTGCTCCTGTGTGTTTAGGCCCCCGTGGGACTGGTTACAGGTCCCGAGTGGAAAATGTCAGAGGAGCAAATGGTCTGCCAATGAGAACCTATCCCACGGGTGTTACCACTAACCCCCATTCTCCCAAATTCACATGCTGAGGTCCTACCCCCAGTGCTTGAGAACAGGACTGATTGCACGGGTCTTTAAGGACACAATTCGGGCTCAACCAGGTCCTCAGGTGGGTCTGCTCCAGCGTGGGGGAGGCCACGGGCACAGGATGGGCACCAGGAAACACACAGTGAGAGCGCATTGGCGGTGGGGGGGGGGAGAGACAGGGGCTCAGGGGGCGGGGAGGGGTCTGGGGAGGACTCCCTTGATGGGTCCTGGCCTCAGGGGGGCTTTGTGTGTATGGGGCCCCTACATCAGGGACCTGTCAGCCCATCATCATTGCTGAGGCCCCTTCAGGCCGTCCCCATGACCCTGCTGGCACCTGGCTAAGCCTGGCAGGGCTGCCGACTGGGAGCTCGGGCTGGGCACAGCTGCCCTTTGCCCTCCTCATACCCTGCCCCCCACCCCCCGTGCTCCCAGTCTCCGACTTTGCTCTCATCCGAACCCCCGCACACCCTTGCCCTGGATGGCCCTGCTTCCAGCCTGCATTCCTCGTCAGCTCTGCTCTATGTCCCCCCTTCAAGGCCTCAGCCCTGGTCCCCTGGCTTCCAGGCTGAGCAGGTACCAGTTGGCCTGAACCTTGCCCCTCCAGCCCTGGGGGTGAGCTGGACTCTTCTCCGGCTGACCCAGGCTGGGTAGGTCCCCGGGCCTCACCACCTGCACGTTTGTTACATCTGCCACCACGGGATGCCCTGCCATTGTCCCGTCCCAAGGGAACTGGCACCTTTCTACGTTCTCAGACCTCACGAGAGGCCTTGGATGCCCTCAGGAGCTCAGCTCACCTTCCTTAAGGTAGAATGTTCCAGAATTCAAGGATCACTCAGAAGGGCTGTGATACCTGGGAACAGAAGGTAGAACATGGGGGTCAGACATAATGGGAAGCCCAGCACTTTTGTGCCCGACAGTCTGTGGGCACTGTGTCCCAGAGGGCCCATCCAGGGTCTGGGGAGGCCAGGGTGACCCACACCCAGGGGACTCAGAGCAAGGCTGACTGGTTCTGGAGACGAGCTGACAGGCACAGGAGCAGACTTGGAAGGAGGAAGTAGAGGTCATAGGAATATCACCTGATGCCACCTGTGTGAAGAAGGTGGCGTTTGGCTGTTGACCACAGCTGAGTCCGTCCTCTGGCCCTCGAACAGTGGCTGATGCAGGATGGGGAAGGGGGAAGGTTGGCTACCAGGAGCCCAGGAGTGACTCGCATCTGGACATCTCCCCTCATCCCCACCGGCCTCTTTTTTGTCTCCAGACCCTGCTGCAGCCCCAGCACGGGCAGGGGTGGGGCAGAGGGAAGGGGGCGCTGCCCTCAGAGCCCCCACATGGGCAAAGAAAGCCTCCCTTTCCAGAATGCGGGCAGTCTGATGTCACCCCACATGACCCAGGATGAGGGGCTCCCCACCAGCCTCCCCAGGTGCTGGCCGCCCATCCCTGGGGAACTCCAGAGAGCTCTGTGGGTAGGGAGGGACCTGGGGGGGGTGGTATGAAGGAGTCCAGGGCCACCAACACCTGCCCAAGGACCCCGTGTGGCCGTGTACATCACGCCTGGCACAGCTGCACTGCGTCTCAGGGGCACCCGGGCAGTGGTGGAGAGCCTGACCACCCCCTGCCCTTCCCTCACCCCCCAACCCGCCACCCCCACCCTGCCCTCCCCTCCCTGTCCCCCCACCCTCACCAGGGAGCACAACCCCAGTCCAGAGCCAGCAGAGGTGTGCAAAGAGCAATTAAGTGTGTGGCGTTGAGGCTTGGGGGCAGGGTCTGTCTGTGTGAGCACACCAGTCGGCAGGTGAGCCCTTCCCTCTCCCCACACTGACCCCACACCCACCACCCCTGTTGAAGAGGCCTGGGCAGGCAGCACCTTCACCCCCCGCAACCCATCCTGCTGGAATATCCCGGAGCCCACCCCCCCCCCCCCGCCTCAGGCCGTCAGGTTGGGGCATCCCCTGGGGCACCTCCCAGTCTCCCCCAGGACCTATGCCTGACCCGTCCCTCCGCTGGACCACTGCTCTGACCCCAGAGCACCCCTACTCCCCTCTTGGAGCCAGGTGTGAGAGACAGAGCCAGAAACAGAAAGAGAGAGAGACAGAGAGACAAAGAGACAAAGACAGAAACACAGATACAGAGACAGAGATAGACACAGAGACAGAGACAGAGACAGAGAGACAGAAACAGAGACACAGAGACAGAGGCAAACATCATTTCATGACAATCTTTGGATTGGAATCTTTGGATTGGAAGGAGAGTGAGTGGGGATCCCTGGGTGGCTCAGTGGTTTGGCACCTGCCTTTGACCTGGGATGTGATCCTGGACACCCGGGATCGAGTCCCATGTCGGGCTTCCTGCATGGAGCCTGCTTCTCCCTCTGCCTATGTCTCTGTGTCTTTCTCTCTCTATGTCTCTCATGAATGAATAAATAACATCTTAAAAAAAAAAAAAAAGGAAGGAGAGTGAGTGCTACTGATTTGCTAAAAACAAACACATAGAAACCCAAAGGAGACCGGGCCTTATATCGTCCAGGTCTATCTTCCCTCAGAGAACGTGGAGCTGGGGACACTGAGTCAGTGGTGTCCCCCCGACTGGACAGGGGTCTGTCCCAGGCTCACCCCGCACATGACACAGTGGTCCCCGACGGCACGTTGCTCCTGACCTGCGACCGCATGCTCGAGGCGTGAGGTTTGCAGCAGGTCAGGCATGACGACCGTGGAAGCAGTGCTCTTCCCCAGCCAGGCCACGCCTCACCTCCACGCTCTGTGAAAGCGCCCATGGGCACGAGGACCGGTTGCCTTTATAACACCGTGACTTCCCGGCGGTGGGGGACCTGCAGGGCTTTCATCAGCCCATCCGGAAACTTGAGTCTTGGGGGAATGGTGGGCAGTGCTCTGCGCGCTTGCATGCGGACACCTGCAGGGAGGGTGGCTGTGCAACCTGGTTTTCTCTGAGCGTGTGCGCCCTCTGCTGGTTCATGCAGACATTGCCGCCAGCGGAGGCTCCTGGATGATAGCCGGGTTCCGGGGGCTGCTAGCCCTGCTCTGCCCCCACCCACGGCCTTAGACTCGCCTGAGCTTATTTCTCTCACATTGGAGAAGCCCGAGGGAGGGGTCCAGGGCGGTGCAGGGCTCCTCGTGTCTTGCTTACTCACTGCTCCTCCGTCAACCGCAGGGGCTTTGTCCTTATGTCCCAAGGTGGCTGCTGAGGCTCCAGTCAACCCACATGCCTTCCAGCCAGCAGAAAGGAGGCGGAGGACAAAAAGGGCCTCCCGTCCCTCTAGGAACTCTCCTAGGGGGCTGCATACCTACTGTCCTTACACTCCTTGTGGCCACAGCTAACTTCTGGAGAAGATGGAAAATTGGTTCTTCATTTGAGGAGGTTCTGCTCAAAGGGACACTGTGGTTTCTGGAAAACTTCCCCCACATGCCGCCGTCCCTCCCCCTCTGCCCTGGTCATCCTGGGGGCCCCCAGAACACCTCCCTGGGCTCTGGAGCAGGCCTTCTGCAGGGGCTCCTGGTGTTTGCCGGGGTCTGTGCACTTATTGAGCACCATCTCAGCTCCGTGTGCTGGGAGGGCACCCCTTCTTGTGAGGCTCCGTCCAGAGAGCTCAGGGGGCCTGCCGGGCTGAAGCGGGGCGGGGACCGCCTGCTTCCCTACCCCCTGCCCCAGGCGCCCTTCCCTCGTTGCTGCCCCAGTCCCTGATGCAGACTCTGGCTCAGTGGCTGTGAGGACAGCGCTGCGGGCGGGGCTGGACCCAGAACTAGGTCCAACGGCTCTTTCAATGCGGTGAGGAGCTTGCATCCATGGTGCGCTAGCAGGCCCGTGTTCATTCGTCTACCGGCTCGTCCATCTATCGACACTTCTACCGCCAGGCTCACTGGCCAGGTGCTGACTCTGTGCTTGTGAGGAACATGGATGGGGGCACAATGGGCCGCCCTCCAGCAGTGGGCAGACTGGCAGGGCGGACACGACTAATCACGATTTGGGACAAGGTCTTTAACTCACTCAGTGTCCTCACTTCACAGATGAGACAGTTCCCAGCTCAGAGGAGGTCAGTGCATATAAAATGCAGAGGGCAGGGGAGGGGGGCCCAGGAGGGCTTCATGGGGAGCCCCGAGCCCAAGAGAACGTGTGTAGGGGGCTGACCGGCTCAGGTCCCCAGCTCAGAGGGACAGGAGGCCTCTGGCAGTGGGCTCCGCCATCCTGGGAAGGGGGTGCTGCTGTGCTGGCTTCTCCATTACCTGCCACCTTCGGGGCAGGTGCACAGGGAGCCTGGGTGGGGGGCTCTCTCAGTTGCCAAGCCTTCCCCCTGGCCGCCCAGTTTGTCTCAAGAGGACATTCAGATGTGGAAGACCATCCTTGGGTACCCCCAGGTCTGAAGTGGGGCTCCTGAGCCAGTCTCCCGGCGGGGTCTCATGCTGCCTCCTGCTACACAGATGCGACAGCACATCTGAAATAAGCACATAAGCAGCTGGGAAGGGTAGCAGGCCGGAGGGAGGTCCAGGCCCCAAACCTCGGCCTCGCAGGGAGCGGGAGAGACCCCCAACGCCCCCAGCGCACCTCTGTGGGGAGGTGGCACAAGGAGATGCGGGGCCGCCACATGGGTTTCCTGATGGGAGAGGGATACGACCCCCATCCCTACCGCCACCCTGGAGACTCCACCAGGCAGAGGGCCCACTGCACCGGGACCTGGTCCCCCGGGTCACACACCTCTTGTGCTGGGTGTGGCTGAGCTGTGATGGGGGTTTCTGCCCCCGTAGGGTCTCCCGGGGAAGCCCACCCCCTCATGCCGTGGAGGCCCCTCGTGTCTCCAGAGCTCCGTGACTTCCTGTCACCGGGGACACTGCCTGGCACCCAAGGTAGCTCTCTGGGCACCTCCGCAAGTACGTCCCCCAAGTGGAGCTGCCACGGCTGACGCTGTCAACCACATGAGCCGACACGGGCTCCAAGGTGTCAGGTTGGGCGTCCACCCCCAGCGGAACAGGGACCCCCTTCCTGGCAGCCCCCTGACTTTCTCTGCAGACTTGGGTTAAGACTATCGCCCGTGGGGCGCAGGCATGCATGTTCCCTACTGACCTTGGCCGCCCCGCGGGTCTCTAGGCGGCCAGGACCCTCCAGCCTGCTCGCTGAGGCCACAGCGGCTGCCCACCGGGCGCCTCCTGGTTCGGCCGATCGCTCCTCAGGACCACCTCCAGACCTTCCCACCACGTGTCACTGTCTGCCAAACTATCCACCCAAACTCAGCGAGAACAGTACTGAGGTGTCATTCCTCCTAATTCAGGGTCGGGAATTCAGGCAGCCTGGGCCTTGGGCCACTCCACCTGGGCCTGCGGGGGTCACACCTGGGCTGGACTGCAAGGTCTGACAAGGCCTCATTAGGATGTCTGGCAGCTCCGCTCCTCCAGACCTCTTCCCTTCCCTCAGGACCCCCTCCCCTTCCTCAGGACCCCCTGGCCCTCCACAAGGCCCTCTCCCCACTCATCATGTCCCCCCACGTTGCCAGGATCTGTAGGTAGTAAGGTGGGAGTGCTTCCTCCGTGGGGTGCACAGAAGCTGGGCCGTGGGTCACTAGCATCCCAGGGCCCCACTTCCCCCGGCAGCTCGGATGCTGAGGGAGCCACCTGCCACCCACGTGGGAGACTCGTGCCCTTCACTGATGGGCAGGCCACTGCAGCATGTCCCTGATTCTGTTTGCAGGCTCTGGCATCTCAACACGCCCTCCCAGGACCTGGGTGCACCAGGCGTGCAGCTCTCCTGAACGGGCGTGGAGCGCTGTGCTGGTGTGAACACACCTCCCGGGTGGAGCCGGGGCCGGGGTGGAGCCCACACCTGGATGGCAGGTGAACCGTTGGACCGTGCTACTGCCAGCCGTCCCCTGCCCTGCAGCTCCCGGCGCTCCCAGCCAGCGCCCAGCATGGTGACCAGGCCGCAGAGACCAACGGTAACGATTTTTGCCTGCGCTAACCATGATTCTTTCAAAACAACTTACATAAGCTTGCGGCTCTTGCCTTTGGAGAGGCTTCCTGCTGCCCTCCGAGTGCTCTTTCCTACCACAGAACTGGTAGGTCCCGGACTGCAACACCTAAGATCCCAAAAAGCTGTTCTGTTGCTTGATGTTTGGGCTGAAGTGACTGAGGGTCCGCGGTGGGGTCAGGCCTTGCCCTGCGGCCGGGGTCAACCAGCAGGGTCAAACTCCGGGGGCCGACGCCAGCCAGGGCAGTGGGGCAGGGTGGCAGCACGGCCACACCTGTCCCCAGACGGTGGAGGCATAAGGACGGCTCTGCTCCTTGCCCTGACGCTGGGCCAGCCCAGAGCCTCATGCTGGTCCCTGCAGACACGGAGGGGGGCCTGACCTGGAGAGAGCTGGGGTGCTTGCCTCGGGGAGCCCCGCAGAGGAAGAGAAAGTGAGAAGGTGTGTCCCCAGTGCTGTTTCTCTCTCAACCCCCTGACTTGAGGGTGGAAGGTCTCCCTGCCAGCACCGACCCTGCCTTTCCCAAACCATGGCCCATGCTACTTGACCTCCTTTCTCTGACTTCTGACCCCAAGGCCTGAGTCGGGTTGCTCCTCTGAAGACTCTGGCCAGGCTCTCTGCCTGACTGGACAGCTGACTCAGGCATCGCCTGGCCCGCCCTCCGAGCCTCGCAGCCAGCGACCTTACCCTCTGAACCTTAGCCGCCATCCGGGACCACACCCGAGGCCCACCACGCCCTAAGCCGAGCCCCCGCTCCCAGTGTCCGGTCGGACCCCCAGCCCCCATGTCCTGACGGGAGTCCGGGGCTGCGCGTCAGCCTGGCCTGCTCTGTGCAGCAGTGTCCCTGGCCTGTCCCCAGCTGGACCCTGACCATCTGCCTCAGGGCCTGCCAGCCTGGGCGGGCTCACCTCCATCTCTGACCTTCTCCGGATGCCCTCGCCTGTGCTCATGCTCTAGAACCTTCTCCTAAGCACCAATCTTAGATGCAACCTGGCAAAAAGGCAGGGGAGGTGGTCACCCTTCCTGTCTCCTGCCTCCAAACTTCCTGAATCCCGCCAGGCTGACCTCATGTGCCCCCCAGGAGTCTCTGACCCTCTGGCTTCTCGAGGGTCCCCAGGAGCTCCACGAGCTCCTGCTCCATTTCCTTCCCCTTCCTCCACTTCAACCATTCAACAACCGACGGCATCCATGTGCCCTGACCTGCCTGCCTGTGGGCAGCTCCTGACCACCTGCTGGGACACTTAGGGCTAGGGCTCTAGATCCTCAGGTCCCCCTCCCCCCATGGCCCCTCCCCAACCCTGTGCCCCCCTGAAGCCCCTCTCCCACTCCCTGCAGCCCTCCCTCCCCCCCAGCCTGGGACAACCTGAGCGGCAGGTGGGCAGAGGACCCAACTCTTGCCTGTAGCCTGGCTTCCCCTCTGTCAGAGCAATCCATGAAAGAAGTCACTTCTGTTTCCATGAGTTCTTGGGGAAGGCGCTATTTTACGTACAGAGATGACATCTGCTCAGAGCTGCTTCTCCATCTTTCCTTTTCAAGATCACCCTGGCTTCCAGCAGCCCCATCACCCACCCCTGGTTACTGCCTCCTGCTCTGCGCTCTCTAGCAGCCGCGGGGGACCCACAGGGCACACCTGCTGCATCTGTGCTTGGAGGCGGCCATGTCTTCAGGGGCTGGAGGGTCTCAGTCTACTCCTTGGTCAATCTCAGGTCCCATCAGCCCCCCAAGTGGAGCCTGTCCCCTGTGTTCCCTCACTGGACTAGGCCTCCCCCTGCCCTCTCCATGCATACCCCTTACAGCCAGCAACTTTGAGGGGTTTCATCACCCAGCCTCCTACCTCAGAGCAGCTGTCACTCTCGGGGTGACACACTCCCACCCTGCTGGCCTGACTCTTGCCCATTTCTCTGGCCCGCTCTCCAAACCCGACCCCCTTGGTCATCCTTGAATGTGAGGGCCCTGGGGCTCCTCACCAGCCCCTCTCCACCCCTGCCCACTTGCACAAGCTCAGATGGGGCTCGCAGTTGGTATTTGCTGTCCTACCAGGAACACAGGGCACCTGCATGGATGGGGTTGGTGCTCAGGAGATGCTTGGTCAGCACCTGATGGGGACGACTGCCCAGGGCTTGTGCTGTGGAGCTGCAGGCGTTATGAGGTCTATCCATGGGCGTGTCAGTGTAGACACAAGCCCCTCATGCTGGGTATAGTTATGGTTATGGCCCCTTCATCAAAGTGAGGCAGGGGAGAGTGAGTGCCGTGGGAACAGTGGCAGAGTCTGCAAGGACACCGGGTCCACATGGGGACAGTCCAAGGACACTGCCTTCTAGCTCCCAGTGTGATCTGCCGTGTGGCCCCGTGCTCACAGCAAGCTACATTCCCTGGAGAGATACAAAACGATCGCTATGGCAAACCATGAATTTCATTCTCACAGTGCACACGTTCCCGACTGTATCCCTAAAAGCCAGTCAGTGTCAAGGCACTGCTGCACCACTGGTCCACTTGGCCCATCAAAGGTCCATGAGGAACCTCGAGCCAAATGTCACTTTAGTGACCGACCCTGCTCAGGTGCAGCTGCCCTGCAACAACCAAATTCTACTCTCGTGCCCCCTGAAGCCTCCGAGGTAAGCTCACCAGCACTGATGCACAAATGTGGGTGCTCTGTCTGGGCAGCCCCCCTGGACCTGTTCTGTGTCACCTGTGTGTTCCTAAGGGTCCCCAGTGGGGAGGGGTTGGGGGGCAGCCCCAGGCTGGGTCCCCAAGCTCAGTCCTCAGGGCCTGAGGAGGGATTTAGGGCATCACCGAGCAGATGGAGTGAGGGAAGGGGCTGGCCTTTGGGAGTGAGAAAGGTGCAAGGCACAAAGGCACGGAGACTGCTCTGGGAAGGGGGCAGGAGGCTTGAGGAAGGGGTCGTCTGAACCCGGAGGAGCAAGGGTACCATGTGGGGTGCGGTGTGGGGTCCTCCAAAGGACCGCAGGAGCAAAGGTGGGATTCCTGGACTGTCCCACACCCCCCGGTACTGCCTCCACACCTTGAGATTCTTCCCTGGGACACTGGGTGGAGACCAGGGTCCAGGGTGTGTTGGAAAAGTACTGGCCGAGAGTCCACTGAGAAGTCATTTTCTCAGGTTGATGGTTAATCGCATGTGTCCCCTTGAAAACAATTTGACCAGTTTCTGAGAATGCCCTGAGTGGAAGGAGCTGCTGGTGTAGGCTCTGGCTGTGGGTGGGGACTGCTGCTGCCTCCGCAGGCTCTGGGGTCAGGTGGAGAGATGTGAGGACCCCCACACACATGTCGAGGACCCCTGGACCCCTGTGCCATAGTCCACTACCTTTCTCTGGGCTGCAGTGAGGGGCTTAGAGCTCCTGATCTGAGGCCTGGGCTCTTTCACCAAATGGCACCCCTTGCCTCCCCCAGCCCTCAGTGGGCCTTGGAGCCCCTCAGGTAACAGGTGGTGAGGCTTGTGGGAGAGGCGGGTAGAAGTCCTTGCTGAGGCTGGCGGCGGGGCGGGGGGAGCCTTCAGCAGGGCCTGGTGGCAGCAGGAAGAAGGAAGCCAGGGGTTGGTTCCCACTCAGCCTCCAGCCTGGGTGACTCCACATCCCTGGGACTCAGTTTCCTCCAATGTGCAGAAGGGGTGAATCCTGCTGCCCTCCTGCTGAGGGTCTGGGTGAGGGAAGCAGTGGGTGCAGGGCTGGGGGCCACCATCCTCCATACCCATGTCTTCTAATGTCATCCCACACATTGGAGACTGAATGTCCTCTCTGAGCCTCATTTGAAGTTCCAGGAGCTGATGTAAAGCATGAACGGCCAGAGCTGCTGTAAAGTTCCTCCTTGATTCGGGCTCAGCCCTCTGTGGCTTCCCCGGTCCTCCCCACGGAAGGCATCCCAGGCAGACACTGCTGTCACAGGCTCTGTCTAGTCTCTGTGAGTCCAGCTGCAGGTTCCAGCAGCCTCACGGGGCAGACAAGGGAGCAGGAGGCTCATGCAGCCCTGGTGTCTACTTGCTCCTAGTCCCATCTCTGCTGCCTGCTGCCTCCAGGTCCACTCTATCCCGGTCCTGAGTGTACGTGCTGCTTGGGGTTAACCAATGGTCTAACCAATCTCCCCCCTCCCTGGGCCCTGAGTCCCTATCTGATCTCCCTCCTCCCTGGGCCCTGGGTCCCTAACTGATCTCCCACCCTCTCTGGGCCCTAGGTCCCTAACTGGTCTCTCCTCTCCCTGGGTCCCTTGAACAGTTCTCACAGCTTCTTCCACACTGTCCTCCATGGCATGCAGCCCTGCAGGGATCCTTCGGACTCCTCACCATCTGGCTGGGCCTCCAGCTCCATATCTCCTGCGGTCCTCAGAGCCAGATTCTCCTCCCTCTGGGCTTGGTTTGATCAAAGTGACCTCCAGCCAGGGTGCCCTTGGGACTTCTATATCTGCAAGCTGGGAATCCCACCCTTCCAGCCTCTGGGTGCTTTCTCGCAGAGGGATGGTGTCTCCCCCAGAGGCTGGCCCAGTGAAATGAACCAGAGCAGGGTCACCAGCCACAGAGGGTTGGCAGCTCCAGGGGCTGAGAGGTCAGGAGAGGCCCATCCCAGAATCTGACCCCACAGGGAGGAGGGGATTGAGGCCCAAACACATGAGGAGCCAGAAAACTGTTCATACACCCCCATCCTGGAGAAAGGGGCATTGCAATTGGTAATGAAAACCTCAAACAGCTAAAGAAATAGATGAAAAATGTTAATACAGGCAAGAACCAGACAGACAAACAGATACCATAAGATACCAATTCCTACTTATTAAATTGGCAAAGATTAAAACAATACCTGGTGCTTCAAACAAGGCTAGGGAAATGGATGCTCTTGCTTCAAGATCTTTCCAGAAAGTAGTTCTCATAGGCTTCAATCTAATAAGCCCCTTCTAGAAAACGCTGTCCCAGAAGTTCAAAGATGGGTAATGGGTATTTAAACAAAGATGTTTATTGCAGCAACATTACAGTAACATCCAGAATGACATAACTGCCCAACAGTAGAAACACAGGTACATTGGAACGTGTCTCCACTGCAGAGTTGCGTGCTGTGAGCTGGATGGAGGGGATGCACACGTATCTGAAGCAGAGAGTGCCAGCCCCCCCCACCCAGGGCAGTCAGAATAGATCTACCATCTGTGTGCATGTATCATCTCTTCCAACTATGTGACAAAAATGTGTTACTTTCATAACCACTGTAACTCTCAAAGTGTCCACTGCACCTGCTACTGTTCCCTGACAAAACGACCTCAGACCTTTAACCCAATGCCTGTCCGCTGTTTCCAACTGTGCCACACGATGGGGAGGGCTCTGCGTGCTGGACCCTGGGCTTCCAGCCATAGGCCTTGCCTTCCCCAGGCATCCCCCGGGGGTCTGTGCACCAGACAGGCCAGTCTGTGCTCCACCCACTGCCCCCAGGGGCTCCAGAACAGCTCTTATCACAACAGGCCCAGAATCACACCCTCCCAGCCGATCCCCAGGCCCCAGGTGATTTCCTCAAAGACCCAGGTCAGTAACAGCTGGCTGTCTTGATAACCCAGCAGTCAACAAACAGGCTGGGATGGGTCTCCAGGTGACTCTGGCCTCCCGCCGGGCCAGTGCGAGTGACCGCGCCAGCCAGCTCCCTGGTGAGCGACACCGGAGGTGGGGGCCTGGGCGTCCCTACTCCCTGTGAGCCTGGCGTTTGGAGCATGGAGCCTTCTACCAATGAGCACGAGACAGCTGGGCACCAGCCCTCTGTTCTGTGTCGCTCCGTGGCCTCCTGCCCCTGCAGGGAGTGCTCTGCTCCCCCTCCTCCCTGGGAAGACAGGGGCAGAGGAAATACAGGTAGAAGACCAGAGTGGACTCCCACGGGGTGAAGATAACCCTTGGAACTTAAGTCAGGGCCCAGAAGTCCATGAATGCAGGCTTGGGGGCGGGGTGGAGTGGCACCAAACATCCCTTCCCGTGACTTCTGACTACTCAGTAACTTGGCTCCTTCATGAAAACAAACCGCCCCCATTAAGACAAAGGTTAATGACTCTGGAGATCACGGGACAACCCAGGGCCCGCCCTCACCTGCTGGGCTCACCCTCACTGCTCACCTGCTGGGCCCACCATCATCTACTGTGCTCACCTTTACCTGCTGGGCCCCCCATCACCTACGGTGCCCACCCTCACCCACTTACCTGCTGTGTCGACTGTCACCTGCACACCTGCTGTGCCCGTCCTCAGTTCAGAGAACTTTAAGAGCTGGGTGTGTGTCACTAATAACCAATCCCCATGCGATGCCTTTTGCCCCCGGTGCTTTGGGGTGCTGTCCTATGCCCCAGGGGACGTACCAAGAGCAGGGCCCCTCACCTTGGCTCCTTGCCCTGCACGTGAAGGGACCTCACCCACTCTCCATTGATCTAAAAGGCGAGGCATCCTCTTCTAAGACTAAAGTGAAAACAATATTTAATGTGGAATGTGTGATCTGTTGAAATAAAACCAGAGAGACAAAACCACAAAATTGATTAAGGATCAAATCCACTCCATAAAGGCTTCAATAAGCCCTCTGGTCTGTTAAGTACATGTTGTGAAAAGCATGAAATTAGCAAAGATTTTTAAATGAAAACTTCTATTGTTAGTACAGTGAGGGCTCCTCTTGGCTCTGCCCGTGGGCGTGACACTCAGCATTTCCACGGAGCAATTCAGGGTCTGTCTGCATTGGAGACACAGGCTCCGGCCCCCTCATTCCCACATGGCCATCTGCCTTAGATGCAGAGTTGGACTGTGGATTAACTCACATGGTCAAGGAACAGATGTAAAAACTCCAAATTACTCTGTGCCCACCCAAATCTAATGATACAAACGGGCACATAGCGGACGGTTTGGATCATTCCAAGGACCCAAGATTGTTTCATGTTTAAAAATCAAGCTATGTAATTACCGCAGTAAGACAATGAAGAACAGTTCATAATCACCTAAAAAATGTAGGAAAGCATTTCAGAAGGTTTACACCCATTCGTAATAAGAAAAGTAACCTCAAGGTGGGGCGGGGTCCGCAGCTGAAGGGAGCAGAGCTGTGACAACATTCTGAAGCCCAGCAGAGCGTGCTGGAAACAGGGAGTCAGGTGTTGGGATTGCTCTAGGTCGGGGAGCGGCGACGGAACAGGAGCAGGACCCCTCAGTGCAGAGGGGCTAGCGGGGTGTTCTTGCCCCTGTGAGGAGTACACCACCCGAGGAACAGAATCGGGACACTTTCCTCGAAGCCCCAGGAGTGAGACATGCACCCACCACAGAATGAGCGAGAAGCTGAGTGCCCCGCACAGAAAGGAACGCGATGACCAGCAGGTTCGCGGACCTCGGGGCAGGCCACCTTTGGGGCCAACGGTCCTGCGTCATCTGGAGAGTCCACTGCCTCACACTGTGCACGAGCAGCTCCAAGTGGGTGGTTGGCTTCATCGTCTGAGGCAAAACCCTAATGCTTCTAGAAGAAAATGCGAGGGCATCTGCGCGACCTGGAGGCAGGCAGACTGTGTCAGGGCGGGCAGTAGAGAGCTGCTGGTGGTGGCAGATGCCAGCGACAGCCTGGGAAGGTCAGCGGCGGCGAGGGGCAAAGCGCGCAGGAGGCCTGTGTTCCAGAACGTTCCAAGTCGCCCTGAAGACTGACAAGAAGGGTTAGCCTCCTGGTGGAGAGGCCATGGAAGGGGTGGGCCGAGGGAGGCTAGCCAGGGCCGTCCACCCAGGATGGAGCTCCGTGTCCGGCCAGCAGGGAAAGGCAAGTGAAAACCAAGGCTGCTCCTCGGGCGCTGGGACAGTGGCCACACGTGGAGGCCAAGGACGCCAGGCCAGGTGCAGGGAGGGAGGGCTGAGTCCTCTCCTTGCGACCACCACGTGAGCCACCAGGAGGCCGGAACTGACTTCCCGGCGGCGGCTATCGTGATAACCGCACACAGTCTCGCAGGAGGGTAGCTTCACCCCTGGGATCCCGCACGGTGCCTCGGGAGGGTCGGGGCCAGCTCCGCAAGCGGGAGGGACACACTGTGTGGTTGGCACGGTGTCATTTCAGAACTGCAGTGTGGTTTCTCTGGGGGAGGGTGCTGGGGACGAGGGGGTTCTAGAATGTTCTGTGTGTCCACTTAGTGGATGTACATTAACCAATAAAATGGTAACAGATGTGCATACAGACGCATTGATCATGGGAACAAGGGAAAACAGCAGAGATGAGCCACATTAGGGAAATTTTCTACAATAAATTACGGTATGCCCAACGCACTGAATACTTTCCATGTTTCACATCAAAATTGGCATTTGAAAGAAAAGTTTAGTAAAAACTAATAAAAAATAAAATAGATAAGATTATAAATTTAGTTTAAAATCTTAAATCTAACAAAAGGAGAAGTCTCGAAATATAAAATCAAGTTAAAATCATGCACAGACAGTATAATTTCAAGCAGTGAGTGTGCATGTGTCACTTGCACACACACATGCACTCATATAGGTGAGGCTGGAACGTGAGGGTTGGGGGCACAGTCCCTGCACCGTAGAAATCCCACGTGTAGGGATGCCTGGGTGGCTCAGCAGTTAAGCATCTCGAGCTCAGGGCCTGATTCCGGGGTCCTGGGATCGAGTCCCACATCGGGATCCCCGCAAGGAACCTGCTTCTCTCTCTGCCTGTGTCTTTGCCTCTCTCTCTGTGTCTCTTGTGAATAAATAAAATAAAATCTTTTTAAAAAAGAAAGAAATCCCACGTATAACCTGACTTCCTAAAATCCTACCAGTCACCTACCGCTGACTGGAAGCCTTACCGACGACACAGTTGATTGGTGCATCTTCTGCGTGGTACCTGTATTCTGTTCGTATTTGCACGAGAAAGTCAGTTAGCAAGACGATGCCAAGAACATCACAAAGAAGAGAAAGTGCGTCCATGTTGTGTCACATGCGTGTCCAACACTCCACACTGGTGGATCCATGCAGGCCAGGGCCTCCCACTCGGTGTCCACACTACAGCTGCAGGACTGTGTGACAGCTGTGAGCCCATCTCTGTAGTCTGTGCCTGAAAACTCGTAAACTGCTTACTGAACATGTATTTGTTGTGTGAAAAGTATTGCTATGGCAATGGTGGGTGAAGGCAGGGGTCGAGGACGGGGCCTAAGTGCCATCACTGTCACCGACGAGGACTCCACTCCAGGGTCCTCGCCGGCCTGGGACACATGTCCGTCGTGAGCGACTGCCACTGTTGACAATGTGCCCCCATCACCTGTCTGGCTTGGATGGAGGCCCTCCAGGCCCTGTGCCACCCCATGTGGGGCTGTCATTTCTCAGACCCCAGGATCCAGGACAGGGTGGGGAGGTAGCCTCAGTCTTTCCATCTGTAATCACAGTCGTAGTAAAAGCAAAGTCTCGTTGAGTCCATTCATCATTCACCTGAGCTACCTGGCATTTCCGAAGGGAGCCGCCCTGGTGTGCGGTGTGGGGGCTCCCATGGTCCCCGGGCAGCTGCCCTGGCATGTAGAGCTGGGAGGGGTGGCCCGGGCGTCTATCTCACTGCCTCCCAGGACATGCCCATCTAGGGGCAGCACCATGGGCCCCAGGGGTGGGGAACCCTCACTGGGTCGATGCTGAGAGTGTTGGAGGCATCAGGCACCCTCGTAGGGCCCTGGGCCTGGTCAGCGAGCAGGAGCAGATTCTGCATGTGGATCTCACCTCCAGTGGGAAGAGACAAGTTCAACATGTAACCCAATAAAACGCACACACGTTAGAAAGAAGTGATGCTATGAAATAGGGAAAGGAAAAGAGAAGGGGAACAGAGGTGGCGGGGGGGACGGGGCAGCAGGCACCTGTGCTGGGAGGGCTGAGGTCACGAGTGGGATGCAGGGGGGATGGCGGTCTGGTGGGCGCAGGAGGAACAGGCAGGGCAAAGGCCCTGGGGCACATGTGGCCTGCTGCACAGGGGTGACCAAGGGGACCTCGGGCCAGAGCGGGGGAGACAAGGTGAGGTCAAGGCAGGTCAGGTGGGATGTTCTGACCGCTGAGGCCATTGCCCTTAGACACGACGCAGGAGGGAGCAGGGGAGTGCAATGGGACTGTGGGGGCCCTCTGCCCTGCCTCCTGCACCTGTGGTCGGCCCCTGCCTAGGAATGCAGGTCATGGGGGTCACCCCCAGACACCGTGGCAGCGTCACGGGGCATCAGCCTTGTTGGCACTCCACTGGGACCCCCATGGGCTCGTGAGGAAGCACAGCTTCCTTGCTGTGGGTCTCGATGGAACCCAAAGGACCCTGGCGGCTGCCCCTGCCTGTCTCCAAGACCCTGGTCTGTTCAGGTACCCTTTCCGGATAACATTCCTGGGAAGCAGTTGGGAGCTGCATCCTACGATCCGTGTCCTACCCACGTGGGAGCTGGGCCTCAGAGCCTGGGAGGCTTGGCCAGGGCGGGGGCTTGGCTGCTGCAGGGAGGGCGGGCCAGGTCAGGACTCCTGCGGAAGCTTCCAGAGAGAGCCACCCAGAGGACGGCCCAGCTATACCCCAGGGAAGGGCCTGCAGTGGGCCAGGGATCCTCCCCACACCAGGATTCCTGCCTCTGTGTCCTGTGGGGAGGGGCTCCCACTCTGCTCACACCCAGGATGGGTCCGGTCCGGGCTGTGCCCCAGCTCGCCCCAGGCTCCAGACTCCTCACCCCACAGGCCCTCATGGTCCCCATCTCCAGATTTTCCCTGGTTCCCCAGCCCTTGGCCTGGGCCAGCCTGGGCCACTTCTCTCCTATCTCTTCTCTCTCTGCATCCCTCTCTTCCTCCATCTCTGTCTCTCCCCCATCTCTCCTCCGTCTCTGTCTCCATCTCTTCCTCCATCCCTGTGTCCCTCCTCCATCCCTGTGTCCCTCTGTCTCTCCCTCCATCTCTGTCTCTCCTTTGGTCTCTGTCTCTATCTCTATCTCTCCCTGTCTCTCCCTCCATCTCTGTGCCATGACTGCTGCCGGCCTGCCCTGCCCTCACCTCAGGAACTAGACACCCCTAAATTCTAACCGGATCTATCCCTTCCGGCCCCCACCCTTCCCCAGCTCCCCTGTCTTAGGAGCAAAGGTCGGCTCCTGAGTGACCCTCCCCGCCCTCCCTGGATTGTTCTGCGAATGTCAGTGTGAACCATTCTCATCTCATGGGGTGGGGTCGGGGTCAGGACAGACCGTGCCGGCCTTGGGGACATTATTGTCCAGAGCGCAGGTCCCCAGGAAGACAGATAAGCAGTCACAATGACAGAGCCCGTCCCGGGGGCAGGGCAGGTGGGCAGGGAGATCAGCGAGCAGCCCATCGGGGAGGGCTCTGTGCACAGCTGACCCTGAAGGCCAGAGGAAGGCGGCGAATGGCGTCACCCAGGGAAAGTCCCCAGGCGGGGACTCAGAGGCTCAGCCACTGACCAGAGGAAAGGCAGCCAGCGGGGACAGGACCGACAGGCTCAGGACTGCGGGGCAGGGGTGCAGAGCAGGGACAGACATAGACCCCTCCCTGCATACACACTGCCCCAAAGTCCCTGCTCTGCCTTCCGTCTGCTCAGACATGAACCCCGGGTGGGGTTCTCTTCCAGTCTCCCCACTGCCGTCCCGTCCTGCCCCTCTACCCTCCTCAGCCCCAAAGGCAGCAAGTGGGGCAACCTTGCTCTCTGCATGTGCTGTTGGTTTCCCTGTGTCCCCTGCCTGACCATTCCATCCTGGGGGGCAGGGACCCTGATTCCCATTGCTGACCCACCACCCAGCTCGGACGATGCCTCTGGGAACAGGGGACAGCCATGGGCTCAGGTGCCCTGGAGGCCATTCTGGGCCTCATGGGCCCAGCCTAGAGGCCCTACACCTGAAGGAGCTCTGACGAGACTCAAGCCGCTCTGGGGGGCTATTTAGAGCCTATAGCATGGGCCAGGCGGGATCCAGGCAGCTCCAGGGCTGGCGTGAGGGGGGCAGTGGGCTATCAGCCCCCACCTGGGACTGGGGTCGGGGCTGCTCCTGGGCCCCATGTGCTGGGAGGGGGGACAGTGAGCTGAGCATCCAAGGGTCTAGGGAGGAGCAGTGTCCTGCAGAGCAGGGCAGGGCTATCAGAGCAGGGGTCGGGGGTCTGGCCTGGGAGCACCCTCGGGGGTGGGAGCTGGCCGACATGGCGTTTGCTCAGCGGGAGGGGCTGGCCAGCGCCTGCGGAGCAGCCTCTGAGGGTCTGCGGCGCCTCTGCAGATAAGGCATTAACAGTTGGGGCGGACTCGCCTCCAGATCTGCTGACGCCAGGTGCCTGGGGCAAGGTGCCAAAGGTTCCCTATAAAGTGCTGGGGCTCTGGGCCCGTGGCCACTCACCCTCTGGTTCCTGGCCTGCCTCTGCTGTGAGGGACCTGCCTGGCGACCACCATGGTGAGGCTCGTGCTGCCCAATCCCGGCCTGGAGGACCGGATCCCATCCCTGGACCAGCTAGAAAACATTGAGAAGGAAGAGGCCAGCTCCCGGCCCAAGTGGGACAACAAGGCTCAGTACATGCTCACCTGCGTGGGCTTCTGCGTGGGCCTGGGCAACGTGTGGCGCTTCCCCTACCTGTGCCAGAGCCATGGTGGAGGTAGGCCGCGGCGTGGAAGGCAGGCTGGGGCTTGGGTGCGCAAGACCCCCCCCCCCCCAGGGTCCCATCACCGCTGGTGCACGTGTTGGTGCCTTCCCTTGGAGCACCCCAAGCCTCCATGTCTGCACTGGGGGCAGGGCTGGATGTGGTTCAGGCCCCTACACGGTGCTGCTCCTGCTTGTGGCATGTGGGGACAGATGTGTGCTGCCCTGACACCCGCATCCAAGTGTCCAAGCGTTGGGGAGCCCCGCTCGGGGGTGGGGGTCCGAGAAGAGCCGGCCACTCCTCTGGATGGAGCCGTGGCAGAGACCATGAGCCCAGCCCTCCTCAGGTCCACCACGAGGCCCTTCCTGTGCTTCAGCCAGGTCCTAAGCCCAGAGGCGGGCACCGCATTCCTGGGTGGTCAGAGGAAGGGGCTGCGTAGCAGCGGGTGACCCACAGAAGGGCGCCCTGGCCTCAGCCCACCCTGCCCCCTCCAGAGGCCTCCAAGGGCCTCACCCCCAACCCAAGGGTCTCCCCTCTTCCACAGGTCGAGCCCCCGTCCCCGTCTGCAGGTCCCCCAGTGCTGCTGGGTCTCTGCCCAGTGGCCTTGTCCCTCCACTCACCCTCCCAGTGCCCATGGGCTACGGGGATAGAGCCCCCACGTGTCCCCGGGAGGGAGGGGTGCGGCTGCCTGGAGCAGGGTGGGCTCTGCAGAGGGGCAGGCACTCCAGGGATGTGAGTGACAAGGGCTCATTCTCCTGAGTCCGAGGGACCTACAGCCTCACCTGGGCTTCGTGGTATAAAAGTGTCCTCAGGAAAAGCAGAAATGCTTGTTTCTGGGTCAACCTCGCCAGTCCTGAATTTCCCAGGGCTTGATCTCCCCAGTCTGGGAAGCAGGGCCTTGCAAGCCCCTGGTCCCACCTGCGTTCCTGGAAGCTGGGGGGCGTGGGGTGGAGGAGGGTCCCCAGCACTGGAGCCCCTGATGTCCATGAGTCTGCCCTCAGCCGCCCCTTCCTTCTGTAGCCCCAGGGGTCCCAGCCTCTCCCTGCCCCCTCTACCCCTGCTCAGTTCCAAATGGGAGCTCCGCCCAGGGAAGACCTGCTCCCCACCCCAGGGGTGGGCAAAGC
This sequence comes from Vulpes vulpes, assembly GCF_048418805.1. Taxonomy (NCBI): domain Eukaryota; kingdom Metazoa; phylum Chordata; class Mammalia; order Carnivora; family Canidae; genus Vulpes; species Vulpes vulpes. Next base: position 62,522,571 of record NC_132782.1, read on the forward strand.
CTGCTGGCTGGGCTAGGGGCCAGCTGCACCCCTGTGCTGGCATCCTGATGCTCTGCATGGCCCCAGGGGCCACTAGGGATGGACCCACTTGGTGGGTGGAGAGCAGATGCTGGTCCCCTGAGCGGAGGGCAGGAGGCACCAGTGGAGCCCCCAGGATTGCTCAGGACCATGCTGAGAGGGACTTTAAAGTCTTCAGTGCTACTGACCAGGGCAGTTGGCCAGGTAAACCCTAGACCAGAGGCCATGGGGCCCCTCACAGAACTCACCGTGAGGAATGGGGGCTTTCAGGTGCAGCCACACTCGCTACGAATCCAAGGGGCAGTGGGGGAACCTTGCCCCCAGACACTGTGGACTGATGGGACTGTCCTCGAGTGCCCCCGGGAGCTGCGTCTCTGCTGGGAGGCTCCACCCTGTCAGCAGAGCCTGAGAGTTCCTGGGAGGAATGGGAGGGGAGGGGAGGGGATGGCAGTGGGAATAGGGTGGGAATAGGGAAGGGACTGCAGGAGGTCCTTCTGATTTGGGAGGAAACCTAGGGTGTGGTCCTAGGCAGGGGATGATGGGCGGGGACAGGTGAACCAGAGGACCCCAAGCTGGCATTAGGATTTGCCCCATCCCTCTCCCAAACTCCCACCACCTGGCCACAGGCTTTCTGGGCGCATCTCCCGGCCACTTCGCTTTGGGAGGTTCTTCCCTGTGAGCTCAGATAACTCTGTCCTTCCATGCCTTGGCCATGGTGGCTCCGCACTGGCTCCCTGGGGCCATGTCTGGTTCCCCACCCCCTTGCAGAGGGCAGGCTCCGGGTGGCTGGCCTGCCACAGATCTACACACTTGCAGCCTTAAGTACAACAGCCAATGGGCAATGAGCTCCAGGCACCCCACCCCACCCCCGCCCCCAAGGCCCCATCCTTGCTACTGCACAGGCCTGTGTGTGGGATCCCTGTCTCCCCTGCTGACAGGGGTGTGCCTATGGGCTGGGTATTCCCCAGGGTTGGGGAAGAGGTGGCAAGGGTCATGTGGGCAGAGCCTTCCAGGCCTCAAAGGGGCCTGGGTGTGGGTCGAGGGTGCAGGCCCCTGACAAGGAGGGCCCTCAGGAGCATGGGTCCCAGGTGGCTCCACTCCTGGGGTCATGACCTCCAGACCCCGGACAAGCCGTCCCTGCCCCTGGGCGTCTCCTCTGGCCACCCCTGCCGGTACAGTGGGGGCCCTCCGTGTGCGGACTGGGACCCCTCAGACCAGAGAAGCAACTTGAAGGGAGGACAGTGGGTGGCCCAGGCCCAGCGGGGGCAGTTTGTCCATATACAAGATGGCTCTGCAGCATCTGGGTGACTTCTCCTTGGCTTGGGTGTCTCACCACTGTCCTGTCTGGTCTGGACGGCAGGCAGGAGGTGGGAAGGCCCTGGGGTGGGGGGTGGGCAGTCGTCCTCACCTGCTTTTAGGGAACTGAGGAAAGGGGCTGTGGAGGGACCAGGCCCAGCAGCGGGCATCTGGGGAAGGTGGCATGTGCCCCTGGAGGCCGGCCCCACAGCACGTGTGCTCCTTGTCCCGCATGCAAGCCCAGGGACCAGTTCCGGATCCAGCAACCCAAAACCCAACCTGCCCTCGCAGCCCACCGAGGCTTTGTGATACGCCCACCCCCTATTAACACAGTTAGGGCTCCCGGGAGTCTGCGGAGCCTCGCGGATACTTGTCTGGCCGGGAACCCGCTTTGCGGGCAGAAGGCCTGCGCACCCCTGCCCTGCTTCCCAGCTCCTCAGAGAGAACAGGACCGCCGCGTGCCTCTGGGCCTGTCTCCCGCGGGCGCCGTCCTCCCCTCCCGCCCCCCTTCTGCCTCCGCATATGTGTGCACCGGTGCCGGCGCCTGGGCAGTCGCGGGAGGCCCGTCTCCTGGGACCTTTGGAACCACATCCAGGCACCACGGTACCTGCTGGCCACGCTCCTTCCTCCTTCCCCGCTTCCTGCACCTCTACCCGTGGGAGGGAGTCTCTGGGTTTTAGAAAGAAAGCCGGGCCTTCCTGGGCCTTGATCTGCAAAGAGCACTTGGTGTTGCTTGAGAACACGCTCCTCCCTGGGAAGGACAAGGGGCCGAGGTCCCGTTGGCTTGGGTGGACCCACCCGCCCCCACGGCTGGGACTCACTCTGGGGGTTGTCCTGGTTCCTGTGTGGCCCTCATGGCTCCCCTGCTCCCTGAGGCTGAGCCTGACGCACAGGGACCCGCTGGCCTGGTGGCGCGGAGGAGCTCATGTGAGCCAGGGTGCCAGGAGCACAGGCAGTGCAGACGCTTCCCCGAAGAGGGGCTGCCCAGGTGGGGTTTCAGAGCTTGAATAGGAGTCTCCTGCTGGAGACGGAGCCTGGTATCATGAGGAAAGGGGATGCAATTGAAGGATGTTTGCAAACTCTGTGCCAGAATGGACTTGTTTTCTTGGTGGTTTTGCTCAAAAGTTTTCAAATCCAGCCCTGAAGGAGATTAGGGAGGCAAGTCTTTTCTCACTTCCACATTCCTCGCTGACACGGCGACTCAGTGAGCAGGTGCTGGTGGGATGGAGGGGCCCGGGCTGCACCCCCACCCCCAGGGACTCTGGCTGGTGGCTCTTCCTTCCCTGGTACCCGAGCTTGCTCTCCTGTCACGGTCACTCCAGCTTCACACCCCCTCACACCACACCCTGTGCATTCCTGAACACTGACCCCAGCCTCCAGAGCCTATCCCTGGAAAACCCCACAGACAGAAAGGCAGGCGGACACATGGAGGGACGGAAAAGAGAGGGCTTTTGTTCTCACGCTCATACACACACACACATAGTCACACACCCAGGGATGCTCGCACAGACATACCCGTACAGGCACACGCACCCATGCACAGGTACACACAGACGCTCAGACCCCTGTGCCTGGACACACGCACACACCTGCACCTGCAATGCCCCCTCCTGATCCCCACCCCGACCTCTAGACCAGGGTCTGAGCCCCCCTGATCCGGAGAGCGGCACACACGGACATGATGGTCGCTCGTGGAGGTGTGGGCGTGGGAGGGACGGGGTGGAAGTGAAGGAGGAGGAGACGGTGTGGCTCCGGGCCAGGGGCTGGGAGAACAGGGGGAGAAAGGGCCCAGGGGCAGGGGATGGGGTTCAGAGTAGGCTGGGCTGCCCTGTGTGGCCCTCGTGGGCAGACCCCTGGCCCAGCAGGGTGAGGAGCAGTGGGCAGAAGGGCAGGGACCGGCACCCCGCAGGCTCACCGCTGGCCCTCACCCCCATCAGCAGGGCCCGAGGGGCGCCCGGCGAGAAAGCATCCCAGGTCAGTGGTCTCGGCCCACGGGGGTCCAGGGAGCCAGCGCCCACGGCCAGCACATGAGCACCCAGATCCACCGGTCTGTCCCGAGGCAGTAAGCATGTCAGGTCTCAGCAGCAGGGCTGCATCCTGGCCCCGCGCTCCCAGCCTCCTGGAACCTCTGCGGGGTCACGCTCGGCACTGTGGTGCACGGCCACGCCCGGAGAGCCTCATTGGTTTCTTGGTGGCCCTGAAGCCAGGAGGGCCCGTGATACCACCAGGGTCCTGGTGACCCCGCGCTGATGGTGAAGCCTGTCCCACGGCCCCCGGGAGTGGTCCCCGCATCCTGTCGTGTGCTCACGGCCCCTGGCCAGGGCCATGAGAGGTCCTTCTCAGTGCGTCCTGGCTGGCTTCCCAAGGCTCAGGTGGACAGCCCCTGGTGCACGAGCTGGACGGCCTCTGGACCCCGGGCTCCCGTGACCCCTCCCCTATGACCCTTCCAGACCTCCGAATGGAGGCGGTCCTGCCCCCTGTACTCCGCCCAGCACAGGGACACCTCCGCTAATTCCCAAGAGCTGCTGTGCACGACACACGGATGCCACCGTCGGGGCGCGGTGCAAGGTAGCTCCATGTGAAATGGTGCCTGTAGCCATCAGGGCGCTGGCCTCCTCTGTGGTGAGGTCAGCACAGCTGGTGTCACCATTCTGCGAGTGTTTCGACAAACACCTGTGTCCCCAGAGGTGGCCTTTGCCCTCCCGGGTGCTGTCCCCTGTCCACACAACTGCCGTCTTCCCACCCAGGGGCCTTTATGATTCCATTCCTCATCCTGCTGGTCGTGGAGGGCATCCCCCTGCTGCACCTGGAGTTCGCCATCGGGCAGAGGCTGCGGAAGGGGAGCGTGGGCGTCTGGAGCTCCATCCACCCGGCCCTGAAGGGTGTAGGTGCGTGTCCTAACCTGGCGGGAGCCTGGGTTGCCAGGGTTGCCAGAGCAGCCCACAAGTGCCCCCTTCTTCCTTCTCTGTTCTCTCTGAACCCCCTGAGTTCAGCCAGGGGTGGGGCCCAGGGCTCTACCCCCCAGGCCTGTGCGAGCCCTTTCTTAGGATCTCAGGGACCATCGGCCGCTGGTCCGGGCCCGGTCACTGCCAGCCACCAGGGACCTGCAGGGCAGCAGAGGCGGTCCTGAGTCCCAGGTGCCCGGTGGATGGGAGGGCATAGACACACCGGGAGAGCAGGACCCCTGCTCCAGACAGACCGGGAGGGGCACTGACCACTGAGGTTCCTTCCCAGTGTTGACCCCTCCCCAGCACTGACCCCCTCACCCCAGAGCTGACCCCTCGCCTCAGCAGTGTCCCCCACTCCTGAGCAGTGACGGTCTGGCTCCCCCAGGCATCGCCTCCATGTTTGTGTCCTTCATGGTGGGCCTCTACTACAACACCATCATCGCCTGGGTCATGTGGTATTTCTTCAACTCCTTTGAGGACCCTCTGCCCTGGAGTGAGTGCCCGCTCAATGCCAACCGGACAGGTGAGGCCTTGGCGTGGCCGGGGGCCGGGGGGGCTAGGGATCCACACGGGCTGTGCAGGCTGACTGTCCACAAATAGCTGCCCTCTGATTTTCCAAATTCCGGATGATGGTAGCTCGGGTTTGGAGAAAACAGCACAGATAAGACAACAGGGCATTAAAAGCAGTCACAGTGAGGGCGGAAAGCCCTTAGAGATGCTGGCTTCCCTCCCAGGACGGTGGCCGCCCGGTGCTACTGACGGACGGAGAGGGAGGGGAAGGGGAGGGGGCCCCACCCGCTGGGCCTCCAGGTCCTGTGCAGGGCTTCTGGGGAGCTGCTCCTGACCCTCTGGGGCAGCATCTTGCTCCCCGCCCACCCCTTGCCTTCCTCACCCTCTGCTTGGCTGGGCATCAGGGTGTGGACGTGGTGACGGTCCAACAGCAGAGTGGCCAGTGTGGTTTGCTGCAGGATCCCCCCAGACATGCCGGGTCAGGGCCGGCCACATGGGCCCCTCGGGGTCAGCAGGGGACAGAACCCTCTGCCCTTGGGGACCATTCCGGGCACCACCCCCTCTCTGAGGACGGCATGGGGGCCTGTCAGGACTAGATTGCTTCCCCTTGGCAGGGTGTCAGGCTGCCTGGAAGGGCCCCCAGGGCCCCGGGGCCCACATGAGGAGGACACGGGAGGTTGAACACCATTCCTGGGGGTGGGAGTGGGCCCCTGCTAAGTCTGGGGTCCCTTGTGAGAACTGTGGCAGGGGCAAGAGGAAGAAGGCAGGCAGTCGAGGCCTGCGGTGCATGCCCCACCTGTACACAGGTGTGTGGGTATGCATGTGCACGTGAGTGCACACGTGCACTTGAGTCATGTTTGTGTGCAGGTACACTCATATCCATGTGCATGTGCACCATGCGTGGGCATGCTTATGTGCATGTGTGTGTGCACCGGTGCAGCTGTGCACGAGCATGTGTGTGCACACCCATGTACATGCACCACATCCCTGTTGTCGACGTGTCAAAAGCACAGCCCGTGTGTCCTGTGGCTTGGGCCCCGGGCTCTCGTTCCCCCACCTTGCTCACACTGTGCGACCCAATCTGACGTGTGCGGATGCCCACCTGCAGGCTATGTGGACGAGTGTGCCCGCAGCTCCTCCGTGGACTACTTCTGGTACCGGGAGACCCTCAACATCTCCACCTCCATCAGCGACTCCGGCTCTATACAGTGGTGGATCCTGCTCTGTCTCACCTGTGCCTGGAGCGTCCTCTACGTGTGCACCATTCGCGGCATTGAGACCACTGGGAAGGTGCTGGCGGGGGTGGCAGTACCTGGGCCGCCGGGCCCTCAGCCAGCTGTGAGGGGCACGACCCCGCCTGCCCTTGGTCCCACACCTGCTGTGTCCACAGGCCGTGTACATCACCTCAACGCTGCCCTACATCGTCCTAACCATCTTCCTCATCCGGGGCCTGACGCTGAAGGGAGCCACCAATGGCATCGTGTTCCTCTTCACGCCCAACGTGAGTCTCCCGAGGTTGCCCCGGGGTGGGAGGGCACAGGAGAGGCCAGGTAGGGGACGGCCAACCCTGGGCCCCTGGGAGTCTGTGCACCCGACCTGCTGGCTGGACTATGGCCATGTGCACAGAGGGTGGCCATCACCAGGACATGCGTCAGCGGCCGTCACCGGGCTGTGTGTCCCCACCCCACCCCACCCTACCCCCGTCCTAGAGAGCGCTGCTGAGGTCTCTGTCTGGCTGCAGGTCACAGAGCTGGCCAACCCGGTCACCTGGCTGGACGCGGGGGCCCAGGTCTTCTACTCCTTCTCACTGGCCTTCGGGGGCCTCATCTCCTTCTCCAGCTACAACTCCGTGCAGTGAGTGTGGGGCCACGTGCCTCAGCCTCCCTACCGCGAGGGGTGGATGGATGATGGGTGGCCCTGCTGATGGGCGCAAAGAGGCGGGGTGATGCTTCGGGGGGGCTTTCACGAGCCTCCCACCCCCAGGGAGACCCATTTACAACCTGGCCTGTCCCGGGCACCTCCACCCCAGCGAGAGTGAGCCCTGCTACTCACCCCCCACCCCACCCACCCCCCATGGCACCCCGGCACCCAGGACCCCAGAAGTACCGGCCCTGTCGGCACCCCCCAACCGACACCCACATGGAAGGGGCCAGGGCCTCCGCGCATAGAGTTGGCGGCATTTCATCTCCACAAGCGTTAAGGGGGTGCCTCCTCGTTTCCCACCCAATGCACCAGGACTGTCTTGCTGGGACCCGTGGTCCAGCAGAGAGACAAATGAGCCGTGTGAGCAGACATGGAGGGTGCAGGGCCAGGTGGGGGCTCATCCTCTGGCCGTGGTGCCGGGGGTGGGGGGACGGGAGGCAGCCGAGGATGGACCTGGAGGCAGGTGCTTCCACCTGTGGCCACTCGCCTGCTGAGTGCACGCCAGCTGGTGCTGCTGCTGCCTGCCCGGGGGACCGGCGCCAGCTCTGGGCCCAGACCGCACGGCCGTCCCACGGGAGCCCTCGCCCCCACCCTGCCACAGCTTGTGTCGGGCCGAGCAATATCTGGGTGTGGACGGGCCGCACTGCGTCCTTCCATGACAGACATGTGAGCTGTTTCCACATTCTGCGCACACGCCGCCATGAACATTAGTGTCCGAGCTCTGGTGTGGACCTGCCTTCCCTGCGCCCGGGTGCACGGGGCGGGGCTGCTATGGGATTAGGGGCTTGAGGAGGCACTTTCCACAGAAGCACCCCATTTCATGTCCCCCCAGCCCTGCAGCAGGCCCATTCCCTCCACACCCCTGCCAACACCTGTTGTCCTCCCACTTTCTCATGCCAGCCACCGGAAGCATCGGGAAAGGGGATATTGGCCTCAGCAGGCAGGGTGGCTGGGTGTGTGGAGGTGGAGGTCCAGGTGGAGATGGGGGGTCCTGACTTGGCCTGCCTCCTCGAAGCCTCATGCCAGGGGGAGCAGGGGCTGGACTCAGGGTCTCCAGGGCCAGCACAGCAGGGGCCTGGGGAAGTGACGGGAAGGGCAGAGCAGGGCGGGCCTTGGGCCTGCTGCATCCCCCATGGCTGTGACCTCCTGGCTGAGCCGCTGGAGCCCCGTGCCCGGCCTCGCGGGGGTGCCCCGTGCCTGGCCTCGCGGGGTGCTGACTTGGGCCCGGTGGGCGGCCCTGGCCAGCGGTGACTGGATGCCACTCTCGCGGCAGCAATAACTGTGAGATGGACTCGTTGATCGTGTCCATCATCAACGGCTTCACGTCAGTGTACGCGGCCACCGTGGTCTACTCCATCATCGGCTTCCGTGCCACCGAGCGCTTCGACGACTGTTTCAGCACGTAGGTAGCCTGCCTGCCTTGGGAGCTTGCATGTCACCTCCGGCGAGTCCACCAGGCCTGCAGCCAGCCCCCCTGTCTCCCCAGGAACATCCTGACGCTCATCAATGGGTTTGACCTGCCTGAGGGCAACGTGACACAGGAGAACTTCGCAGAGGTGCAGCGTTGGTACAACAACACCTACCCCGAGGCCTTTGCAAAGCTGAGCTTCCAGACCTGCGACATTAACACGTTCCTCTCAGAGGTCGGTCCTTTGGGTGGCGCTCTTGTGATTCAGGAGTAGGCGGGGGGAGGGGTGAAGGACTCCACTGGGTGGGCGCCAAGCTTCCCTGCAAGCTGAGTTCTGATGGGCCTGGCCCCTCTGTGCCCACTGGGGGTTCCAGGCGCTGCAGAGCCTCGTGTCAAACGCATGCAAACACCCCCACGTCCATGTTTGCTGTGACTCCCCCAAGTCATCAGAGCCATGCCCTCAACCTCGTGTCGCCATGCTGGCACGCATTATGTCAGGCTGGCAGACATTTCTCAGCTGCCATGGCGCAGGTCACCTTGTAGCTGCAAATCGTCCTCTGATGCACGAACATTTCTGAATGCCAAGTGTCACGATCAGAGATGTTGCCTACTGTTAAGATTTACGGCCAACATCTACTAATGTTCATCTTGCACTTTTCTTATTTGGAGCCATACAATATTTGGGGAGGACAAGTTGCACATTTTCAGGGCCTGGCACGGTGGCCCAGGGACACGTGGTACCTGGCCCCGCAGGAGTGAGGTGTGCAGAGAGTGAGCCCCACCAGCAGAGCAGGGGCACCAGAGGGTCCCCTTGCCCAGTCTGTCCCCCATGGTGCAGCGCAGGACAAGGGGCAGGGTGGCCCCAGGGTAACACAGACTCTGAATTCCTGCTCTTCTGGAAGCGAGCTAACGGAGGGTCAGGCACGCAGGGCATGTCCCAGGCCACCAGGCAGGTGCTTCTGGCACCAGCAAATGGAGAGTTTGTGTCCCTGGGTTGGCCGGCCCCGCCTGGTCACCACAAGGTGCCCCTCTCGCTCCTCCTCCGTCCACATGGGCGTGTGCAGCTCCTCTGTGTGGATGCGCCGATGCACTGATGCCGTTCACGACAGCCTCCTCTTAAGTTCCTTGCTCTCTCACTGCCCCCCCGGGAAGCGTTTGTGTGCAGAAGGCAGAGCCCATCTCCCCGCAAACTCCTGTAAATGCTGTGACGTTGCTTTGGGATCCCTGACTTCTGAGCGGGTCCCCGGGACTGGGGTTGATGCCCCACAGGGAGCGCTGGGCCTGGGGGCCCTGACTTAGCCCCTCAGCCCAGTGGCGGGAACAGTGGAAGGGAGGGGCTACAGCAGAGGCCTCGCCGACCCTGCTGACCTGGTGCCTCTGTAGCTGCCAGCCCGTGGGAGCACACATCCCCCCGCGGCCGCTCCGGCGGGCCCACTGGGCTCAGGACCAGGGCATCCACTCTGGGCCCTGGCTCAGGTCTCACTGGGGTCACCCTGAGCTCCGAGCCCAGCCGTCAGCGAGCAGACGATGTCCCTGTCTGTTGCATGTCTGTCTGGGCAGCTTGGGGCTCCGACTGTCCCCGAACAGTGAGATCCACTTCCTGGCTGTCAAACCAGTTCAGCTTTTAAAACTACAGTCGAGCCTAACAGAGAATTCTGGTTATTTCCTCAAATGGCTCAGCTCGGCGCTGTCCTTGCAGGGTGGGGGTTCGGCAGGGGGAGGGGGTGGCGCCAGTGAGGGGTGGGGAAGGAGCAGGCCCTCGGGGACGTGTGCCCTTGTGACGCACCTGCCTCCAACCCTGCAGGGTGTGGAGGGCACGGGGCTGGCCTTCATCGTCTTCACAGAGGCCATCACCAGGATGCCCGTGTCCCCGCTGTGGTCCGTTCTCTTCTTCATCATGCTCTTCTGCCTCGGCCTGTCATCCATGTTTGGGAACATGGAGGGCGTGGTCGTGCCCCTGCAGGACCTCAAGATCATCCCTAAAAAGTGGCCCAAAGAGCTGCTCACAGGTGTGTGGGGCCAGGGCCGCGAGGACCGCCTCCGGGTGTGGCTACGGTGGGGACGCAGGGCCTGGCTGGGCAGCGGCCGTGTTCTCTGACCCGCAGGCCTCATCTGCCTGGGGACCTACCTAATCGCCTTCATCTTCACGCTGAACTCTGGCCAGTACTGGCTGTCCCTGCTGGACAGCTACGCCGGCTCCATCCCCCTGCTCATCATCGCCTTCTGCGAGATGTTTGCAGTCGTCTACGTGTACGGCATTGACAGGTAGGAGGGAGGCCATGGTGACAGGAGGTTCCCGCCAGGGTGAGTGGGGCAGGGCGAGGCAGGTGCACCGTGGTCCGTGGTGCAGGGCTGAACGTGGCTGAGGGCGGAGCAGACGTGCCACGGACAGATGCCCACCAGATGCCAGAGCAATCCACACGGTGCTCCCCCCAGCTTCCAGAAGCTTCCAGACCCTGCAGAGATGAGCACTTGCAGGCTATGCAATCTGGGGGTGGGAGGAGAGGAAACAGCAACCACAAAGGAAAACACAGACCCTTGGGTCTGACCAGGTGATTTAGAACATTCATAACCCAAGTGTCAGAAGCAAAGCTGCACCATGTGGGCGTGAAACCTGGCCCCTGGGCTCTTGCTAGGAGCTGGGCTCCCAGGGCCTCAGACACCGCCTGCCTGCGTCTGTCACCGTGAAACACGCACCAGCCCTTGGAGGAGCGCTGACTTGGGATGCCTCCTCCGGACCCGCAAGAGCTCCCTGCATGAGTGCAGGTCTCTGCAGCACACTGCAAGCTGGGGGCGGTGGGAGCAAGGAGCCCTTGCAGACCAGCTGTCACCACGCCAGCAACATGGAGAAAGACGGTTGCTGTGCACCAAGCCACCAGTTCTGACACGGGCTTGTGACTGTCCCAGTGAGGGCTCGGCCATCTGTGACCACCCCGGGACAGTTTGAAGCCAGATGCTGGTGGGGATATCATGCCACGTGCTACAAGGAGGACAAGTCCTGGGCATAGGGCACAACATGGCCCTCTCTGGCCCTGCTGGGTCCAGCCTGCGGACAAGGCCTGGGTGTCAGTACCTTCCCACAAGTGTCCTCTGGGTTCTCTGTGGTCCTGGGCAGCTCATGGCCATGGTCTGCATGCTCCATGCCAACTTCTACAGACAGTGGACTGTGGTGCAGGAGACAGTCCAGCCCGAACGGGCAGGAGATGATGGAGCTGTCCAGGGTCAGGGCCCTCCGTCCCCAGGAGCACTGACCCCAGCTCTGCGTGATGCCCGCCCAGAACCCCATGTGGCAAGTTTATGGGCTGGAGCCCTGGGCAGTGGCCCCTCGGGGCAGCAGAGGGCCCGCAGACCCCCAGAGGTGGCTGCTGGTGCACCAACGGGGTTCTTGTAGAGGCTGTGGCACTGCAGATGGTGTGTCTGGGCTGGACAGGCCGGACACCCTGCCTCGACGGGACCACAGGCCTGTCGCTGTCCCCCGGTGATGGCTTCCTTCCCACTGTGTCCAGGTTCAACAGAGACATCGAGTTTATGATTGGCCACAAGCCCAACATCTTCTGGCAAGTCATGTGGAGAGTGGTCAGCCCGCTGCTCATGCTGGTCATCTTCCTGTTCTTCTTCGTGGTCAAGGTCAAAGAGGAGCTGATATACAGCATCTGGGACCCCTCCTATGTGAGTTGTGGGGCTGTGGGCTGGGGTGATGGGCTGTGGGGGAGGAGCTGCAGAGAAGGGGCAGCGGGGGTCCTGTGCCCTGGGGGGCCAAGAGGTGACCCATGGGGGAGGGGCGTCTGCCCCAGCGAGACCCTGCTGGCTGGACACACGGCCTCCCACCACTGCCCTCTCCCCAGGAGGAATTTCCCAAATCCCAGAAGGTCCCGTACCCGGGCTGGGTATACGCCGTGGTGGTCATCGTGGCTGGGGTGCCCTGCCTGGTCATCCCCGGCTTTGCCATCTACAAGCTCATCAGGAACCGCTGCCAGGGGTCAGGGGACCACCAGGGGCTGGTCAGCGGGCCGTCCACGGCCTCCATCAACGGGGACCTGAAGTACTGAGCAGCAGGCCCAGCAGATGCAGCTGTTGGTGTCGGGGAGGGTCTGTGAGGGTGTGTGCACATGTGCACACGGGTGTATATATTGTGTAAGTGCATGCATACATGTGTGTCTATACATGTGTGGGTGCGTATGCATGTGTTATGTGCACGTGTGTGTACATGTGTGCATACATATGTGCGTGGGTGTATGTGTGTGAACATGTGAGCATATATGTGTGTGTGCATGTGCACAAGTGTGTGTGTCATGTCTCAGTATGTGTATATATGTGCACGAGTACATGGTGGGCATGGCTATGATATGTGTGTGTGTTGTATACATGTGCTGGGCATGTGCGTGCATACATGTGTGTATATGTGCATACACAGCCATGCGTCCATGTGTGCACACCTGTACATGTGCACACATGCCTGCCACACAGGGCCTGGTGCCCGCTCACTGGCCCTGGTCACGAATGTGGTGGGGCAGGTGCTGCCATCCAGGGCCAACCCTGCTTGGGTCCTGCGCACCCACACACGCTCCAAGCATGCGCTCGAGGCTGCAGTGCCTGGGGAGGCCGCGCCCTAGGTGCTCGCCCCATAGGAGACGGGAGCCTGATGCTCCATTGGCCCCTCAGAACCAGGCTCTTTGCTGCTTCCCCTCCCCCTTGCTATGGACCCTTGACCAGGTAGCTCACGGGAAAGCGGGGCACGGGCGCCCCACCATGAGGACTGCCCTTCTCAAGCCCCAGGGCTGTGAGCTCCGGAACAGTTGGCGGGGTCCCTCCGGGGTCCGCCCGCCTGCCCGTCGGGGAAGGGCTCCGGGCCTTGGCAGGACGCTGGCTCAGTGAGGCCGGCCAGTTAATCATTGCACCCAGCTGCGCACGTAGGGGAGCACTCAGACCCAGGTTTTCTCACCAGGGCATTCACTGCATGAATTTTTAGCCAGGTGCTGGAAAAGATGGGTTATAGGGTAACTCGGCCACAGCCACCACGGAGGACAGGCCACGTGTCCCCAGCGCAGCAGGGCCAGGGAAGCCCATCAGCTCGGCGCCCCTCAGTGAAGGCTGGCACCGGCTCTTCCCTCCCCATCATGGGAAGGCCTGTTTTCTGGGATTTGACAGCTGATCTCGGCCAAAGTCACTTGGCACATGGGGTGGTTTTTTTAATGACCTCACCTTCACTCTCCATGGAAAAATCTGGAAGTTTAAGTTAAGCTGGACTTTCTGAGAATCCCCTCGGCAAGGGTGAGGACCTGAGTGGAGGGTGGGTCTTGGAGCAATGTCCCCCCTACTTGGATGCCGCAGTGCCCTGTCCCCATCCCACTGCCTTCCATCCTGTGGTGATGTGATCTGCAGAGACCTCAGGGAGCTCCCAGCACCCCACAGGGCCATGATGGCGTGTGCCTGCCCGGGAGCCCCTATCTGCATCACTACAGCCTCTGCCCTCCTCTCCCCAAAGCACCCCCACAGACAGAACAGGACTGGCACCCTGTGGACACGTTGCCCTCCCAGTCACGTGTAGAGGAGCCTGAGGTGTGTGACCCGGGGGCTCAGTCAGTCCCTCTGTCCCCCCATGAGCACCTGTTTCACAAGCCTGCTGTATTTGTGGGTGTAATGTGTACTTGTCTAAATAAATCACTGTTTCATAGGCTTGGCCTAAATGTTGTCTAAATGCAGAGGGACGCGTGAACAGCAGGGCCCTGGTCGCTCAGGGCAGTGTGGGACTGTTGCTCTGGTCGGGGGAAGGGGGGTTCCCTCTGCAGAAGTCGTGACATGAGGTTGCTATGTCCAAGGAGCCCTGGGTGTGGCCTGAGGCCCCACAACAAGCAGGCGGTGGGTGGGCCTTGGGCTTGGGCTGTGTGCTCTGGTGAGGTCAGGTCGTCTGGTCTGGGGGCTGCAACTCTGCCCTCCATTTGTCACATTCCTGTCTCACCCAAGAAAGAATCACTGGAGTTGTGTCCACCAGGGCCCCCGCGTCTGGGACCCATGTGTTTGGGCCTGTGTAAGACCAGCATCCTGGGAAGTCGGAATTTCACATCCAGGCCCCCAGGCTGTCCTAGAAGCATCCCCTGGGCGTCAACAGGTACAGGAGGCCCCCTGGGTGGCCCAGGCTGAGTCCACTCATCAGTCCATCATGCTCCAACCCACCGAAGGAGGACCCCACGCGAAGGGGACATGCACACATCCCCTGGCCTGGCTGAGTCCAACCCTCCCTGTGGCCAAGGGTCTCTTGCTGTCCACCTGCTGCCAGAGGGTGCCAGTGGGTACTGGGAGGAAAAGAAGAAGCCTCTCCCACCCCTGCCCCTGCCCCTGCCTCCTGCCCCACCAGGAGCCCCTCTGGAACACAGGCCCCCCCACCCTTCCCCCTAAGCTGTGTCCCTGCAGGTAATGGGTGTTGGCGGGGGCCTGGGCCGGGTGTGGCCACCACAGGAGCCTGGGGATGCAGGACTGAGTGGAGCTCCTGCAGTGTGCATGGACATCCCCAGAAGAGGGACATATGCCACCAGCCAGAAGGTTTACACTCAACGTCTGAGAAACAAATGTCGCTTAGAAATGAACACAGCGCATCACACCACACAGACCCCTCCCTGGACGCTCATCCCACGTGAGCACGAGGACACGGCCTTGCCGCTCTTCTGTGCGTGGTGACACACAGCGCACCTGCACAGCTGGGGCTCGGCACCCCGGACAGGTCCCTGGAGGACACCAAGAGAAGCAGGCCCACCCAAGGTCACACACTGGGGACTCTGCTTCTCTGACATTCCAGACATGACGAAATGGCAGCAACAGAAACTGATGGCAGGTGGGCAGAGGTGCAGGAGGCGTGGGTGTGGCCATAAGGGGACGGGGGATCCTCCCCGTGATGGACATGTGTCAAACTGACCTGTCCACATCAACACCGCAGCTGTGACATGGACAAGATGTGTGTGAAAGGCCACCACCGGGGGACATGGGGAGAGGATACGTGGGTTCAGGCTCAGGATGTTCCTCATGGCCATGAGTGAGTCTACAACTGTCTCAGAATCAAAAGGTTGATGAGAAAGTCAATGCTTTTGATAAAACAACTCAATGCGCCCCAGTCTGGGGTGTCCTGGTGCATCCCCGACAGGGAACAGGAAGTCCTCACTGCACGCGGCTCTCAAGGGGGTGGCCGTCTGCCTCGGGCATGAAAGGAGGTGCAGGCCCGGGGGGGTGTGGGGTCAGGAAGCGACCGCCCGCGTTCCAGCAAGAGCCTGGTCTGGGTTACCAATTAACTGGCTCCACTGGTTTTCCTTTAAATAACGACAACGTACACGGAAGGGGGACCACTCGGGGCTCCCAAACCTCAGCGAAGGTCCCGGAGGGTCCCTGGAGCCCAGGCAGGAGCGAGTCACAGGCATGGCGTGCACTGTGGGGCCGGAGCCCCTGGGCGACGGTGGCGGGTCCAAGAGGCCCAAGTGGGACAACAAGCTGCAGTACCTTCTGAGCTGCATTGGGTTTGCCGTGGGCCTGGGCAACATCTGGAGGTTCCCGTACCTCTGCCAGACCTACGGGGGAGGTGAGCCGTCACCACGGGCTGGGGCACGGGTTGGCGTCTGGGGGACACACCGATTCTCCGTGGCCCAGGCACCTGTCCACTTGAAGTCCAGGCGGGGGGCATCCCGGCCTTCTGGGGCTCAGGGGACTTTCCAAACTGCACTTGGACTCAGCTCACTTTAGGTTTGCAGGGCACACAGGCCGGGCCACCTGCTCCCCAGTGTCCCTTCACAAGAGTCCATGGTGGTGCCAGCAAGCCTGCCCGCCCAACACCCGCTGCCCCACGGTACGTCCCCTGGGCTGGATTGGTCCTTTTCTGGGGTTGATCGGTGGGTCCCATGGGGTCTCCCTGTCAGGTCAACTTGCCTTCTAGCCTCTCTGTAGCCATGAGACTTGAGGGCCCCCTGAAAGTCCCAGGGGCAGTCTTCCTGCATCCACCAGGCCTCTGGCCGGAATGTGCATACGGTTTCCTTTGGGGGGGGGGGGTGGTGCGGCCCCACCGGGCACTGGTCAGAAATGGAAGCCTGTACGTGTGTGAGCTGCCCGCCACCTTCTCTGAAGGGGAGCCATCCTCCCCCTTCCAGGGCATGCAGTGGCCCTCCTGGTAGTGGCATGTGGGCAGTGGTCAGGCTGTGTTGGGGGAACACAGGCTGGGGACTTCGGGGGCATGTAGCCCGACCACCGTGGAGCAGACCAGGCGAGAGCACTGGAAGGTGCAGCTTCCCTGTTTGCAACAACACTGCTTCTTGAAAGTTTACTGTTGTTTTCCCGATCTTGAGAAGTTGGAGAAATGTGTCTTGGAACTGCTGCCCTAGAGGCATCAGAGCCACTCTGGGGCCAGGGGCTGGGCGGGCACCATGGGCTGTGGTCACCTGAGAATGCGAATCTCCGAGGCACACCACACCCCAGGCACCAGACAGAAGACCCAGATCACTCCCCGTGCTGCCCCCGGCATCAGGAGAGGCACGTCTGGGGGCGAAGCAGTGACCCCCATGCCAGTGGTCACTCCAGGTCAGTAAATGCCGCATTGACCAGAACCGGGTGGCCACTGCTCAGCACTGCGACTTGCTGGGACCTTCCTGGGACCGACCATTCCGGAACCCTCGTCGCCGTGGGCCGTGTGTGGGCACTGCCTGCCCGAGGGCCCTGGGGGCCAGGGTCAACCCGTCACGCCTGCGCTCAGGGCTTTGCGGGCCCTGCTGTTTAAACTCTTCTTGTAGGCCCTATTTCCGGGTGTGAGAGCCTTAGTGCAACATCATAAATACTCAAGTTTCAGAACTCACACTTGTCCTAGACAAGCACCTCCTCACGCGTGAAAATGACTTTTGGTCTCACTGCCCATGACCGACCGTTTTGATAAGAGGATGCAAGCAACAAGCAGATAACCCACCGCATCTTTATTCTGCACCAACTCGGGACCCCTGAGGGTGACTACTTCCTGCCTCCCTAGTGATTATTCGACTCTTAAGGAATGAGACTTAAAAGGCACCCCCGTGTCAGAGCCGGGAAACACTCAGGCGGCCCTTCAGGGGGGTCTGCTGCGGCTTCGGGTGAGCCGTCAGCGCCTGCGGTCGGGGCCGTGGACCCCAGGGCCTCCAGCACCTGCGGGGTCGAGGTTCCTGCCCGCGTCCACGGCAGGGCAGGCGGGGCACCCGTAAGTGGCCCCCGACGCCTGCACTGCCATGTTCTGACCTCAGTGTCCGTGGGCCCCACGGACGCAGCGGATTTGTGCAGGGAAAGGCACGTGGACGCCGTTACTGTGGTCTGACCGCAAATCCAGACGTCCGGCGGGGTGGGGCCTCTCACTCGTGGGCTGTGTCGTTCTGCATTGGCCGCGGCTGCCACACGGACGTCACAGCCAGGCTGTTGATCTCCACGGGAGACTCCCGGGGCTTTGCAGGCTTCGTGTCGGGTGTCTAGATCATCTGGGAGGCGCAGCCACCCTGGCAACTCCGGGTCGCCCCACCCGCAGAGACGGCTGGTTGCTCTCTGTCCTCTTTTGGGCTTCGGGACCATCTCGCTGATTCTCAGCAGCACCAGGTGTGCAGCAGACCCCGTCAGACCGGGCTTCTTGTCCTTGGCATCTTCTCAGTGGTCAGGACCCCGAACACGGCCTCCCACAGCCTGGGGCCGGCAGAGCGCAGGGTACTCACAGATCCACCGCGTGGGCATGCGCGCCGCGATCTGCACCCCTGCTCCATAGTCGGGCTGAGGGCAGGGCCAGAAGCAACACCTCTCGGCGTCTGACGCTGCATGTGGGAGGGTTTTGCCCACCCTGAGCCATCCCCCCAAGCCCAGCGCATGTTCCATCTGACCTTGCCAACCCTGCAGGTGAAGGCTGGCCCTCTTGCTGCCCCCACGGCAGGATCCAGTGTCGAGAAATGTTTCCCCGGATCCCCACTCCACTCCTCAGGCTCAGACACTTCTTAGCACGGCTCACAGCGAGGAGCCTACGTAGGTACCGGGACCTGGCGTCATAAAGAATATACAGCTCCAGGGCAGCCAGGGGTGGCCGTGGGAGCCACTCTGCCCTCCTGCGTGCTCATGGCTCCTGCGGAGCTTCCGTCCTGGATGCACGGCTCGTGGCATCACCAGCCTGGGAGAAATGCAGCCTCCGGGCCTCTCCCCAGCCCAGGGGCCGCGTGGGGCTCGCAGTTCCACCTCTCTAATCACGTGCCTGGGTCCTCCCGCAACCAGTGGCCCTCCTCCAAACTGGCTTGGTTTTTACCCAGGTCATGGTCCACACACTTTGGGGCTAGGGCTAAAATGCACCTAACACGCAGCGGCCGATGCTCTAGACCATGTGGCTTCTGTTTAAACCGCAGGGCTGCTTCCCCTTCTCTTGGCCTCGAGGAGTGGCAGGCTCGGCCACACCAGCTCAGTGACAGAGAAACCCCCATCTGCTCCTCTGGACTGCCCCTCTGGGTGCTCCCTGCCACGCTGACCTCAGCCAGCCCCTGGGGCCCCGCCTGGGCTCCTGCCCCGTCCTGCAGGCTGTGACCCTCCCCACAGTGCAGGGGATCCGTGGGTCCGACTTGGAGCCTGCATGCCTGTTCCAGACAGTGGGTCAAGTACCCAGGACCCAGAACCCCTGCCTGACAGGCAGGCACCCACACCCAGGCCGGTCCTCACCCTGCCACAGGTGTGTGCCCGAGGTCCAAGGGAGGCTGGGAGTCCACGCACCTGCAGAGGACCGATGACACAGTGTGGGAAGGGTGTGGGAAGGGCAGGCTAGGAGGCCTCCTACACTTGGGCCCTGGACCCCTGGCCTGTGAATGACCCATCTCCCTCCCAGGAGTGCCCTGAAGTGGTCCAGGCTATATCCGCCCCCCAGGTCCAAGCCCCTGTTCACAGGCCCCTGGTTGTCCCGGGGGTGTCAGGTGCGCCCACTGAGGCCGAGTCCCCCAAAATTCCACGTTGTTCTCTCATTTTGTGGTTTTGCCACTGCCTAGAAGACACCAACGGGCACTGTTTTGCCCCAAACCCTGGAGTTCCTTGCAGAAGCTAGTGTGGGCTGAGTGGCTACCTCAACTCAGCATCAAAACCTCAGATGGTGATGCAAAACTCAGAGATAGGCTGGCAGCTTGGCTCCCAGAGGCTGGGCCTGTGCTGTGCCAGCCAAGCTGGGAGACACTGGGAGACGCTGGGAGCACCATCAGGGGCCCACACCCATGTTGGTCAGTGCGGTTCCCTGGCCTGGCCGGCCATGCCGTGCAGCTGCAGGGATCAGTCCTGGAGCACCTAAAGGCCAGCGGGCCCATGGACTGCAGTTACCCAGACAAAAATGCAGCTCCTGATTGTATGGGGCCTGGGAGGGTGAGGCCGGTCAGGATGCCCTTCCCTCACAGTATGAGAAACACCCACAAGTCCCGTGGGACGTGGGCATCCACGTGGGACCCCTCAGGGATGTGGGCTCCAAGAGAGGCTGGGCCCCTCAGTCTTCACACCTGTGGCCTCATCTCCTGCTCCCTCCACCGCTGGCTCACTGAGCTGAAGGCTGAGCTCTCCCATCAGGCCCATGAGGCTGGTCAATGTGTGCTCCCTTGAGGGACCATGGAGCCCCCCACCGCACTGTGGCTACGGATGCCCTCCTCCCAGCACCCAGACGGTGGTGCAGAGGGGACACTCACGCTAAGGCACAGAGATGGGTCCCGGCCCCCACTCAGGCACACAACTCGAGAGACCACTTCAAACGTCACTGTCTCCAACATCCCTCTGGGAGCAGAGACCAGCCCCATGTCACAGGAGGGCCCGTAACCGGGGTTTGGCTGCTCCTGTCAGAACAAGGCTGTTCTTTGTTGCATGAAACCTGCCACCGAAGCATCACAAGGTGGGATTTGAACAGCAGCAAACCAGACACTGGATGTGCAGGCTCGTGTCCCCCTCTCAGGGCAGCCGAGGGCACCACTCCCCCAGCCAAGGCCTTACCAGGCAGTCAGTGACCATCTGCTGACCACTGTGTCTCTGCAGGGGCCTTCCTCATTCCCTACCTCATCGCCCTGGTCTTCGAGGGAATCCCGCTCTTCTACGTCGAGCTGGCCATCGGCCAGCGCCTGCGGAGAGGCAGCATCGGGGTGTGGACGGCCATCTCGCCCTACCTGGGTGGAGTGGGTAGGCTGCCTCCCTCTGACCCCTGCCCAGAGCTGTGGGGAGGGTAGAGGTCTGCAGGTCACGTGTGTGCTGCCTGTTAGCTCATTACACCAGCGCACCTGTGGTGGCTTCGGATCTGCTGAAGCGGGGCCGGGACGTATCAGTGCAGGGAGATACGCGTGGCAGCACCCCTGTGGGAGCTAACTGTGGCCGAGCTCTGAGCACACATCCCCTAGGAGGCCCTGTGCAGTTCCCCCAAAGCCCCAGGAGGGACCTGGGTGCCGGGTGCTGCGTGGGGTGGGCTCAGGGTGCAGGAGGAGGCAGCAAGCCCACTCCATGGAGCGGCAAGTTGTCCCAGGTCACCTGGGTGTTTGTCCCCCGGGCACTGAGCCCACATGTCCTGGGAGCTTGAGAATCAGGGCGGCCTGATGGCTGCAGTGCCGTGAGGTGGTGCTGCAGGGAGGGGGTCCGAGCAGTGAGCTGCAAGGTGGTGAGTACAAGGCCGTCCAGGAAGCCAGTGGAGCGGCAGACCTAGCCCAGCTGAGGACAGTGCCATGTGGCAGTGAAAACAATGCGTCTCCTTCGGTGATTGTGGCCTGATGCAGGCCTGTGGTGGGGCGGGAGGGGGAGGCCTGGGAGTGAGGGGGAGGGGGGCGGGGGGCCTGGGGGTGATGGGGAGGGAGAACAGGAGGTCTCGGGGGTGAGGGCGAGTAGGGGGCAGGCTGCTGAGTGTCTGGAGCTCTGTGCACCGGCCGTGCCTCTCCATAGGGCTGGGCTGTGTCACCGTGTCCTTCCTGGTCAGCTTGTACTACAACACTGTCCTGACGTGGGTGCTGTGGTATTTCCTCAACTCTTTCCAGTCCCCGCTCCCCTGGAGCTCCTGTCCACTGGATGTCAACCGCACAGGTAGTGCTCGGGCGGGAGGCTGGGTATCCTGCCCCCTGTGGGCCCTGATGGGCTCCCCCACACATCACCCCTGAAACCCTGTCCTCCTTACCCCACCATTTCTGAGCACTGATGGGCATGGGCCCTGACACCATGTGTGCCCCCAGCCCAGCTGTGTGCACATGTGCCCCTGCCACAGGCTTCAGCCAAGGAGGTCCTCACAGCACATGAAATAGCTATATTTGGCACTGGCTTGTACAACTGTGTTAAGCCTCCTTCCCCTCCTTCCCCTCCCACCTCCCAGCTCAACTAAGTTGAGCTGGGCACATTCTGAAGGAGACCACCCAGGGGCAGGTCTGGGCCTGGACGCTCTCCTCATTGGCCCTCCTGCCCCAGCTGCACACCCTGGACGGCGGCAGGCATGGGTCCCACCTGCTGTGCCTGGCACTCGGGCGGCATCCCTGGGCCAGGTCAGCCACAGGCTGCACTCCTGGTGGAGGTCCACAGAGTCCACACCCAGGACTGAGCCCCGTGAAGCCCCTGATGGGACCCTCCTGGTTCTAGGGTTTGAGTCCGAGTGCCAGGCCAGCAGTACCGTGAGCTACTTCTGGTACCGGCAGACACTGAACATCACAGCTGACATTAGCGACAGCGGCTTCATCCAGGGGCGGCTGCTGGCCTGCTTAGCCGCATCCTGGGCAGTTGTGTACCTGTGTGTCATCAGAGGCATTGAATCCACGGGGAAGGTGAGACCCTTGGGCAGACCCCACTGCCCAGCTCCCTCCAGCTCAGTGTTGGTGACCAGGGTCAGAGGCTCTACTGGGCGGGCACAGGCATGAAGATCATGCACTCTGCAGAGATGGGTACCTCTGCCTGACTACGCTCTGCTCAGATGCCAATGGGGAGGTTTTCTCTGTTCTTTTTCTTTTAACGTGTTTGGGTCTCTTTGTGTAAACTGTGTTCCTTCTACAAGGAACTTTTCTATCCATGCTGGCAGTCCCTGCTCTTGTGTAGCTGTTTAGACCATTTACGTTTAGTGTGACTACTAATCCAGGCTCAGTCTGCCATCCTGTCTCTGTTTCATATGGGTCCCCTCTGTTCCTATTCTCCCAGTTCCTGAGTGTTTCTTGTGACCATGCTCTACATTCTCTGCTGGCTTGTCAGCCATGGCTGTCCTGTCCTCGGGGTTGGGCTAGGGGTGTGGCCATCGGTCCCTCTGGGCGCAATGCTGCCCACAGGATGAGGCAGGAGACTGTCCCTCATGCAACACTGGCTTTCTGTGTTTTCCTGCCCCCAGCATACATTTTCCTGTAACGGGCTGTAAGTGGCAGACATGCTCCTGGAGTGTTTGCTTTAAACAGTTCCCTATCTTTTGAAGAGGCTCCAATGATGAGGAGCAATGTGTCCACAGTTACTCATGTGGCTTCTGTGCAGGGAGGACCAGGGGAGGCCTGGGCTTCTGACTTGAAAGCCTGCCTTCACCCTGCACCCTCTCATCTCCAGGCAAAGACAGGCCCCGTGCCACACACATCCTCCCTTCCAGCGTGTGTGACATGGCTCCATGCGTTTCCAGACCATGGCTCCGACACACGTTTGCAGTCCTTTTGCACAGATCCAGGCGTGTACATGTGCCTGCACATTTACTCAGTTGGTGTGTGAAGGTTATAGTTACATGAGGGTCTTTATACTTGGGAAGACCGGAATCACTGAATTAGACCAAAGCAACCATTAGGCCCAACAGGTCAGCCAAAAATTCCAAATGACCTGTGATGGAAGTCCCTAAATAGGCATCTGCAACTCCCAGTCAATCTGTACTTGGGGGCTTGCAGGGTGGCCATGAGGGAAAAGCATTATCTACGGATTGATTCTATGCAGACACCATGTGTGCAGACCCCTGGCCACATCTGACTGAGGGGACACTGGTCCTATGCTGGGGAGACAGGTGTGGGCAGGTGTGTGGCCCCAAGGCCCCCATGAAGTGGCCAGATGTGGGGAGGAGGAAGGGTGGTGCTGGGGGAGCATGGGTGTGGGTACGAGGGAAGCCCACTGGCCTGGGATGGTCAGCACCCACCACACAGACACAAAGGCATACATGAATCTGCTTGCGATCGTCCCCCGAGCCCCAGACCCTCAGAGCCTGACTGGAGCCCCCTCAGTTCTTGGTGCCCTGCACCCCTGCTCAGCTGGAATCCCACATGGGTGACAGGTCGCTGGCCGCTGAGGCGTTCAGACACACCTGCCTCTTTAAGGTTTTATACGGAGCATATACCAGTGAAAAGTCTAACAATTTGGTCTTTTTTAAAGGCAATTTATTTCACAGCCCTGTTCCCGTACCTGGTCCTGACAATTTTCCTTATCAGAGGACTCACCCTGCCCGGGGCGGTCGAAGGGTTAATCTACTTGTTCACGCCAGATGTAAGTTGGTTTGAAGTCCAGGCTCCAGGCTCCAGGGAAAACATGAGTCAGAGCCACAGCCCAGGCCAGCTTGCTCCATCCCCAGCCATGGGAATGGCCGTGAGACAGAGGCCAGGCCCCACCAGAGGCCGTGTGTGGGTAAGGGCAGGGAGGAGGTGGCATGGGTCTCAGGCAGGAGGCCAGGGTCAGAGGGGGACTTGGTTTGTAACATGCAGCCCACCAGGAGAGGAGCCATAAGACCCAGGGCCCACCCACTGGAGCTCACACCCTTCCTGGACCCTACCACTCTCTCTAGGACCCTACCACCCCCTGGGAGCTTCCAGGGCACCCGGCAGGAGGAAGGGAGCACTGGGTGTCCAGGAGGGTCTGCCTGGGGCCATCCCCAGCCACAGACACCAGGCACCGTGTCCCACCACAGGAGACCTTTCAGGTCACTCAGAGCCAGTGGATCTGAATGAAGCAGAATAAACACACCCAAGTCAAGCTGCTCAGACCCATTTCTCAGCCCCGAGGGGTCAGTCACCCTGAGTGTCCCGCGTGGATGGGAGCCGTGGGTTTGATGCATCACAGAACAGCAAGATCACACTTGCCGTGTGATCTGCTCTTCCGACGGTGCTTCCAAGCTGTTCATACCCCCTCCTGAGCATCGTCCCGAAGGAAGCTTTGGGAATGTTCTGGAGCTGTGGGCTCCACGGTGCATGTGGTCATCTGCTGCACAACAGGATTATGCGTCCTTCCAGGTGCAGATTCTCCAGAACCCCCGAGTGTGGCTGGACGCAGCCACGCAGATCTTCTTCTCACTGTCCCTGGCCTTCGGAGGACACATTGCTTTTGCAAGTTATAACCCACCCAGGTAGGGACAAGGCTTGGGGTAGTTCCTTCCAACTGAGGTGCTGAGCCTCCCGCCCTGAAGCTCCTAGGAGACACTCCTGGGAGATGCTCCTGGGAGAAGCCCAAAGCACTTGCACCGTCATGTCCTGTGTGCAGGAGAGTGACCAGCTGTGAACTTGTGACAGGAACAGATTGTGGGGATCCTACCAATGACTCCGTCATCTCCCCAAGGCTGTGGGGAGGGACCCCAAGACAGCTCCCAGCCTGTTCTGGAGTGGGAGAGCCCAGATAATGCCATCACCGGAGGCTGACACCGACCAGCAGGCCATGTGTGTCATGCACGGGGTCATAAAAGCAGAAATACAGGGTGTTTCAGGCTCCCTGGTCACTTAAGATGGACATGGAGCTCACACCTGCTGTGGGAGCCCCAGGAGTCTCAGGCATAAAGCACCACCTGTTACCAACCAGGCAGCTGCGAGCTCTGGGACCATCTGAACAAACGTGACCCTATGCAGTGGTCAGAACTTATCCCCCTCAGACATGCAGGGGTGGGGTGTGGGGGGTGGGCCCGGGATGCTCCACACGACTGCAACCAAGTGACCACCTCAGCCCACTCCAAGTAGCTTGCAGATCATCTCAGCAAAGCTTACTGTAGGCTCCATGATGCCCTACGCCTTTGCTGCCTGTGTCCAGGCAGGGGTGGAGGCTGACCACCCGCAGTCTCCAGCGGGCAGGGCAAGGAGGGTGTCAGTGGGGAGGGGTGGTCAGGGAGAGGTCAGCAGGGAGGGATGGTCAGGGAGAGATCAACGGGGAGGGATGGTCAGGGAGAGGTGGTCAGGGAGGGGTCAGTGGGGAGGGGACTGTGGAAGGGGATCCAAGGCCATCTTGAGACTACTGGGAGCAGCGCTGGTGCTGGGGGTCTTGGGTGTGGGGCTCGTGTGTGGGGCAGGGTGTCCCGGAAGGGGGCATGGAGGCAGACCTAAGCACAGAGGCGCTATGCATGTGTTTTCCAGGAACAACTGTGAGAAGGACGCAGTGACCATCGCCCTGGTCAACAGCATGACCTCCCTCTATGCCTCCATCGCCGTGTTCTCTGTCTTGGGATTCAAGGCAGCCAACGACCATGGGCGTTGCCTGGACAGGTGAGCACGGTGCCTGGGGCCTGAGGGCGAGCTGTCCACAGAGCATGGCCTCCAGATGATGCCCACAAATCACCTTTTATTTCCTGAGGGGCATGCGGTGGAGTGTCCAGAAGTTCATGTCCACCCGCAGCCCAAATGTGACCTGGTGTCGGCTGGGGGTGGGGATGTCTCTGGTCGCTGCTGGTTAAGAGGAGGTCCTATTGATGAGTGGCCCAATCCAGTGGCTCGTGTCCTTGCGGGAGACCCATGAGGGAGGCCCTGGATGAGGCAGAGGTTGGAAGGATGCGGCCAGGAGCCCAGTGGCGGGAAGCACCATCCCCTGAGCTCATGGGAGCGTGGCCCTGCCCACACTGCACCGTGGACCTCTGGCCCCAGAGCCAGGAGGATGAGTGTCCGTTTGCTCTAAGGTTTTCAGCCATAGTCACCTGCCACGACAGCCTGGGGCTCGGAGGCCATGGGGATGGTGTCAGTGGTGCGGCGCTGCTAAGGCTGTCCATTCTGGCCTGCAAATAGCCTGTCCGAGGTGGTTTGCCAGGCGGCCCCACAGACATGCACAGGCTCACCCCCTATGATGCTGCTGGAGGGCCTGGGCCCAGGGCAGCCCCCGTAGAACGACCGGCCCCCTGTCATGTTGGTGTCTAACAGCCCCAGTGACACCTTCTGTGAGCATGTTTGAGTCGTGCAGAGGGTGGAGGGGCAGTGGAGCGGCTGCACAGAACAGCCTGAGCTTGGGCCCTGGGGCAAGTGCACCCGCTGGAATGTTCCCGAGAGGCTGCAGCACCCACATGGTGAACTGTGAGATGCCCGCTAGGGAGCAGCAGGGGCAGCGCCCAGCTGTGGCCACTGAGCCTTGTGAGCAAGTGTGGCTCACGGCGACAGCAACAACCCAGGCCTACGTGAAGTGCTTCTGCTGCGTCGTCCCCGGGAGTTTCGGCCCGGCCGCCTCACGCGCAGGACCCAGGGCACGTCAGCGCAGTACTCGAGGCACATTTAAGCAGCAAATCACCTGCAAACAGCACAGATCTGCAAACACCGTGGCCTGAACAGACTGTGAGGGTCCCTGTGACAGGAGGAGGTGAATCCGGAGGGCTGAGTGTTGCCCACCAACCCGGGGCAGGCCGCTGACCACGCCAGAAGCACCACAAGTATTGATTTCGAGGTTACAAATCTCTTTCAGCAAGTAGGCAAAGTAACAAGCTCGGGAACGCCCCTGGGCGTGTGTTTGGGCCGCACTCGAACCAGTGAGCATCTGAGGGCGGTGGCAGGCAGATGGGGACCTGGTGCCGCTGATCTGCCCAAAACCCTCCCAGGGCACTGCCGGTGCGCAGTTGAGGAGGCCGGGGCCCACTGCCCACTGTGGGCCTCAGGGGCCGCCCCTCCAGGCGGGGTCCCTTCTGTCCCCGCAGCTGCCCATCCCTCCTGAGGGCCCTGCTGTCCTGCTGGGAGTCTCTGGGGTGCGGGGCGCCCAGCCTAGTGGACACTGGCCTGTCTCTGCAGAAACATCCTCCACCTCATCAATGCGTTCGATTTCCCCGACCAGAGCATCTCCAGGGACGACTACGCAGCCGTCCTCACGCACCTGAATACCTCCCAGCCCGAGAGGGTGGCCAGGCTCCATCTGGAGGCTTGCCACCTGGAAGACTTTCTGGATAAGGTACCCGGGGGGCCTGGCCCTGCTCCCGGCAGCTGCGAATCTCCTCCACGGACCTGGCCCAGGCTGGCCTGGGAGCCGTGAACGATGCCTCTAGGCCCACCGTTAGCCTCAGCTTGGCTGAGCTTCTAGAAAACCTGTGGCCTCAAATGCAATGTATCCCACAGTGCCCTGCCCAGGAGGCTGGGGGGCGGCCTGGCCCGGGAGACCAGGTGTCACCTGTGCACGGGACTGGGGTTGGGGGCAGTGTATGGGTCATGGAGCTGAGCTGTGGCCAGACCAGGTGGTGGCCCCAAGGATATGGGCTGATGCACCTGAGCCCCACCCCCCAGGCATATGGTCACCTGCTGGCCACGTGGCAGCAAAAGGGAAGAGGTTCCTCCTGCTTGGAGGTGCCGCTGTGGCTTGCTGTGTAGCCAAAACAGGCAGGGCTGCCACCCGGCCCTGGGGTGAGCCGGTCACTATGTCATAGCATGGGGCACGCTGGCACATGTGTGTTGCAGAGCGCCTCAGGCACGGGCCTGGCCTTCATCATCTTCACGGAGGCCATCCTCCACATGCCGGGGGCCCCCGGGTGGGCCGTGTTGTTCTTCGGGATGCTGTTCACCTTGGGCCTGTCCTCAATGTTTGGGAACATGGAGAGCATCATTACGCCGCTCCTGGACATGGGGCTTACGCACAGATCCATCCCCAAGGAGGTCCTGACGGGTGAGTGGACCCCAGGCCACTCCCTGTCCCACTGCCTCCTGGCCGCCCCTGTCCACGGGAGCCCCTGAGGAGGGCTGGGTCTGACCACCCCTCGGGGCTGGTCCCAGGGGCTCTGCAACCACTCAACATCCCTCGAGGGCCATCCTGGGAGACCCAGGGGCCACGCAGGGGCAGAGCAGGGGTCACTGCCAGCACTGCTCCCTGACGCCAAGTCCCCTCCTGCGCGTCTTCCTGCTTCTGGACACAGGGCTGGGCCATGGTGGGGAGAGCAGACCGGGAGACAGGTGCACCAGGCAGGGAGGGCCTGAGAAGCAGGGGGACCAGCTCGGCAACGGGGCGGCACTGTTCCTCCAGGGCTGGCCTGCCTGCTATGCTTCCTCTCGGCGATCTGCTTCACGCTGCAGTCGGGAAACTACTGGCTCGAGGTGTTTGACAACTACGCCGCCCCTCTCAACCTCATCATCTTTGCCTTCCTTGAGGTGGTCGGGGTCGCTTATGTTTACGGGCTGCAACGGTGAGTGTGCACCGCCCCCAGGTCCCCAGCCCTCTGCTCCCAGCACCCCCAAGACTGTGGTGCACATGTGTCAGGCAGCCACTCTCCTGGCAGCACGAGATGGCACGTGGCCATCAGAGCCCCTCCCCAGACTCAGGGCAGCTGCCCGGGCCCCCTGCCTGTGGGGATGGGCAGCACGATGGCCCATCTCCAGTTCGCAGGGTGGACTCCCCAAGTCCCAGGAGAAGTGGACACTGGGGCATCGGGGGGCTCACCCACCTTGACCCTGTCCCAGCAGCCTCTGAAAAGGCCCAACACTGGCCCTGCCCGTCCCCGCCTGACTGACCCACTGCACACCTGGACTCTGCACCCCACTTGTCACACCTGTCACTCACATCTGCAGTCACACCTGTCACACCTGCTCTCACCTGTCACTCACACTTGCCTTCACCTGACACTCACACCTGACACTCATATTTGTAACACTTGTGCTCACACCTGTCACCCCTACTTGTCACCCTTGCACTCACACCTATCAGTCTCACCTGTCAAACACCTGCTACTCCTGACCACAGCCCTGCTCAGATGGTCCTAGAAGTTGTGACCTCTGCCCGTATTCCCTGGGGGCCCTGGGAGGCTCCGAATGCCAGGCATTAACTGCTGTGCTGTGGGCCTGGGGCCAGAGGGCTTGTCCCAAGGTGGGACGCTGCTCACCTGGAGAGGCAGCACAGGGGCAGCCAGATGGTGCGGACCAGCCCAGCAACGTGCAGAGAAACAGCCCTGGGCACAACCAGCCACAGGGCATCAGGAGAAGACACATGAGGAGCTGAGGGAGGGGCTGTGAGGGGGGTCCTGTCCTCCTGCCCACTCCCAGGGTGTCAGCCATGGCCACTGCATGTCCTGGATCATCTTCATCCCTGTCCCAGGACCCTGTCTGGTGCTGGGCCTGACATCTCCTTCTCTCCCACAAGTAGGGCCTTGGGGGCTCCCCTTTCCCCACTCTCACACAGCAGCTGGAGCCTCCCTCAGGGAAACCCATAGGGCCTTCCTGGGGCATCTTGTACAGGATAGGGCTGGCCTCCCTGCTGGGGTCTGCAGAGGCTGGGAGCCCCTGGGAGCCCCTCCTGCCCAGCCCTCTTCCCCAGCTGGATGACCCGCTCGCTGGGGCCTTTCCCACATACCAACCAGGGGACCCGGGAGCACTCTCCCCAACGGCAGCCACTCAGAAAGGGGTGGGAGCAAAGGCCAGAGTGGCGGTGAGGGCCAGCCCTGGGGGCCCTCTCTTGGTGACACTGGATGAAGGCCGCTGGCTAAGTGGGCAGGTGGGAGAGCCTGAGCCCTGTGTTTCTGTGGCAGGTTCAGTGACGACATAGTGTGCATGACCGGGAGGCGACCTAGCCTCTACTGGCGGGTGACGTGGAAGGTTGTCAGCCCACTGCTGTTGCTGACCATTTTCGTGGCCTACATTGCTGTTCTGGTCTGGACGCCGCTGAGCTACAGGGCCTGGAACACCCAATACGTAGGTCCTCTGGGGGAGTGGGGGGCCACCTTGGGCCTGACCTGGCCCTTTCCTGTGCTGCCCAGGGTCCAGATGATGTCCCAAGTGACCTTGCAGGCTGCCTTTGCTGTGAGACCCAAGGCTGCCAGACCCCCAGTGTCCCCTGGGGGCACCAAAGCCAACTCTGGCCGGGACCTGGGGCAAGGCCTCAGTCAGTGGCAGGAGGACCACAGCAGTTTTCAGGTCCCTGGAGCAGCTCATACAGGGACATGGCCTTGAGCCAGACTTCCCATGGCCTGTGGGGCTGACTTGCAAGTGCCCACTCCTGGTCTGAGTTGAAGGAAGGTGTGTAGGGTGCATGTTGCTGACCCACCACTGAGCCTGGTTGGAAGAAAGGGAGCAGAGGCCGCTCTATGGTGCCAGCCTTTGTCCACTGGCCGTGCTCTAAGCTGCGTGGGCCCAGCCCACCTGCCACCCCACCTGGCCCCTCAGAACCTCATACGTGCCACTACCCCTCCTCGGGAGCATGGAGGGAATCCTGTTCCAAGTTCTGCTGAGCAAAGGGACTGGCTCCCATCGCCAGGGGCAGGCAAAGGATGAACGTGCCATATTTCTCAAGAGTTTTCATGAATATTGTCCTATCGATTCACACGCTAGTTCCTCACATTGGTCTTAAAAGAAGTACCTGAAGTCGGGTAGGTGGTGTGACCCTCTCTCAGAGAAAAGGGAGCCGGGCACAGGGCCCAACCACATCCAGCAGGTCAGGACAAGGCCACCCCCAAGTTCGAGCAGCCCCTCCAGCTGCTGGGAGGCTCTTGGCAGAACACCATACCCCGGGCCTTGGGCCAAACCTCACAGCCCCAATCCTAGAGAGGCTCAGCCCCGAACCTGAAACTTCAGGGTGAGGTGTCCTCGCTGCCCCGGGACAAGCCTCTTCCACTGCCCGCCCTGCAGTGAACGAGCCCTGCTGCTTTGCTTCAGGCAGAGGCAGGGGGAGGCAGGCCCACACCACTCAGTCACCGTGACCGAGGCTCAGCCTCACCATGTCCTTCCCCAGATGCTCACCTGAGGCCTCGTGTCCCTACAGGCACGGTTCCCCTCGCTGCAGGAGAAGTCCTACCCAGGCTGGGTGCAGGCCACCTGCGTCCTCCTGTGCTTCTTGCCTGCGCTGTGGGTTCCAGGTGTTGCCCTTGTCCAGCTGCTCGCCAAGCACAGACGGAAGCAGAAGGACACCTGGCAGGACAGGCGCCCAAAGCTGCAGGATGGAGGGGCCTCCTGAGGGCTGGGCTGGGGGTGGCAGGGAGGGCCAGCCTGTGTGCCGCTTGCCCGCCAACAGCCAGACCCCATTACACACTTGCCCAGACCCCAAGGACCGTGGTTGCTGCTTCCCCACATCCCTGCACCCCCCAGACCTGGCTCATAGCACAGCCCAGCTCCATCACCACAGTTTGCGCGGTCTCTCCAGAGCGGGAGAGCCTGGTGTTCAGCTCCTGGTGCCCCGCAGCCTGGGGTGCTACATGATGCTGTCTGGGTGGCCAGATGCTGCACTCAGTGAACCCATCTAAGGGCAGAGGGCAAGCAGGCCCAGTGGTCAAGCAGGCCAGCAGAGTGGCCTCCGAGGAGGCTCCCATCTATGCCCTTTGCAGCTGGGGGCCTGGCACACAAGGGTTGAGGGGATCTGAAGGGCGATCTCCAAGGAAAAGTGGAAGCTATCCCCTCGATGAGCTGGAAGGGAAGTCCCTTTCTGCGCCTGGAGTGCTCAGGTCATGGGCAGGGTCTGTAGTGACCCATACTGACAGGACCTCTCGGGTAGCAGGGACACGGGTCTGCGTCCATGCCCAGGCCCAGGCAACCCAGTGTGTGGGGCGTCCTGACCAAGCCCGTGGCCTGGCCACTCCTAGCCCAGGACAGGTCTTCCCTACATGAGCACAAGGTCTGGCTGGAGCCGCAGCCCGTGTCAGGGCGCCGGCCACTCTCCTGACCTTATTTCTGAGCAACACAGCCCTTTGTTCTTCAGACATTCTCTCAGAGCCTCAAATGTGGGTCTAGAAGTTACAAAAAGGCTGATTATCATTCAGGCTCCTAAGGTCTCCAAAGGAGCATTGACCTCACTCCATACTATGCCCCGCTGCAGCCTCAGTGGGAGGTGCTTCCTCATCCAGCTCCAGCGCACTCACCCCTCCACCTGCCCTCCTGTGCAGCCCTCCCTCCCTCCTCATCCATCCATCCATCCATCCTTATGTCCATTCATCCATGTATCCATCCATCTCCTCCTCCCTCTCCCCTCTATCCATCCATCATCTGTCCATCCATCCATCCATCCGTCCATGTACCCAACCATCTCCTCTCCCCCTACTTCCCTCCCTTCCTCTCCTCCCAGCTCTCCTCCATCC
Source organism: Vulpes vulpes (assembly GCF_048418805.1). Taxonomy (NCBI): domain Eukaryota; kingdom Metazoa; phylum Chordata; class Mammalia; order Carnivora; family Canidae; genus Vulpes; species Vulpes vulpes. Next base: position 62,554,822 of record NC_132782.1, read on the forward strand.
TCTCTCCCTCATCTGACAACACTGTGACTCAGGAACGCTGAGTCGCTGGCTGGGCCCTGATACACGGTGTGCTTCTGACTTGTCCCACCCACCCCGAGACCGTGGATCAAACCTCAGGAAGACCCGGGACAGGGAACCATCCCGAGCGGGGCGAGCACTGTCCAGGGTGCTGAAGGACCCCAGTGACCAAATATCCCGGTCCAGGTGAGCATGTTGGGCTGCCCTCGTCACAGGCAGCCCTGAGCCAAGTACACAGATGCACCTGCACTGCTGTCCCCCTAAGAGAAGCGGAGTCAGCCGAGTGCCCTCCAAAGTGTGCCCTGGGCCCCATGGGTAGTGAGTCCTGTACTTTGTCCCCTGTGCTGTGACCCACGGCTTGTGGCCCCTTCCTCCATCGAAAAACCAGCAAGACCAGTGAGTCTTTCTCCCCCATGCCTCTCTGCCACCCCCTCTTCACCCTGTGATCACCCTGGGTATACCTGGATAACTCAGGATGTTCTCCCCATCTTGGGGTCAACTGATGAGCCACCTGCACCCATAATTCCCTTCTACCATGTCAGGTAATACAGGTTCTGGGATTAGAATGTGCGTGTCTTTGGGGGGGGTCCTTATTCCACTTCCCAAGAGCCTGGGTGGTTCTGAGCCCACCCGAGTTTGGGAAGCCATTTACAGTGTCCAGGTGCCAAGCACCAGCCTGGAGATGTGGCAGGTGAGGACCTGGGGCTGGGGGCGGGGGGTGGCAGGGAGTAACTGCTCAGCACTCTGGGAGGTCCTGGGGGCACCAGCTATGCCTCCTCTTGAACTTGAACTCCATCTTGAACACTAATCTTGAACTCTGCCGCCTACACAGTCCAGGATATGAGCCTTTGTAACATGCAGCTTGGATCTAGGGAAGACCAGGAAACTAGGTTTTATCTTTTGCTTTAAACATCTTATTTTCAAATTCACCCGGAGTTTGGCAGTACACACACTGGTTTTAGAAAGAGATAAACCAGGAAGAGTTGTTAGTGAGTTGAGCCTAACCAATAGGTCTCCTCAAGGCTTTAATAGGTGTAAGAACAGGTGATCCAGAGTAAAATGCCAACAGAATGCCTCTGTCAGAGAATCAGGACTCTGGAGCTTGTGGAGAAGCTCTAGGGTCTGGTCTGTGATAGAAATGCCAGAATCAGGCCCCTGGGGCGTGTGAGCAGGGGCAGGCCGGCGGTGGGTCAGCTCAGGTGCCTGGTGTGGGGTCCTGGTGGTGTCCCCATGCATTGTCTTCCCCACCAGGGCAGGTCAGCCCTCCCTCCGTTTATGATGCTGTGGCCACTAGCATGGCCAGCTCAGCGTGCGGGTTGGGTGGGGCCCCAATCTGCACTGCTCATCTCCGGTGCATTTATGACCGTGGACTTGGGTCTGCCATAAAGCGATCGTCAGTTCAGTCACTGGGACGCTCTGCACAGAAGCAGCAGTAAACAGGGCAATATCCATAAACCCCGACAGCAGATGCATTTATGCCTGGAAAATTTGGGCTACGTTAGCACCAACCCCATCCAAGGTACACTTGATGGCATCCTACCATGTGTCATGTGGCCCCATCAGGGACGTCCTGGAAGGAAGCCTTGGCAACTGCTTGGCTATGGGCCTTCCCGCTGTAACAGGGGACAGGGCTGAGAGGCGGCTCTCTGGCAGCCCCTTTCTTCACAGGCTACATACACCCTGTTTGGGCTGCTCCCTTCTGCTCTCTGGGCAATCCTTGCAGCTCTTTCCATCTGTTCAAGGACGTCAGTCCAGCACCCTGCATAGCACCCCTTCCCTGGCACACTGCAGCCCCCCCTCCCCCCGGTGGTCTGGAAGGACACATGAGCGTCTCCCACACGTGGGTTCATCCTCAACCGAGATGGAGCCAGGGAATAGCTCACTTGTCCTGAGAAAGCACATTCTGTCTCGGGGCACCTCACAGGGGCTGTGTGGCTGAAGTGGCCAGTTAGGTGAGGCCCTGGCGGGGCTCCTGACCCTTCACTTTCAAACAGGTCCCTCCATGAGCTCAGGCCACTTCCCTGGTGGCTTCAGACATGACCCCACAATGATGTCGTCTACCCACCTCCAAACTCCTAACCCTGACTGTGAAGCCGCCACTGAAGCTGCCCATCTTCCCTGCGGCGGTTCTCAGCATGGGTGCCCCTGCCCCCCAGCATCATATTGGAACTCCCTACAAGGGCAAACCCAGGACCCTCCCCAGATTTGCCAAACCAGAGATGTGGGGGAACACCTGCGTGGCTCAAGCCCCCAGGGACAGTTCAGGCTGACAACCAGCACCTCCTCCCCCAGTGCCCCTGAGAACCCCACCTCTCCCAAAAGTTCCATCTGAGCTACCCTGCTGCTGTGGGCTGACCCCCTTCTTGCCACAACTTGTGGGGTCATTCGTTGCCCCCCCCCAAGGTGCTGACACATGATCCTGAGCAGAGTACCACACCCCAACATGGTCCTTCCTGTGGCCCCTCCTACTGTCCCCCCACCTGGAAGGCTCCCAGGTGCACAAGCAGGATCCTTCGCAGAGCTCGCCCCTGGGGACCTGCTCAAACAGCTCTGCCTAGAGTCCATCCCCACAACCCCTGCTCCCAGGCTGAGGCGCTGCTGGCCAACGTGTCTGCACTGCGTGAGCAGGGCCTCGGAGCTCAGCTAAACAGACATGACAGTACGTGAATGAATGAATGAATCCTACAACGGTCAGGATGTGGATGGCAGAGGGACAGGGCCATCCCCAGGAGTCAAAGCGGACAGATGGACATGCACTTCCATCTGCCCAGGTCCAGAGTACAGGAGCAGGAGCCTAACAGCCCAGAGGGGAGGGCCAGGGCTAGACATGGGGCGGCGGGCTACCACCCTGTATCATTACGCCACCATCCGCTCCAAGGAGCCATCCAGGAGATCACGTGGAGAGGGGAAATGCACTTAGCAGGGAACCGTGTGTCCCAGGCCACAGGCTCTTCCGAGGTCCACAGCACAGTAGGAGTCAGCTGTAGGTCGGGTGGATGCCATACTGCACCTGCCCCAGGGGTGCCCTTTACTACCACCCCCCCAACCTCCTCACCCCTGCCCCAGGAAGCCCTGTGGAATCCCCATCAGCCCCAGGACCCTATACATGATGTGCGGACAGCAGCCTAGATCTCTGTAATTATGGGAAATGATATGGATGCCTCACACATGATGTATTTTAATATAAACATGGAAAAGTGGAAACCTCTAAGAGCAAAGGCTTGGTGTATTGTTTCCGTGGCTTTCCAGGATTCACCGGGGCAGTAAGTCCAGGGGCAGGGGGTGGTCCGGGAGGGGCGCCACCAGGATGGCCTGGGAACCCTGTGTGCTGTGCAAGGACTGGGGTGGGGGGAAGAGCTGGAAGTGGGGGTGGAGATGGGGTGGGGTGAGCCAGACACCAAGGCTCCAGGAGGTTGGCGGGGGGTGTAAGGGGCAGGGTGAGGTCATCAGGATGGGCGGGGCTGGGTCTGGAACAGCTGACTGGGCCCTCAGCCTCTGGGGAAAGCTCTATGGGGCACAGACTTTGGACGCAGCTCGGGGCTGACCGGGGGCAGGCACGGCTCCCAGGTGGGTGTGGACGGTCCAGGCCTGGGCGCTGTGCAGGTTGGCGGGAAGGAGCCCACACCCAGCACGGAGCACCCCACGTGCCCCCATGCGCCCTCGGGGACACGTTGCAGTCCTTACAGCCTGGGGCAGTCCCGCAGAGGTGGGATAGGGGGCGGGGGTGAACAAGGTCCACACAGGCTTCTCTTCTGCCCCCTCCTGGCGGTCCAAACCCCAATCACAGGAGGGTGCTGTGTTGCTCTCCCCCTGGAAGACACGTGGGCCAAGCTCTCCTGGGGCAGCCTGGCCAGCAGCTCAACTCTCAGGGCCTCAGACCTTACAGTGAGCCGGCCCCTCCCTCCACGTGGAGGCACATGGGCCAGGGCACCTCTGGGCTGAGGGCAGCACGGGGTATCAGTCCAAAATGGTCTTGAAGTCTGCGGTCAGGCTGGGATCAGCTGCTGCCTCCAGGGCAGCCAGTGTCCCCCTCGGGAGCTGCCGGCCCAGGTGTGCCTTGGCTGTAGGGGAACGAGTGATACATGAATGCCCTGGAAAGTGGCCTCCAGAATGGCCTCGGGACCCCGTAGAAGGCCAGGTGGGCATGGTCTGGGCCCCGGGTACAGGCCAGGCTCCAGGTGCCAGCTGGTATGGGTGGGAGAGAGGTCTGCAAAGATCTGCTGCTGAGGATCCCTCTGCTGGTGTCGGGGCAGCCGGGGAAGGGACTCGGGGATGCGGGTCAGGGCATAGAGGACACCTACCAGCAGGGCTGGAGGGAAGCGGGGCCTGGCCTCTCCCCACAGGCAGGAGGTGAGGTGTGGAGTGACCAGGTGGGTGTGCCCACCCCTCGGGTGACAGCCTGTGACCCTAGGGTGCCTGCACCCCATCATCACCTGGGGCTCCTGGACCCCCCACTGCCTGTCAGACACACCCCCACACAGGGATAGGGCCCTGTCATCACACAAGGGGCACCTCTGGGGCCAAGGGCTCCCCACCCTACTTACCTGCCTGGAGTACCCCCAGGAGACACCTGTAGGTGCCACTGTGACGCGCCAGCTTGAGCAGGAAGGCGTGGAGGCAGAGCCACCGTGCGGCTTCAGAAGGAAACAGGCCAGAGGCGCCCTTGGCCCCCAGGGACAGCCCTGCAGGGACACGTGAACAGGCTAAGGCCCCACCCAGCCCTGGTCCCCTCCCGGAGAGACCTGGGGTCCCTGCCCGCCCTGATGCAGAAGAAGGTGCACAGGCCAGGGGCAAATGGGCAATTTCGTTTCCAGGGCAGTCCCCACCCCAGCACCAGGGAGCCCTGGTGGGGGCGCTTTCTCCACTTTTCTGAAGAACCATCCACAAAAGGGAAAGACCAAGGACCCATGGGACACACAGCATAGCCTGAACTGCAGGCCAACCAGATGCCCTGTGATGAGGCTGAGGGGGGCTGAGAGTGTCTTTGGGGGGATGAGGGGGGGCAGAGATGGACGAGCAGCCACACAGGCCCCCCAGGTTCCTGGGACCCAGCCTCCCCCACCCCTGCTGGTTTGGATTCACACACATGGCTGAGGTTGCAGGGGTTGGCAGGGCAGGGCCTGGTGGGGAGCTCCCAGGGTGCACAGCACCTCCGTGGACACATGAGGTGAGCACCCATGTGACTTCACAAACCCGCCAGCGGCACCTGCTTAGCACCCACGCACACCTGCGTTCCTGGCTTTGAGAAGGGAGTAGCAGCACGACGCGGTGTCCGCGATAATACGGAGGAAGAAGGAGGGATTCTTCCTCACTGGCTGGTTGAATGGAAGCTGGAGCACACACGCATGGAACCTGCGGGAAGGACTCTTCGTGGGAGGAATGTCCCCCAGCTGGGACACGTCCCTGTGTGCACGTCCCTGTGTACGTGTGCACGACTGCCCGGCAAGCCTCTCACCAGGTACCCCATGCTCCTGGTCTCGCTGACCACCTGGAATCATGTGCACTCGTGTCACTCTGACCTCATGTGATAACCCAAGGGAAGTACTTTCCCACCTGTGGGAGACTGGAGCCGGGGTTGGTAATGCACAGACGTCATGTCTGCGGTCCCGGGGTCAGTCTGTGGCTGTGGTCTGGGGGAGGAGCTTGCTCTATGGGTGGAGGACCCTCTCTGGAAAGGCCTCCACTCCTGGACTCACCTACAACACTGCCAGCCTGAAGCGTGCCCAGGGCTACGAGACTTGCCGAGCCTGGCGGGTTCCAGGCAGACACAAGTGCATGAGCTAGTGTCCCACCCAAAGTGGGACACACGTGGCCTCCCCGCCTTAGCTGCTGCTCACAGGCCAGCTTCACATACCACACTCCTGCCCCGGAGGGAATGGGGTCCTCACAGCCTCCCATGTGCCTCGACATCCACATGGAAACTACTGACACGCATGCCCGTGGGTGGAGAAGCCCGTAGCATGGAGCACCTGCCGTCATAGGGCTGCACGTGCTTGAACTGAGAAGCTTACAGAGCCACCCGAGGGCACTTCCCTGAACCCAGGACTCAAACATTTCCTGGTGGGCAGGTATCTGGAGCTGGGCCCCATGAGGGATGGGTCCCCAGGTGGGGGCAGGTGTCCAGAGCTGGGCCCTGGAAGACAGGTCCCGGTGTAGGGACAGGGACGAAGCTGGCCTGGGCACCAGGGTGGGACCTACAGCTGGCTGGGGGATTGGCCTGCCCCTGGCCTTGGAAGCACCACCAGACTGTTTTCCTACCCCCTGGGGACCAGAGAAGCAGGTGAGCATCCACCACCTCCAATCTCGCCGTGTGTGGTGTGTGGGCACATTCGTGCTGCAGAGGTGCGTGGTTGGAGGCGACAGGTTTCAAGGACAGAGGCAGAGCCCTGAGCCCCGTGGGAGCCCCGGCTGAACGGGTGAGCTCTGCACCTCTCGACACGACAGTGGACATGCAACAGGCAGACTCAGGGGCACAGGCCCTCTGGGGCCACAGGGGAGCGTCCTATGCAGCCTGCCCCGTCCCCATGAGACAGGAAGCTCACTGCACAACAAATGCACAGCTCCAGGTTACAGACTCACCACAGCTCCACACGGAAGCCTGGCCCCTTGACCAGCCCCATGGCTCACACGTCCCTCTGTCCTGACTACAGCTGGAAGTTAGCTGCCCCCAGAGCTGCCAAGGGGCAGGTGGCCCTCAGAAACCAGCAAAGCCCGGCTTTGGGTCCCTATGGCTAGGGCGGCCAATGTGATCAGTGGGGTCAACGGCCCAAAGGAAGAAATGTCTCCCCAACCCCCCATCCCGAGAGCTGTTAGGAAGGCTCCACCGCCAAAGGGCCCCACAGCTGTCCAGACACTGTCCAGGACAGAGAATATTCCAGGAGCAGAATGGGCCTCCGACGTTCACATCAGTAGGGCAGGAATGGCCCCTGGGCTGTTTGGGGGCCACATCCCACCACCCCTTCCTGGGGGACATCAGGGGGCCGCGGACCAACACCTGACCCACCTGATCCCCCGTTGCCTGGGACCTGAGCCCTGTGGTGTCTGCACATGCCTTGTGCTCCAGGCCCCGGCGAGGTCCTCGGTCAGTACATAGGAACGGGGACACCCCGGGCCAAGCTGGCCACCCATCACCTCCTGGTGATAGGACGGACACCTCCAATGAAGCAAGGTATACATGTGCACGCACAAGGCTGCTGTGCCAGCCCCTGGAAACCTGGCAAATGACCCAGGACACCGGAGCGCAGGATGCTCTCCTGGGCTGAGGGACAGCCAGGGTCAGACGGCCCTGTGGCCTGTGGCCGTGTGGCCCGTGAACCCACCTGTAAGCCTGCAGTAAGAAGATCTTGTAAACATTCATATAGACCGTGTGGATGCCATTCACCTGAGTCACAAAGAAAGACAAATGATTCAAGTGCCTCTAGAATGTCCTCCATCTCTTGCTTTATCACCAGGTCACAGGGAGGCGGGGACAGCTCCAGGTGGGCCCTGACCCGCTGGAGGGAAGGACAGGCAGGGAGCAACCAGGATGTGAGCGCCAAGTGGCTCTGGACCCCCACTGTGGGGAGGGACCCCGGTGTCCAGGAAGATGGGTGCAGGTGAGGTTGAGGGCATTTGCCTCCACGTGTACACGCGTGTGTACTTGCACATGCATGCACACCCATACACATGGCACACACACATGTGCACTCACACCCATACACGTGGCACACATGTGCCGTAAGGCACACAAGCCTCACAGGCATGGCTCAGCCTGCGGGCTGTGCTCACCTGCAGATCTAGAAACAACGAGCAGCACTTCAGCCGCAAGACGGCCAACAGCTTGCGCCGCATGTTCCTCCCTGGCTTGGCACCCTGGCTGAAGGTGAGGCTCGCGCGGATGGACGTGTGGGCATAGCTGTCGTACAGAGTGGGGGCCCTGAGACATGGTGTCCCCATGCAGCCCACCTGCCCAGGCTGCCAAATGCACAGATGGGTCCCCAGTGAGGGGGTGGGGGTGGGCAGGGGCAGCACAGTGGCTGCAAGGGTGGAAAGAGCCCCGTGGAGACAGGTCCAAGTGCAGACAGGGAGCGCCCAAGCCGGGAGGCCTGAGGGACCAAGGTCAGCCAGGGAAGCCCCGCCCCCACCACAGCGGTGCAATCTGTACTGTTCACTCATCAGGGAGCAGATTCCAGCACCCACGTCCACCGTGAGCTGTCTCTGCCAAGCCAGGGCTGGGCTGGGAGGCCCCGTGACAGCCCTGAGCCACGTGACTGTGTGTGGGGTCAGAGGTGGGCCCTGACCCCACAGGACTCGTGTCCTTGCAGGGAGAGACGCCAGAGATGATGCTGGAACGCAGAGGGACGTGAGGACATAGACCCCGCGTCTATGTGGCAAGGAGCAGCCTGAAGAGGACTCCGACCCGGGGTTCACAGCCTCCACGGTGTGAGGACACAGAGTCTGGTGCAGCGGCCCGTTCGGGGGCATTGTTCGCGGCAGCCTGAGCTCGCCAGGACGGGGTCCCCCATCCTGCACACAGCATGCCCCATGTGCTCAAGCCCTGCTCCCCGGACGGATGAGAGGCACCCAGTGAGGCCACAGAGGGCATCAGGAGTGTGCCCTTGTCCTGAGACTTGTGTGCAGCCGTCCCCAAACCTCCCTGCAGAGCACACCAGTGATGCCGTCTCTTGCCCAGATTCCTTGTACCACAGACAGCCCAGGGGGCCGCTCGCCTGGCCAGTGCTCTCGATCCCAAGGAGGATGTGTTCTGCCCCCGTCTGGATGGGGGGCTGGGCACCCTGAACCCTGACCTCTCGGGATCGCAGCCTTGTGGAGACAGGAGTGAGAGCGTGCTAAGTGGCATCCCCAGTGGGCGTGCTCACCTGGAGTAGTCACAGGACACCTCCAGGGTCCGGGTGTCCAGCAGCAGGCCGCACCAGGGGAACAGACAGTGTGCTGGCAGCTGGAGGGGGGCCGCGCTGCCCAGGGAGCTGTCCTCCACGGGAAAGTTCACCGCCGTCTTCTGCAAGTTGGCCCTGCAGCCGTACTCAGGAACACCTTTGACCAGGGTCCTACAGCACAGGGACCTATCAGCTGCCAGGGGAGGGGACGCCGCCTGGGGCTCTGGGGGCGCTCATTCTGTGCTACGTGGAGAACCCCAGAGAGGCCCCCAAGGATGGCTGGACAGAGCCCCGACCAGGCGCCGAGTGCTCCTTCCCAGAGGCTCCTGGAGACCAAGTGCCAGCACCCGAGAGCCCAGCTCCCACCGAGCTGACCCTACTCATGGGAACAGCAGGTGAGCCATCAGCTCGCGATCCGGCTGCGAGGAGAATGCAGGGTCTGGACGGCAGAGCCCAAGGGACGAGATCCTCTCCGTGACAGCAGCCTGTGTGTCCCATGTGCCACCATGAGTCAGGGTGTCACCAGGGTGTCCTGCTGACACAGTTGACAGTTGTAAAGGAGGGGACTGTCCACAGTGGGGCAGAAGCCCCGCCGGGGAAGGGCCTGAAGCACAGGACCCATGTGTCCCAAGTTGGGGAGCGTCTCCCCACGGATCTCAGACCTGCTGGGCTGCCCATGCGGGCGGAATCCAGGCTGGATACGGGATGTAGGATGTCCCCACCCAGTGGTTCGCTTCCTAGGTGGAACCCTGCCACACACACTCTGAGCCACCTGCCTGCGGCCTGACCCCCAGGACTCTCACAGCAGCAGCGGCGCTGTGCCCCTGGCAGCTACTGGCCATGCGTGGGTACGGAGCTCTCAGGACATGGCCCTGCCCGAGGATCAGAATCTGTCATTGGACTGCACTGCGATGAACTCACATTTGTAGGGAGGCCTGTACCGGGCTGCTGTGTGGACGGTGGCCCTAGGACACACCTGCTGAACACTAGCTCACTCTGAGCCCTGGGAACCCCGTGGGACCCTGTTGGCAGGCTCAGGGTTGGAGACACTGTCTAGATGGGTTTGTCCAGAACAAACACCCCTTGGTTTACAACCTTCTCTTTCCTTGGAAAAGCCACTGGAAAATAAGCCACTGGCCACCTGGGGCCTGAGAGGGTGGGGCCTGAGAGGGACGGCACTGAGGACCACGGCGCAAAGGAAAGGAGCCCTTGTGCCAACTGAATTCTGGCAAAATGCACCAAGCTCCCAAGTGGTCGCTGGGCCCTGAGCACCACCAGTGAGCACGTCGACAGACAGACTCTCCCTCCCACGTGGCCTACAGAGAGGCGCCCCTGGGGAGCTGAACCAGCACTCGGGCCACACTTTGTTCCTGTGTGTGCAGCACAGCCTCCAGGGACGCAGCCCGCCCCCCAGGGCACCACCCATGCCCACCCACCCCCCACCCCAGGCTCGGGCTCCGCTCCCACGGCCACAGCCCTGGCTCTCAGAACCCCCAGAAGGCATGGCACACCGCTCGCCAGAGGCAAGACACCTCGGGGAGCACAGATGCGAGGTGGGCACCGTGACTCGGCGAGTCAGGTCGGGGCTCATGGGCCGCAGGAGCGCCACAGAGACGTGCAGGGACCCTTACCTGAGAAAGGCTTGCGCTTGCGTCAGGTGAGGGGTGACCAGCAGGAAGTCGTCCACCAGGCGCAGGAGGACCCTGCAGCAGAGAGGCACCGAGTGCTGCAGCCAGGGGCCCGACGTTGGACAAACGCCAGCATCCCCGTTCATGTAGACAAAATCATGTAATCCTCTCCAAAGGATCTGGACAATGGCTGACGGGTCTCATGGATGCAGTGGTGGCCAGGGACACAGGGGCAGGGGCGTGGCTGCCACTCAGAAGCCCTGGCTGACCTCCCACAACCTCCCACGTGGCCTCACACAAAGACACGCATGGCCCCGTCCACACCTCGAGGGCCAGGAAGACGGGTGCCATGAGGGATCCGTACCCGTCCTGCTCGATTCCAGGAAACAACCTGCGCTCCATGTCCCCGTAGCACAGACTGCACAGTAGAGTGGACAGGATAGAGCCCTGAGGGACCCCCTGACACTGGATGTAGGACCTGCGGGCAGGAGCAGGCCACGGCGGGCCTGGCGCTCGTGTCACAGACCCCCATGCTTGCAGACCCCCCTCCCACCGACACACAGATCTGGGGGTATGAATCTAGGTTGGGCACAGGCTCCTACAGAGTCCTGCTGGGGGTCTGTTCACACACACAACCGTCTGCACAAGGCACGACTCGTTTTTATCAAGGTCACAGTGGCAGCGAAGTGAGTGGCGCTTCTCAGGGAGGCCTGGGGGCCATGGGTTTGGCTTTTCCCATGGAAACAATTCTCTTGTGGGTTTTTTTTTTTTTTTTTTTTTTTTTGAAACAGTTCTCTTATGACGCGGGTACCGCTGATGGGCGTCCAGGCAAGCTATCCATGTGAAAACCCCCCCTCCCCCCGCCACTGTGCACTGTGGGGGAGCCTTTCAGAATGCAGGTATCAGCCTATATTATGAATATAACCTCACTATTGTGAATGCTCTCACTCCTCCTAACCGTAGTAACAGCACCTCCTTGAACTATGAAACTTCTGATTTCCGGAGCCCAGGGAATGACCCCAGAGAGGCGCCACATCCAAGCTGACCCCTAACGACCTCAGCCATGACCTGAACCATCGGGAGCCCCGCTCTCATCAGCCACACTGGGGTCCTCACGCACTTGCTCACCCAGGGGTGTCTGGTTTTGTTGGCACGAATAAAAAAAAAAATCATCTGCCGGCATTTAGATGCCAGAGGACCTCCCAAACCCTGGGAGCCGAGGGGCCGGCATGCCTATGTGGAATGTGATGCCCCCCAACGCAGGCAGGGGGGTCTCAGGATGATGACGGAAAGGTGCTGAGGACCCCAACTCACTTGCCCCCGATCCTTACGACGTGATTGTGTACCAGACGCAGGAAGAGATGGAAAAGGCTGCTGCCAGCTTCGTTCAGAGAGGAGCTCTGGAAGAAGGCACAGACGTGTGGGCAGGCAGGGCGGCAAGCACACGGGCAGGGGCGCCGCGCTGGAAGCCACACCAGGTGGTCTGTGGCTCCAGCTGGGCTCGAGCCTGTGGACGCTGCCCAGATGGCACGTGCCAGTAAGCATGTGGCCTGTGGCCCCCAGCGGGGCTCCGGTGGCCAGAGAAGACGGGTCTGCATGTCCGAGCCTCAGCGGGTGGCCGAGCTTGTCCCTGTAAGTGGTTCCACAGCCATGTGGGCTAAGCCATCACCAAGGGCCCCGCGCTCATGAGCAGTCCCTGCTTACATGCAAGAAGAACAGGTTTCCTGCTAGATGGTCAACCCCAGGTGAGGTGACACAGCAAAGCCAACTTATCCTCCCACAGGACAGGGCACAGATTCTTCCGGCCTCATGGTCCAACCCGAGGCAGAGGACATCTCTAGCGAACCACAGGAAGGCTGGGCAGCGGCAGAGGACGCGGCTTGGTGGGAAGGCAGAAACGAGGCCAAAGGCAGCACGGTGCAGTCCGCGGAGGCTGCACGGGGCCCCTCCACCCATGTCCACGTTCCTCCCGCGGTGAGCTGCGCCCCCCCCACCTGCTCGATGACCACGGCGTCCCTCAACGAGCTTGTCTCTTGCAGACGCTCCACAAACTGTCTCATGTAAGGCTGCAGGTCTGCAAAGGTGGACACCTGCTGGCAAAGACAAGGGGCTGAGGCAGGCAGACACCCAGCCAGGACCAAGAGGACAATGGTCGTGCCACAGGCCACAGGTCCTGTCCAGGTCACTCCCCGGCAGCTGGTGACAGGCCGAGGAGAGCCACTGGGGTCCCAGTCTTGGGAGAAGTCCCACCTTCCCAAGACCTCTCAGGCCTGTCCGTTCAGCGGGGCTCTCAGGAGGGGGAGTGTGAGCAGAAGGCAGTAGGAGTCAGGGCCACCCCAGCAGCCAGGAGGAGGGACTGGTCTGAGGAGTAGGTGGAGAAATGTCCAAACCTGCAACTACTTCTCAGCTCTGAGCACTGGGCACCCCAGGGGGAAGAGGGGCTGTCACCTGGGGGGGGGGCTCTTGGGTAAGCATGGGGGTGTGCAATGGGGGTGAGGGGTAGGGGAGTCCTCAGGTGAGTGGGGGGGGGCTGCAGTGGGGGTGGGGGGTAAAGGGACTCTCAGATGAGTAAAGGGGAGGTGGGGGCTCCCAGGTGAGTGGAAGGGGCTGAGGTGGTATCAGGGGCCCTCAGGTGAGCACAGGGGCCACGGGGGGGTGTCGGGGGCCCTCAGGTGAGTGCAGGGGGCTGCAGCAAGGTGTCAGGGGGCTCTCAGGTGAGCAGAGGGGGGGTGGGAAGCTCTCAGGTGAGCAGGGGGGGCCCTCTCGTGAGCACTGGTGGCCGCAGGGGTTGTCAGGGGCCCTCAGGTGAGTGCAAGGGGCTGGGGGTGGGGGGCAGGGGCCAGCCCTACATGGTCTTACACCAAACCCTGTCAGACCCATGGGATCCATCAGTCCCACTGTCAGGGGAGCGATGAACCCCTACAGAAGAAAAGTTTTATGCAAAACCTATGCTTTTAATTTTGTACAGGCCGGTATCTCATGAAAAACAAATGAGAGGAGGCAGGCCTGTGTGACCAAACCACAAGATAAAACAACAGAAACAGCAGAGCAGCTGTGACAGGAACCTGCCTCTGGACGAGGCGGCTCCTGAGTTGCCGGGACTTAAAAACAAACAAAAAAATTAGAAGTAAATAAAAAAAAAAACAACAAATAACAAAATAAAACAAAAGAAACAGAAGAAAAAGCGAACCAGAGACCTGGAGCCTGTGAGAAAACCCACGTGGGATTTCCAAGATGGGAGAATGGGACTGCTGACCCAAGAATTCAGGAAATAGGCTTAATGGGTGGTCAGAGGCAGAAAACACGTGGATGGAGGCCAAGACCTGAAGAAGCTCGAATCTACGCCCCAGAAGTCAAGTCCAGCAGCTGAGAGCTGAACATGGGGGCGAAAGCAGCGCCCATTCTAACAGAAGTGCAGGACGTCACTTTGGGGACCAAAAAGGCAAAGACAGTCTAGAATGTGTTCGTGTGCTTGTGGTGCATCCGCCTGACCAAGGACCACACTGGGCGCTATGACACCCTGGGAATCAGGAGCACCCGGCACCCCGCTCATCACACGTGGGGAGATGACTCGACTGACATCTCACCGGAGGAGGCCTCCAAGTGGCCAACGTCTGAAGGGCTCTCGGCCTGCAGCTCCTCAGGAGGACGCCCCATGAGCCCTGGGCACTCTCAGGCCCTAGAGGACACTGCCCCCGGGATGCCAGGGTGGTCACCCCCCAACACTGACCACTCCCCACTCCCCCTCCCGGGCAACACTCCCAACAGAAGCGAAGGCTCTTGTGCATGGGGGCAGTCAGGGGAATGCCCGTGGTGGCCTGTTTGCCCCGCCCAAACAAGGACTCCCCGAGACGTGCGCCCCACCAGCAGCACTGGTGCCACAGGACCCCGACCGTGACAAGGAGAGGGAAAAGCCACATCTCAGGCCCACCCGGAACAGAAGAAAGCAGACAGGAAGGGCGCATGCTGCTTGAATTAGAGACAGGTGAGTCCAGGTAGTAGACGTTGCCCTGAGGGAGTGGGCAGGGGTCTCGGGGGCACGCGTGATTTCCCACATCAACCCAGGTGTTGGCGACCATCTGTGTCCACAGGCACACTGTCTCATTTCGAGGCAAACTCAAGATTCACAAACCACACTCGGGAGCCTTGCCCGAGGCGCTCACATGAGGTTGTCCTGGGAGCTCCTGGGTGGGCTCTGTCCCCTACGGCTGCTCTACTCTCTTCTCCCTTAGCCCTGGCCATGCAGCACACCCAGACCCTCTGCAAGGGCAAGGGCCAGGCGCGGGCTCCCAAGGGACAGCGGGGGGGGGGCATCACCAGAATACGTGGCTGCTGCTGCCGGCACACCTCCCATGCACACACACCAGTGCACAGGGGACAGGAGGCAGCAGCCTGCAGGACGATGAGAATTGACCAGAACACTGACGACAGTGTGGGGTACCTTCCAGGACTGGGGGCAGAAGACGTGCAGCTCAGCACCCACGGAGGTGGGCAAGGGCCTCCAGGGGCACACACACCAGTGCCACAGATGCACCCTGTCATGGACACCTCCAGACCAGACACCCTCATCGTGGGATGCACGCCCCTCTGGGTCTTACGTGTCTTTTGAAGGTCTTGCGGACGTGTCCCCGGGCAGTCCTCTGGACCACGGCATAGTGGCGCACGCAGTATGTGCTTTCCTGAGGCCTGATCACATTGGCAATCACCTCTACCAGCCTGTCCTGAGGGAGGGCGTCATATGCCCCCGTCACGTCCACCTGTGTGGGAGCGATGTGCCTGTTCACAGGCTGCTCCTGTGCTCACCTGGCCCCAGGCTCCCAGGTACTGCTGGTCTTCACCTGCCACTACCAAACTCGGGTGAATCCGACACTGGAGGACCCGGGACACCCTGACCACCCAGTGACTG
The DNA here is from genome assembly GCF_048418805.1 of Vulpes vulpes. Lineage (NCBI taxonomy): Eukaryota > Metazoa > Chordata > Mammalia > Carnivora > Canidae > Vulpes > Vulpes vulpes. The sequence goes on from NC_132782.1 coordinate 62,570,250, forward strand.
CCCTGTCTCCGCTGCACACACCTGTCCCATGGCCCCAGACTCAGCACCCCAGGGCAGGCCCGTATCCCCCTCTATACAGACACGTGACGTGGCTCCACCACGGGACGCCCCTTCGGGCAAACCCAAGGGCTGCCAGCCAGCTGCTCCTCCTCCGTCCACTACCCCTGCCGGGACCCAGGCTGCAGGCTAGCTGGCGGAGGGGCTGCTCTCATAGGCCTGACATGCCCAGCTGGCTCGCCTGGGTGTGGGGCGGGGACCAGAACCGGGTACCCACCTTGACAAAGTACAGCTGGGGTGCCGGATTCTGGGCCCGTATGCGTAGCACAAAGGTGCGCCAGGCCCTGTGGATGTCGTCCATGCCCAGCATGGAGGCCCCTAGGAGGCTGGGGCGCCGGGCCCGCTCATAGTTCAGGACACTGAACAGTGTCTTCAGTTGTGAGGTGAGATGCTGGACCTGCAGAGCCAGCCCCGGCCAGGGCAGCTGGGTCAGAGGGCGCCCACCCCAAGGGGGCCTGGGTCAGACTTGCTACCTCCACCTGCGGGATCCCCAGAACAACCCCTGCCTCTGTGCCTCCTAGTCTGCTCAGCACCCCTCAGACTCCGGAAGGGTCGCTGGAGGATTCCCCCCACACCCACCCCAGACCCAGGGTCTCCCCAAGCATCTGTCCACAGCCCTGCTTCCTTAAGTGGGAGCATCACAGTGACGAAATCACCCCAAACACTCAATGGAGCCACTGAAGAGTCAGATCTCTGGTGACAGATGCTGTGATGGGGGGAGGAAACACACAGGACGCTAACCATGGGAATAAAGTCCTGCAGAAGGAGGTGCTGACCACAGCGGGGGGGCCCTACAGGGAGGGGACAGGGGTGCTGACCATGGGGGTGAGGTCCTACAGGAGTGGGGAGGGGTGCTGACCACGAAGGTGAGGTCCTGCAGAAGGAGGCAGGGATGCTGACCATGGGGGTGAGGTCCCACAGAAGCAGGGAGGGGGTGCTGACCACAGGGGTGAGGTCCTGCAGGGAGGGGGCAGGGGGTGTGACCATGAGGGTGAGGGCCTGCAGGAGGGGTTGCTGACCATGGGGGTGAGGTCCCATGTGGGTTGTTGGAAGCCCAACAGGCTGGTGACAGGGGAATAACCTGGTCTTTCTGTCCTTGGCTCATGGATGGGTCACCATCCCCTGCAGCAGTGGATAGCTCTATGCCATGAGAACCTGTGGGTTCATGGAAGCCCCAGCATCTCCTAGGACCAGCCTTCCTACCAGCTCCTCTGCACTCGGGCACCCGGCCCCGTCAACGGTGCTCTGTGCCCCATGGGCCTGACGGGCTGCAGGCCCTCATCTGGCCCCATCTACGTCCACACCTAGTCTGGGGGTTAAGTGCACTTTACTTAGAAAGGAAACAAGTCGACCTTCTTGTCTCTGTGGAATGTTCTGGCTCCCATGATGTAGTCCATATTCACAATCGGCCGCAGCCCACTAGGCTTGGGGAGGAAGCGGAGTCTGGAGGTCAGCAGAGCAGGTCTGGCTTCCCGGTGTCTCCTGACCTCTGCTTCTGACAGTTCTCGGAGATGCACACTATTGAAGTGTTGTCTGAAACAGAGAACCTCATGGGATGCAGCTCGGCAGCTGTGCAGGAAGCCCAGGGTGGGTGGGCCTGGCAGTGGAGAGTGGTGCTCCTCAAGTTGGCAGGGCCAAGCACCCAGAAACCTAAGACGCTGCAGCTGTGGCCAGGCACCTGTAGGCGTGCCCTTCCCCAGCAGGTGCCCAACCACCTGGTTCCCTCCAGCACAGAGCCTGGGAAGCACAGGCTGGAGCCAGACAGGAACTTCGGGCAAGGGCGGGGGGAGGTGGAGACCGCTACAGCCCCCACAGGAGACTGAGCCACCTCTCCACGGACCCATGACCTGCAGCCTTTCCCCCAAAACCACCCACAGCCCGGGTCAGGGTGTCGCCTGGCTGCTGGGGCTGAGTATGCTCCCTGGACTGGCATCCTCAGTAGGGAAGGGCAGTGCACAAGCCCAACCCACCCGGGACTCACACGCCCCCCAGGCAGGGCCACAGGTCCTACGGTCCCCACAAGGAATCTCAAGAGCCACTGTGGATCAGGTGCCACGAAATATTTAAATAAATATTTAATTAAAAATATTTAAATTATTAAACAGCCTGCACCGTCTGTCACCTCAAACCCACGACAAAGGCCTCCAGACCCTCTCCCAGATGCAGGAAGACAGCCCCTGCGCAGCATGGCTCAGGTGGTGGTTTCCATTCGGTATAAAGTTCTCCCACTTCCAAGAGCCAAGACCTCAGCCCAAACTCTGACTTCCCAGGTAAACAAAGGGGGGGTCTCTGGAATCCACGCCCCCGTGGGACCCCCAGCAAGGGGTGCCCAGGGATCCTGGAGCCAGCAAGGTGAGCAGGACTCAGGGCTGTCACCTACACAGGAGAACACACGGCACCGACTAACACACCTGATTCCTATGCTCTGTAACTGGCTCCAGACGCTCTTCCGGTAGAAGAAGAGTCGGTTCTTTTGAAACGTGGTTTCCGTGACATAAAAAAATGACCTGAGCAGCTCAACCACATACGTGCCCATCAACCAGCACAGGAACCTGGCCAGGATCTCCTCTCTCCGACGGTGCTCAGCAGCCGGGACACAGCAAGCTCCTGAAACGGGAAAGACACAGAATAGTCTCAGCCCAGCCCCTGGTGAGCGCGACCCCACCTGCACTGCCCATCGCGGCCACACCGGCCGCTCGGCATGGGCATGTCGGGACTGAGGCACTGTGTACTCGATCCTCAGCTACAGGGATGCATGTCACTAACGACACTTCTACTGATTACGTGAAATGAAGATGTCCTGCGTATGCTGGGCTTCAACAAAAGACGTTATTAGATTTGTTTCCCATTTTGTTTTTTACTTTGTAATGTGGCTTCCAGAAAGTTTAAGTTACACATGCAGTCACGTTGTTTCTGCCGGATGGAGATGACAGGGCTGCGTCATCAGTTCTTATCTATGAGTAGGATGGAGACCAGAGACAGGCTCTCCCTATGGTCACAGGCAGTCCTTAAGCAGCATCACTGGATCCCGTCCTGAATGCCTGGGGTTCCACAGGCAAGAGAGGCAGCCACATGTCCCGCAGCTGGAACGTGCACCAAAGGCCCAAACAGTCCTCCCTGTGTTCCTCTATATTTTATTCTGTGCACTCAGAGAAAGTGTCACCACGCTGCCACAGAGGCCATGGCGCCCATGGAATTGGTGGCTTCCCCATTAATAAGTGACATGGGAGAGACCATAAAAGAGTAGAAAGGGGACCCAAAGACCGGTCTGGGGTAGAGGACGGGAAGTTGAGACAAGAAAAGGGCAGGAGACAAAGACCCTGATTAGATGGCAGAGCTCACAGGTCTTAACACCTGGGCGGACAGGGAAGGAGGGTGGAGGGGGGAGAGGCGCACAGTCCCCCAGAAACAGGGACACAGGGCCCGGCAAAGGCAGGCACACCCGGAGAGGATGCGTCTATCATCAGAGGAAAGAAATCAGATGCTCCAGGTTGGCAGCAACGATGGCCAGATTCAAACTGTGAGGCTCTGGGAAGCCCCACTGAGGCCCCTACAGAGACAGAGGACTCCACTCCGAGGACCAGGGGCCATGGCGGGAGGGGCGCACATGTCGATGGGACAGATGACCGGCGCGGCGCACAGCCTATGAGGAGCTATGTGTGCCCGGGGTAAGGGGATGAGGGCCGCCACCAAGAGCCCATTTCATGATGTCTCATGACTCCTGGCAGCAGATGTGGACAGCCCGGCAGTCTGGCCTCTGGGGATGCGGACTAGTTTTTGACGGGAGTCGGGGGGCTGAGAGGCAGGCAGGACAGTCGCTGTCGGCCCAACAAAGGAAGGGGTGTTCCAGCAGGGAGGGCAGAGAAGGCGACCCGAGGGCCACGCGTACAGAGCTTTGGTGTGAGGCACCATTTATTCAGCCCAGTACGCGTTGGGCAAGGCTATGGTCGTAGGAAGGAACAGCTGGCCAGGGCACAGCTTGAGTGTGCAATGACTCGGAGAGATCCAGGGGCTGGGCCCTCCTCACCCTGGAATGCACCAGCTCTTTCCCATGGGCAGAGCCGGTGTGAAGCTGGGGATGGTCACAGAACTCAGCTCTTTCCGAAAAGTGAGCGGCAGCCTGAGAGCGCAAGGCCTGCGACAGTACATCCCCCACTGCCAGACACCGTCATGGCGCACCCACGTTGTCGCACAGGGCAGGGGGCCACGGGTGACGGGTGCACAGGCATGCCAGCTGAAAGTTCTGGAAAAATGCTGTACAGCATGGCACTTAGTTTTTCGTGTTTCCCGTACACTTAACTATTTGCTAGGAGAGCAGAGCTCAGGCTGTGTTGTTTTCCCACAAAAAAACCCACAAAACCTTACAAGCCCCAGTTACTGGAAGGTGTGCTGTCTGCCATCACCTGGGGAGCTGAAGTGTGTGCCCCCCGCCCCCATCAGAGGCTATCATGACCATGATCTGTAGGGATGGGCAGGGCACGTGGTAACCCCCGCCCCAGAAGGTCACTGTGGCTCTAACGGACACCTCTGCCTCCTCCTTTCATCTAGAAGCCTCAGGCATCTTGGGAGTTTAGGGGAGGTCAAATGGCAAGTTGGCAAGATCTGTCCTGGTTACTGCCCTGCGGGCAGGGGGTCCCGGGGGGGGCAGGGTGGGCACCCGGTGAGCAGAGGAAACTCCACACGAAATCCAGATGAACAAGGTGGGAGGGACGCCACAGCGCAGGTTCCTAGTAAACATCCCACAGAACACCCATCGCGGAGCCCTCTGCTCTCCTCCGTTTCCCGGTGATACTTCTGTCCTTAAAGATGGGGGGGGGGGGGGCTTGGTCAGGAGACCATCTCCCCTCCTTTGAATGTCCTGCCGCGGCATTCACATCTGTATGTTGGCTGACCAGATGTGCCTGGAAGCCCAGGAGGCTTATCTTCCACTCCACAAAAGTGGGTTCCTGTCCTGGCACCCACGTCTATGAGTGGAGCACCATTTCATGGTGGTAAACCCTAAAGTCAAAAAGGGATGATGAACAAGGTGCAGGTGTGCTCGTGAGAGCTTCTGGACGCGTCACCTGTTGCCGTGGGTGTGCCCATGCACATCACACGTGCTCACTGCTTGGGCCCAGGGCGTGCCTGCACCCACAAGCATCTCCAACGTTCATGTAAACGGGAGGGGGAAGGAGGTAGAGACGGATGGTTGGGAGGGAGGGGCCTACCACACTCGGGCTGTGGGCCTGGTCCTTCCTGTAGGCCAACCAGGCACCTGCTCACCTGCACTCCTCACCTGGGTTCCCGTGCAGCCAGGTGCAGTCCTGCACCTTCATCTTCCACGTCAGTTCCTGCAGGGAGAGCTTAGCGTGCTTTCCCAGGGAGATGAACTTCTTCACGTTCCTCAAGAAGCGGCGCTGGTTGTGCCTGGAGCCCCAGAGTCCAGTGGGCACCAGCCAGCACAGGCAGGCCCTCAGGAAGGCATACACCTGCCAGGGGCTGCTGTGCTGTCGGAGGAGCTGTACCAGGCGTCTGGAGTCCGTCTGCTCCTGGGGGGCTGCTACTGGCCTCTCCAGGGGACAGATGCCCACTCCCCTGTGTGCCTGGTTGCCAGACCCCTCCTTAGCGGCCATGGCCCGAAGCGGGCAGTGGGTCCTGAGGAGCGCACGGTAGGGGCACCGGGCGTGGTTCCCAAGCAGCTCCTGGAACAGGGGCCTCATTCGCCAGTAGCGGGCAGGCAGGCGGCGCATCCTGCGGGCGGCCCCTGGCTTCTGGGGCGCAGAGCTCAGAAAGATGGTCTCCACGAGTTTGCGGGCCCCGCTCAGGGTAGGCGGCAGGGCACTGAGCAGGAAGGAGGAGCGCAGCCGCTCCCGGCCACCCGAGCAGTAGAGGAAGTGTTTGGTCTCGGGGTGTGCTGGGTCATGGGGTGCTCCCTGGGGCCCCGGAGATGGATGCCAGGCTGGGGTGGTTGGACGAGTCCCGGGGGGCCCTCCCTCCCAGGAGGCCGCTGGGGAAGCCGCCTCGGCAGGTGTCACAGCGGGAGCTTCGCTGACACGAGGCTGCTGGGCCCTGGGAAAGGACCTGTGGGCGCCCCGCTCTGGCTCCGAGGCCACGCTGCGCCTGGGCCGCTTGGCCAGAGGCACACTGGTCCCGGGGCTGTCCCGGCGCCGCCTCGCGCCCGAGTTCTGGGCCTGGCGTGTGGGTCTGAGGTCCGCCGAGGCCCCGAGCCCGGGGAGCCCGGGGAGCCCGGGGAGCCCGGGGAGCCCGGGCGCCGGGAGCGGCAGAGAGGCGGCGGGGGCGCAGAGGTCGTAGAGCGGCGGCCCGCACACCTGGTAGGCGCAGCTCGGGGCCACCAGCAGGTAGAGCGCGCAGCGCGCCAGCAGGTGGGTGAGCACGTCGTCGCCCACGCGGCGCAGCAGCAGCCCCCAGGCGCGGCTGCCGCGCAGGGTCTCGGTTACCGTGTTGGGCAGGTAGCTGCGCACGCTGGTCGTGAAGGCCACGGGGGGCCCGCCGCGCGCTCCGTCCAGCAGGCCGAAGCCGAAAGCCAGCACGTTCCTGGCGCCGCGCTCGCACAGCCGCTGCACCACCCTGGCCACCAGCTCCTTCAGGCAGGACACCTGCGGGGGCGGCGGGGTCTTGAAGCGCGGCTGTCCCCCCCAGCCCCAGCCCCAGCCCCAGCAGGGTGCCCCCGCGGCCCACCTGGCGGAAGGACGGGGCGGCGGGGGGCGGCCGCGCGCCCCAGGGCACGCACACCAGGCACTGCGCCACCAGCGCGCGGAAGGCCGCCGGGTCCCCGCGCCGCACGAGCAGCCGGCCCTGGGGCCCCAGGCGCCGCAGGAAGGTGGCCAGGGGCAGCACCTCCCGGTAGCGGCCCCGCAGCAGGGCGCGCACGGCGCGGCACCGGGGCGCTCGCGGCATGGCCGGGGAGGGCGGGGTCCGCGGGAGGAAGGGGCGGGCCGGGGGAGGGGGTCCGCGCCGGGGGCGGGGCTCCTGGAGGAAGGGGCGGGAAGGGGCGGGGCGCCCGGGGGCGTGCGCGCCAAGGTGTGCGGAGCCCCAGGAGCGCGTGGGCCGCGGCCGCATCCCCTGCTCTCCGGCCTGGCGGTCGCGGCGAGGGTCGCGGGCGGGGAGCGATGCCGTCGGCCGAGGCTCCGGGGTACCCAGGGCAGCCCCCGCCCGACATGGGGCACCTGCTGCGCTCTGCGCCCCTGGGCAGGGGGTCCTTGGGTTTGTCACTGTCACAGGGGCGGAGTGACCCAGACACTGAGGGCTGCTCCCTGGAGGGCTGGGCGAGGGGGGGAGGGGGGCTCAGCCCGGGAGGGGGTGCAGGGAGCAGGGTGGAAAATGTGCACGATACACAGGGTGAAGGGCCAGCAGGGCTGCCCCACTGAGCCACTGAGGGTGCGGGCACAAGCAGCCCCAGAGGACAGGCCCGGCCAGTGAGCAGCCAGCAGGCAGCGGCAGTACTGCCCCCAGACCTGACCTCCTCGACCCCAGGCTGTGGCTTCTCTTTCAGGTCCTCAAGCTCCTGTTGTCCCCACCACAGGCAAAAAACCCCACTCAGCTCCCTCCTAACCACAGTCCACAAAGGGAGGGCAGAAATGGGAGCCACAGGGCTTGGTGGCACCCTGTGCAGGCTCCTCTCAGCCCCTCCCAGCTGCCCTCGTGCTCAGGCCCCAGGGCAGGCTGGTGGTGGGACTGGACGGATCAGGGGACCTCACAGACCCTTCCCGCCCAGTGTAGAGACTCTGCACTACAATGCAGACCCCCCACCCCAGCCCCAGGGAGACAGTTGTGACAGTGTTTGTCGTGACACTTGAATAGGACACCCAGAGGAGCCACCCTAATGAGACTTCATGCAAACGCAGATGCGTTCAAGTTTGAACTGCTGAGAAACAGGCTCTTGTGGGTCTCAGGAGGCTCCCAGGGACAATGCTCCTGAGCTCAGCAAACACTGGACGGCTGCACAAATGTTAACCTTTAGCAACGTACGTGGTCAGGAAATTGCTTTTATTCATGGCCCTGGCATTTCGACAGGCCCCTTGCACCCTCTTGGTGGCCGGGCTTCCATATTCATGGCGCTGGCGGTCTGCCCCTTCCTGTAACACTCGGATTATGTGTCGCCCTTCTAGACAGAGTTCCACTGAGGCGCACCGTGGTCTCCAGGGCCGGGATGGAGAACCACTCACTTCGGCCACTGGAGGTTTTGCGACTGTCTGGGGAAGTGTGTTCTTTTCCAACAAAGTTACTCAGATTCACCTGGAGAAACCTGGTCAGAAAACATCAGTTTTTAGAAAAAGAGGAACAGGAGAAACCAAGGCAGAGAAGGACACGTGGGACTGATACCGTGCTGATGGCGGGGGCAGGGGGTGGTTCCCCAGCCTGAACGAAGCCCTTCATCTCTTCCATCACCTGTTTCAGGAAGTGGGTGATAGTCTGAAATCACGGCGTCGTGAATGTGAAAAGTGTTCCAGGAAAAAATTGATGTTGTTGGCTTGAGCTTGAATACAAGAACTGGCTGGGCACCCTCCCCAACCCCCAGCAAACACACAGGTCGACTCCAAACAGTGGTCCGCAGCCAGGCCACTGCCCACGTGAACAGCCCAATGTGAGCGGTCAGTGACCTGCGAGCCACTGTCTGTGACAGCTGTTCACAAACAGCATGAGAGAGAAGTGGGGCGCACAGCGTGGCCTTGCCAACAGGGGTCCCCCACTGGCCCCTGGCCCCTTGGAAAGGCCTTCGCGCTGCACCCTCCCAGCTGCTCTGAAGCCAGCCTCTGTGTCAGTCTACATCCCCCTAACTTTGACCCTCAAGAAATCCCAACCAAAAAGTTACTCTTGCCAGGCGAGGCCACATCCCCAGGTTCCAGGGCTAGGACGTGGCATCCTTGGGTGGCCCTCGCCCCTCAACCTCAGTGTGATAGGAATACAGCTGCTAATTGGCTCTGCCTGCAGGACCCTCTCCTGGTGTCCCCAGCGGGTGACCTCCTGGAGCACGGGGACCCTTGGCCAGAACCAGCACACCAAGCCTGGCCCAGTGTGTGTGCGGGACTCATGTCCTCTCCCTGCCTATGTGGATCGGCATGACCAGGACGGCTCTGGCCGTGGGTGGTGCCCCTGGCCTCAGGATGCTTATGCCCCCCCCCCCCCCCAGCCCAGAACCTGAGCCCCTGACTAGGGAAATTGTCATTGTGGGGAGATAAATGGAGTCACAGCACATAGGACCCACAGACACTGGCCTTCTGCTCGGCATCCTCCTGTGGGGCCAGCAGTCTGCTGCTTCCCATCTGGAAGCTGTACCCAGTCGGTGCTGCGGCTGCATGGTGGACAGGACCACACGCCCGGCAGGGGACATTGGGGATGTTTGCACTGTGGGGCTGTGACACGTAAAGCTGCTGTGGATGTTTGTACACAGGATTCTGTGCCTCATTATGTCAGTTGTCCTGTTCCTGGATGAAGGTCCAGCAAGAGTGCCACGGCCAGGTCACACTGTAAGGAGAGTGGCGCTGACTTCTGTTCCCGTGGACACCGCGAGGGCTCCTGCTGCCCTGGGCCCTCCCAGAAGTGCCGGCCTCGCTGGCTCTTACTGTAGCCTCTGGTGGGGTGTGCATGGGACTGGCTTCAGTCCTGTCCGCATGCTGCCAGGGATACGGCCAGGATGGGGTGCCCGGGAGGCTGTGACGCCGGGGCCAGGAGAGGATCCTGTGGCAGGTTCAGGCTCAGGGAGCGTAGACAACGAGTCATGGGAGGAGCCCTGTCCTTCAGACCATGCACGATTGAAGGGAGGGGGCGTGGAGGGCAGGTTTAGGGACCTAGGTCTTACAGGGTTTCTGGAAGCAACATGGGTGACACCCCGGGACCCCAAAGCCTCCACAGATCCCCTCTGGGAGGGGGATTGTTGTGTGTGAGGAAAATTATCCTCAGAGATTGACAAGGTCCTTGCCAATACTTTATCACAGGGTCACCATGGGAACTGAAATCTGTAGCACCTCACAAACCAGTGGTGTGAAACGAGGCCGTCTGGGCCAGACCACCCCTCCAGGCAGACGGAGGCAGAGGGAACAGCATGTGGCTCAGGTGGGAGCCCTGTCTACGGGTCAGCTCAGCGCAGACACGTACCCCAGTGCCCTACGGCCCAGCCCCCTGCAGGGGAAGGACGGCGCCCTGTCATGGGGAGGCGACCCCTCTGGACACTGCACAGTGTCCCGCGGAGGGCATGCACTGGCCATGGCGGGGTGAAGCCCCACGTCTGTGGGGTTGTGAGGCCGGGCTGCATCTTCCTGGCCCCTGGTTCCAGCTGCTCCTGTCACCCCAACCTGGGGCTGAAAGCAGCCCCCTCTTTATTTCCTGAGCCTCATTCTACCAGGTGGGTGTCTATGAGCAGAGAAAACAGTGGCTGCTCTGTGCCCTCATGCTGGGGACAGACAGCAGTGGGAGGAACGGTCCTGGTTGGCGGGATTTCCCACCTGAGGGCATGACCTCTGAGCCCCTCAGGAAGTAGGTGGACGAGTATTATCATCCTGTCAGGTTCAGGGTGGGAGCTTCCTGGAAAGCCCAATCCCCTGGGGCAGAGCCAGGACACAAACCCAGGTTCTCTGGTGCCAGGCCAGGGTCCCCCGTGTGCACGGCTGGCGTGGGTGCTGGGTGAGATCAGGAGAGAGGGCAGTGGGCTGGGGCAGGGGCCTCAGGAAATGGCCCTCAGGTCAGGAAGACTGGCAGCGCCGGGGAGAACAGGTGTGCGTCCCCCTCCCTGGTGGGCGAGGCCTTTCACCTCCTCCCTTGGTGGTGCCACCACATTAATCCATCCCGACTGCATCCGCCTCGCTGTGTCCTTTCTCTTGCCCTCAACCACCTAATGAAAACCAATAAAAGGTGCTTACGGCTTAAATCCCTCCAAGTGAGGGTATTTGGTCCTCGCATCTCGGCAAACACAGCTCAGCTCCGGTTGCCTGTGCGCCTCTGGATTTCTGCATTCTTGCAACTTATTTGATGAAATTTAAGAAAATCGTAAGATAAATTGACCCACTTGGAGGCTGAAAGGTGGAATTTACTTATAGAATTAAGTCCTTAATCTCTACTTTTGTGAACAGCACGTGCCCAGCCATGTCCTGGGTCCTGGTGGTGAGGGCCTCTCCGAGGACACGGGTGCTCAGGGACCTGGCCCCGCTGGTTCCCGGGCACAGGTGGGGCAGGAGGTGAGGAGGGCAGAGCCAGGGCGTCTGCACTTTACAAGGAGGCACTTGGATTCCCGCCCTGTGCGGACACCTCTCTGCAGGAGAAAGACGGGGGGCGTGGGTCCAGGTGTCCTTGTGTCTTCTCCTGGCTGTGGCTTCCTGTCCTGCCAGCCACCTTCTCCCGGCAGCAGCCACAATGACTTTCAGAACAGGTGCGATCGAGGCACATCCCGCGAGCACTTGCTGAGGCTGCTGGCGGCTTCTGGACTCGAATCCAGACCCTTCGCTCTGGCTTTCACCAGTTACCGTATCTGGTGTCTCTGGGCCCTGCATCTGGTCGTCTGTGTGACTATGGGGCCCTGGGAAGACCCGCCTCATGTCCGTGGAGACACTGGCTCCTGCAGACGCAAATGGCACAACCGCCAGTTCCCCCAGGAAGGGGCCACCAACATCCTGGGCTTCAGGATTCCCGCCATGCCCCAAACACCTCCAGGCACTCCGTAGTGAGGGCACGCGGGAGCTGTCCAACAACCAACCGCACAGGCACATCTGCGCATTGGGTAACCTAGCGCACGCTGTTTCCTGCACCGGCGGGGGGGGGGGGGTGGCAAGAGGGATGGTGCCCGCGGGGCTCACGGGGCTCACGTACGACATGTGGAGCCATAGGCGCCTTGAGGACAGGTTCAGCAAGAAGGAAGTAGCAGAGGGACAAACGGAGGGAAGCAGAGCACAGAGCGGCCCGAGAGCAGGGCCTGAGGACAGGCAGAGGTTCTGGGCTCCGGACAGACCACGGCCCGGCAGGGGGGACAGGGCAAGCGTGGGAGACGGGGAGACATGCTTGGGGACAGAGCGCCTGGCCTTCCCTTCCCTGTTGCTGGGGGACGACATAGACATCCCAGCGGAGTGGACATAGGGACCAGCCACGCGGCATGGCTGCAACCCGGTGAGGACACCCAGACCGTCTGGGGCTGGGCCCCTGGGAAACAGCTGTCCCCTAAGGATGAGGGGCACTGGGACATCGTCATCTAGACAAACCTTGAAGGACTCAGGGAGGGAAGGTCTGTGACACAGGAAAGACCCATGGGTGAACAGCAGGTGCGGGAGGGGAGCTGGTGTCCCAGGATGGTGGGTGCCCATGTGGGGCCGGGGGCAGGGGCCATGGCCAGGCCAGAATCCATGGGTTTCTGGACGCTCCGTGTGGTGCTGTTGTTCGTCTTTCCACGGGGTCAGCTGCAATCCACCCAGCAGGCCTCCTGCTCTGCTCCTTCCTTGGGGAAGGTTTTAACTATGGTTCAGTGTTTTCCAGAAGTGGAAGGCTCTCCGGGGGACTGGCTCTTCCTGCGTGGACTGGCGGTTTGCGCCTTCGTCCCGATGGGTGATGATATGGGCCCAGCACCGCGCAGACTGCGGTCATTCTGTAAGCGTGTGTGGGTCTTCGGGCGCGGTCTCCTTACCCCATCGTGACCTGGCTACCGGGTACCTCAGGGGACCCGTCCCCTCGAAGGACAAGGCTTGGGTTCGTTACTTCTCTGAATTACCTTTGCTGCATTGGTATTTATCATATTGTCCTACCTTCTTGGGGTTTCGTTTGCTCTTGGTTTCTTGCAGTGGAGGTTGAGGACATGGAGACCCGTGTGTTCTAGGTTTTAGCTCCGGGACCATCCTTACACATGCAGCTTCAGCCATGCTTCCATCTCACTGTCAAAATATCACAAACTCCATCTTCGTTCAGTTCAAAATACTTGCTAATTTCCGTCTTGTTCTGGACACTTTCCCGGGGTCTTTGTGTTTCGGCCTCTAACTTAGCTCCGTGGAGGCTGAAGACAGTGTCTGCCCTGACCCCCCCACGTTCCTTTGGGCCTGTGTCGGTGGCTCTGAATTCGGCCTTCCTTGTGAAGCCCTCCTCATTCCTGAGAAGGCACGTGCTCTGCTTCCGGGTGCAGGGTCCGCGGGTCTCCTGCAGACCGCTCTGTGTTCTTGCCCCTCAGTCCCAAAGGACACGGGTTCCTTCCAGGACTAGTCCTAACGACTCTGGCCCGATGTATGTTGAAGCTCTGATGCCGAGCGCATACATGTTCAGGGTTGTTATGTCCTTTTCATGGACTTGTTTTACCTTTATGTGGAGGAAGAGGTTTTATTTCAGGTAATAGCCTTTCTCCAGAATCTACTTTCCTGATATCATGGGTCCCGGTCATCTTAGTGAGTGTTAGCCTGGTGCATGCCCCCTCTGCCCTCGTATTTCCAGGGCTGCTTCCATGCGGCACACAGCCAGCCTGGCTCTGCATTCGGTCTGGCGGTCTCTGCCATTTAGTTGGGTTGTTTGCATCATTTACATTTAACACACTTACTGCTGGGACAGCTGTAGATCCAGTCACTGCTGGCTCTCTGCTCATCCCACCGCCCTTGTTCTCTGCTCCCATTTTCCTGCCTTCTCTTGCATCAAGTATTTTTAGTCAATGGTATCTCCTTCGTTGGCCTAAGAGCAGTGGCAGTCTGTTTTGGAGGTCGCCGCAGGGCTTACAGCACATGTGTCTATCCTGATCCTGTCTCTGGCCACCTGTTCCCACCCCTGCCTGAGAACCTGCGACAGCAGCCTTGCGCAGCTCCCCCTCACTCCTGCACTGTCCACATGTCAGGGACCTTGCAAAAACATCGTCATTATTCCAGCGTTAAGTGGTGTGCTGTCTTTTAAGTGATTTAAGTGATAAGAAAACCAGTCCCCGTACTTACCCACAGTGACCATTGCTGGTCTCATTCCTGTGTGGGTTGGATTTCCGTCTGCTGCTGGAGGATTCCTCTGAACACTTCTTGTACAGCAGGTGTGCTGCGAGTCGTTCAGCTTTTGTAGGTCTGCGAAAGTCCTTAGTTTGTAAACATATTTTGAAATATATTTCCATCGGGTTAAGGATTTGGTAAGGTTGTTCTCTTTTCCTTTCAGTATTTTGAAGAGATCCTTGACTAGAATGGTTTCTTATGAGAAATCTCCTGTATCATTTGTTGTAGCCGTTCTTTTGGATGTCATATGTGTTTTTACTCTGGCTACTTTACAGACTTTTCTCTTTGTTATGTCAGGAATTTGATTTTTTAAAAAATATTTTATTTATTTATTTGAGAGAGGGAGAGACAGAGAACAGGGGGAGTGGGGCAGAAGGAGAGGAAGGAGTGGACTTCCCCTGAGCAGGGAGCCTGACTCGGGGCTCGACCCCAGGACCCTGGGATCACGACCTGAGCTGAAGGCAGATGTACACCCACTGAGCCCCCCAGATGCCCACAAATCAGTAATTTGGGGCTTACCTTTTAGTTTTCCTTCTGTGTCTTGGGCGTGGTTTTTGTCACACTTCTTGAATCTGTGGTTTATATACATTTTAATCAAACCCGACCAGTCATCAGACGTTTCTTCAAAGGCCTCCCCAGCACCCCCCAACACACACATGCCCCCTGAGTCCCTGCGGCTTAGAGTTTCCTTGTTTCTCCTCACTGTGTTTTGTTCACACGCTTGCTGTCTTAAGCTTGTTAGTCTCTTCTTCTGCAGGATCTAATCTTCCAGTCTCCCCCCCGCCCCGCCCTGTCCCCCTGGCTGCATGGATGTGCAGTGTAACACCTGCTTCCATATCCTGTCCTCATTTCTAATGGGGTAGGTTCTAGGTGACTAGTGTTTCTCAGCACTGATTGCATCTCCTTGCTTCTCTGTAGGTCTGTAATTTGGGTGCAGACATTATGAATTTCACCTTGTTGGGTGAAGAGCATCTTTTAGCTTCTTCCAGAAACATGAAGTCTTTAGAAAGAACTTAATCCTTTTGGATCTTGTCTTTAAGCTTTGTTGGTGGGACCAAAGCAGGGCTTGTTCTGTGGTAAAGTTTTTCCCCTGTGCATGCTGTGGCCAGAGCCTCCTGTTCGTGTGTGAGCTCCAGGGGTCATTCCTTCACATCCTTCCCGGTGGCTCCCACTTGAATGTGTACCATTTCCTGATGCACACGCACCAATTAGTAACCTGCTGTACACTCAGGGGCCCGTGCTGGTCTCCAAGCTTCCTCCTGCCCCAGCCCTCAGGACTCTGGTCACTGTGCGCCCCCAGATGCCCAGCCATGCCTCATCCTAGGGCACGCTAGGGCACAGTGCATGGCGCCCCTGTCCTGGCCTCTGTCCACGTCTGATGCCTGGAGGCTTCAGGATGGTCATTTCACATTGGACGGGAGCGTAAACCCCACCCGATGCTTCTCCTCATCTAGAAGTAGAAGCTCCTAAAACACAACGTTAAAGTCTTGTTTGAAAAACAAAGAGGCTGAAAATTAATGAGCCAATTAACCATCTCCAAAAAGTAGGAAAGAGGACCTCAAAACAGATACAATATATGTAAAAAGAAATAAGGAATAAAAGACCTGTGCAGAAATCAGTGGAGAAAATAAAATATAAACAATGAGCACAGCTAAACTTTTACTCTTTCTGAAACAATCAATAACGATAAAACTGACCAACGCAGATAGACTCAGAAGAAAAGACAACCACGTAAGGAGTAGTTAGGAACTAAAACCACCTCCCCGCAAAATTCACATCCCGACCTCCAGGGCCTGAGGCTATGAGGAGCTATGAGGAGCAACTTTATGTGAAATGGACAAATTCTTCAAATAAGCAAAACTGCAAGTCTTCAAGTATTTTCACCATAAAAGCTACAGAAATTCCAGCAGCAGCAGCAGAAGCAAAAGTCCCAGCGAGGAAACGAAGAAACTGCAGGCCCAGCTGCTCCAGAGGCCACATCAGGAATGTTTTCAAGAACAGAAAATGGGGTGCGCAGTCCTCCTGCCTTACGTGGCTAAGTCACGTTGGCCAGCAAGCCCGACACGAGTGCGATCAGAAACGCAGCATGACCAGGGAAATAGAAGAAAACAGGTCCTTCATCCAAAAACGGTGTCAAAATGGTCAGAAAGAATATGAAGATACTCAGCACCATTAGTTGTCAGTGAAATGCAAATCCAGGCCTCTGTAGGGTCTCCCTGCATGCACACCAGATGGGAACATGAGTGTGGGGGGTCCTGGGGTGGTGCTGGGGGGGTGTGGGGAACCCTGGGGGTGGGTGTGGTGTGGGGTGGGGGTACCCTGGCTGGGGGTGGGGCAGGGTGGGAAGCCCTGGGGGTGGAGGTGGCATGGGGTGGGGGGCCTGGGCGGTGCTGGATCCTGCACGGGGGTGCCAGCTCCACTAATGCCAGTAGCTTGTGCTCCATCGGAGTGTGGCCCCATGGAACCTACCGCTGACTCCCATGAAGACACACACACACACACACACACACACACAGACACCTAACACCAAGGTGGATGGAGCCCTGATGTCCGTCCAGTCACTGAAGTGTGGCTTCTCCGTGCACTGGAATGCCACATGGGACAGGGGTGCTGCAGGCAGGGAGATTCTGAGCCCCAGAAGCCAGGGACCGACGGTCCAAGGGGGCTCTGGGTGGTGTGAGAACAGGCCTGGGGGCCACGGGCATGAAGGTCACCACATGGCTTCTGCAGACGACCAGCCAGGAGGGATGAGGGGAACCTGACCTGGTGGTGGGTCCTGAGTGTGGACTGTGCAAGTCACTGAGAGCTGCCCGCTCCACTGTCACTCTGCTGGGATCCTCACAAAGAATGCAGGCTGACGGGGGCACCACAGAGCCCGGGCCTGACGCCCCCCCTCCCCAGGGCCCTTCTGTGGGAGGCAGAAGGCCAGGTGCAGGGTGAGGGGCGGGTGGGAGGAGAAGGCTGGAGAGGCAGGTGCGCAGGGAGGGGCCCAGGACCCACCTGCCCACACCTAAGCTGGAGACCAGAGGAGGACACGCATCTGTATTGGCGTCACGCACTCGGAGGTGCTGTCTGGGACGTGCAGGGCCCCCACCCCTGCCCTTTCCCCCTTCTGACCCTCCCCTGTAATGCACACGTGGAGCTGGACGCCCTGACGTCCTCACTGAAGATGCAGCCAGCGCCCCCCGTGCTGTGCCCCCTGCCCCAGGCTGAAACGTCTGCACCCTCCTCAGTGGCTGGATCTGCAGGTACGGCACGCAGGTGAGAGGTCCAGAGGACATCGTGTGCTCACCTTTCTGAAACCAAGTGAGGGTAAACTTTGACCAAAGTGTTTCCCGTTGGGCTCACTGTGTGTGGCGCACAAACCTGGGCTGCAGGCTGAGAGGCACACACGTGTGATTTCCACTGTGAATGGAACCCAGCGACAGCGTGTGTGGCAGATGAGTGGGGACAGGCAGGAGGGACGCGTGCTCCTGAGTGCAGGCCTCCTGCAGACACAGATCGGGGTTGGCCCCACCTCCTAGCTGGGAGGAGCCCACTCTGCTCCTCTGTGCCCTGACGCGGGGCACTTCTGGAAACACACCACCTGCCTGACCGCCGGTGGCTGTGCCACGAATCCAATACCAGGTACCAGCACGTTTGTGATCTGAGGGCTGTGGATCATTCACAAGCATGTGAATGAACCCGCCTCACACATGCATTTTCGAGAATGGGAAAAGTGAAGCAGCAGAGACGCCCTCTGCGTGATACCAGGCCAGGAAAACGTTACAGCCAGAGAAATTTATTTTAAAATAGAAACATACGTACATTAAGCTTTTAAAATACTCAAATTTTAAACAAAAAGGGAAAAAGCCATTTGATCCCAGTCTCTAAGGAATAGATTTAAAGAGCCTCTTGAGTGCGTGGGGAGCGCTCGCAGACACCGCGCACTGGCCGGGCCTGGGCCCTCCTGCGTGGTGCAGGGGTGGGTGTCTGCCCGCGGGGGCCCCTTTCAAACACAGTGCCAAGGGACTCAGGAGGTAACGGGAAACGTTCAGGTTTTGGCAACGCAGAAGATGTAATGTCCAGGGAACCCCGTCAGAGGCCTCCGAAAACACTCAGCTGACAGCCCAGCTCCGCTGCCAAGGGGCTGACGCCACATAGCCTAGGTGGGCCTTAGTCTGCGTGGGGCCTCCGCTGGGGCTTCTCCTCATATGACTCCCCGAACTCGTTCACCCTGCTCTTATCCACGGGATAAAGCCTGCAAGGATGGGGGCCCATGGGCTCAGCGATGAGGACCCAATGACCCCAGCCGCCATGGGACAGGGGCTCTGGGGTCCCCTCGTGCCCACCTATTGTTTTTCGTGTGTTTGTACCATCAGGACAGAGCTCTGTGCTCGAAGCTGGTCTAGATAGGTCCCCTGTCCCTGCCTGCTGGGCACACAGCTCTGCACCGTCTCCCTCTGCACTGGCCCAGACAGAGCTGGTGAGGAATGCGGGGATGCGCCTGGGGCCGGCTCACGCAGCCACGGAGACCAGCTCTTCTCAACCAGGAGATGGGGGCAGTCTCTCCCATCAACATACTGACTCCCTCCCCGTGGGATGAGCAGCACAGGCGCCTGCCACACTCACCATCGCTGGTAAAGGTATACGAGGAACACCACGTCGTCCCTGAAGCATGCCAGCCGGTGGGAGGTGGGCATGGTGATGATGAAGGCAAAGACGTCATCAATGAAGGTGTTGAATGCCTGCCAGGCGGGATGGGATAGGGGGAAGGTGGGATCACGGGCCGTTGGGCTCTTTGGAAGACACCTGCCCCGGCACCTGTGTCCCAGTCACCCTCGTTACTGACTGCAAATGGCTGCTCGGTACACACCAACGTGTGGCCTCGAGTGTCCCAGCAACACCAGACAGGCAGGCGCAAGTGCAGCAATGCAGACGCCTGCCTCGCAGTGCACGCCCTGGGTCTGCTCAGCCTGTGATGCCCAGGGAGGGCTGCCCTGCAAACGTGGGCCAGGAACGCGCAAGCGTCCCTGCTCCTCAGAACCGGTCATTTTATTTCACAAAATGGAACAACACATCTTAACCCAACCTCCCATGAAAACTGCTCAACGAGCATGAGAGGCCACATGGGCCCAAGCTCCATGTGTGTGGATGCACCAGGACAACCCCCAGGGCAGGACAGCTGGGGCATCTGTGTGGACACAGCCCCTGGGGGCAGGGGCTGGTCTGCGCACTGATAACATATCACCAAAAAGAACATGGTTTTTAATTCAGGAAAACGTCTTCGACTGCTGAGACATCAGAGAACCACCGTCCTTAAGTTGTCACCACGGTGCACATGACTCAAGAGGAGACCCCACCACCACCACCGCCATGTGCCACTCGATGGCCGTGTAAGCACTGAGGGGGCCCCAGGCTGGCACTGACCTTGTAGGTGAAGGCCTTCCAGGGCAGGTGAGCCACCGACTTCATCTGTGGGACAGGAGAGACGCAGCAGATCAGAGAATGGCCGCGCAGGAGACAAAGGCGAGCGCGTGGACAGACCACAGTCTTACCTTGTAGTTCACGAAGAGCTGAGGCAGCATGAACAGGAAGCCGAACGCGTACACCCCTGGAGGACAGACAGCAGGCTGGGGCAACTGCGGCATCTAGGCAGGAGAGCTGCTGCCCTGCAACTCAGAGCCACTCCCACCTCCAGGACACCCTCCTCTGCAGCCTGCACCAGGCCCTCAGCCACCCAGAGAACCCAGGCCGGTCAGGGCGGCCAGACGCCCGTGCGCAGAGCCCATGGCATGGCCTCAGGGAGTGTGTGTACACAGGGTCGTGTCCTGGCCCTGAACCATTTCAATGAGAAAACACACAGCCCAGGACTCTGTAGCCCAGGCAGCCCGAGTGGGGCTCCTGCAGACAAACCAGGCGTCTGGGGGCCCCCAGAGCATGAGCTGCAGGAGAGGTCCTGCCTGCACAACCTCAAACCACACGGGGTCATGTGAAGGAGCCACAAGGAACCTGCTGAGATGCTGTTGGTGAGACTGAAGCCCACCACTCACCATTGACGAAGCTGTTGATCAGCCAAGAGTACCAGCTGCAAGAGAAAGAGCACTGTCAGCGCGCCAGGTCCCGCAGCCCCTGTCCTTCGGTGCCTGTCCCCTTGGCCAGTTGCACGGTCGTGGAAGCACCCGAGCACCTGCACGGACAGCCCGTCCCCCGGACCACAAGCACCAGGTGGTGGCCAGAGACCTGCGCTGCCAGGCGGTTTCCGTCAGAACTCTGACAACTCAAAGACCTGGGGTCCAGCCCTTGAGGTCGCGTCTGCACGGGGTCCCCATGCCCCGAATGCAGCGGCCATGTGGCCTCAGCCAGCTCCCCCTTGTTGGATGCATCTGCCTTTGTCCAGGACACCAGGGGCCCACCCGGGGGCTCAGTGCCCTCACTGCAGGCTGTGTTCTTGGTCTTGAGGTCCCCCCAGGGGAGGCCCTGCCACGGTCCACATACCAAGTAACAGGAGGCAGAGGTGGGCAGGCCCAGGACGGAGGCCGAGAGGCGTCCTGGGTATAGGTGCCATGGCGTGAGGCTGGGCGACGTCCTACCTCTTATACTTGATGTTCAGCAAGGAGTAGACGGCGCCCCCAATGCACAGGGGGTAGAGCAGGTAAGACAAGTACTTCATGGCCTGCCAGGGAACAGGTAATCTCCGTGAGGAACCGACTTGCAATGGGAGAAACAAGCCCAAAGGGCACCCGGGCCCAACTCCAGGGAAGTGGATGTGCGTGGTGCTGGGCCGGCGCACGCCCAGAGAACACACAGGGCCAGCGGGGCAGCCAGATGCATGTGGACGTTCTCAACAGCATCCCTCTGGCTGGGGAAAGCCCCGCTGCCTACGGCAGACCAGCAAAGGGGCCAAGGAGGACGAAGCTGCACAGCCCTCCTGGGCCAAGTGCCAGCACCTTTGGGGACCCGCTTCTCTGGAGCTCCATGGGGATCCAGTAGAGCCCGAATGCAAACAGGCAGGAAGCGTACCCCAGCAAATGGGTAGCTGCAGCCATGCCCACGGCAGTGTGGGTGGGGGAAGCCTCAGGTCACCAGAGGTCACCAGAGTCCCAGGGACACAATGTGAGATCACAGCAACTGTGATGTGGAGACGCCCTGGAGTCTTTCCCATGTTGGGAACCTCTGCTGAGGGCGTGTCACCCTCAGCCACCAACCTACCCCAATCCACCCCTGCCGCCTACCTGAGTGTCATACTCCTCCGTCTTCCTCTCAGATTCGCTGTAAGTGCCAAACTGTCGCAGAATTTAACACGATCCTGTTAGTGACCGGACTCCAGGCAGGCGCACCCAGCCCAACTGCGTGAAGCTCACCCCAGGTGGCGACCCTCAGTCATATCCTTCCCCACGCCATCAGAACCACCCACGGGCCACAGCGTGTGCTGTGTGGAGCAGAAGCATGTTCCTCCGCATGTCCCCTCCCCAGGCTGCCCCCCCCACCTCTATTCCTTTAGCTTCCATAGCAAACGTGCTTCCTCTGCACACCGTGTTGTTTTCACATCAGTGACTGTACAGTCACCAAGCTACTTTACAACAGGACCAACGTCCTGTCCTTGATGATTTAGAACCTGGAAAACTGGGGTGCCGTGATCCCTGAACTTCTCCTGGATAGGGTCCCCCACAGCCGAAAGCACAGCACATGAACAGACCTCAAATTCACGCCAACCCCAGCCCTTGTCTACCCAGAAGGCACAGCAAAGGCTTGCTACGGGGTACAAGGGTCAGCCCAAGGCAGTGGCTGTCGGTCGGGACCACGGCTTGGACAGTGTACTTGGCAGCATCAAGATGGCCTGCGTGTGGGGGGTGGAGTGCCTGGAGCCGGCACCCCCGCATCCCGGCCTGATGGGGGAGCCTATGCAGGCTGCAGCACTAGTGGACACAGGCCCTGCCAGGGGCCTCCACCTGCGAGCTCCCACCGACTCATCTGCTGGGGAGCTGCTGTGAGCCAGAGGTCAGCCAGGTGGCCAAGGGTCACCAGTCCTGAGTGTGGCATCTAACTGTAGCGCAGCAGGGAGATGGAAGCAGATGCTCTGGGATGAGCACACCGGCTATTAGGCGGCGGGAGGAGGTGGGCTGTGAGGGGGGGCAGAGTCCTAACAGCAGAAACCCCCACCTGGAACTCAGGTCTCAGGCCCCTCCAGACAATGGTCATCTTCAAGGCCTTTTTCACCTTCCAGAGCTGATGACAAAGAATGAGAAACAGATGTTCAGCCTCAGACCAAGAAGTGCCCAGAACCCACCACCAGGAGGAGCCGGGCCACAGCCCCACTGGCCCAGCTCCAGCACTCTTCGCAGCCTCCACCCGCCTCTTCTCTGTACCATGGGAGCCGGCACTCAGCCCAGCGGTCCTCCCCCAGGCCTAGGCTCCCTTCCCAGCCCACCTGCCTCCCTCCTGTTCACCAGAATCTTCTTCCTGGTGGGCACTGCGAGGCCCATGCCTCACCCCAAGTCCTGCCGTCTCCCACGTCCAGAGGACCCACCCCTTCTCATCACCTCACCAAGGTGGGACTAACAGCACAGCCACCTCTCAGGTGGCTTTCTGCACCGTGACAAGTGGGTATGTGCTCGACGGGCAGACCAAGTGCTATCTCTGACCCGACCACCACGTGTGCCAGCACCCACAGGCAGGGTCGCAGGACCACAGCTGTGGCCCAGGCTGGAACAGGGCAGTGCCAGAGCCCAGAGGAGCACATCCTGACCCACCGCCCCCTCTGCCGTCCTCAGGCCTGGCCCCAAGCTGCCTGCCCCACAGGACCCCTCTTCTGAGCCCCACACAGCCAGGCTGTCACAGGGCGACACACTCCTGGGCACCATGTCCACACTTCCTACAGCAGCCAGCACAGCGCCAGCTGGCGGCTCTGCATCTAACACATTACGGTACATGCCGCAGATGGCTGTGGGGGCGGAGAGTTTTTCTAACAGCAGCGGCAGCACCACCAGCTGCCAGGCTCTGGCGCCCAAGAAACTAAAGAACCACTCCGCCCCCGCCCCTGCGCATGCAGGGGCTGTATCACTCCTGTGTGTCAGGGCTGGGCACAGTGCCAAGCACAGGCCCGGGGACACCAAACAGCTTACCTCGATGGCGGCGCCAATACCCGCAGGGACAAGCACCAGAAGGCTCGTCTGCTCGTCCAGCAGGAACAGGAAGATGACCACTGTGCTGAAGCAGCGCCAGAGCACTGGGGACAGAGAGCAGGGTGTGTGCTGCAGGGCTGGCTGTGCCCCATTCACATCCCGGAACCCCCATGCACCCCCTGCCTGCACCCCCCAACCCCACCTACCACCCCCAGCACACTCATGTCCCACCATCACAGGTATGCCCCACACCACCCCTCACGCACACCCCCCACAACCACATACACAAGGCCTCAGGTAATTCAGCCCCTCTGTCCACTAAACTGGAGTGGAGCCGGCGTGGCTGTGCAAATGTCCTGCGACACTGAACACAAAGTCCCCTCAGCTACAGAAATGTGTATGTGCTGCACTCGCAAACACAAGCACGTGGAAAGCACTTGGATAGTACGTGTTCTGGCAGGAATTAGGACTGGCTTCGCAGCACTCTTATGTCACCTCTTCCTGCTTTCACACCAATTCTGTGATAAATTAATTACCTCCTTCTAAGACCACAGTTTACGAGATGCTATGGCTCACTGACCGGCCCTACCGCTTCCTCAGGGATTCTCACAGAAGCAGAGAGCCAAGCCTACCAGGGTGCCTACAGAGGGCAGGGATGCCAGCAGCCATCCATGGCACATTTTCTGGGACCTACAGCCCACACACAGCCAGAGCCATCTGCTGCATCCCCCTACCCCTGCTCCCTAGAAGGGCCAGGAGAACTCAGTGGGGGCCCTCGTCCACTCTGAGGACATCAGAATCTGAGACACAGATGACAAAGGGCTGCCCAAGCAGTCTACACCACCCCAGTATGCGTTGTTGCCATGGGAGAAAGACAACGGCCTCTTTTGTTGAGACGCATACTTGCCAGCCACACACACATGGGCATGAAGATCCAGCATCTGTGCCATCGCCAGGGAGGGCATGGCATCCGGCCTCCATCACCCCATCCTCTGTCTGCGGTCATGGGCCTACACGATGTTCTCTGTGACCTAGACAGTCCCTCCCCAGCTTGTAAGCGTGCAAGACACATGGGCGCCCCTCCCACAAGAGCAGGACCCCTGGCTGGCGGCTGTCAGGATAACCATAATCTTCACGTTTCAGAAGAAACCTTAAATGCGTCTTTATCTAGAGCAGATATGCCCTGAGAATGGCCAAAACTCCAGAGAGCACCTACCTGCTTTGGTGGACATTCCAATCATGCTCTTCTTCTTTTTCCAGAAACTGATGTCATTTTTAAAGGCCAGGAAATCAAACAGAAGCTGGAAAAAAAAGCGCACAGCAATTTGCATCTTATGTCGCTCCTACGGCTGTTTTTCATCAAGTGACACCGCAGGTGTGCACTGGACTCGGATCCCAAGGACACTCCAGATGGACACCGGGTGCCCAGAAACCCGTGGCTTCACGCCCCGTCTACCATGCAGGAACTGCAAAGCTTCTGAGTGCAGTTGCAGCCATACACCCACAGGGACGTCCAGATACTTCCCTTGCCAGGTGCGGTTGGTTGGCTATTACCTGGAGCATCTGCCTTAGAAACACACGGCCTCGGTCGCAGACACTGGCCTTCTAATAAACACCACCATTTCCCAGCAGGCACTGGGGAGGGCTCCAGTAGGGCTTCCACGCCTGCCCTGTGGCCCACCTCGCCCACCCTTTCCCAGCCTGACCCCAAATCCAGCACCAATGCTATGACGGGGGGGGGCAGCTTTCTTTCACTAGTTACAAGAAAAATTCCAAGGAAAGACTAGATTTCTAATATTAAAATTATCACATAAGATTATATAATAAAATGCCTACAATGCAAAGTCCTTCAACGACCTCATGAAATTTAGATTTCTTTCCAAAATGGCCACCAAGACCAGTAGACAAAACCCCAAGTCGTTCAGGCGGTCAGGGCCCCAGGTGCAGACACCCTCTCCTGACCTGGGAGAGAGGCCCCAAGTGGGGCGGCCAGGCCGTACCACGCAGACCCCTGGCTGATGACCGCAGGCGCCCATGGAGGCACCAGCCCAGTGACCACTCACGTGAAATGCTGCGACAAAGAAGGTCAACGCTAAGAAATACAAGTTGGTGTCGACAAAAATGCCTTTGACTTCATCAGCGTCTTTCTCTGAAAATCCTGAGAAGGGAAGAGAGACACACCAGAGAAGTAAGGTCAGCCACACCTGTCGCCACAGACACCACACACTCACGCGCAGCTGACAGCTCCACACTCAGCAGGGAAGGCTGGAGTTCACACTCCGAAGAGACCTAGGTTAAACCAGCACAGCAGGAAGTGCACAGGCTCAATCTTCCCGCCCTTGGAACTCAAGGTCACACCCGCCCCCAGGGCCCGGTTGACCAGCGGCCTCACCGAACTGCTGCAGGGAGTACACGGCATCCTGCATGTGTATCCAGAAGCGCAGCCTCCCCAGCGAGATCTTGTC
Source organism: Vulpes vulpes (assembly GCF_048418805.1). Taxonomy (NCBI): domain Eukaryota; kingdom Metazoa; phylum Chordata; class Mammalia; order Carnivora; family Canidae; genus Vulpes; species Vulpes vulpes. The sequence goes on from NC_132782.1 coordinate 62,595,801, forward strand.
ATAGGACACGGTGAGCGGCAGCTCCGTGGTAGAGCGGTTTATGACCTGGAGGGAAGATAGCAGTGACACGGCACCCTCTCCAGGGCTGGGGCCGCCCACCCGTCCCTTCCCAACAGAACCTCACACTTCACACCTGGGCCCCTCGCAGCGACCGTCTGCCCCCTGACCTGTGGTTCCTGCCTCCCCTTCACCCTCCGCCCTGCCTGGGCCACCTCCTCATGAAGCGCTCAAAGCTTCTCTGAGTCACCCCAAGCCTGTGTGTCCCTCTGTCCCTGTCTCCTTGACGTGAGTGGCACCAGGACGCACCAGGAACCTGCTCTTGCAGATGAGCCAGGCACGGGCCGACTAGAGCCTCCACACCTCTCCAGAGACAAGGGGAAACCCAGCGTGGGCCCAGGGCTTCCGGAGACTCTCGAGTGCAGGGTGTGGGGCTGGGCAAGCCCATCTGGGGATGGGGCCAACAGAGAGCCTCAGGAAGATGGGACCCTTGACCTAGTGCATGTGGACACAAGGAGCTGCTGGGAGTGGGTGGGGGCCACCTCAGGGAAATCACAGGCTCTGGGGGCATATGTGGGCTGTGGCGGCCGGGTCCCAGATGCTGTGGGGGGAGGCACCCCGGCACACTGACCCCCTCCCCCAAGGAGCACCACGTCCCAAACACCACGTAACCCAGTGTTGATTCACTGCCTGTTGCTTGCTCAGCAGACCCCTGGCAGTGAACACAGATGTTACCAGCCCAGCAACCCGAGCATGCAGGAGCAGGACAGACCAGACACCAGGCCCAGGTGCAGAGCCACCCCACCCGGGGCAGCGCACCCCAGGCCCAAGCCCAGGGATGCCACTGCCTAAGCCCCAGAGCTGGCTGTCCCCCAGAGCTGGTGTTCATTCCAGAAAACAGCTCCCACTGCCGCAAAGTGTTAATGTCACCAAAAGACAACGCAGGACCACTGACTGCCTGTGTGCTTGCTTTCGTGTCTGAGTGGCAGCGCCACATCACAGGAGACCACTGAGTCCACCCGCAGCCTCCAGCCTGTCCTGACTGCCCGCACCCCTGGAAGGACAGCACCAGGGCCTCAGCAGCAGGGACCAGAGAGCACTGACCGGCGCTTCGGGAGAACCAGCGTGGCCCCAGGTCTGCACAGAGCACCAGAGAACACCCCAGAAAACAGCAGGGGACAGTGAATGCCCACTCTGGCCTATGGGCCCTGTAGGTATAGGAGCCGGCCAGGGCAGTGCAGGAGCCCACAAGTTAGGGACTGCACAGGCCCGTCAGCAAAGGTGCAGAGTGATGGTCATTTCTGAGCTCCTCAGCCAGCAGGAGGCAGCAGAGCTGGGGCGGGGCCCAAGAGCCAAGCCCAGGTCAGGTGCCCCCTTTCCTGCTCACCACTGGGTGGCTCGAGCGTCTCATCTACTCCAGACTGGCTGAGCGCACGGCTCCCATCCTGGCAAATGTCCACAAACGACTCTGACGTGACCAGGAGCCACAGAGCAGGGCACCCAGTCCAGCTCTGCCCAATGAGGCCAGAGAGCTCAGCTGTGAACCTTAATGACTCCCAGGACACAGACAATAGTGACCCTGCCACAGGACCGGGGACAGGGCACCAGACCGTCTGTGAAACGTGTGGCACAGGGCCTGGTGCAGAAGCCACCTTCTGCATGAACAGTCACCTTATTACGGCCTGGAAGTCAGCTATTTCGCTGACCCTCCGATCCGCCCTGGGGGGCAGGGTACGAGCTCCCTTCTACTCCTGCGCTCAGCCCTGACCAGGGCCACCCCGAGGGGGTGGGGGGAAGGCCCAAGGGATCCAAGGTGGATGGCGATACCATGTGGGGCCACCCCTAAAGGGGGCAGTTTGCCCAGGGCCCTCTCTGAGCTGCTCTGCACTTCCAAGCCCAACAACCAGGGTTCAACGGAACAATGTTCGTGAGCTGTTTTCAACACTTGGCTCTCCCGTGAGCTCTTCATACCCGCCATCCATACACCACATACAGAACCTTTCCAGATCCTTTCAGCAGAGTGAGCACCAGGGCTGGGGGAGGGAGTCAGAGGCTAACCCAGAGCGCACCCCTGCCAAGTCAGAAACGCCGCGGATGAGGCCTTGCAGGCCAAGGGGGTGGCCACAGGCTCAGGGCCATGGCAGGCAAGAGGGAGCAACACTTACCATGAGGTCCTTCACCCGATTGCTGAGCTGGTCAATGAATAGGATGGGGAGGTAGTGCACGGTCTTCCCTAGCTGGATCCTGGGGGAGCAAAGCAGTTCTCAAGGTCACCACGGATGCTTTCACCATTAGAGAAACCAGATGTAGCCGAGATGCCGGATGTGCCTCAGGTCAAAGAGTCTCAGGACACACCTTCCCCAGGGAAGCAGAGGGCTCTAAGCAGCCGCTCCTGCCTGAAGTCACAGCCATGGGAGTGAAACCCCAGTGGCCAAGAGAATACCATTCAGGGTGTCCATGAGGGACGAGCCCACCTAGGCCGGGACACGGATGGTCCAGGGATGCAGAGGGACAACGGAAATAAAAACCCACCCGCCTTCTGTACTTGGGAGGAGTCCAGGGCCAGAGATTAAGAGTGGAGGACTTCTCCTAACCCTTTTGTACCCTTCAGGCATCTAATCGTGAAACTGTGTTGCACATTCAAGAATGATCTTTAAAATTTAAAAAGGAAAAAACTCTTGTGACAATCCCACAGTCACCCCTGACATGTGAAAAAGGAAAACAAGTCTCCACAGCCATTTCTAGGAGCGGCACAACCACTACCACATGTAAATGTAATAGCAGGCTCCCCAAAGAATGGAGATGCAGGACCGTCTAAATTGGTCACGCAACCTTAATACTCATGTTTAAGTAGTGCCAATGACATAAAATGATCTCAATGCTGATTTTTAAGTTAACGTAAGCAAAACAAGTTAAAGCAAAATGCAGAATCCTGACAGAAGTAATCAATATGCAAAAAACACAAATCTCAAATGGGTGCAGCACTACTTCAAGAAGAGGGACAAGGTTCGGGGGTGCCCCAGGCAGCACTGCAGGCCCTGTGGGCCTCTTATCCCAGGGAGGCTCGGAGATGTAGGCATGGCCCATGCTTCTGGATTCTGGTAGGCTGGGCTCCCACAGGCTTCCTCCACCCTCCACACCACTGGGATCACCTCTTTGCTGCCAGCTCAAGGAATGAAGGAGCAACACTCGAGGCTGGGCAGGTCAACACCACCCCTGCCTCCCCGATGGGACCAGCAGCACTTACATCTTCATGTACCGATGGACGTCAGCAGGTAGGGAGGCCCCGTCAAAGACGAAGTCGTCCACCATCACATTCAGTGTTAGTCTTGGTCTCCAGTGAGAAACAGGCTCATCCAGGGCACTCGGTGGCTTCTTCTCTGCTTCTATCTGATGCTGAATGGAAGGAGTGACTCAGCAGAAGAGCCTGGTGCTGGGAGGAGGGGCACTGTCCCTGGGCCCGGTCTGGGGAGCCACCACCGCATACTGACACGGCACAACCAGGAAGCAGTGCCTTGCACAGTGTGGAGGGACCCGCAGCTGCCAGCTCCCCTAGAGGGACACCCCTCACTTCCTTCAACACGAGCCACAGGGCTGCTACGTTGCAACGTTGACCCCGCTTCAGGTCTTTGGGCTGACCTGCGTCTCAGGAATCCTGAGTAGGTAGGGGGCGTCCTGGGACATTTGCAGGAGGCATGGGGAGTTGGGACTAAGCCCTGTGGCTGGCAACGAGACTCAGGAGATCACACCCAGACCAAGTCTGGCAAGCCGTCTGGAGGACAGGGGTCAGGGCTGAGCCTCCGTCCTCCACAGAGCTAGTCAGCAAGGCAGCTATGACTGCCAGGGCCATCGTCCAGATCTAATGGACACATCGTGTGCTATCGGGTCATTTACTGTGTGTCCCACCTAAAAAGACACCCGCGGTTCAGCTAAAGTAGCTTACATTAGAAACGGTTTTCCAAGTAACACTAACAGCAAACGTTTACTTGGCGTTTGTATGTTCCAGAGAGCCCTTCACACCCCTAACGTCCACCACCCTGAGGCCCCAGGAAGGCACTGAGAGGCAGGGCCATACTGTCCCCATGAAAAGGAGCTGAGGGACTCTTTGCAAGTAGCCACGGCATGGAGCGCCTCACGGACACTCCCTGGAGAGCTGCCACATTCCTCATTTCTAAAGGACCTCACCTTGTTGCACACAGACCTGAGCACCAGAATTCCTCTGCTTTATGCACAGCTTTGTTAATAATCACCCAAGACAACTCTAGTTTCCCTGTACACGCAGTGTTCTATGGAGATACAAAATGTGTCCCACTCAAGTCCCTCTTTCATGATCGTGAAGGACAATGTCAGCACTGGAGAGTCGGCCTGCTATCTCCATGGTGCAGGGCTCTCCCGGCTCCACCCAAGGTCGGTGCCTGAGCCTTGCAGAAGGGACGCCCCATACCCCACTGGGGCGCACACGTGCTCCCTGCAGGTGGAGGGGGCCCAAAGCCTGAGAAGTAATCTATCACTGGATTAAACTGTATATGACTAACTTGGCACAAAACTTATCTGCAAACCCAGGGGAAGTGATTTAGATGAAGAACAGGGATGCACGCCTGTTACGTCAAACTGCTTCACTTCCTAGGGGTTGGTCCAGTTCCAGACACACTGCACATGGAGAAACACGTGTGTGTGAATTCCACGGGGGAGAGCGCAGGCTTCATCCAGTCAGTGACCTCATGCACTCACCTGCGTAGCGGATTCCCCAGTGAGCAGATTGACCTCTTCTGGCTTGGGAACCATGTAGGTTGTCAGTGGGCTCACCAGGTGCACCTGCTTCCCGTCATGCCACGGGAGAATGCCAGCATGATGGAGGAAGATGTAGGCATACAACGTCCCGTTGTTTCTAGTTTTCTTTGGTACAGAAACATTAACTGTCCTAAAACAAAAGAAATGACCGTTTTCTAACTGCAAGCACCTGTACACACAGGGCAGACTATTCAAATATCTTCGTAAATTATGGGGTTTCAAACTAACTAATTTAGATTAGAAAGACTACCACTGAAACCCCCCTGCCAGGACTTATGAAATCCTTGGCACAGGCTTTCACACACCCGAGCACCGCATACATCTGCACTGCTGCCTCTGTTTCTTGGTGCTCAGCGATGTCGGGGCTGCGGTGGCCAGGCAGGCAGAAGCCGACCTGAGTTCACCGGGTCCCTGAGCACTGCACTGCACTGCCTCCCGCAGCTCTTGCATGGGGCGGGCTGGCCAGAGGACCTGCCTTCTACAATCCCGTCACTTCTGACACCTCCCTGCCCACTTAGAGGAAATACAGACTCCTTGTTGACAAGCAAATTGTTTTTTTTTCTTTTTAAGATTTTATTTATTCATGAGAAACAGAGAGAAGGAGAGAGGGAAAGGCAGACACACAGGCAGAGGGAGAAGCAGGCTCCCGGCAAGGACCCTGATGTGGGGCTTGATCATGCCCTGAGTCAAAGGCAGATGCTCAACTGCTGAGCCACCCAGGTGCCCCGCAAGTTGCTTTTTAAATCATATCCGTGCAAAGTCTTGTAACTGGAACCATATAACAAACACAACTTCTAAAAGTCACTGTGTATTCTAGCATTTATGCCTCTATACTTACATTTCCCTTAACTACCGTCTCCTACAAAACCTTCTCCTCTGCCCTATTTCTTCTTCATACGGAGACCTAAGAGCTACGTCAGCTATGAAGAAACAAGCTGTCTGCTGTGGGAAACTGCCAACCCTTCTGCAGCCACGCTCACCCCTGGCTCATCGCTGGAAACTGCATCCCGTGGCCAGCGCCTGGTGAAGCTACCTCCTGAGTGGGAGAGTCCTCCTCGGCGGCTGGCGGTTCCCCCTGGGCCGCGGGGAAAGCGTCCCACCACTGGCAGCCCAGTACTGACGGCCCTTCTCCGCGGCACGCCCGTGAGGTAGCGGCGCTACCCTTCCCTCCGCCTCACCCGGTGGCTGGCCCCAGGCCCAGCCTCTTACTTCTCAAATTTTGACTCCACGTCAAAGTCTTCCACGTTCAGGACCAGATCCACGTTGTTCTCAGCACCGAGGTTGGACCGCGTGGTGGTGTAGACACTGAGCTGGAAGGGCCATGGGGGGAGGGTCAGCGGGTAGGGAACACCGCCCAGGGGCTCCCCACCGAAAGGAGGGCCACCTGGCTGCCCGCTCAACAGGGGAAGGTCCCACCTCCGCTCCAGGCAGCAGAAAGCCCCGACTGGGCTCACAGAGCCGCGTGGCCTAGCGACACAGCGCAGGGGCCCCCGCCCCCGCCCCGGGCCCTGCCGCCGCCGCGCCCCGCGCTCACCTGCAGCTTCGGCCTCCGCGCCAGGTAGGGCTGGATGCAGTTGCCGTCGCGGGCGCACGGCCGCGTGTAGACGATGCCGTACATCACCCAGCAGGTGTGCACCACGTACACCACGAACACGCCCACCACCAGGCTGGTGAAGGAGCTGCGGCCGCTCCACATGGCGCCGCCGCCCCCCGGGCCGAGCGCGGCGCCCTCCCCGGCCCCGCCCGGCCCGCCTCGCAGCCGCGGGCCCCGCCGCCCGCCCGGCGCGCTGCCGGCCGCTCGGGCCTCCGCTCACGCGAGAGCCGCCGCGCGCCGCCGCCACCGCCGCGGGGGAACGAACGCGCCGCGCGCCGCGGGCCGCCGGCCGCCCTGCATGCTCCTGCCGCCCTCCGGCAGACCTGTCGCCGCGGGATTCGCCGGCCGCCGGCCGCTTCCGGGTCCCCTGCCGCCCGCCGGAAGTGGGCGGGCCGCGCGGCCCCCTGGGAAACGCAGTCCTCCAAACGTCGCACACGCACGCACGCACGCTCGCGTCCGGGACGCGTCGCACGCTGGTGACGTCTCCTGCCCGCGCCGTCCTCCTGGACGCCTCCTGGCGTGCCTCGCGGGGTGCGGGCGCTGGGCCCTGGGCTTGTCGAGGACCGGGGGAGTCCTAAGGGGGACGGGACGCGACGGGACGGGACGGGACGGGACGGGGGCGCGGGGCGGGGCTGGGGGGGCGCGAGGGGGCGGCGGGGCGGGGCTACGAGGAGGGGACGGGGCGGGGCTGCGAGGGGGTCGCGGAGGGCTGGAGGGTCGGCGCGGGACGAGCGCGCTCGCAGGCCGCCGGCTCCCGCGGGGGGCGGGGTGTTAGCACGCGGGGGCGGGGTGGCGGCGGGGCGGGGCGACGCGCTGCTCTTGAGGCCCTTCCTCTTTGGAGTTGCGGCAAAATAAAAAGTTGGAGAGTCCGTAGACTCGCGAAGCTCGAAGGCCCGATTTCGTGCCGTTTGCATATGCACCCCGGGGGCATCCGAAGGAACCGCGAGGCTCCTGGAACCCCTGGGTCTCGGTGCAGAGCAGCGGGTGCGGGGGGCGGTTCCCCGCAGACCCCCCCCTCCGCGCGGCGGGGCCCTCTGCCCGGCGGACCCGGTCGTGCCCCCGTCCCCCAGCGAGAGCAGCCGGGTTGGCCGGCACACGCCGGTGCTCCGCCTGCGTCCCTCCAGGCTCGGGGACCTCGAACCCTGAGCTCAGCGGACCCCCCCATACCGTGGCCGCGCTGCCAACGCTGTTCTTTTCTGTGTCGGCTGCGATCCAGAACCCGTTGGGCTGTAATGGGAACGGGGGTGCGTTCGTGTTCTCGGGGAGGGGGCGCATTGCTTCAGGTGGGGTCGGGACGGGGACTTGAGGCAGGTGGCGCTGCGGGGGCGGGGCAGGCGTCCCGGGAGCCAGGGGCTCGGCTGGGTGCAGGGGGCTGACGCCCCCACGCCTAGTTGTTCTCCCCTGGAGCCCGTCGGGGCCTGTTGGCTCGGCCCGCCCCCCCCCCCCGCCCTTCCCTCTCCCTCCTGCTCTCTGTGTAGCAAGCCCGTGTGAGATCCACCCTCCTTACCAGCCCTCTGCCCGGTGGCCAGGCTAGTTGCCTGCGTGTCACCCCTGAGCTGTCACCTGCCCCCGCCACCCCTGCGGGGCCCGGCGGAGCCAGGCTGCCTCTCCTCCTGCCCCGCTGCTGTCAGGGCTCTGGTCGGTGCAGGGCAGGAAGGAAGGCCCCAGGCCTCCTCATCTTCAGGGAACACAGGTGGATTCCAACCCCACACACACGAGGGGATGGCTGGCTCCACGGGATGAGGGTTCTCCTGGAATCCAGGGGGCCAGGACGCAGCCAGGCCTCAGGAAGGAGCTGCAGAGCCCCAGAGCCCTGAGGTTCCTGTCCCCTTTCTTCTCCCTCACCTTGAACTCTATCCCAGGTGCACACTCATTGCAAGCAGGGATGATGCGATACCACAAAACTGGGCATTCTGCTGCTCCTGTATGTAGAAGCTGATGCAGGCAGGTCAGGCCCAGGGTTCCCCGGGGCTTCCTGAAGGAGCAACCAGGACCATCCCTGGCCCCATATGGGCAAGCCTATGGGCCAGCGTTTGGGCCAGAAGTGGAACGCAAGCCAGCAGGAGGTGAATGCAGAGTTTATTGAAGGAATAGAGAGAGTGCAGGTATGCAGAGTCTGGGACTCTTGGAGAGGAAAGGAGGGAGTCCCATCTTTGTCTAAGGTCCAGGGTTTTTATTGTGGATGGTGGTGTGCTGTGTGCGTCCTCACAGGCATCCAGATGTCCTTCCCAAGTCAATGAGTCCCTGGAGCTGGGGGTCTTGGCATGGAGATGTCTGGTGCTGGGGGTCTGGGGTACACATGATGTTTTCATCTGGTCATTGTCTCCTGCTGCTTCCTTTATCCCTTACAGGGAGGATGTGCCCTGTTTGCAGCCTGGGGCTTGTGTAAAGTGCCAGGGCAGGTCCTAGCAAGAAAAGAAGCCAGAAGAGGAGCGAAAAACAGATTTGCATGGAGTCCTTCAGTTTTGCTATCTCAAAGCTCTAAAAAGATCTTGCGAAGCTTTCTGGAAGGTCAGATACAAACTCCATGCTGTGCAGGGACTTGGAACTGACCTGGCTTCTGGGCTGCTTCCATGTCTTGGCTGCTGTAGATAATGCTGCTGTACACATTGGGTGCATGTGCCCAGTGGAGTTTGTATGTTTGTGCCCTTCAGGTAAATACCCAGTAATGCAATTGCTGGGTGCTAGGGTAGCTCTATTTTTAACTTTTTGAGGACCCCCACAATGTTTCACAAAATGCACCAGTTTGCATTCCCACCCACAGTGGACAAGGGCTCCCCTTTCTCACATCTTCACCAACACTTGTTTCTTGTGTTCTTGGTCTCAGCTCTCGTGGCAGGTGTGATCACCGAGGTTCTGGTCTGCGTTTCCCTGATGCCGAGGGATGTGGAACATCTTCTCATGTGTCTTACTCATCTGGACATCTTCTTTGGAGACATGTCTGTTCATGTCTTCTCATTTTTTAATTGGGCTATTTGTTTCTTGGGTGTTGAGTTTGCTAAGTTCTTTATATATTTTGGATACTAACCTTTTATTGGATATGTCATTTGTAAATACCTTCTCCCATGCTGTAGGATGCCTTTTAGTTTTGTTGACTGTTTCCTTCACTGTGCAGAAGCTTTTTATCTTGATGAAGTCCCAATAGTTTATTTTTGCTTTTGTTTCCCTTAACTACAGAGAAATTTCTAGAGCCAATTTTGAATAAAGTAGACGCGAGGGCAGATGTACATGTGTTTATGCTGTCTGGGCTCCTTTGTGCATCCCCTGGCTCTAGCTGCCGTTTGTTCCTTTGGCCTCCTTGGCTTCCGTTAGCACTTCTCATGCAGACCCATTGCTGTTTGGTTCTGTCAACCATTATTTGTAGGAAAAAGCTTTTAATTTGCTTTCCTTTTTTTTAAATATATATGTATATATATATATATTTTTGAATTTATGATAGTCACACACAGAGAGAGAGAGAGAGAGGCAGAGACATAGGCAGAGGGAGAAGCAAGTTCCATGCCGGAAGCCCAACATGGGATTCGATCCCGGGTCTCCAGGATCACGCCCTGGGCCAAAGGCAGGTGCTAAACCGCTGCGCCACCCAGGGATCCCTCCTTTTTTTTTTTTTTTTTTTTTTAAATATATTTTCACTAATTACGGAGTCCCAGGTGGATGGGCATGTTTTCTTCAGTATGTCAAAGCACACGGTTCTCTTGTCTTCTAGCTTGGGTTGTTTCTGATGAGAAATAAGCACATCCCTATTCCTGCTCCTCGGTATATAGTGTGTCCATTTCCTCCATCTGTTTTTGGTTTTTTTCCTAAGAAGCCATTGGTTTTAATGTGTGAATTTCATCAATTTTTTTAATTTTCTTTTTCTTTTACTTTTTAAAAAATTTCATCAAGTTTGAAGATGTTGTAGCCAAGATGTCTTTAATATCATGCTTGCCTCCTCTTCTGTGGCCCTGGCAGTACATACCTGAGATGGCTTGCTGCTGTTGTGGTGTACCTGAGGGTCTGTGCATTTCTTCAGCTTCCCCCCTCCATGCTTAGGCTCAGACGCTCTCTAAGGTTACTTATCCAGGGGCACTGGTTTCCTTGTTTTTCCCTGTAGTTTGCAAACTGCTGTTAAGCTCATCCTGTGACTTTTTACTTCAGATGTTATATTTTTTGTTTCTAGAAGTTCCACTGAGTTTTAGAAATTTTTGTACATCCTGGAGGAAACATCATATGGTAAATAGAGATATTCCTTTGGTGTTTGTACAGGTGCACATTTCTCCACTTTGTGGCTGCCTCAGTGTGTTCAGCTACCTTCATCCAGGCAGTCCTGTGAGTTGTTTCCAGCCTTTAGTTGTTAAAGCCTAAACCTTGAACATTCATCATCCTTCCCTTCCTTCCTTCCCTCCTGCCATCGTATCTTTGGGACAGATCCTCAGCAGTGGGGTTGATTGAAATGATAAATGTATGTATATGTTTCCAGCCATGCCAGATGCCTACCCCCAGGTGGTGTCCTGCTTGCATTGAAGCCCCAAAGTAGGAGGAGGTCTGTTTCTCCTGAGCTCTGCCGTCAGAGGGCAGTGTCAGACCTCTGGGGTTATGCCAGTTTGCTCCGTGAGATGTTGTTAAGTTAGAGTCGTTTTTGTTTTTCTGATGATGAAAAATAACTGGCTTCTCGGGTAGAGCAGGAGCTGTGGTCCTCCCGGGTCCCATTCAGTGCTGGGCTGGAGTGTTTTATGAGCTCAACGAATAATCGCCAGCACGGTCCATTCCTCTCAGTGCTGATGTGGGACGGGCTCTGCAGGATTCGTTCAGGAAAAATAAGATCCCATTAAGTGAATTTATGGGTTTGGGAAACTCAAAAATGCAGTTGAGTTGCCATCTATGTACAAATATTAGAAATAAGACAGTTACCAGAGGTTGTTGGGGTGAGCACCCAACTCTGCATCTTCTCTGGGAGCAAGCTGACTCCACGTTTCCAGATGTTGTCTCCGAAAGTGAAGGGCGCCGCACCTGCTGTGTCCCGGGAGATAGAAGGCACCAGATGAAGCCCATACCCTCCCTAGCGTTACCCTTCGTGAACTTGGGAACATACCAACGGGCAGCGTGCTCAGGAAGTCAGGACTTGGAGCCCGACTTGGTACAGAGGAGTGGCCACCAGCCTGAGCCTCTGTTCTTGTCGTCGTGGCAGCTAGAAGGCTGCTGTGTGTGAGGTGTCAGCTGGCTGGGGGGGCAAGGAGTGAGGGAGGGCGGGGCGCTGGGCTCCATATGGGTCCTCGTGGCTGTAGAACGGGGCCCCACAGGCAGGGGGCTTAGCCCTCCTGCATTTCTGTCCTCTCACTCTGGGGGCTGGAAGTCTGAGATCAGGCCTGGGCAGGCTGGCTTCTCCTGACCCCTCTCTGGTGGGCTGTAGATGCCAACCTCTCTCTGTGTCCTTCCATGGCCGTCCCTCTGCGTGTCTGTGTCCTGCTCCCCTTTTCTGATGAGGACAGTAGTGGTATTGGGTCAGAGTGTGCCTGAACAACCTCCTTAGCTCAGTGACCTCATGTCTGTAAAGACCTCGTGTCCAAACCCTGTCGCATACTGAGGTTATGGGGGTCGGAACATCAATGGACGAATTTGCAAAAGACGATTCATGCCAGTATGGCCCCCCCATTTCCACCGCAAATCCTCCCAACGTGTCACTGTGATCCTGTTTTGAGGGTCCAAGGGAATGCCAGGGGAGCATGAGGCCATGGGAAGGGGAGAGATGCAGACCCAGCCCCTCTGTGTGTCCCTGACACCTGCTGCCACCCAGGTCCCTGGAGATGCTCCCACCTGCTGTGGAGGGAGGAGGCAGGCACCTCATGCTGTCCTTTTCTGAGGGGGCTGGTGTCAGACGTGGCTGGGTCATGTCGGGAGGAGCCGAGGAGGTGTGTGCCCATGAATGGGGACATTTGGCCTTTTCGGGCATTGGGAGCAGGGCCCTTGGATTCCACGGCCCTCGGGTAGGTGCTGATGGTCCTCCAGGGTGATGCCCTCATCGACAGCCCCGTTTCCCAGGAGGAAAATCGATGAGATTACAGGTTTCAGCCTTAGAACCCATGAGCCCTATTATTATCTTACAAAAAACCAGGCTGGCCTTCCCACAGAGCTTTTCATAGGACGTAGTGTCGACGCGGGTTCGCAGTTACCTCAGGAAAGCTATTTTGTACAAATAATAGATTCTGTTCTCTGGAAGAACGCAGGGGCAGCCAAGCAAGTTCTGAAAGCCAACAAGCGAGTGGAGACAGCTCTTGTGGCAGGAAGAAGTCAGCTCAGGGAGGCCACGGCTAATGCTCGCCGGATCCAGCTTCCTCGTCATCCATGCTGACCTGTCCCCGCATGCCCAGCCCTGGCTCTGCCTGTTGGTGCAATCACCCCGTTGACCATGTGTGGTCAGGATAGCTCCACACCTGCCAGTGGGAGGCCGAGTGCCAGGCCCTCTGGGAGCCCGGACACGCCTGGGCCCAGAGCTCAGTCAGCAGGCTCCTCACGCACCCGCCAGGTGCATGCAGGCGTGGGACCCATGGAGGTGCGGCTCTGACAGGGTCAGCCCCACGGCACCCGATAGTCCTGTCCGGAGATCTGAAAGGACAAAGGCTGTGCGATCAATGTGTCCTGAGAACAGAACACTCACCAATTCTGTTCAGTGCCCACAACCTACCCCATGTTGGAGCCATTTGTAGATAAGGAAACTGAGGCAAGAAGCATCTGGGCCTAGGGTCTGGTCAGCTAGAAGCGAGTCCCAGTTGTGCCCTTGGGGAGCCATGGGAGGCCGGGCACACACAACAGGGTGGGCCCCACAGAGAGGATGAAACCATGGTTGCTGGCAAGGTGACAGCACGGCTGTGACAGGGTGGAAACTCAGTGGCCCTCTCTGGTGGGACATCAGACGCTAGTCCCAGACACTGTCCGAGCCCCGAGGTGAGGACAGGTAGGAGGGGCCACCCTCTGATGGGTGCAGCTGGGCGGGGACGGGTGGGGGGGGTGCTTCCCTCATAGCCGGCCAGTCCCATGCGAGGTCCCCACTGGCCCCTCTGAGGACTGACCGGTCTCAGGCTGGCCTTGACGGCCACGGGCAGTGGGCACTTTGTACTGATGTGCTGCCCGCATTGCAGGGTTTTCCTTTCAAGCTGGACACTCTCCGGGTGAACAATTGTAACGCCTGCACCGAGTTCCACCCTTGGGCTGCCGGGCTGGACTTGGAGGCTCCTGGGTCTCCGCCTGCAAGCAGGACAGCTCGGGAAGCCTCCCGGGGTGGATGCGTGGACGTGGCCCTATCCTAGCAGTGTCCCAGCCATTGGACACTGGGCCTCACTTCTAGCAGGAGGTGCCCACCTCCGGGGGGACAGGGTCCAGACTTCAGCACCGCGCCCTCAGGCACCTAGTGAAGGAACAGGTCACGGACGTGTTGCCACCCTGGGCAGGATCTCAGCTGCAGCCACGAGGCCGTGTCCACACCAACCCAAGGCCGGCCACACTGGCAGTCTGTCAACACTGAGGAGCTACATGCAAGATGTAGGCGCCAGCAGACTCGCGGTGGCATTCTTTGTGGTAGCGAAGATCCGAGGTGGCTGGATCCCAGTGCAAGAGAGTCCCGGATGACCGGGACCCGAGGCCGGGCAGCCACGTCCTGCGGTGTGGAAAAGGAGCAGGTGCGCGGCATCCTCCTGTTCCGGAGCCGCGGGGCCGAAGGGGTCAGGGGCAAACCAGCAGGTGTTGGCGTGGTGGTGGTGGGGGGGGCTGGTGGCTAGACATCCGCGGCTGCGTGGCTTCAGGGTGTCCAGGTCTGCGCGTGAGCACAATAACACGGTCACGCCAGAGAGAGAAGCAGGCAAACACCAGCGTGGACACAGATGAAGTGGACCGGCTGCCGGGGCGCACCATGCACACACTCCGGGGAGAGGAAGGACATGTGCCGCACATGCACCGGTGTCAGGCTACACCGGCCCTCCAGCCAGCACGCGTCTGGGTCATGGCCCCCTGTGGCCTCCACACCCCCCTTGGGCCCGGCCCACTGTCCCCTGCAGCCCCTTCCTGTCTCTGCTGCTCGCTTCCCTTGAGGTGACACCTGCTGCCCCTGGGGCCTCGTGCTCGGGGTGGGGGGCTCATGTGGACCTCCACAGCCGCCATCCTGAGTGTTGATGAGTCTCGAGAAGGGCCCTGGATTCTCGTGTTGTGCTAGGCCTGCCAATTACGCAGCAGGTTCTGATTATCTGCAGCATGTTTGCTGCTCACTCAATTCTGGAATATACACAAGGTAATTTCAGGTTTGCAAACTCATCTCTGAGCAAAACAGATTTCCTAACTAGGGCACAGCGTCCATGCCCAGCTCTCCGTGTCTTGCAGTATGCAGTCAAAATACTGACCCCCAAAGACCTAGGCCAGGCGGGGGGCGGAGGGTCAGGCATCCCTCTGCCTCCCGTGGGCTGTGCAGCCTCCACCCCTACCCTGTGGACATCCCTGCTGGCCTCAGAGTGACCAGCTGGGGCAGGGAGGGGCTGAGATGGGAGGGGTGAGGCAGGGCTGAGGGGCGGGGGGTTGGGAGGGGCCCCAGTGCCCAGGAGGTGGGGTGCTGCCCCAGGCTGCACGCAGAGGAACTGGCCCCAGGCCGTGGCCCGGCCAAGCGTGTGTGCCCTGCACTGCACCCGCTCGCTCAGGTCATCCAGTTTTAACTAAACCAACCTCACCAAACAGGCAGTGGTGGAGCATCGTCCCCGGGAGGAACCCACAGGGAAGGCAGTGGGAGCAGGGTGACCTCAGGCTCCCCTGGCACTGCACGGTGGAGCAGCCTGGTCAGAGGCAGCCGCCAGCCCCAGGGGCAGCTTCCTGCAGACCCTCCTCACCTACTGTGGCTGCCGTCCCTGGGATACGAGGGGGAGCAGCACCCACTGGCTGTGGTCAGCACTGTGGGTCCGTGTGTTTCAGAAAATTTGCATTCCTAGTTAGAGAGTCCCATAGAGCCCTAAACAAGCTAACTGGATTGGATTGAAAGCTTTTCTGTGTGCCAGCAGTAACCAGTAAGTGTGGCGGCAAGGGCTCCGTTGCTGACGGACAGATGGCTGCTCGTGGAACCAGCTCGTGGGGTTCTCTCTGCACCCTCGCCAGGTTTCAGCTCCCCTGACGCTTCGGGCAAGCCCTGACCCGGGTCTGAGGGGTGAAGCAGGGGAGGAGGCGCCTCTGGAAGCCCAGCTCAGCCTCCACCTGGCGCTCCCCCTCGCAAGGAGCCGGCCGTGCGGACTTGCCCCCAGACCCCCAGATGGCTCGTGACGGGAGGACGTTCTGCTCGCTGCCTCACAGGATGACGGTCCCCTGCACCTTCTCAGTTTTTAAATGATCATTTTGTGGTGTAATAGAACTTTTTAGA
Source organism: Vulpes vulpes (assembly GCF_048418805.1). NCBI lineage: Eukaryota > Metazoa > Chordata > Mammalia > Carnivora > Canidae > Vulpes > Vulpes vulpes. The sequence continues at coordinate 62,611,547 of NC_132782.1, forward strand.
ATTTTAGATTCACTTTCTCTGTATGGCTTAGCAGATATCCGAACGTCTAACAGCAGATGGGTGATAACCCTCCTAGGAGTGTGTTTGCTGAGAAGCCACTACAAATATTAGCCCTAGGTCCAGACGGGGGCAAGGCCCGCGGGGTTTGCAGGCGGCTTGGCTCCTGCTCCTGCTCCTGCGGCTGAGCCTGAGCTCCCCTGGCGGCTCCTGCAGCCCTCGGCTCCTACCCAGTCTGAGGGACCCTTCATCCACACAACAAATAACTTTAAGGAAGAGGAGCTTAGCTCCTGTAATAAGTAAAAGTATTTACATTCCAGATAAATACATTTGGTGCATAAGTCAACACAGGCTTGATTTTTAAAATTCAGTAAATTCAGTAAAATTCAGTAATTCAGTTACGGAAACCAGAGGTATTTGCATTCAGTTTGGAGGAGCAAGATTTCCAAGCCAACCGTGCCTCCTATTTGCACACTGTGCCCAGAGGACCCTCCTCTAGGCAAACTTCCTCCTCAGGACGGGGGCTGCTACCCCGGGGGTTCATGAGGGTCCCCTGTTTGTCTAAGCCCCCTGGGACAGTGAGGGGGAGCAGACAGGGAAAGAGAAGAGTGTCTTTGGTCTCTGAGACATGGGTGGGTGTCTGTAGCTGGGGCACTCAGGGTCTCAGCTCCCGTGGGTCTCCAACTGTGTAACCGACCGACCATGTCCAGGGCGAGCCGACCAAGAGAAGGTGTGAGAAAGGGCCCCACATGGGACCATGCCGGAGACGGGGCTACGCTGCAGCTAGCTTGGGGTGGGTGGCCATGAGGGCCTCCTGTAGGGTGCCTGGGACTTGCACTGTGGCCACCAGCCTCCCCTGGGGCCTTGGCTCCAGCAATAGGCAGAGGAGGTGGGGACGTCTGCCTCCAGGCCAGCTCCCTGTGATCCCTGAACAGCCTCCTGCTGTTCCCAGGGGCCCCTGCAAGCGACCCCAGGCCCTTGAGTTCGGTGAAGGTGACTAGGAATCTTGACTGGCTCAGCAGCCTGCACTGGAGGATGAGTCTGCATTTCTGGCTTTCCCTCCCCTGAAACGCAGGTGTCCTGTCCAGTGTTGGACTTGCATTTCCATGTGATTGAACAGTTCTGTGCACAGCTGGCTGGCGTGCACTGGTGTCTGTGACCTGTGGCCTTGGCTGTACCGTGTGGTACACGTTGAAGCACTAGAGGTGGTGAGGTGTCCTGCCCAGAGACACCACTACAGTTGCCCTTCTGCTGTGTGCCCAGATGACAGCCCCCTCGGGATATGGCCCCTTCTCAGACCTGCCTCCTTCCACCTGCCAGCTCAGGCAGAGGGGCAGCTGTGGGGCGGGGCTGACCAGCCATCCTGAGCAGCCTACGAAGGGCTGGGCCCTGTGTCCACGACCTGGCGCAGCCTGACTTCCAGCCCCTGCCTCCCCACTTCCTTCCTGGTCTTCTCCTCCCGTCCTTGCTCTCTGTCTCCAGACCTCCATCTCGCTCACTCCCACATGCATACCCCTGAAGCACATGTTCTTCAAGGTGGATCTCGTCCTTCTCAGGTGCACCTGACTTGGACATTTTCTATTTTGTTAAATTAAAAAGAAAATGAAGCCAGCCTCCCTAAATGGAAGTCTTCTGACATTTCTGTTCTGTGAGAGAACATCTAACAGGGCAGCGGCAGAAGGGGTCCCCAGGACCGCCCGACAGGCGGAGGGGGCTGCATGTGGCTGGTTTTTGTTTTGTTTTCAGCTCTGGGGATCCTTCCCTGGCCAGCCAGGTGGATAGGGTTTGAGGACTCTGATCTCCTTGGGGGGGGGGGGGGGGATAGCAGAGCATGGGACTTCACTCCTGAACTGAATCTCAAACGAGACAATCCGTTTCTCTGCCATCAGTAATCAGGTGGCAGGTAAAGGCCATGAACTTTGGCTACTCAGATGAGTCTGCAGAGATTAAAGGGGATTGTGTAAGAAAAATAAGAATATCCAAACACGGAGAATCCACTTACCCTATAAATCACCTATTTCCCTGATGCAGAGCCTTTATTAAAATGCTTGTCTCAAAGGAAAAATCTCACGGCTTTCCTGGGCTTTAACAACCAGACTTGGTGTCTAAAGGTCATTTGGCGAAGAGTGTAAATCCAATGGTAAAGTGCAGTGTGGACAGGGAGCCTGAGATGTGCCACTGACAGAAAAAAGGCAGAGGCAGGCTCCTCCCTCCCAGGGAGCTGCTTTCTGCAGCAGGTTGGTGTGGGGGGAAAACAAGGCTCCAGGTGTTTTGAAATTAGTTCCACTTATATCAAAGAGCCTGCCATCTCCTTGGAGAATAAATGTAGCACTCATGTGTCAAGCCCTACAGGGTGGATTTACCAGAATGAGAGACTTTAGATGTGACATAGGACCTTCCACTCATTCATGCACCCATCCACCGTCTATACTCATCCATCCACGTACTCCTCCACCCACCCACTCATCCATCATCCATCCATCCACTATCCGTCAACCCAAGGACCTGCCCATCAACCATCCATCCACATATTCATCCATCCATCCCTTTCCACCCATCCATCCATCATCCATCCATCCATCCATCCACCCACCCGTCCATCCATTTATCCATCATCCACCCATCCATCCATCCATCCCTTTCCACCCATCCATCCATCATCCATCCATCCATCATCCACCCATCCATTCATCCACTATCCATCAACCCAAGCACCTGCCCATCAACCATCCATCCACACATTCATCTATCCATCCATCCATCCCTCTACCATCTATCATCATCCATCATCCACCCACACACTCTCCCGTTCATTCTTGTACCCCTCCTTCCCTTTCTTCCTCCACCTGTCCATCTGTTCACCCATCTACCCATTCACCAACCCCACACCAGTGTTCATGTAAATGCCCAGCCATTAACTCATTTATCTGTAATAGATATCAAGTGCCACTGTCAAGCACGTAGCAGGCCTATTCAAGACACTGGCAGGAATGAATGACAGCTCAGTCCTTGCTCGTGAGGGGGCTCCCAGCCTACTGAAAAGAGGGACAAGGTGTATCCACTTCCACGGGACACCTGCAGGGAAGGGCTGGGAGGGTGGGGGTTCAAGGAGCACTGAACAGGGCTGATCCCAGAAGTGGGGGTTACAGCAAGCTTCCAGAGGTGATGTCCAAGAGAAGCAGGATGGTGTGAGAAGTCAGCAGTTGTAAAGAAAGGGATGGCAGTGGACAGGAGATTGCTCCAGACAGGGGGACAGGCAGAGGAGACTGGAGACGTGTTTGACCAGGCAGGACCAGTATGTAGCCTCAGGGAACCTGAATTCCCGCACTGGAACCCACCTCTGTTTGTTGTGCTGTGACAATGCACCCCAGACCGGGTGGCCTAAAACAACAGCAGCATATTCTCTGCCCGTCTGGAGTCCAAGCCTGATGTGGAGGCGTGGGGAGGGCTGCTGCCTTCTGTGGCGCCCCCACCTGCCCCCGAGAGTGTGTGCCATGCTGCTCTCCTGGCTTCTGGTGGTGCCCGTACCTCCAGGCACATTGCTGCACTCTCGCTCCCCATGAGTCTGTGTGTCTGTCTCTCTCTTCCCCATATATGCCCGCCAGTCACACTGGATTAGCCCCCCTACCTCCGAACGGCCTCATGTTACATCCTGGTAAATGTGTTTCCTGCGTGGGAGCGCCACTTCCCGTGTGCCAGCGTGGCGAGCATCGCACAGTGACAGCTGCTGGTGTTGGGGCGTTTGGGGGGCACACAGGTGCTCATATCTCAGAGATCTTCCACCATGACACCGGCATGGTAACAATTATACGCCTCCAAGTGAGGCCACGTTCTGAGGTGCTGTGGGTAAGGACTTCAACAGCTCCTGGGGGGGACGTGAGTTTACCTAAGGTGCTGTCCCCAGGTGTCCATGCCACCTGCCAGCAGGTCCTTCTTGCTGATCTGATGCGGCCGGCATTTCTGTCGGTTCTCATCTGGGGTTCGTGAACACTCACGTGTGTGTGACAGATTGTGCGCATGCACCATTGGGCACAGAGCTGTGGGTGGTATTGGGGCGTTTGGGGATGTACTGCATCCCGGGCTGGAACTCCTGAGCAGCAGAGCCTGAAGTGGGGGTGTCCCCGATCCAGCATTGGGTCACTTTCAGGAGAAAGTGAGGAGGAGGTGGAGGACGGCCGGAGAGCAGATTTGGCTTCAGGTGAAGCCGAGCCCAGCCTGACCCACAGGGAGCTCCAGAGCACAGGGGTGCCCAGCATCTGCACACTCGAGTCAGTCAGCAGCTGGCTGCAGCCTCCCCCCCGCCTTCCCTGCCCGGGCTGGGCTTGAATCCCCGGCATCTCCAGGTAAGGCAGCCCCTGGGGTGCTCCTGGGGCGAGCTGTTAGAGCTGCACCCCAAGCAGGTGGAGAATAGTTACAGCTGGTGGTGGGAGAACTAGTGTGTACAGAGTGGGGTGCCAGGGGCACCCAGAACTGGGTCTGCTACTGTATGTTCAACTTCACAGATAACGCACTTTCCCAAGTGGCTGTGTTGATTTACTTTTCTACCCGAAATATATCTGGGTTCCCAGCACCCATCTGCTCATTGATGTGGGCGTCGGACTGCTCAGATCAGCTGCGATGGTGGGTGGCAGGTGGCATCAACATCTGGTCTGCTTTGCGCATCGCATTCTCAGTTGCACTGTCTTCTCACAGGTGCACCAACCCTTGGGACTCCCCTCCTTTGCCGTGGGCCTGCCCGAGATGCCTTCCCGCTTTCCCCCTGGGTTGCTGTGGTTTTGCAACTCATTGTACATGTATGTTTGTTTGTGTCCCATCTTCCAAAACTCTTGGAATTTCTTGAAAGAAGAGCCATGGGAGCATCTTTTGTTACTATATTTGGTCTTTGGTCCTGGGTTCCTGAAACCACCTCCAGCCACCAGGATCAGATGTGTCTCTTTTCACTCACGAGCCCCTCACACCATGACTGGGTTTAGTGAATGAGGTGACTCTGATATATGGCAGAAGGAGAAGGGCTGGTTGCCAAGGGAGCTGGCCCTGAATGAGGGTGGACATTCAGCCCTGCCCCCTGATTTCCAGGGGGTTCCTGAGGGAGGTGGAATCAATCACCAGTGGCCCATGAGTCAACCAACCACACCTGTGTAGTGAAACCTCATAAAACTGAAGAGGACAGGGATCAGAGAGCGTCCAGGTTTGTGAACCAGAGATGGCTTCCATGTGCCAGTGTGCTGGGCCCCCAACTCCAGGAGGACAGAAATTCTCTCGCTACTGACCTCGCCCTGTGTATCTGTTCCTCCAGTGGTTGATTTGTATCCTTGAACATTCTTGGTAATAAACCTATAATCTAGTGAGTTAACTGGTTTCCCTGAGTTCTGTGAGCCATTCTAGCAAAGTAATCGAACCCAAGGAGGGGGTTGTGGGAACCTCTGATTTATGGCCATTCGGCCCAAAGCGTGGGTGATGGCCCAGACTCGTGACTGGTATCTGAAGTGCAAGCAGGGTGGTCGCAAGGGACCAAGCCCTCAGCCTGTGGGGTCTGACGCCAGGTCCAGGTAGATGGTGTCAGGATTGAGTCAAACTGCAGGACGCCCAGCTGGGGCTGCACAGAATTGCTTGGTGTAGGGAAAACTCTTATGTCAGAACTGGATTCAGGATCAACACTGACCACGGACCAACAACGTCCCTCAGATTTTATTGATTTGTAGGCGCTCTTTATATATTCAACATATAAGCCCTTTGTCACTTCCACATCATGGCAACATATGGCATCTGTCTATGGACTGCCTAACAGGACCCCAGCCCAGACCCCTGGGGCCAGGACACCAATGAAACTCCTGTCGTAACCCAAGGGCAGTGGAGACAAGAACCCTCAGCAGTTCTGGGGTAGCTTGGCTCCATGGAAGCAGCTCCCTGGGACTGTCCAGAGAGGTGCTGGACATGCAGGCTGTGCTTGGCTTTCCATGAGGACCTCTGCTGAATGCTGCAGACCCAATGTGAGAGTGTGTGTGCATGTGCACAGGCTGCTCATGTGTGATGTGTGCAGTACGCAAGGTGTGTGTGCCCATGTGCATGTGCCACGTGTGTCCACGTACACATGCTGTATGTGTGCATGTGTGGGCTGTGTATGTCCACGTGCACATGGTGTGTCCATATGTGCATGACATGTGTGTCCATGTGCATGTGCTATGTGTGTGTTCACATGCACATGCCATGCGTGGATGCATGTCCATGTGCACATGCTGTATGTGTGCATGTGTCCACATGCACAAGCCGTGTGTGTGGGAGGGGCGTGTAGGGAGTGCAGCCTATGTATCTGCATGTTCATATATGTGGCAGTATGCATGCTGTGTGCACATGCGTGTCCCTGTGTGTCTGGAGATATGGGGGTAGGACAACCTGGCCCCCAGGAGTTCTGGAGTGTCTTTCTCACTCAGGTATGTCACACTTGGAGGTCTCCCTGTTGCAGTTGTGGCCACAATCAAATCTTTGCTTTGAGATTCCAGGGACCTGCAGGTGCCCACACTGCACCCAGGGTGATGGCACAGCTGGAACAGAACAGGCCAGGGTCCTGCCCACACTCCAGGAGGCCACCAGCAGTGAGTCCCAGTGGACTGTGCCTGATCCTGAGGCACCTTGGTGACTGGGGAGCAGGGGGACATAACGATGCTGTGTCCACTTGGTTCATCCCCGTGGGGCAGGTTTTTTGTCCCACCTGAGGGTCTGTTGTGATGGCTCATCTTCACCGTCACATTCAGAGGCTGGCAGAGGTGGAGACACCTGGGAGGACATGGCCCCAGGGAAGCTCTGGATGGTTGAGGCGTGGCTCACCAGCATGTGAGCTGACACGAGGACTTTGTGTGTGCCCTGTGGCCCCTGATAAAGGGACACCCGAAGGAAGCAAGGTGTTCCTTGGGGATCCGGAGGAAGAACGATTACATGGGTGGGGACCTGGAGGCCCAGATGTGGGGTGCCTTCAGGATCCTCCGGCTGGGGGCAGGGCCGGGGGGTCTGGTGGGAGTGACCAGTGTCCTATGAGGCAGGTCATGGCCTGGTGAGAGGGACCCGCTGCCCGAATGCTTGGATTACTGTAGGAGCATTGGTGTTTACCTCCAGCTTAATGATATGCCATAGAGGTCTCCTGTGGGTCATAGCCAGAGCTGATTGGTGTCTAGAAGGACCCTGTTGTCCATGGAGCAGACAAGAGATCCTCCAGGGACTAAGGGCAGGGAGTCACTCAGACTCTGGTGTCCTGTCCCTGGAAGAGGGGCCTGGGTTGGGTGGTGTCACTGGTCTGAGAGCAGAGCTGGAGTCTGGACACGTGAGGAGCCTGCAGGGGAGCCGATGGGCAGATGAGGGCTCAGGAGAGGCCAGCCAGGTGGCGCAGGGCTGGCAGGTACAAGGGGAACTTGGAGGCATGGGCTCTGGGGTCGAGGTTAGGCCCAGTACCCCCTCGGGAGCCCAGTCGTGCTCCCCTGGGTGGGAGAGGTGCTGGGTTAGGAGTGAGGGAGCTGCCGTCCTCAGGGCAGTGGGTGGGCTGGGCCACGGCTTGAGCAAAAGAAGGTGGCCACGCAGCTATGGTCCTTTTTCCCACACGGATTTATTGTTGGTGATGACGCACATGAGGTGCCGACTACGGACAAGACAGACAGACGTTGACGACACCGTTATCTACGCAGAGTACTCAAGGCGCCTCGGAAGGAGAGGGTAAACCCGATGCCTTGTGGCCACAGCTGCCAACAGCCTGCAGCCCACAAACTCGTGTCCCCAGTGGTAAGGTCGTCAGCCCCTCGAACCACGGTGCCCTTGCAGGGGACGGCCTCACAGCGGTGCTCACGCTGTGACCGCTCAGTGCCCAGGGCCCGGAGCCCGAGTGCCTTCCGACTGCTGGCAGCCCCTTCCCGTCAGGGTGGCGCCAGCACGGGGGGAGTGGCGTGGCCTCCGTCCTCACTTGGTCCTGCGAATATTCTCATAAACAGAAACGGAAACATCAGCAAACAGATCTTCAGGAGCCAACCCTGTGTTCTGAGAATTAGTTTTGATTCACAGGTAAGTATGATTTTGAAAGCCTTTCCTACATGAACAGCACTGATACAGACGGGACGCGTGCCCGAGGGAACTAGTCCCGGTGGGGTCTTCCTCCCCAGGTCCCGGGTCTCCGGGCTGCGTGCTGGGGCGCTCTGCACACCAGGGCCCACCTGGTGGGCACGCGGCCCTTCCTCCCGTAGCGGGGCGTCCGTGGTGAGGTGGCCATGCCTGACCACTGTGGGCAGCAGCTCACCTGTGTCCCCAGGTTGTATTTCTGTCAGCTAGGAGGAAGTACAGAGCGTCCTCTCACACAGCCCAGGAACCCGGGCAGGCTCTGAGCACACGGGGTGTGGGGCGTGGGGACACATGGTGGCCTCCACTTTATTGCCTTTTGTGGCTTCCCCAGTGCACCTTCTGTACGATTAAGCAAAATATGATGCTTGGCTTTTTTAGTTCGAGCAAAATAAAATACCCGGGAAGCCAGGAGCACTGGGCTCAGCATCGACAATTACTGCTCTTGTCCTCAACTCAGGGATGACAGCGGGGCTGGGAGGCGGGGGCAGGAGGGAGCTGGCTCGGCACAAACGGAACACAGACAGACGGTTTCTACCGACAGGAACGGGCACCGATCTACGGGAAGTGGTCACGGCGACACAGCACAGACGGCCAGTCCTCTCCACTGGCGGAGGGGCGTGAGAAGCCAGGAGGCAGAGCTTCCGCGTGGTTCTGGGGGAGCAGGAGTCAGGCCGTCGGAGCCCCTTGCCTTTTCCTTGAAGCTTGGGTTCCCTTGCCCGCCGGCGTGTCTCCCACGGTGGGGCGGCCATCCTGGGCCTCCTCCGCCCTCTACACCATGAGCCAGTGACGAAGCTACAGAGGAAACAGGGTTTATTCAGAAGTGAAGGGGGGGGCCACTTGGTTACAGGCGGCTCTTGGCTCCAACCCGCCAGGTTCTGGCCACTCTGGGGCACCAGGGCCCGTGTTAGCCTTCCACAAATACGCCCCGTGCATACAGGCTTATACAGAATATTAGAAATAAACAGCCTTTGCGAATAATAATATATGATAAGCCATATGTAAATATATATGGATAAACCTGCTGGCCAAGTGCAGGGAGCGCAGTTGCAGTGAGGGCCGCTATGGGAATCAGTAGCCCCAGTGGCCGCTGGGGCACGTGTCACATCAGTAGCTGGGCAGACAGACCCTGGCCAGGTGGGCTGGCGATGCCCTGGGGCCCTTGTGCCACCACCCTGGGGCCTCTGGGTCCTGTCCCAGTGAAATGCTGTACCCTGCACTCCCATCCTGCCTCGCATGACCCCCAAGGAGCTCAGGGCAGGCCTCGTTCACCACTCGGGGAGGCCAAGATCGACAAGAGTGGGTATTTAGTTCTCCAGCAAATGTCACTGCCTGTTATTATGCAGCTGTTATTTCAGCCTGTTTTTGAGCACAAGCCATTCGATCACGCTAAGTGGCAGGAACCATGTCTTTAAACGCTTCAAAATGAGTGCATGCAGGGCTTGCTTGTGACACAGCCACACCAGGGGTGGGGAGATGCGGCATCGACCACTGGAGGGACAGGGCTCCCTGCCAGGTCTCCAGCCCTGGCCACGACACAGGCTGCCAGGCAGGTTCCCTTGGGCCGGAGCAGGACAGGTAGCTCCAACCCCGCACAGCCGTGTAGGGCGCACGGTGGGAGGGTGCTAGGGGGCCAGAGCCCTGAGCTCCACAGGCACGCCCCCCTTCAGACCGATCTACTTTTCAGGAATACAGAAGTATCTAAAGAGGCAAGGAAACTACATGGTGCAGAGGGCCAGTGAAAGATCCAAACTAGACCAGCATCGTGTTTGCTTCAGGGTTGGGTACCAAGAGGCACTGGCAGGTGCACGTAAGTTACTATCAATGTGAAATTCCTGTGTGGAAGTTCATGGAGTTTGGTTATTTAGACAGATAACCCAAAGTAGCTGTGTGGACTGATAAGAGGTGCTGTACAACTGTGCCCAAGTCACACGGTTTACAGAGCTTCTCAGAGTGAGAACCAGAGGACGGGGCAAGTGTCACACACCAGAGCCCCAAGAGGAGCAGGGAAGAGGCTACGGTGGAGGGTGTGGCTGCAATGTTCCCAGAACAGACAAAAACCACGGACCTGCAGACCCTGGACACATACGATGTCTCAGTGCGGCAGCAAAGGGAGTGCCGAGAACTCATGGCCTCAAGGTGCCGGAAGACGGCGGCTGTCCATCAAGAACTGCGTGCACACAGAAACCCGCTCATCAATCAGGGAAAAAGGAAGACATATACGGACACACAAGAGTGGGGAAGTTTGTCAAGGGGCCTCCTTAAAAGACAGGCCGAGGATTTTCCTTTTTTTAAGCAAGAAAATGATCCTCCAACAAAAGATGCATATGCCAGAAAGTAGGGTGGGAAAATAAATACTCAACATGCACATTAACCCAGGACAGTGTTTCTATACAAAATAGCAATAGTTATAATAATGTCTGATCTGTGGGCTAAAAAAAGGCAGAAATGGAGTATCGGGCACTAGGAACATAATTCTCAGGAGGAGAAGTTGTAAGTCCTTGTAATATTCAGGACGGCGGGTGCAATATCGTGTCAATTTGTGTACTTAAAGTGAGATGTGTACGTTACAATTTCAAAGACAGCTACTAAAGGAAAAAAGTATAGGGTGTATAAGTAAAGGATATGAATCTGTAAGTTCCAAACAGAGAGAAAACAATAGAAAAGGGGGAAAAAAGCAAATCCCCCAAAAAGGTAATAAAAGAGAAAAATAGAATAAAAAAATAGAATGGGGCAAACAGTTAAAAAGATCATAGAATCAAGCCTCGACTATCAATAATCACAACAAATGTAAATGGATTAATCTCTCCATCAGAGTAAAAGACTCCAGGTATATACCAGGTTTGCAAGAGACACCAATGCTTTGAGGTCATCGCAAAACTGAAAGGTAAAAGATTGCTGAAGATATTTCTGGCAGACTCAGGAGAAACCTATGCCCTGGACCTGGAGTGCTTTGGGAGCAGAACAACCACAAGGGAGGGAGGACGTGTGAAGTCCCGGGGGAGACGTGGCAATTCTGAACGTGCATTCACCGCAGAGAGCAGCCTTGGGATGTATAAAGCAAAAAACTGGTGGACCTATGGCAGTGGGCTGGAAGTGGACAAACACACTGCCAGGGTGGGATGGTCTGCAAATGTTCCCAGTTACCCTGCTCAAGCAGAGCTGAAGTCAGCGACATGGCACAAAGTCTGAATGGCCTGGTCACAGCGTGATGTGACAGATGGAAGGAGAAGTACATGCCAGGATGAGAGGACACACACGCACCCAAAGATGCATGTCACGTCTGCCAAGGCAGGTCGGCGGCTCAGCCACACGGAAGTCTTCACACACCCCCAAAAGCAGGTGGCGCGGTGCCATCAATGCAGACACGATCACAAAGACGCCAACAGGACATCCCCATAGACGTGAGGATTTGAAAGCAAACTTGTAACAACTCATGGGCCGACGAGATCACAACGAAAATTCAAATCCCTTCATGCCAGTGACAAGAAAGTGGCAGTGCTAAGTGTGGCAGATGTGCCCTGTGCACAGCCTGGAGGGGTTCTATTAGGAAAGAAGGGAGCTGGAGAATTAGGGACCTCAGGTCTCATTTAAGAAGTAGGCACACATGGAACCAGAAATGCAAGGGAGGGATGGCCCCAATCCTGCCACAGGCCTGATGTGGCCCCGCCTCTGCCACGGGAGCCCCCACCCCAACTGTCTGCAGCAGGCTGTGCCTCCCTCAGGTCGGGGGCCATCAGAGCACCTCCTGCACCCCCCCCCCCACCCGTGAGGGCAAGGCTCTGAGCTGTGTCACGCCTCCTTCTTCTCTCCCTCCCTCATGCAGGGTCTGCTCAGAGTCCACCTCGAGGGCCCCACCCCACCCTGTACCCCTCTGCTTCCTCTTTCTCCAGAGGTTTCTCATTCTGCCCACTGCCCGCCCCCCGTCGGTACAGGGGTCCTCAGAGGGCATGCAGGCATGCCTCAGCGTTTGCTCAGGGAATGAAGGCAGCCTCGTGGCTTGCAGAGCAGAGCGCAGAGGGGGCCAAGAGGGCCGGGGCCGGGGGCAGGCATAGGGCTTCTGCATTCTCACTGTTCTCACCGAGGGAGGCGGGGAAGCGGCACTCACCCTGAACTGGCGTACCTCCCCGCTGTCCACCAGCTCGCGCTCCTGCTCGGGTGTGATGGCATAGGCCAGTTTCTGGAAGACAGGAGAAGCCGTGGGTGCCAGCACGCATTCAGGGAGGTGCTTGGGCCCCTCCTGACATCCCGTCAGATGCTGGGGCTGACAGCCGGGCCTCCCAGGCCCTGGAGCAGAGTCCAGCCCACGTGAAAGGACACATTTCTGTGTCTGCGCGTGTGGGCTCTGAGTAAGGGTGGACAGCGTGCGCCCCCTGAGTCCTGAGGCCAGCAGACCCTACAATGAGGGCCAAAGTCCACCTGTGTCGGCTATTGAGGTGTTGTGTGGTTTGTGTTCAGTCTGACCCTTGGGGCTGCAGGCTCTGTCTCCCCCCATCTCCCAGAGGGGCCTAAGCTGGGCCCTGCAGGCAGTGAGGGGTGTGCGGGAGGGCGAGGGTCCCCACTGTGCGATGCCAGCCTCTGTCCTTCTCTCCCAAGAGGCCCTGGGACCCTGGCTGCCCCAGGCCTAACCCTACGGCTGAGGACCACTGTGTGCCGGGGGGGCCAAGTGGTCCCAGGAGGGCTCCTTGAGCCAGGCCGGGTGTGGCAGCAGGACCAGGCTGCCCACTGTTCCCAGGAATCGCTGTGGTATGCAGGCACACGGCGCGCTGGAGAACTCCCAGGGGCGGCTCTGAGCGAGCGTGAGCAGCGTTCCTTCTGGGCAGGCCTGGGTCCTTTGTTTCTTCTGGGAATCCCAGTGCCAGGAGGTGAAGGGGAGCCCCCCCATGACCAGTTCCCCCACCCAATTCCTTACAGGTGGCAGGAGCCTGATGGAGGGGCTGCAGGGCAAGCCCCACCACACAAAGGTTCTGCACATGGCTCCACCACCCGTTTAGCCGCCTAATGGCTTGCTGGCCCCGCTTACACCTCAGCCCCCCACCGCTGCCTTCCCACCGTCACCCTGCTCTGTCAAGCATGAGCACACGTGCATGTGTGAGGACACGCACGCAGGCAGACACACAGCCGTCTCCCCCCACATTTGCCCTGGCCAGTGCTCCAGCGTGGCCGCCACTGCGTCAACCCTCTCTGGAGGTCAGAAACAAAGGGGCAGCGACAGGCCTGGGATTGGACACCCACCCCCGGATCTTGCTGGGATCTCACGGCTGGGCCAGGGCAGGGTGAGGGGCCCGTGTGAGCACGCACCTCCCTCAGGGAGCCGGGCAGGCTGCAGAACTTGTAGGCTGCATAGATGGGCACCATGGACATGGATGATGTGGCGATGGCCCAGCCCAGCGCGTTGGCCCACTCTGGGAAGATGTAGGCCCCGTAGTGAGGGGGCCTGAAGGTCACGATGCTCACCACAACCACAAACTGAAATGGAGGGCAGAGGTGAGCGGCTCTGGGTGAGGCTGGGGGTTTCCCCTGGAGGGTCTCCCAGCCGCAGCCACATGGCGCTGGGGCCCAGGCTCCCCACACGGGGGTGCGCAGGACCTCACAGCCGGTCTTTGAAAGCCTCACATTACCGGGTCTGGGAGGCCCCAACATATGGAGGAGGGCAGGGTGCCCGCTGTCCAGCAAGCACACCTGACCGCCTCAGCACCCTGAGCACAGCGGGGAACATGCTGGAAGCAGGCCTCAGGTGCCTGGTGGGCGGTCGGCAGCTTCCGCTGGGTGCAGCTCAGCCCGGGCAGGAACTGCTGATCACGTCAGAACCAGGCCCCTGCTCCTCCCTCTGTGCCAGCCTCTGCCTCTGTCTCTCTCTGTCTCTGTCTCTCTCTGTCTCCCTCTGTGTCTCCATCTCTCACTAGCCTTGCGTTGGCCCAGAATGGCGTACGCCTCAACTCTGCAGGTCCAGACACGCCAGGGCCGGGGTGACACCCGTAGGGTGTGTGCTCAGACCTGGACACCCTGTGGGGCCCAGGGCCACGAGCAGACCAGCCAGGCTGCATGGGTCTCCACTGGCCGTGGAGCTTGGGAACTGGGGTGCCATCCTGATGAGGGGGGCCCCCGACCCCACCCCGGTGATAAAAGCTGGGGCCACCAGACTGTGTGGTGATGGGAGAGGCCAAGGGCAGGGCTGCTATGGAATCTGAGTCACTCCTGCCCTGGGGTTTGGTCCCTGTGTCCCCTCCCCGCTGGAGTCAGGTTCTAGGACCTTCCTTGAGGTGCCAGGGCTCCGGCCTCCCTCACCTGCAGATGCTGACATGGGAGCCGCCACCCACCACGTGACCGTGCCCTGGAGCCTGGGTCCAGAGGGTGGGGGCTGCCTTCAGGAGACCACAGAGGATTTTCAGGGATCGCAGGAGCCCCCTCCCCAGCCTTAGCAGTGTGGGCGGCCGCAGGGCCCATACCAGGAGGAAGCAGGGGCTGACGAACTTCCAGCACACCCTCCAGTAGAGGCTGGGCCGCTGCCCGGTCATCTGCTTGATGTCATCGCTGAACTGCCTCACGCCTGAGGTGCAAGGAGTGGAGCGGCCGGTCGGGATGGCACCCCGAGCCTCGGCCTGTGCCATTCCTGACCTCCCAGCAGCCTCGGCCCCGGGTCCCCCACATCCTGCGGGGGCACCCCCACTCCTGACCTCCCAGCAGCCTCGGCCCCGGGTCCCCCACATCCTGCAGGGGCACCCCCACTCCTGACCTCCCAGCAGCCTTGGCCCCGGGTCCCCCATGTCCTGCAGGGGTGCCCTCAGTCCTGACCTGGCAGCCTCAGCCTCGGGTCCCCCACATCTTACAGAGGCACCCTCACTCCTGACGTCCCAGAAGTCTCAACCCTGGGTCCCCCACATCCTGTGAGGCTGCCCCTACTCCTGACCTCCCAGCAGCCTTGGCCCTGGGTCCCCCACATCCTGCGGGGGCATCCCCACTCCTGACCTCCCAGCAGTCTCGACCCTGGGTCCTCCACATCCTGTGGGGGCACCCCCACTCCTGACCTCCCAGCAGCCTCGGCCCTGGGTCCCCCATGTCCTGCGGGAGCGTCCCCACTCCTGGTCTCCTGGCAGCCTTGGCCCCGGGTCCCCCACCTCCTGCAGGGGCGCCCCCACTCCTAACCTCCCGGCAGCCTCAGCCTTGGGTCCCCGTGCATATTCACTGTGGTGCCCACAAGTGACTTTTGCTCCTCAACCATCATGGTCAGCGAGGGACACGTGTTGGGCGCCCGCTGTTCCCCTTGCCCTCCCCCTGGCCTCTTCCTCCCTCAGGGCTTCCTCCCTGTCCTAGGCTCTCCCGCCCACCTCGGCCAGAACTACATTTTCCTTTAAAAAAATTGTGGTGGTGGGCAGCCCGGGTGGCTCAGCGGTTTAGCGCTGCCTTCAGCCCAGGGCATGATCCTGGAGTCCCGGGATCGAGTCCTGCGTCGGGCTCCCTGCATGGAGCCTGCTTCTCCCTCTGCCTGTGTCTCTGCCTCCCTCTCTCTCTCATGAACAAATACATAAAATCTTTAAAAAAATTGTGGTAAAATACCCATAACATAAACTTTACCACTTTAACCCTGTTTAAGTGTTGAGTTCGACATGAGTTCGCATCACTGGGCAGCACCACCACCACCTACGGCAGGGGCCACACCTTCCCATCTCCCCAGACTGCAGCTCTGCCCCCAACCCCTGGCCACTGTCACTCTCTGACCCCATGGACTCAAGCAGGGGCCTCACACAGGGGGATCCTATGGGATCTGTCCTGTCTCTCAGCACGATGTTCGCAAGGTTCACCCGCGCTGCGGCAGGTGTCACATGTCCTTCCTCTCAGGGCTGACAACATTCTAGTACATATTTACAATCTTTTTTAAGGAAAGCTATTTCTAGAAGCTGATAGAACGGACACTTTCCCTAGGAGATCTCAACAGTGACTTCTCCACCCTGAGTGTGGCCTGGCCTCTGCTCGTTCGACTCAGCTGGTCTGCTGAGCCTTGGGCAAATCTTGGGCATCAGGTTAGGGACGTGGCCGGAAGACCCCTCTGCACATGCCAACCCTGTCACCGGGACCCTGGATGCGGAGATGGTGCAGGGACAGTGGGATGAAGAAGGCTGAGCCCGAGGCTGGCCCCACGGCCCCTCTGGACTCGGCCCCACAAGCAGCCAGGGCACCCATGGTCCCCCAATGGCACTAGGCTATTGGCTCGCAGACCGACAGGGACCCTGGACATAGAGAGCCTGGCACGCTCTGATGCGCCTTATGAGAGACGCAGGGTGCGTGTCCCTTAGATGAGGGCAAGCGAATTGCGTTTGGGGAAGTGACGGGGACATGGTCTCCTGAGGCCCTGGGAAGCATGCGGTGGCCGGCATGGAGCCTGCGACCAAGGGACACATTTGGGGCATTCCTCTCTTTCCCTGCAGGGTCTCATTTGAGGCTGGGGGACAGAGCTCCATTCTGAATGATAAAGTCTTGATTCTAAGCGCCAATGTAATCATGGAGGTTGATAGTCCCCTTCTCTGTAGAACAGAAATGATGACAGAGAGCCGCTCCGGGAACACGGACCACTTCTTGGGTGCAGCCTCTCCCAGCCCACGGGCTCCATCGGGCCACGCTGTCCCCCGCTCTGCGGCAGGGGCCATGCCCCTGTGTGACACTGGGCCCGGGCAGACCTCTGGCTCGCTCCCGCCTCTGGGAAGCCCCCCATAGGGCCTCCAGCACCACAGCCCCCCTTACGGAGCAGCCGAGGGGTGGCTTGCCCAGGCCAGCGCGCTGGGAAAGGACAGGGCCTCTCCTGCTCGGGTGTCTGTCATGGTCATGATGCCCCAGGACACAGCTCAGGGGCCCACAGCCAGGGCGGCGCTCCCGGCCTCAGGGGCTCACAGAGCCAACAGCAGCCAGCAGCTGACCGGGCCCCCCCCACCTCAGGGCAGTGCGTGTCCGCCCGTGGTCCCCGACAGGGACAGGCTGGTGTCCCTGTGACTCAGCTTCCCCTTGGGTGATGGCAGAGACCTCACCTCCACCCGGGGTTAGCGCCCCCAAGTCCCTGCAAGCCTTTCTCTCTGTAACCAACTAGGATGTCCGCCCGGGGCAGTCAGGGGGCCACACAGAACACCTGTGACCCCAGCAAGGATGCTGGGGGGCCATCCAGGCCACCTTCCTGGCAGGTCCGGCTGAGCACCTGGGGGCCAAGCACCTGTCCTCCCTCGTGCTGTTGGTTTAAGCATCCTGGGGCTAACGTGCCTGTTCCCATGGTGGCTTTGTCAGGAAGGACGCAGTCTGGGGACAAAGTGCGAGGCCACCAGCCCGGCCGCTCACCATGCGGGCACCGCGGCCGGGTCCTCCACCTGCTGAGGCTCTCCGGCCGCGGACAGCACTCCATCCTTACCGTAGAACCAGGCCACCCCAATGGCCTCGATGAGCACCCCAAAGAGGATGGATGTGCCGGCCGCAAAGTGGTCCAGCAGCGTGAAGACATAGATGCCGCCCTGGAGGAGGAGAGCCCGCTGAGCGTGGGGTGCCCACTGTGGCCTCCACGCCCACAGAAGCCCGCAGGGCACTTTCCCAAAACACTCGGGGCCTGGGGCCACCTTCCTCCTGTGGAGTCCCACTGAGTCACTGAAATCCAAGCCACACGGCTTCTCAGGCTTCTCAGGGACGGGCCTTCTGGGCAGGAATGGGAAGCCTCGCCTCACCCCTCCTCTCCTTACAACTGCCCACCTCACTCACCTCTCCTCTCCTCACCTCACCTCAGTCTCCTCACCTCATCTCACTCTACTCTTGTCACCTCACCTCAATCTCCTTGCCTCTCTTCTCCTCTCCTCACTCCCCTCTTCTCCCCTCCCCTCCTCTCCTCATCTCAATTCTCCCAGGTGCAGTCAGACATGAAAGCTAGCAAATGCCAAACCTGGGAGTGGCCCTGCGGGAGGGGAACTGACCCGGGCCCCCGCCCCACAGACCCAACAGGCGGGAGCTGAGCCCTGAACACTTCCAGAGGGGCCGTCCAGGAGTACAGGAACCTGAGACCGGCTTGCACGCACCACAGCTCCCGCGTGACCATGGCTGCAGCACCTGCGAGCACACGGTCCCGTGACCGCGGCCGTTGCACCTCCCCATGCAGCGCCGCTGGTCATGCTTACATGTGGGCACGTGGCTCTCAGGCTCGTGGCTATGGGCCTGGCCCGCCGCCATCAAGCACGCTGCCCGACACCAAACACTAGCGAGACCTCGCAGGCAAAGCGAGCAGGGGTACATACGTTGGTGACACAGAAGAGCGAGAGGAGGAAGGTGGCCAGGACGATGAAGAGGGTGAAGAGCTCCCGGTGCCTATGCAGCAGCTGGAACTCGTCGATGAGCCCAGTGATCACCGACTCCATCCCACCCATCTGCAGCCAACAGACAGGGGTGCTGTGGGGCAGGCGCCTCTTACGTGACTTCAACCGGCCTACCCCTGGGGTGTGGACACGAGTGGGGGCCGCCAGCTCTGGGGTGCAGTCGTCATGATGGGTTGTCATCCAAACACCCGGGTCTCCTTGGAGACCCTGCCTGCCCTGCTCTGTCGAAACCACCTCCCCCGGGACGTGCTGTTCACGAGATTCATGCCCGCTGGATGTGCGGGCCAGGGCCGCAGTCACCCAGAGGGCGCTGGCCACACTGGCTGGGAGGTGACGGCCTGTGACCCACAGCCACAGCATGAGGGATTCGTGGTTCTCTGCACTTTCCAGGAAGCTCCAGGGGACAGGGTGGCCACTATGCATGGGGGCCCTGAGGTCTGGACAGGGTGGCCACCATGCATGGGGGCCCTGAGGTCTGGACAGGGTGGCCACCATCATGGGGGCCCTGAGGTCTAAGCTGCTGGTCCTGAGAAGACAGTAGGGACACAGAAGCCTGGGGAAGGTCAGCAGGCCCATCGGCCTCCCCAGCACACACGTGTGTACGCACTCACCCACATGCCCACATGCCCACGCACAGTGCCACACACAAGATATTCAGCAGGCCAGATGTGGGCTGCAGCTGGAGCTTTTGCTGGCTTGGCCTGCAGCTGTGTCCATCCCTCCTGGGGGCGACGGGGTCAAGGAAGGGACCGGCCCTGGCTCTGGGTGGCCCTTGGCCCATTCCCTGTACCGCCCTCCTATTGCTGGCCTGTGTGCGCCAGGGTCTCTGGTGACTCGGGCGGAGGGCAAAGTGAGAGAAGGGTGACTTGGCCCCACACTCCACCCACGCAGGGTCTCATGCAGCCATGGGACCCCTCCCTCCCACCATATGGGGCTCGCTGCAGGCACGGGAAGTCTGGGGACCCTGCAGGGGCCTTGGGGCTTGCGCGCCCTAGGAGGGCAGTGAGGGAGCCCGCCTGTGGTGGGCAGGGCCCCTCCCGGTGCGCGGGGCACTGAGGTCACTCACGGCGCTGTCGATCCCCAGGGTGAGCAGCATGATGAAGAAAATCACGGCCCAGGCCGAGGACAGCGGGAGCGTGGCCAGCGCCTCGGGGTAGATGATGAAGATCAGCCCGGGCCCTGGAAGCAGACCCTCCTGTCGCCACAGACTTGCAGCCTCCTGCCTCCCTGCCCACGCAGGCTGACATGGCGGGCAGGTGACAAGACCCCATCACCTTCTTCCCCGTCACCCCCAAAGAGGCCTCTCTCCTGGGAACTCAGTGGCCACCTGGCCCAGGACTCCAGGAAGGGGAACCCTGAAATCCAGAGACCCGCCCCTTACTCTTCCAGGTCCCCCTGGGCTGCGGGGGCTACGAGGGGACGTGGGGGTGGAAGCCACCTAGGCAAGGTGGGAGGGACTCTTGCAGCCTGTCCTCTGGCCCCAACGACCTCGGTCAGGCCTCCTGCTCAGCTTTCCTGTGCACGTCACAGACACACGCACACATGCTCACACACACACACACGCTCACACACCCACATATGCATGCTCGAGTGCATCATGCTCACAGTGCATCACGCTCACACATGCTCATATGCACACGCACACATTCATGCTCACATGCACACATGCTCACATGCATGCTCGAGAACATCACACTCATCACAGGGCATGCACACTCACATACATGCTCATACACACATGCTTGTGCACACTCACACTTGCACATGCATGCTCACACACGCTCACACATGCACGCATGCTCATGCACACACACACACACTCTCATCCTGTGGTGTATTGAGGAACATGTGAATATTTTCCCGTGCCGATGAATTACCCCGTGTACGATCTTTGAAAACCACGTAAGGAACATGGAAATACTACAGCTCAGCCAATGCTTGAAAGGGGCAGGTTTGTCACACAGGAGCTCCCCGGGGATCATTCCCTTTTGGGACATCCCAGGGGTGGGGCTGCCGTATGCGGGACACACATGCTGGGGGAAAGTCCTACTCCCTCACCACTGTGGGGGCTGCGGGCTCGGACAGGCAGGGAAGCACGGTGGGAATGGTGCAGGACTCAAGCAGACTCGCTGCAGTTTGCTCTTGATGATCCCAAAGTCAAAGTATTCCCACAGGAAACTAATTATTTTCATGGTCACTTATAAAAAAGCTGGGCCTGCTGAACCACGGCTTCCCGAGCCTTCCACAGATGCAGCTTCCCAAGTCTCTCAGTCCTCAGGGGGCTGTGGCAGGGAGGCCATAGCCAGGGTGCCCCAGGGTCCTCTCGGGGCCCGTGCTCTGGGCTCTCTGCAATTCCTGCCCCATGCAAGGGGTTCAGTCCCCCATCAGGAGTGAGGGGCACCCCATGTGAGGTGCTCCAAAGCCTAAATGACACGAGACATAGGCCCAGGAGGAGGGGGGTCAGCTTGGTTGGACATGACGTCAGTACCTTTGCCTTTCAGTTCCGTACCTGAGTTAACATTTCACCCTGTTTTCTTGAGAATTAGAGCTATAAATGACATTTACTTTGCTAGTCACGGAAATGCATAGAACACACCCTCTCTACTTCCAGGGGTTAATAGAGGTTTTTGTAAGCTATTGCTATTTATCATAAAAAAAGGGCAAAAGCATGAGAAATGCATAAATGCAGCAGTGAGTAAATTTCACTGTTCTGTATTTATTTGCTTTATGCTCCTGTTCTGCCTTTATTGGATTTTTTCCTGGACTTCGGAAGCACACCCGCCCAGCCCCTGCTTTCCCCACCTGTCCTGGGGGCTGGACCTCTGCTTCCTGTCAAGGTGGGGTCCCAGGGCTCAATGCCACAAGAATCAGATGAGATGGCAGCTCAGGGTTGCGGGCACAGTTGGGGTGGCCTCTGTTCCCCTCCCTGAATGCCTATCCCTGCCCCACTCAAGAGTCAAAAGACTTAGGAGGAGGTATGTTAGTGACACCCACTCCGGCTTTCCTGGGCCTGAGGGGCAGCCCCAGGAGAAGTGAATGGGGGTGTCTGGCCTGCAGGGGAAGAGTCCTCCCTACTCAGCCCAGAACAATCTGACAGTAGGTGAGGAGTTGCAGAGGTCTCAGGAGACCCTGGTGTCCTGGGGGGACCCCAAGGCATGGCTTCCCACCCAGTCACTAGGACGGAGCACCCCTGCAAATGGCCAGGGGCCTGAAGCCACCCAAAGGGCCCCTTCTGCCCTCACCCCTGCACCTGCTGGGGCCCAGCCTGCTCCTGGGTCACGGGTGCCTACTCCCACCACCTGCATCCTGGTGCGCAGACACCCGGTGTTCACTGCTGCCTGGGCAAGTGGGTTGGGAACAAGGATCTCCATGGTTCCTGTGTGCCCAAGACTTCGTGATTTCTCTGATTAGTACCCAAATCCCACCTTGATATGTCTGACCACCACGTTTTGGAGGAAGAAGCTTTGGGACTGACCAACTGCTCATGTCCCAAACTCCTGAGCTTCTCCTCAGCCTTGCTCTCCCGCCCTGCCGTCTGTGTCACTGAGAACAGCTCAGGGCTCCCACCCCCGGGCTGCATGGCCCCCACCCCAGTGTGATCGAAGACAAGGCATGCCCAGGGACAGGGACCAGACCTAGGTCCTGCAGCCCCGGGGCCTCTGCTGGTGGCCAGTGGCACAGGAGCTAAGTGTGCTGGGCGTGTTGCTGCCACGAGGACTGTCCTTCCATGGGTTCTCTGCCCTGGAACACCTGCAACCTTGGTGACCTGGACCCAGGGCCCGAGCATCTCCCTCCCACCATTTGGGGTAAACCACTAGAGGAGCGGGCGGCCAGGGCTGTGGAGCAGGCGGAGCTGTGGGGATGCCGCCTGCCCTAGGGGGACTCACCGTCCTTGGCCACGTCCCCAATGGGCACACTGTGCTTCTGTGCCATGTACCCCAGGAAGGAGAAGACCACAAAGCCGGAGGAGAAGCTTGTCAGGGAGTTGACGGAGGTGGTGATAACCGCGTCTCTGGGGAACAAGACACACGTCCCAGCTATGCCTGGAGCGGTAGCAATTTCTTGCCTTTGTTGTAAGGCACCGTGTCTGGGGGCAGGCGCGTTTTGGAGGACACGTTCCCAGAAGGCCACCGCCAGCCCCTCCGGTGGGCTGGTACCCAGGGTGGCAGGTACCACTCAGCTGAGTGGCTCTGGGAGTGTCCACATTGACCGACCGCGCGCGTGTGTCTGGGAACCGAGAGGCTTCTGCCCTCACGGCTCAGTGAGAAGGTGGGACAGTCCCTACCTGCAATGTTGGGGCTCTGGGAGGGGGGGCAAACGGAAGCCTGCGGGGTCGCACCTGTGTTGGCGGGGCCTCTAGATGCCTCTGGAGGAGCTGCCTGAAATGTAGTTCTGAGGGGCAGATCTGCTGGGGCCCCAATGCTCTGCTTCTGTTTGTTCCCAGTATGGGAGAGTCAGAACTCCTGCTCTGGGGACCCCACTCAGAAGCTAGGCATTCAGAGGGCCGTGGGAAAGGGGAGTGGGGGAGCAGGGGTCAGGTCAGCCCATCCGGGTGCCAGTGTGGGAGGGCGTTTGCAGAGCACCCAGACCTGGGGCCCCGGGGGCAGCAGGGGCAGAGGGGGCAGGGGCTGTACACCCTCAGGTACGGCCACTTTGCTGTGCACACTGTCCTTGTATTTTTACTGCATTTTCTGTCTTCCTGATGTGAAGAAAGGAAACAGAAACCCAGAAGGGTCAGGGAAAGCAGGTCCCAGGTGAATTTGGTAGATCTGAGGTCTAGCATGGAGCTGCAGGTCACTGAGGTCCTCTCCAGGCTGGTGGCAGTAGTGCATCCCCCCTCAGGGCTGTAGGCACATGGTGCTGCCACTTTGCTGCTGCGCTGGAGCCAGGTCCCCTGAGCAGCTCTGCACCAGGTCCTGGCCTCTGGCTTCCTTGGTGTAGGGGGAAGGTGGAGGCGGCCAGGCCCTGGGCACGGGGGTGAGGAGCCAGTTGGAACCTGGCAGGGGATGGAGGAGGGGCAGAGGCCAGGTCTCCAAGGGGACTCTGGGGGGTACCAAACACCTTCACGTGTTCCAGTACTTTCCCTAAAGCAAGAACCAACATGGCCTGTAGCTTCTCTGGCCCCGAGGCCCTGCGAGCACAGCGTATTCCCCTACTGGGTGTCTGGGAACACGTTATTTTCAGAAGTCAGTGATTGAGCAGCCCCGTGATGGGGACAGGCGCACGGGACTTACCTGTAGCAGTTGTTGGTGAATTTATTGTAGCTGGAGAAGGCAATTAGCACCCCAAACCCAACGCCCAGAGAGAAGCACACCTGGGTGGCAGCATCTATCCACACCTGCGTGGAGCCAGAGAAGAGAGGTGGTTGTGGGATGTGCACTGAGCCCAGGAGACCTGGCGGCCCAGGGCCACGGAGGGCTCCACGGAACCAGTCATCAACATCGTCATCAACGAGCCAGTGGCATCGACAATGTGATCAGTGGCAAAGGCTGTCTCGGGGGATAAACCCACCATGTCACCGGCCTGAGAGCTCGCCACTGGGAAGAGCTGCTTTATTTGGAATTTCCCTTGGAATGTCCGTACCGCTCTGCACACAGCCAGACATGTAGTTAATGTATTAAGATGCTGTGACGTGGACACCACGGTCAGACATGCCCACTGAT
The DNA here is from genome assembly GCF_048418805.1 of Vulpes vulpes. Lineage (NCBI taxonomy): Eukaryota > Metazoa > Chordata > Mammalia > Carnivora > Canidae > Vulpes > Vulpes vulpes. The sequence continues at coordinate 62,635,638 of NC_132782.1, forward strand.
GTTTGCTTTACGTCTTGCCCGTGGCATTTGAAGCCAGGGGCACAGGGTGCACACACCACCACCCACCCCGGTGGACAGGCCGTGGAGCCTGGACATGGAGTGTGCTCACCTGACGCAGCACAGGTGGCGCTGGGTGGCACACACAAGGGCCAAGCGAAAGCCTGTGGCTGGTAATTGGACCAATAAGGTATCTGAAAGTCCAACACAACTGTTCATGTCAGGGTGGCGTGGAGACCACGTGGGGATGTGGGCACCACATTGCCCTCCACGGCCTTGGGTGCGGGCAGGTGAAAGGCAGCTGACCCCACCCTGGGGGAGTCACCCAGGAGGCCCTCGTCTGCTATCTGAGGGGTATGGGGGCTGTCCCTGAGTGTCCAGGCGGCCCCTAATGTGGGCCTGTGGGTGAGGACCCTCAGGCAGTGATATAGAGCTCAGCTGGGAACACAGGGTGGCCCCCAAAGGAGCTGGACAGCATAAGCAGAGAAGGCTGGAGCCTCAGCCACCCGCCCACGCTCCAGGACCTGCTCCAGGACGCGCTCTAGGACCTGCAGGGCCTCTGTTGGTGGGGCAGCAGGCCCAGAGCCTGGGGATCACCCTGGTGTTCGCGGTGGTGTGTGCAGGCTGCTGCCAGGGTGTGGCATGAGGCCTGGAGTAGCTGAGAGGCCCGTGGGCCAAGGGGCCCCACTCTGCTGTCTCCTGTCCCCTAGTGCTGGTCATCAGTTAGTGTGCTTGGCCAGGCCGCTGCAGGCAGGAGCCCTTGCCACAGGGAGAGTTCTCGCCTCCTGCTCAGTCCATCCTAGAGGGTGGGGCAGTGGCTCAGGGGTGGGCCAGGGACCCAGGTGGGCTAACGTGGAACTGCCTGCCTTTCCTTCACCACCTGACCTCTCCTCTCCTGCTGGAACGGGGGCTCCCCCAGGATGGGACTCTGTCTGCCCCGGCTTGCAGCTGGCCACCCCACTGAGCCACCCCAAGAGCTGCAGATGAAAGAACAAGGGTCTGGATGCCATCTAAGGATGCTGATCCCTAAGGAGGAGCCCTTTGTGCAGAGGGGGATCCGGAAATGGATCTCCAGGATGCAGGGCTGGCTTTGTGTCTGAGCCATGCTGGGTTCAGAGTATCAGGGACACAGGAAGGGATGATCCCCTTTTTTCAGTCTGCTTGCTGAGCAGGCCCCTGTGTAGAACCTCTGATCCTGACCTGCCCTGGACCCATGAGGATTCTGGCCAGGCCTCCTGCCAGGTGGCTCTGGATTAAGCCCCAGGGGATGGGTCAGGGTCAAGCCTGGGCTAGTGCTAGGGAGCCTGTGACTTGATCAGGGCCAGGTCCTGTGGGGATCTGGGGGACCGGCTCCGATTGCCAAGCCCCAGAGAAGGAGGCCCAGGGTCATTTGATCTCTGAGTGTGGCCACAAGAGCTTGGGGGGGGCGGGCAGGAGTATGGGCAGCACTTGGGCCAGGAGGAGCCCTGGGCGGACATCCCAGGATGATCACCAAGCCAGGGAGGCTCTGTCCCTGCCCTATCCAGAGGAGGCCTGGAGGAGCTGATGCAAAGGTCAGCCAGGACCCCACAGCAGAACCAGGAATGGCTTCACCCTCTGAACTGGGGACCACATGGACCTGTCCCTTTAGGACCTCAGGTACACCAGAGCTCGGGGGTTATAGGCCTACTCTGTCCTGGTCTATGTCCCCTCTTAGTCCTGAGTGGAGAGGGTAGTTGGAGAGGCCAGAACACATTGATTTGTCCAAGATATTCATCATCTATCTATCACCCATTGACTATGTGTCCATCAAACACCTATCTATCCATCATCTATCCATCCACCCACCCATCCATCATCCATCCATTTTCTATCTATCCATCCATCTAGCATCTACCCATCCACTTATCATCTATCTATGTACCTATCATCTTCCACCTTCTATCATCTAATTTCTGACAACCTCTCGTTTCTGTCATTTATTCTCTGCTTCACACATGAGCATCTTTCTACACACAACAACACATGTCTGGCTTCCTCCTGTGCACTACCTGGTTTTCCTGCCCAACGCACTAGCTTCCTTCCGTTGTCCTCATGTTATTTTCTTCGATTTCTTCATCGTGGCTTCCTGGCCTCAGATACCCACAGCATCTGCTCCTGGAAGCACACCCGTGGCTCCCTATTGGCTTTCCACCACATGGACACTCTCCATCTTCCCTCACTTGTGCAGAGCATGCGTCTGCTGCTCTCATGGCCTTACTGCCTGTGCTTGTGTGGGCTCCCCAGCAGCCTGCCCCGCGCCATGCTCCCTGCCCTCTCTGACCGGTGCCTCCCGCTGCTGCTGCAGCTTCACACCCTCGCTCTGCTGCTCCTCCACTTCCTGGGGGCTTCCTGGGGGCTAGGAGGCACACCTGCCTCCCCTCCTACCTGTTCTTTCCATTCCCACCTCAGGGCTGTGCCTTTCTGCATCCCTGGTGAGCACCACACCTGACTCTCACTACTAATACCTAGCAGCATTGGGTAGCAATCCTCCAAACAGCCCCCTGTCCCCAGCTTCACGCCCCCACACCCCAGCTATCCTTCCCGCTATGCCTCTTGGCTCTGCCACAGTGTGGCCACTGGGGTCCCCACCATCTGCCAAAATCTAGTGCACATGAATTCTCAATGATCTCCTGAGAATGCTCCCTTTTCCTTCATCCTCACCACCTGGCCAATGGCCAGGCCAATGGCCACTCCCATTTCTGGGCTCATCTGGCCAATGGCCACTCCCATATCTGGGCTCATTTCCCTAAAATGCTGCTGCCCCTTCTCTCTCCCCCTCTTGGGAGGCCTGTCTGTCCCATGGCCTCACCGAGCTCCCTCTCTTCAGAATGATTGCTCTCTTTGTTGAAGAAATGTGCAGCCCAGCTGCAGACTTCGTTTCAATGTGATGTGATTTAGATTTGTCCCTTGTGCCGTGGGCACTGTGAGTGTTTTCCCAACAAGGTTCGGCTCCCTGAGGAGCGGGCCTTGGTTCATGCAACCATGATGAACACGGAGCCAGAGCCCAGGGCTGCATCCCAAGTGAGTGGCCACACTTCCTGGCACAGACTGGGCAGCCCGTTGGTGCTTATCTGAGGAACCTGAGAACATTCCTTCAGGAAGTGGGATGGGCCGGGGGGGAAGATGCCAAGTGGAAGCAGCCTTCTATTTCTGCAGAGGTTGAGCCCGTGGTCTGCTCCCCTGACTTTCTTATTTGGTCCACTCAGCTGCCTTCTGTGTGCATATATCTCCCTGGTCAATCAGGGGGTGCATGCTGCTGGGTGTGGTCAGGTGTGCCGCTGGCCTTGCGGAGCCCTGCATGCAGCAGAGCAACCCAAACCTGCCGGGTTTACAGAGTAAGGTAAGAAATTCCAGCCCAGCTGCTGCCTTTGGGGTCCCCAGCCCCAGAACACAGGAGGCCCACAGCACGCAGCCTGCCAGAGCAGGTGGGCATCAGGGCCTCGAGTGAAGAGCATACTCACAGAAGACTCGCAGAGCCGATGGAAGTCTACACTCAGGTATGCTCTGATGCCATCGACGGCCCCAGGGAGAGTGATTCCTCGCAGAAGCAGGGCAAAGAGGACCACGTACGGCATGGTGGCTGTGATCCACACAACCTGGGAGAGGACGGCGTCACCAGGCATCACCACTGGCAGGGTGGCCGCGGGGTCACCCTGGTCGGTGGCTGTGGCTGGGAAGCCCATAATCCCAAACATTCATGGGATGCCAGCTCAGCCAAGGCTCCCTGCAGTGGGCGGTTAATGCCCTCTACCCTGTGACTTCCCCAGGGATTAAAATGGACAGACAACTTGGCAAAGAAGGGGTGTTCTGCAGTGGGCAGGGGTGGCTGAGTTTCTGATGCATGAGATGCAGTGAATTTGCACTGGTTGTGCAGAGGCACACCTAGGGGGTGTGTAAAAGGTGGATTCTGGGCTGGGAGGTGGGGGGCGGGAACCTATCCTTCCTGAGAGGCTCTGGGGTGGTGGCACTTCACTACACACACAGCATATGACAGGCACGTTTTGGTCAAATTGCTTTGGGCGCCCAGATAATAACAGTATTTTCATAAGGAAAAAACAATTTATGTTGTGCTTGTGTTCATGCTGGAAATACCCTGCTATGAGTGTCCTCCCCTTGGCACTATTTGTTAACCACAGCACCCCCGTCTGCTCCCTGACATGCCGCAGCCCCCCATCTGCTCCCCGCCACCCCCCGCAGCCCCCGTCCGCTCCCCTACCCACTGCAGCCCTCCGTCCGCTCCCCTACCCACCGCAGTGCCCGTCTGCTCCCCAAGCATAACCATGTGTCCACTCTCCAGCTGGCAGTGGCTGCAGCCTCACCTTCCCAGAAGTCTTCACTCCCTTCCACAAGCTAAAGTAGAGCAGGATGATGACCAGCACCAGGCAGGAGGTGAGCTGCCACCGGGGGGGACCCAAGTCATCGATGCCGCGGCTCTCATGGAGGTGCAGCACGCCGCGCCTGGAGAGGGCGGGAGAGGTGCGTCCTTCAGCGGTGCTGCCCTCCTCCCCCCAGAACTGCAACCAGAAAGAGACCCTCCGTCCCCCACCTCGGCCTGGCCGAAAGCACCTGGCCTGGTGGGACCAGAGAGCCCCGGTGAGAAGGGTCAGGCCCCGCAGCCTAGCTAAAACGCAGGGCAGCCCGGCCCTGACCTCTGTCCCTTGGCACCTCTGATTTCTGGAGCCGGGGAGAGGAACAGGCACTTTGGAAACCAGGGGGAAGGCACTAGTGACATGGTGCCCCCAAGGGGTGGGCTGGGGCCCTCTGCAGGGGTGAGGCTGAGCAGACTCAGAGCACTAGAACAGGACAGGCAGACGGCCGCGCTGTTCTCCGAGGGGAGCGGCCCACGGCATCTGCTCACGCAGCTCCAGAGCCTCGAAGAGGATCTGCAGGTAACAGACACAGGAAGACTCTGCTCTGCGCTCCTGCCAGACCCAGTCTTGTGGAGGGAATCCGTCAGAAGGGCAGAACACGACGCCGTGAAGAGAGGACGGGACTTATGGCCCCTGGAGCTCTCCCTGGGCACCACATTCCCTAGATCCCCTGACCTCCTGTGGAGTCCCGGGCACCTCCCTGCACGGTACCCCCTAGATCCCCTGACCTCCTGCAGGGTCTCGGGCACCTCCCTGCACCTTACCCCATAGATCCTCTGACCTCCTGCGGGGTCCCGGGTGCCTCCCTGCATGGTACCCCCTAGATCCCCTGACCTCCTACAGGAAAGGTGGCAGCACCATCATGTTTGCTGTACACCTGCTGCCTCACCTTCATGGTTGGGATTTGGAATCACAGCTGACGCCATGTTATGCTGCTGCTTCACGAGGTGGAGGGGCCCATTGTGAAAGGAGCCATCACTGCCCAGATCTGCTGAGGTCCCAAGAAAATAATCCTGACACCCACAGCAGAAAGCTGCAGACGCTGGGGCTTCCCACCAGCTCCAGGCATCACAGGACCATGTTGGAGGGATTCAGGTTGTCAGACTCCAGAATCACAGTCTCGTAGCAGGGGAGGTGGTGATGGGCACCACCAGAGCCCAGCTCAGCACTCCCAGCTCGCACAGCACCGTCCAAACTCACATCAACTTTTCTCCTTTCTGGAGCACAGGCCACCCCTTAAAGTGATGGGAGCCCCCCACACTCAACACACACACGTGGTCTGCTGCACCCACAGTGTGAGGTATGGGAGATGGAACCCCTGTGGCAGGAGAGGAGGAGGCCACTTCTGGGACAGTGCTTCTGGGACAGTGGCTGTGCCCTGCCTGTCCTCCCTGGGCTTGTCCACCCCTGGACCTGTCCTCCCATGGTGTGTTCTCACTGGACCTGTCCTCCCTGGGCCCGGTCTTCCCTCAGGCCTGTCCTCCCATGGCCTGTTCTCACTGGATCTGTTCTCCCTGGGGCTGGTCTTCCCCCAGGCCTGTCTTCTCTGGGCCTGTCCTCCCCAGGCCTGTCCCCCCATAGCATGTTCTCACTGGGTCTGTCCTCCCTGGGCCTGTCCACCCTGGGGCCTGTCCTCCCTGGGGCCTGTCCTCCCCAGGGCTTGAGCTTCCTGGGCCTGTCCTCCCTTGCACCTCCTCTGGAAGTACAATTTCCCAGCGCCTCCCAGCCTGGGTCTGTGTTGGCTGCCCCTCACCCCCCCATGTCCTAGTCCCTAAGTCTTAAACCCAGAACTTCTGTGCACTAACAGGATATGTGGGGTGACGCGTGAGTGCGACCACACAGCCAGAGGCCCAGTCACACCTTGGCCTCCTTGCAAGTCCTCCTACATGTGCAGGGCTGCACACCTCGGCCTGCTGGCTGATGGCCCTGTAACCACTCACTCCCTTGCCCGGAAGGAGCCCCGGGGCCCACAGGCCTGTGGAGCCTCCCACACGGAGGGGGCGGCTTAGAAGAGAGCACATGGCTCCTCCACACCACACACTGTTTCCGCTTGTAAATCGCTTATGGAATTAGCACATCGGTACTGGTTCAATTCCCTTCCCCGAGATTAAAAACTCTTCTTGTTCTGAAGTCATTTGAAATCTCTCAGACAATTAGGGGACCGGACCTGCAGGGTGCCATGGGCCTGGGGCCAGGAGCCAGCAGCACAGGCAGCCTCAGGGTCAGGGCGGGAAGGACATGGCCCAGGGGCGGGTGCGCGGCCTGGGGGGCCGATGAAGGGCGTCTGGGTAGGCCGTGTGGGGCTGACACGCAGAAAGGTCTGGAGCCGGAAGCAGCCAGGAGGACCAGGCCATGAAAGCCTGCGCGGCCAGCAGCTGTGGGGAAGGTACAACGTGTCCACATTTAGCTGGATTCCTTCCTCAGGTTGAATTTGTGGTGGGTCACGGATGTGGACACCAGCAGAGCACTGAGGTGTGCCAGGCACGCGCAGGCTCCATGAACCCTGCCTCCCCCATCCCCACGGCAGCCCCTTACCGGGTCCCATCACGTGGGACCCAGACAGCCCCGCTCAACCCATCCTCTGTCTGGGGCGCTGGTGTCTAGAGAAAGGAGCTGAGGGGTCTGCGCGCTGGCCCAGAGGGAACAACGTCACAGCCAGAGGGGACAAAGGATCCCACACGGCTGTTTCCAGACAGGATGGAGGCGATGCGGGCCTGGCCCCCTGAGAGAAGGGAAGGGGTGAGATGTGCCCATCAATGCCCCAGCACCCTGCCCGGCGGCACCCCCGAGGGCAGGCTCAAGCGAACGTACCGTGGGGGTGCTCAGGCCAGCTGGGGTATGGGGAAGGACCTGCCCAGGTGCCCACTGACGTGCAGGGCAGCCCTAGGGGTTAGTGGCTGAGAGGTGCCCAGAGCTCAGCTGGGGCTGGGGTCGCTGAGCTCCTGCTGGCCAGAGCAGGGGACGTGCAGGCCACACGGGGAGCTCGGGGGGTCTGGAAGAGGGGTGAACTGTTCCTGAAGCAAAGACCCCCCGGGATCACATCAACACAGCTTAATAATGCGCTTCAGCTCCCCACCAGGACAAAGGTCACGTTCCTTAAAGGAAGACAACAAAATCTAATACGCATGAATGTGAAACTCATGAAGCCTCGTGTGTAATAAGAAAATTACTAGACACAACAAGAAACCGTGGCGCATAACCAGGAGAGATCCTGCCAATGGATCCCTCCCACACCATACAAACATTAACTCAAAGTGGGTCAAGGACTTAACCGTAAGAGCCAAAGTTATAGATTCACGGAAGAAACAGTAGGGGTTGAGCCTTGTGACCCTGGGTTTGGTAATGGGTTTTCCAATATGACAAGCCACACAGGTAAACTGACTTCATCAAAATAAAAAACCTTTCGTGCATCAAAGGACATGACAACAGAGTAAACGGGTAACTCACAGAATGAGAGAAAACATTCACAAATCATGTATCAGGTACGAGATTACTATCCAGAATACATAAAGATTTAAAACTCCACAAGAAAAAAAATCCAAACAACTCAATTTAAAGACGGTCAACGTGGAGGTAGATCAAACTAGGAAGTTTCTCACGGTGAAGGAAGCCACCCACAAAATGAAAAGTCAACCTGGAGTGGGACAAAATATTTGCAAATCATATATTTTACAAGAGGTTAATACCCAAAATGTATACAGAACACATACAACTGAAGAGCAAACCACAAACCATATGTTAAAAAAAAAAGGTAGGTCTGAACAGACATGTCTCCAAAGAAGACACACAGATGGCAACAGACACGGGAAGATGTTCACCATCACCCATTGAAACCATGATGAATGGTGGTCAGGACGGCTGTTATAAATAAGTCAAGAAATATCAGGTGCTGGCAACAAGGCAGAGACAAGAGCCCTCATGTATTGCTGGGGGGAATTCAAGCTGGTGCAGCCTCCATGGGAAACAGTGTGGGAGCTCCTTAAAAAATTAAAAAATAGAGCTACCCTATGACCCACCAATCTCACTTCTAGGTATTTATTTGAAGAGAATGAAAACACTAACGCAAAAATACATCTGCACCTCTATGTTCATCACAGCATTATTTACAATAGCCAAGACATCAAAACAACCCAAGTAAAAACAAAAAAACAAAACAAAACAGGGGATCCCTGAGTGGCGCAGCGGTTTGGCGCCTGCCTTTGGCCCAGGGTGCGATCCTGGAGACCCAGGATCGAATCCCACATCAGGCTCCCGGTGCACGGAGCCTGCTTCTCCCTCTGCCTATGTCTCTGCCTCTCTCTCTCTCTCTGTGACTATCATAATTAAATAATAAAAAAAAAATTTAAAAACCAAAACAACCCAAGTGTCCACTGATGGATGAACCAAATATGGGCCCTGCATATGGTGGGATATTGTTCAGCCTTACGAGGAAGGAGACTGACCCCTCTCCGGAGCGGTTGGACCTTGAGGATGTCGTGCAGAGTGAGATGAGCCATGCTGGATGGTTCCTCTTATATACGGTCCCCAGAGTTGTCAAAGTCACAGAGATGGGAGTAGGACAGTGAGCGCCAGGGGCTGGGGGAGGCAGAGAGGGAGTCAGTGTTTCATGGGGACAGAGTTTCAGTTTGGGAGGATAGGAAAGTCCTGGAGATGGAGGATGGTGATGGCTGCACAGCGTGGCACATATGCTTAATGCCACTGAACACAGACTTAAAAATGGTCGAAATGATGTATTTTATGTATAGTTTACCACCATTTAAAGAAATCCCCCTAAAAGGAGGCAAAATATGTTTCAGGAAAGCTAAAGCAGAGAAAACTCATTGCCAGCAAGTCTACGCTGTAAGACATGTTAAAGGAAATTCTCCAGATGGAAGGAAATGAAGCCAAAATGGAAATCTGGATCCAGAGAAATCTGGATCCACAGAAGGAAGGGCACCAGAAACAGCAAATACGCAGGTAAATACAGAAGTTAGTTTTTCCATTTCACATTTATTTAAAATGTAATTGCCTGTTTCAAGCAAGGATGGGAACAACATACCGTGGAGTTTATAACACACAGGAGAAGCAAAACCCAGGACGACGGGGACAGGAGGGGAGATGGGAGCGTGTGGCTGACAGGCTCCTAAGCCATGTGCGAAGTCTACAATGTCATCTGATGGTAGACAAGGAATTAATGATGGAAACCCTATAAATATCCACAAAAATGAAAACAGAGCTTATTAGCCAACAGCATAGCTAAAACGGAAGCCTGAAGATCAGTCAGCTCAAAAGACGGGATTAGTAGAGGGAACAAGAAAGAGACAAGACCATGGAAAAGATCAAGAAGAAAGACTTAAGCCCAACCACAGGGATAATCATTGAACGGAAACCCCAATGACAAGATGGAGATTGTTACACTGAATAAAAAAGCGAGGACCAGATCTATGCTGCCTACAAGAAACATACTCTCAATGTGACACGTAAGGGTCATAGATACCAGGATGGAAAAGGTACCAATGCAAAGACTGCCCACCGCAAGGTGAGGCTGGTCACCGTGCTGCTGGACGCAGCTACTTCATGATGGGGAATGCGACCAAGAGGGACATTTAGTCCTGGGAAGCGGTCCATTCAAAGACCCAATAGTTGTAAACGCACACACACTTTATAACATGGCCCCCAGATGTGCAAGCGAGGCCAACACTGACAGAGTCATGATGACAAAGAGGCAGATGCACAGTCATGGCTGAGATTCTCCACAGCTAGGAGGACAGTGGACAGTAAGGATGTGAAGGACAGCAAGGTGCACTGGAGCTCCCAGAGCCCACGGACATGGATGCAACTCCTTTCCCGGTGCGAGTACAACACACCTGCCGTGCCCACCAGGACAAGCTGAATACCGATGTAGGGGCCTCAGGATGGTCTGAAATAATGAAGCTTTGTAAGTATAGTACGTCACTAAATCAGAAGTAAATCAGCAGTAGAAGCCTATCTAGCAGACCTCCAAATACTTCAGAACTAAATGGGAACCTCCCCCACCCCGAATCTCCATGAGCCAAAGAGGAAATCACGAGGCCAACCAGGGAGCACATTGAACTGAACAAAAGTGAAAACACAGGTGTGGAGCTGCATGGAAGCAGCTAAAGCTTTCTCTCAGAGGCAAATGCATAGCTTTCTAGTTGATAGTGGAAAGCAGGTGATGGTGGTGGTGGTGTCTGTGGGCCGTGGGACATGTGACACAGCCTGTGCGGGGGTTTCCAAGCCCACGGGCGCTGCCCCAGCTCAGCTCCATGTCCAGAAGTGAGTTCTCGGCACCGTGTCTCAGCCCTGGGAGCGACAGCCACGAGCCTCTGGTCCCTGCTCTGAGCCCGCAGTGTCTCCTCTTGCACACCCCCCAGGGACCCAATGTGGGAGTCTGGGTGGGGGCCTGGGTTGACGAGGACAGCGCTCCTAGGGCAAGCACCCAAGCCTCCACGCTCCCCGGTAAGACCTAACGGAAGTTACAGCCACATCATGTTCCCCTCTGCTGTCTCAGGTGCAGCCATGTGCCTGGTGGAGTCCTTCCCACCGTGAATCCTTCTGTGGCCCCACGCACAAGACAGGTAGTTCCCCCCCCCACCCCCAGTGTGACCTGGCACCTTCCAACCTCTCTGCTGGCTTTCCACATTGTACAGATAATCCACCTTGGAACTGTAAGAGCCACCCCAGCTTGAAATCTGAGTACTCATGTGGTTGGCGTGCTGACAGACCCAACCCAAGGCAGCACTGAGCACCTCTGAGCGCCCCTCCGTGCAGGGCCCTGACCTTGGCCCCCAGGTGCTCATCCCCCAGCACATCTGCATCCCCTCCCAGCACATCTGCATCCCCGCTGTCTGCTGCAGAGCATCCCCACAGACCCCTTCCCTCTGCTCATGGCCAAGCTGGGCGTGGGGCCACAGGGGTGAGTGCCCATGCAGCCTGGACACAACCTGTCACTGAGACACTTAATTCAGGAAATGCATCGGGGGAACAGCTCAGCAGCAAGCGGTGTGGGTGATTATCACCCCTGAGAACAGCAAAGTCGACTTCTCTTTATCTAGACGATTCTAGCTTGCTCTCATCACGTTAGGATTCGCATCCACATGCTTGGAGCCCCCCCGCATCTCCATCTCCCACCCACATGTCCAGCTGCAGACCATGAGCCCTGTCCTTCCTTCCCCGTCCTCCTCACCATGCTCACTCTCTTCTAGTCCCACACCAACAGCATCCTCCTAAAGACAAGCACGTCCCATGGTGTACGACTGTTTCCGCACCCCAGCCACACTCCTCCTGACCATGACTCAAGAAAACCACGCATCATCCTGGCTGTGCCCCCAGACATTCCAAACCTGCCCCTCAATGCTACTTCCCCCTATGGAGATATGGTGCCCACACGGGGCACAGAACCCCAAACCATAGCATTTCAGGTTCTTGGTGTCTGAGACATAGTGTGACTATGGGTCTCAGCTCCTAGGAACACCTGCCCCACACCTACCACCCTCCTAGCAGCACCTAGCTTGCGGCCACAGGACGGGTCTCTGGGGCCCCAGGACTTGGACAGTCCCCTCCTCCCAGGAAAGCCCTCCTTTCCTGGGTTCTTGGGGAATACTAGGGGAGGCAGTGGGCATCTCTGTCCACCTGCCCAAGTCCTGGCTCTTCCCAGGAGGACAGGTCTGATGACTCAATGGGTGGCTCTTCTAGGTGGAGTCAGGCCATGTAGATGAGGGCAAAGGGGGCAGGAGCTGGGCCCAGAAGACCCAGAGAAGAACTGATTCGGGGATGTGGTGGATGCCAGGTGGTGCAGGTGCAGGGGAGAGGAGGGTACTGGGCAGCCCCCTAGATGTGGGGACCCAGGAGTGACTTGGGCAAGAACTAACATTGTGTTTGTAGGAGGAAGAGAACATCTCAGGAGAAGCAACAGTGGCTGCACCTGGCACGTCTGGCCTGCTTAGGAGGTCGGAGGGGCATCGATTCTGTGTGCAGGGAAGGGCGGGGGGGGACGGAGAAGGCAGAGCCAGGTCCGCTCTGGGGGTGGCCCTGCAGCCCCTGCCCAGGGCCCACACGTCCTTCTGCAGGCTGCCCTTGGCCATGTCGTGCTCGCCGTGGGACAGCACGGCCGTGGGCCTGCTCTGCCTCCCACCCAGGACTCACTCCACAGGAGCGTCGCTGAGCCAGTAGACGCGGGATTCAGAGACGCACCCTATGGGGAACCCAGAGGAATGGCACGCGGGCACCAGACAAGGGTCCTCACCCCACCCTCGCAGGGTAGCATGGGCAGGGTAGCCGACCCCCGGGGCTGCCGCAGGGCACTGGACACTGTGTCCTTCCCTCCCTGTGGCCGACACGGCCCATGACATGCCACCACACCCCCACTTACTCAAAGTACTCGGTGGCGGGTGTGGTCCTGAAGGTGTCGTTGGGACTGGAGCTGGAGTTGCTGGAGTGGGCATCTGAGCAGTTGGGGCTGTTCCACGTGTTGTTGCAGTGGACCCACGGCAGCTCCACGGTGAAGGAGGAGAAGAAGTAGTGCAGTGCCCAGGCGATGATGACGTTGTAGAAGAAGCCGACGTACAGCGAGATGAGGATGACCGTGAAGCCCACGCCTAGGGCGGGAGAGCACAGAGCGCCGTCTGCAAGGCACCCGCCCTCCTTCCCTTACGTCAACTGGCTGACCACTGACATGGGACACCTGGCCACAATGCTGCACACCCAGAGCCAACTAGTGAAGGCTCAGGTGGCAAAATTCATGCCATGATCACTGGCGGCTGCACCCAACCCCCCAAGCATCCAGGGTTGTGTGCCCTCAGAGACATGCATGGTCACCTAGGGCCACCCTGGTAGAACCAGGTCACCCACACACATACGGGGTGACCGAGGCCTATCTGTGGCTATCCACTACCACTTGTGGCCACTCAGCATCAACCTCAAGGGCCACCAGGCCATTGTGCCACTAGGCACAACTATCAGAATCATCTACTAGCACCCGTCACAGCTCAGGGCCATCTAGGGATACCCAGAGATATGCAGCAGTCATCTGGGGTCACTCAGGGACATCCAGAGACACCAATGGTGCTTAGAAGCTAGGGTCCTCCATGGCCAGAGCTACCCAGAGCCGTTCAGAGCCATTTATGGCCACTCAGCGCTGCTCGTACCCTTCAAGACTACCCAGGGTAAACAGAGTCGTCTGGGTCACTCACAGCTTCCTAGAGCCACTTGAAGTCACACAGGGCCACGTAGGACCATTCAGCATCAGTCAAGGCTCTGCATGACTGTTCAGGGTCCCCCAGGGCCATCCCTGACCATTCAAGGTCAGCTAGAACCATGCATGACCGTCCAGGGCCATCTGGGGCCATCTCTGACTGTCCAGGATCACCTGGGGCCACACATGACAGTCCAGAGTTACCTGGGACCATCCCTGACCATCCACGGTCAGCCAGGGCCATCCCTGACCGTCCAGGGTCTCCTAAAGCAAACCAAGGCCTTTTGTGGTGACCTTTCCAGGGTCACAAAATGTGGGATCAGTCACTGAGGGGCTCTCAGCAAACTGAGTGGCGAGCAGTCTTTGGAGCTGTGCCATCCTGATGGTGGCAGGTGCGTCCGGCCTCCTTCCGCTGGCCAAGGGGCCTTCGGGTAAGCGTCCCGTTCCTGCCACATGGCTCCTCCATCAGGCTCCACACAGAACTCTTCACTTCAACTTTCCTTCTGAGTTTTGCAAATGGGATTTGTTTGGACTCAAGCTTTGATTCTCTCAGTTAAACCTGGTTGGTGCTGCATCTCGTGTGCCCACTCGCAGCTGGGCCTGGCTGCAGGTGGAGCAGGCCTTCAGGTGATGTTTCCAGGAAGTGGCTTGTGGTGTCCTTTATGGACGTAACCCTGAGGAGAAGCAATTTTCATGCTCAGAGCACCTCACTAAAACTCTCTTCCTGCCCTGACAGCACAGAGAGGCACCAGAATTTGTGCAAATCTACTGAACAGACCAGTAGCAGGAGAGCACTGAAAATAAAATAGGCCCTGGCGTGCAAACCTTCTTGGAAAACATGTGCAGGGGCTGCGATGACAAAAACATGACGGTTTTCTTCGGAAGGCCTTCCTGGGGTGGACTTGGTCAACGTGAAATAATGTTATACTGCAATTCTGCTCGCTAAGCTCCTCAGGACGGGGACTGGGTTGTGATTCGCAGGTGACCTGGCCTGGGGAGCTGTGTGGCCCGGGAGCTGTGTGACTGGGAGAGCATTGTGGAAGGTTGTCCCCGGCAGTGGGCTGACTGCGGATCCCTGGGTGGCAGGCTGCAGGCTTAGCCCTGTCCTGCACTCTGCCCCCCCAAAAAAACACAGGGAACTTGGCACACTCCTGTCGGACTCCGGGAAGCCCGCAGCCACGTGCCAGCTCCAGCCAGCCCCACATCTGAATGTCCATTTCCTTATGTTTCCGTTTTCCTTAGTATTTCTTCATACTAACTTTATAACTTTTAACCTTGACATTAAACTGTATTATGTCTTATTAAACCCCTTTAAATTGGTTTTAGGAAGAGGAGGAGTTTGATACATCACACTAAAATCATCGTTGACTACAAAATAAACCAGCATTTCCGCATACAGGTGAGCACGGTCTGCATTTGCCTGTGGCTGGAACCCCTGAAACAGGTCATCCAGGGAGGAAGGGCTCCCCCACCTGTGAGAGCCAGTTCACTCCCAGCAGCACGGAAGCTCCCCTCAGGGGTCACCTGGGGACTCCACACTCCATCTTCAGTGTGGCGCAGTCTCGCCTCCGTGGGGAAGGCACTGGCCACCCTGCAAGCTCAGGGCAGGGACGGCCTGGGATGGCGGGGCCTGCAGAGCACGCTTCACGTGGAGCCCTGTGGTGGTGGGGCCCCTGCCAAGGCAGCCCGTGTCTCCGTGCCCGAGGCCTGCTGCTCCCCGCTGCATCCCTCCATCGGGGGGTTGTGGAGAAAGAGGCGAGCGTCAGACAACTCACTTAAGCTTTGACTTCTTCGAGTGACCCCGTGAAGGGGATACCCCGGCCTGGCACGGGGACACAGTGGGGCCTTGCTCCGAAGATGCATCTGAATGGGGGGGGGGGCCATCTCTCCGTGGTTCCATTTTGGGTGGGCCATGAATCATGGACGTTGGGACGAGCTGCTGACATCCTAGGATTCAGCAGGCAGTCCGTTTAGAGGGGAAAGCGCATGGCGCTGGCATTGCAGCAGCCTCACGCCTGGCCAGTCTCAGCATTTCGGCTGCTGGGGCACCTCTGCCCCCCAGAGCACCTGCTGCTGTGATGCCACTGCCCTCCCTCCACCAGAGCTCCAGCCGAAGCAGCTGTGACTGTCCTTGCTCCTCAGCCGGATCACCTGCCACCTCTGACCACAAACACTGACCCATCCTTGCTTGTCCCTGGAGATGACGAGGATTCTATCCTCCAAACAGGCTGACTTCTCAAGGACTTGCAAGAACCCTGTGGACTGACCTTCTAGGGACTATTTTCCAACTGAAACCAGAGTGTGACCAGGTGGCACCCCCAGGTGACCCCCATGAGTCCTCCCTGAGCCCGGGCTCCTGAGACTCAGGTGGGCTGGGGGTCAGCTGTGTGCTGGAGGCTGGATGTGGGGTGGGATGTGGGTCTAGAACCAGTGCCACCGTGTCCCTGATGAGGCCCGGGTGCATTCCTCAGGGCTTCTAGTTCTGGGTGCTTGAATCTCCAGAAGGAGGACCCACGGAGTGTGCAGCAAGGTGACATGGAGGGGCTGGCCCCCTGGCAGGCCCCTCAGCTCAACATGATGGCACTGTGGTTCTGCAGTGACAGGTGGGAGGGCCTGTGCATAGTAGGGTAGCTGGAGCGATGGCTGGCCACTAGCTCGGGAGCAGAGTAGATCTGTATACAGAAAGGTGAGTGGAGAGGTATAGACAGGTGATGGACGGACAGGTGGACAGCCACAGGCAGATGGCAGAGGGCTGAACTCCATGGGTAGACGTGTGATGGTCAATGGCAGGTGGACAGGTAACAGACGGTGGACGGTCGGTGGTTGACAGGTAGTCGGATGGATACAGAAACAACCGTCAGGTGACAGATGGCATTAAGGGGTGATGGCGTCCCTCCAAAATTCACTTGTGGATGTTCTAGCCCTACTCAGCGTGTGACCTCGTTTGGAGCCGGGGTCTTCACAGATGTGGTCTAGTTAAGTGAGGCCATCAGGACATGCCCCCGTCCAGGTGACTGATGTCCTCGGAGAACCCGGACGTCTAGGTATAGGGATGCACGTGGAGGAAAGTTCTGGCACAGAGTCTGTCACAGCCCTCAGGAGGAGTCAGCTTTGCCACCGCACCTCAAGTATGGATTTCTCTCATCAGGCTTTGCGGCCTGGGGCACAGGGTGTGGCAGGTGGAGCAAACCCGGATGGATGGACAGATGACAGGCAGATGGGCGCACAGGTGAAGGGGGAGGACAGGTGTCTTAACACTGACACCTCTGCTCAGGAGCGCAGCCCAGCCCCCTGACAGCAGGGCACACGGTCCTGAGGCCTCAGCACGGACTTCACAGCAGCACCGAGAGGGAAACAGGTCAGTGTGCGTGTGCAGGTCTGGGGGTGGGGGGTGGGGCAGAGACAGGGAGATGGAGAGACAGGGAGACAGTGAGATAGAAAGAGAGACAGGAAAAAAAAAAGAAAGAGAGACAGGGAGAGACAGGGAGATAGGGAGATAGGGATAGACAGAGAGACAGAGAGAGACAGAGAGATAGGGAGAGATGGAGAGACAGGGAGAGACAGAGAGGCAGGGAGGGACAGAAACATGGAGAGAGGGAGATAGATAGGGAGAGACAAAGATAGGGAGACAGAGAGACAGGGAGAGATAGGGAGACAGAGAGACAGAGGGAGACAGGGAGATAGAGAGATAGGGACAGACAGGGAGAGAGAGACACAGGGAGACAGGGGACAAAAGGAGGAGACAGGGAGATAGAGAGGAGGGTGATAGAGAGACAGGGAGAGATGGAGATAGGGAGGGACAGAGACAGGGAAAGACAGAGACAGGGAGGTGGAGAGACAGAGAGAGACAGAGACAGGTAAACAGGGAGATGGAGAGACAGGGAGAGACAAGGAGAGAGAGAGGGACAAAGACAGAGAGAGACCAAGACCAGGAGAGAGAAAGGCAGGGGCACAGATGTGCAGGGCATAGACACCTACCACGGCAGGACCGAGTGCACACAAGCCGGCGGCTTGCTCCGACACTCCCTGGAGCCACCAGGGTCTGGGCCACATGGGGTGTGGGGGTGCGTCTGGTCCTTACCTTTCAGAATGGGGCAGATCTTCCAGACCCCAGCAGCCCCTTCCCTGTTGAACTGCCCGAGGGCCAGCTCCATGTAGAAAAGGGGCATCCCAGCGATGATCATGAAGAGCAGGTAGGGGACCAGGAAGGCACCTGTGGGCCAGGACAGCACGCTCAGCCTGGGGGTGCGATAGGGCCACTTGTGGGCCCCGAACGCGGCCGCATTGCAGGCAGGACTGTCCTCACCTGCCTCCATCTGCTTCTCCCTGAAGCTCCCTGCCCGGGCCTCCCTCCAAAAGGAAGTCCCAGGCTGGGCTGGGAGCCACCTACATTCATGCCTGGCCCCCCGCTGTCCTCAGCACCCTGACGTATCCCTCCCAAAACCCCAACCAGCCCCGGTGCCACATTGTGACAGGACCCCAAGAGTCCTGCCACATAGGGGCCCAGCTCCCGGTGCTGCCCTCCCCCGCCTGCCCTGCAGTCCTTGGCCTCTGCCCCTCTTGCTCACCTGCTTAGGCCTCATGCTCCCCCCGCAGGACAGGGGCACCGGAAGTCCCCCCAGACATTCTTCCAAGCCCTTCCCGTGTGCAGCCCTGAGGGACTGACAGCCACGGAGGCCATGGAGAGCAGGCACCCGGACTCACCTAGGTGAGCACCAGCCCAACTGGCTGCTCACCTTCAATTTTTGGAAGACCCTGCCCCTTATTTTAGTTTTCTGCCTCGAGTCCAGAGATAGGTGCATGTGGTTCTAGGGCTGGCCGAGTTTGGGGTGCAGGGCAAGGGAGATGGGGACACTTCCAGGGCCTCTGGCCACCCCAGATTCAAGGACCTCCACGCACTTTTGTAAAGACAGTTTTAAGTTGGCCAAAGACATCATCCTGTGGGCGTTTGAGAATTTTCTTTCCAAAGTGAAAGGCGTCTTTGGAAACAGAAGGTAGAGCCGTGGTGCCTCGGACCACCAAGTCCTGGCCTCAGGTCCTCAGCTGTGAGGTGCAGATTCACAACGAGGCTGCCCTGACCTCTGCTTCCAGGGTCTGGGACCCCCACCCGGGGAACGTGTGCCCTGCTGGGGCTGTGTTAGGAGCTCCGTCTCCACCCGAGGAGCCGGGCAGCCGGCAACCCCTCATAGCCGCCCGCGCAGTGGGGCCGTGCAGGCGGGGCCGGGACTCACCGCCGCCGTTTTTGTAGCACAGGTAAGGAAATCGCCAGACGTTGGCCAGGTCCACCGCGAAGCCAATCACCGACAGGAGGAAGTCGATTTTCTTGCTCCAGGTCTCTCGTTCTTGAGTCTCCAGGGGGGTCTGCGTGGGGTTGATGAGGGTAGAATTTGTGAGCTGCACCCCATTTTGCTCCTTGACCAGGACGAGTTCCACTGCCTTTGGGCCCATGGCGTTGGGCTCCTTAGCCGGCGCCACAGCCGAAGACATCAGTGCCACCGGGCATTTGCTTTTACTCATGGGCAGACTGGAGCCTCAGAATTCTGTGCCTCTTCACTCTGGGTCTTCAGGCAGCATGAAAAATAAACACACAGGAATGCAATGATTTTAGCAGCCTGAACCGCGGAGCCACCTGGTGGCAAGAGCAGAACCGGGGCACTTAGTCCGTGTCTTTGGGGGCAGACTGAATACATTCCAAGCATTTAGGCTGACACAGCCAAGGTTGAGGGCAGCAAGAGACGGGCCCTGGACACCTCAGGACAGATCCCCGCCTCACTCCCTCTTTCCCCGACACCCCTCTCTGTGCTAAAGTGCAATGCTGTATAATCTCCAATTTTTCTTTGAATAATAATGCAAAAAGTCACCTCTGCCCTTACCTCATTGCCAGTGACTAATGTCACAATCTTCAAATAGCATCCAAAAGTAGTCCTTTGGGATGCCTGGGTGGCTCAGTTGGTGAAGCATCTGCCTTCCACTCAGGTCATGACCCAGGGTCCCAGGCCTGAGCCCTGAGTGGGGCTCCTGCTCAGTGGAGTCTGCTTCTCCCTCTCCCTCTGCCTCTCCACCCCACTCATTCTCTCCCTGTCTCTCAAATAAATAAATAAATAAAATCCTTAAGAGTAAGTCCTTACACCAGTGCATATGTATTCTTTACACACAGCAGTAAAAGCAGAGAGCAATTTTTGTAACCATAAGTGAACCACAGTAACGCAAGTTTAAAGACAGCGATTCCAACAGCTTCTTCCAGGAATGCCTTCGCGCTGCACTCTGCCTGTGGCCCTGGGACTCACGTGCCCCACCTGGAAGGGTCTGGCGGACCAGAGCACCGCAGGATTTACCTGGGAGCAGATGACTTCCCGTGCTTAGTAACTTTACCAAGGAATTGCTTCCAAGATACTTTAACAAAACCCCATGTAACAGAACCAAGGAGAACAAGGTTACACACGGACACAGCCAAGAGCAAGGTGGCCTACCCAGGTGATGGTGGCTTCAAACAGGACTTCTGGTATTGGGTTCCATCAGTATTGTTTTAACTGGACACATGCATACACACACACACACACACACACAAACCCTAGTTGAAGCCAAAGAATAACCACATGGCAGCTCTAACCGCTATGCTCCTGCTCCTCTGCAGCCAAATTTGAAAACTCACCATATAAGCTATTTTACCCACTGCTTCTCTGTGGCCCCTTCACTTGCAGTGACAAACCCAACATTCCTGAGATGTAGGAAAGATGGCCTGGCCTCGAAGGGGCTGTTGGGGGGGGGGGGGCTGTCGGGCCACGGGGTCCAGCAGAGACCCCTGCAGCTGTAGGGGTGGCAAGCCTGTCGCTCTGACAATGGCCCTTGCAGGTGCATCCCAATCCCCTGCCAGGGGAGCCGGCACTCAGCATTTAGGGGAGCCAACCCAACTCCTGAAGCCACACCCTCAAAGGCCGGGTTTGGGTACAGAAAGCAGAACGGGGCCTCTCAGAAAGCTTCGTCCTGCGCCCAGGAGAAACAGAGCTGGCCGAGGCACCTGTGCCCTCTGGTGGGTCCGTGCAATCACCCTGGGCGCGCAGACCAGCATCTCCACCAGCCCTCCGCTTCTTAGCAGGCAGACAGACCCCTGCCAGAGGCAGCGTTGGCTCTGACCCCCATGGGCCCCACACCCTGCAGCATCTGGCTCAGCAGGGCCCGGCGTGCACCCCGTCCTCGCGCACACACCTGTGGCCACCGGCCTCAAGACCGCGGCGCCGGCGCTGGGCAGCACGCGGTGCCCCGACGGTGCCCCCCCGCCCGCGCACCGCCTCGGGCCGCGGAGGAGCGGCTCCGGCCTACCTGCCCGCCCGGCCTCGCCTCGGCGCTGGGGTCCCGCCGCCCCGCGTGCGCAAGGGCTCCGGCTGCCTTCTTCCCGCGGCGCCGGGCGGGCGGCCTCCGGGCTCTTATGCGGCTGCCGGCCGCCCCGCCCCTGCCGCCGTCGGGGGCGCCCTCCCGCCCCGGCCCCGCCCCGGCCCCGCCCCGGTGGGCGGAGGACCCCGGCCGCGCCCCCGCCCCCGCCCCCGCCCCGCCCGGGCGCCCGGCACCCCGCGAGTCTTCGCCCGCCGGGGGAGCCGCGCATCCCGGGGAACCTGCCCAGGCGTCCCCGCTGCCGTCGTCCGCATCCCCGGGGCTGCCCCGTCCGCCCTCGGCCTTGGGGCGCCCCGAGCATCGCCGGGGGAGCGGGCGGGGCCGCGGGGCACAGCGCTGGGGCGCGCGGGGCCGCGGGTTCCCCGCCGGGAGCAGCACCGACCCCCGCCGCCTTCCGCCCTCCGAGCCCTTCGGGGCGCCCTTGGGGGCTTCGCCCGCCGCGCGGGGGCCTCCGCTGTCCCTGCCCCACCGGGGGCTCCGCCTGTGGCCCGTGCGCAGCCCCCGCGTGGACGTGGAGCCTCGGCGCGAGGGGCCCGCAGCGCGCCAGCCTCCGCTGGAACCAGGGCGCGGGGGGCTGCGGGGAAGGGGTTTCGGGACCAGCCTGGGAAGCCGCGGCGGTCGGGACAGACTCGGAATCTTTGCTGAAGGCCCCGGACACACAAGACCACGTCCCGAGTCCTCGGCCACCCAGGAGGCCCAGGGCCCCGCCCGAGATGTGCAGCGGCCTCGAGGTGGGTGAGTGACGCGCTGGCCTCGCGCTGGGGGGACCCAGTCTCTGGGCAGTCGCCTCCCTCCGGCGCACCCCTTCCTTTCCCCTGCGTGTGCGGTGGCCGGCTGTCCACACCAGCCCCAGCGCAAGGCCAAGGAGGTAGATGGCCACCAAAGATTTTCTTTTAAATAAAGGAAGCAAGGTAGCACCGAGGGCTCAGACATGTATATTAAATACACTTTCACACATTTATTTCCCTCAGTTCCAGAGGCTGGAAGTCTGAGATCTGGTGCCGGAGCCGGCTGGGTCTGCTGAGCGCCTCCGCTGGTCCTCACACCAAGGGGGAGGGCTGCTGGGGACTGGGGCGGGGGTTGGAGGTAGAGCTCACTACCTGGGCTTTCCTTTTAAGGGCACGAATCCCATCTTGGGGCCCCACCCACAAGACTTCCTCTCTACCTAATTGCCTCCCCAAACCCCACCTTCTAATGCATGCCTCAGGGGTTAAGGTTTCCACGCAGAATTTCAGAGGAGCTCAGACATTCAGTGTATGTAATAGTTCCAGACTGAGGTGTTTGTGTTATTTAAATTGAGCTGTAGTTCTAGGATTTCATTTCCTTTCTTGGGATTTTGTTGTTGTTGTTGTTTGTCCCTTGAGTTAATTATTGCCTTTTTTTTTCTCATTAATTTTCCACGTTCCTATTATTAATTCAACTCCAAACTCTCCAACAAATGTACAGATCTCCTTTAGATTTGTTAAAACAGGGGAGGCAGTGGTGATTTAGAGACTCTGCCTCTGCTCCCTTATGGACGGCTGGGCCCTCCAGTCTCGCCGCCCAGCCTGTGTCCTGGCATTTCCCATGACTGTGACTCTGGGAACTCCTGCAAATGCTTTCCTGAACCGTATCCTGGTTTCTAGGATCCCATGTGTGCTGCATTGTATTTTATCATCTTGGCCTCACCACCACCAGCGTCTCAGATCTCTGCACCACGAAGGATAAGCTAGAAATTCTATCTTCTAAAATCCCTGCCCCATATAGTACCAGGTTAGAATTTGCCGACAGGAGACAATCATACCTGATTAGGTAGTTGGAAGAGAAGTAGAAGCCATTATTCCCCACAGGCATCCTGTCAGCTCTGATGGGAGGTGTGAAATTCTTAGCAGCTTCCTGGAGAGCTTTTCAGAACCACCTGCTTTGCCTGAGGCAGTTGCTGGTCATGGCTCTGCTCCAACCTCAGGTGTTGATCTCTTAACTGGAGGTAACTCAACTCAAATCTTGGTCTATGCAGCTATTGGTGCAGCAAATGCCTCCCACCTCAACAATTAGTGGGAAAGACTATTAAGACCAGATTCCTTTCACATGGCAGAGACAGCAGCAGCACACCACCCCCCTACTCTCCACCCCCTGCCCCCCCCCCCCCACCATCTTATCTCAGAGCTAAATCAACTCTCCAGGTCACTGTCATGTCTAGTCCAGAGATATTTATTGTCTGCCACTTCACAGCATATGACATTGTCTATACTACACCACTGACTTCACGCTGAATCAACTTGGTGAGCAAGAAATAAAAAATATCAAGATGCATTGGTAAGACATGTGCTTGCTAGAGATTGGGAAAAAATATAAATCTACACATATATAATGTATAATAATATATAATATACACATAAATCTATACATAAATATATAATATATATATAAATTCCCAAACTTGCCATCTTGGTGAAGTTTCTTTCTATGGGTCCGTAGAGATTTGGGACTGGTCAAGATACAAATCCAAAGTGAAAGATAGCTTGTTGCATCTGGCTGTTCTACTTTCTCTTTAAAAGATTTTATTTATCCATCTGAGAGAGAGAGAGTGAGGGAGGGCATGAGCAGGAAGGCAGAGAGAGGGAGAAGCAGACTCCCTGCTGAGCAGAGAGCCTGATGCAGGGCTTGATCCCAGGACCTTGGGATCATGACCTGAGCCAGCTGAAGGCAGACGATTAACCCACTGAGCCACCCAGGTGCCCTGGCTGTCTTACTCCTAAGGAAGAATCACCATATGTGGCGAGCATCTTTGGGTTTGGGGGCTTCTAATTGGGAATGCTTCTATGAACCATTTACCGAATTATCCATAATGTGTTCAATTTTGGCCCAGAGCAAGAAGAGTTTGTAAAAGAGTCTGGATTATTCTCAAACTTGAGCATGCATCTAAATCACCAATATAAACTTTATTGTGCATTAAACACAGATCCCTGGGTCTCACCCTCAGAGATTCAGATTCAGTAGGTCTAAGGTGGGACCTGAGAACTTTCATTTCTAAGAAGTTCCCAGGTGCTAATGCAACTGGTTCAGGGACCCCACTCTGAGCAATATGGATCTAGCAGAATCAGTGGGGGTGTGGAAGATCTCTGGAAGATAGGGATGCTGGGTGTAGCCTCTGGCATGCTTCTGCAGGGGACCCAAAGTGCAGACACTTAGAGTTTTGGAAAATAGCCAACTATTCTTCTGAAAATACTTATTCTCCTTGTGAATAAGTAAGCTCCTGAGCCATAATAGAAACTCTCTGAACTCCTCCTAGTTAACCACATAACTTGAGCAGCCCATCATAAACTAACCCACAAACCCATAAAGCTTGGTATTGACAGCAACTTGCCATCATGAAATGGAATCAATGTATACAAAATCAGGCTCAAGTAGGTGCTGAAGACACACTAGACTGCATGAACAAGTGCCCACTCTTTTTGCACAAATACCACCCTTTAACCCCCACCTTTAGCTTCATAGCTGCCTGAGGAAGCATATGGATCCCATATGTTGTACACTGTATGCTGACCCCACCAGGGGGTAGCAGGCTGTAGCCTTTCAGGGGCACTCAGAAGGCACAGGTAGGGGAAATGTTCTCAGTGGGCAGATAATCAAGCAGTGCATCAGGCTATTACTTTGCTAAGAGGGAGAGAGGTCTCAATGGACTCACAGGCATTGGCTAATGGTTTGGCTATATAGTAAGAGACTTCAAAGGAAATTAAGAAATTGATGAGAAAATCTTAATTGAAAGATAGCATAATTATGCAGAAAATCTTACGGAATCCTCAAAACAATTACTAGAATTAACAAGTGAATTTGTCAAGGTCATAGGATGTAACAAAATTCAATTATATTTCTCTATACCAGCAGCAATCAACTATAAAATACAATTTAATTTCATTTATAGTACACCTGAAACAAAATGCTTAGGGGTAAAATATGTGCAAGACGTGTGCGTGGAAAACTAGAATACATTGATGGAGAAACTACAAAGGCCTAAATAAGTGGAGAGGTATACTATATTCATGGTTGAAAGGCTCACTATTAAGATGTTATTTCTTCTCAAATTGATATACAGATTCAACTCAATCCTTTTTTTTTTTTTTTTTAATTTATTTATGATAGTCACACAGAGAGAGAGAGAGAGGCAGAGACATAGGCAGAGGGAGAAGCAAGCTCCATGCACCGGGAGCCCGACATGGGATTCGATCCCGGGTCTCCAGGATCGCGCCCTGGGCCAAAGGCAGGCGCTAAACCGCTGCGCCACCCAGGGATCCCGATTCAACTCAATCCTAACTAGAATTCTAACTTGCTTTAAAAAAAATTTTTTTTTTTTCTTAGAGAGATAGCAAGTGTGCATGCACGAGTGGGAGGGGCAGAAGGAGAGGGAGAGAGAAAATCTTAGGCAGGTTCCATACCCAGCATGGAGCCCAATGTGGGGCTTGATCTCACAACCCTGAGATCATGACCTGAGCCAAAATCAAGAGTTGGACACCTAACTGGCTGAGCCACCCAAGTGCCCTGATGTGTTCTCTTTTTAAAGATGATTAGTTCATTTATTGAACTATATATATATAATCAGATGATTAGTTCATTTATTGAACTGTAAATGACCTACAACACGTATTTCAGGTGTACAGTTTAATGCATTATTTGTGTGGCTGTGGAAACATGTGCATAAACAGGATGATGAATATATTCATCCTTCTCAAACTGCCTCCTGCCCCTTGGTGATCCATCTTTACCCCACCCCATCCCCACGTAGCCATTGATGTGGTAGCTATATATTCATTTATTTTCCTAGAATCTTATATACGTGGAACTATACAGTAAGTATTGTTTTTTTGAATCTGTTCTCTTCCACTCAGCATATCTGAGATGACTATGTCTTTCTGTGAACCATTAGTTAATTCCTTGTATTGCTGAGTAGTGTGCCGGTGTATACTTAGAACATCATCCATTCATCCTTCGCTTGTTGATGGACATTTGGCTGTTACAGATAAAACCACTATGAACATTTGTGAACAAGTCTATGTAGGGACATATGCTTTCATGTCTCTTGGGTAAGTACTTAGTCATGGAATGGCCGAGTCATCTGGTAAATTGTGTTTAACTTTTTAAAAACTGACAGTGTTGAAGTGGTCATACCATTTTATGTTCCCATGAACAGTGTATGAGTTTCAGTTGCTCCACAGCCTTGCAACACTTGGTATAGCCAGTCATTTTCATTTTGGCCATTCTAATAAGTGCGTACTGGCATCTCATATCATTTCTCTAGTGGCGGAGATGCTTTAGCAGTCTTCCCAGGGTGGTTGCCATCAAGGTTCTTGTCTGTGTCTGTTCAAGTATTTTGCATGCTGGATTGTTACATTAGTCTTGAGTTTTGAGAGTTCTTTACATGCTTCAAATGTTCTTTGAGTTCTTTATCGGATGGGTACTTTGCATATACTTCCCCATCTTGGATTGTGTTTTCATTCTCTTTTGTAGGCTTCCAAAGAAGAAGTCATTAATTTTGATGAACCCTGTCATCACTTTTTTCTTTTTAGATCTTGCTCTTTAGTGCTGAGTTTGAGAAATCTTTACTAACCCAAGATCACAAAATTTTCTACCAAGTTCTCCTTTAAAATGTTTACAATTTCAGGTTGTGCATTTGGGAATATGACACATTTTAAGTCAACATGGTCTGAGGTATGGACCGAAGTTCATCATTTTACAGGTGGACACCCAGCTGTTTCTGCTCCATTGTGGAAAAGGCATCTTTTCTCCACTGCACCTTTGTTGAAGAATCAGTTGGCCTATATGTGTGGGTTAATTTCTGGGCTGTTTCCTTGATCTGTTCCTCTATTTTTTTTTAAAGATTTATTTATTTGAGAGAGACAGAGAGAAAGCATGAGCAGGGGGAGGGGCAAAGGGAGTAGCAGACTCCTTGCTGAGCAGGGAGCCTAGTGCGGGACTCAGTCCCAGGACCCTGAGATCACGACCTGAGCCGAGGGCAGACACTCCACTGACGGAGCCACCCAGGTGACCCTATACCTCTATTTTTTTTATTATTTATTTATGATAGTCACACACAGAGAGAGAGAGAGAGGCAGAGACATAGGCAGAGGAAGAAGCAGGCTCCATGTACTGGGAGCCCGATGTTGGATTCGATCCCGGGTCTCCAGGATTGTGCCCTGGGCCAAAGGCAGGTGCTAAACCACTGCGCCACCCAGGGATCCCTTTTTTTTTTTTTAATATATATATTTTTATACCTCTATTTTGATGTTGGTTCCACTCTTGCTATGGATGAATTGTGTCGTTACCCCCCCCCCCCCCCGCCAAGAATGCCCTAACTGCAGGGTGACTGTATCAGAGATGGGGTCTTTGGGAGGCAAAGCTAAATGAGGTCATCAGGGTAGGGCCCTAATCTGGTAGGACTGTGGCCTCATGGGAAGGGGATGCTCCCTCTCCCCGCCTGCCATGTGAAGATATGGCCAAATAGCGACCCTCTGCAAGCCACCAAGAGAGCTCCCACCAGGGACCGAATTGCATGACACTATGGTCTTGGACTTTCCAGCCTCCAGAGCCAGGAGAAGATTATTTGCTGTAGTTTGACCCATGCAGTCTATGGTATTTTTGTTATGGTGGCTCAGCTGATTAGTATAGTGCTATCTTGCTTACTATTGTCCTGTAATGCATTTTTAAGTCAGGTGATGTAAGTCATATAACTTTGTTCTTTTTCAAAGTTGTTTTGTCTATTCTAGGTCCTTTGCATTTTTATATGAATTTTAGAATCAAGTTTCCAATTTCTATAAAAAGCCTGCTGGGGTGCTTTAGGTGGAAGCTGTCATTGATTTGTGGCCTTTATTCTTTTCAAATCTAGGCATTCAGGGCTATAAATTTCCTTCTAGGTTCTACCTTAGTTGAATTTCCTAAAGTTTCACATGTGTTTGTTTACATTCAGTTCACAATATATCCTCATTTCCCTTTTGATTTCCTTTTTTGAACCATTATTTTTATACCATGTCCATTAGTTTCTAAATATTTGAGGATTTTCTGTATATGTTTTATTCTTTTCTGGGTATATTTCTTGTATTGGTACCTAATTTACTTGCGTCCTCATTGGAGAACACGCTTGAATCCCAAGTATATTAGGATTTGAATCCCAGTTTATATTCCAGAATATGGTTGACCTTGTGGGTGTTTCACGTGCATTTGAAAAGAGTACGTATTCTGCTATGACTGGGTGATATGTCAACGTCAAATAGGTCAAGTTAGTTGTACTGTTTTCAGGCTGTCTGTATCCTTATGCATTTTGGCGCCCTTGTCTAATCAGGGTTGGGAGACAGGTGCCGAGAATCCCTGGTGTGATAGTGTGAATCGGCCCATTTTTCCTGCGGCTCCATGCATCTTTGCCGCATGGATTGTGGAGCTCAGTGTGGGGTGCACTCACACATAGGACTGGTCCGTCCTTCTGGAGAGCTGAATCCTAATAACCCATGCTCTGAAATTGACTTTGATGTTAGAACCACCAGTCCACCTTCTCTCGTGTGGAGTTGGCATCCATCCTTTCCCCTCTAACTCGTTATTTCAAGGGTGTTTCTTATAGGCATCATGTTGGGTCACACCTTTGTACCCGATCTGGCGGTCTCTGCTGTTATGGTGGGGAGGGGTGTTTAGATCATTTACATTTAATGTAAATGCTGCTATGGTCCTCTGCTGTCTGTTTTCTATTTTCTTTTTCTTTTTTATTTAAATATTTTATTTTTTCATGAGAGACACACACACAGAGACAGAGAGAGAGGCAGAGACATTGGTAGAGGGAGAAGCAGGCTCCATGCAGGGAGCCCGACGTGGGACTCGATCCGGGTCTCCAGGATCACACCCTGGGCTGAAGGCGGCACTAAACTGCTGAGCCATCCGGGCTGCCCTGTTTTCTATTTTCCCAGTGTATTCTCTGTTCCCTATTTCTTCCTGGATTGAGTAGTTCTGTGAAATTCAATTTCCCCCTATTTGGTTGGATCATTAGCTACATCTTGCTGCTGTGTCACTTTAGTTGTTGTTTAGTGCTTGTCGTCTGCACCTTGCACCTGACTTGGTCTGCCCTCAGCGACTTGCTGCCACCGGCCACATCCTATGAGGACTCTACCCTCCTCTTGCTGTGGTGGTGCTGCCTCTGCATGCTGTGAACCCAAGAATCTGGAATCAATTTTGCTTTAGACAGCCAATCACCTTTTACAAAGATTTCAATAATAGGAAGGTATTTCCCATTTCTGGTCCTCCCTCTCTGTGTAGATCGTCTTTCAAAAATGGTAGTTTTTCTTCTGTTGTAAGTACTTATTTTGGGTGCCTGGGAGGCTCAGCGGTTGAGTGTCTGCCTTAAGCTCAGGGCGTGATCCTGGGGTCCTGGGATTGAGTCTTGCGTTGGGCTCCCTGTGAGGAACCTGCTTCTCACTCTGCCTGTGTCTCTGCCCCTCTGTCTCTCATGAATAAATGAAATCTTTTTTAAAAAGTACTTATTTTAATATTTCTTGGAGTTAGGGTCTGCCAGTGATGAATTCTTTCAGCTTTTGTAAACCTAAAGGCATCTTTATTTCTGTTTTGAAGGATATTTTTGCTGAGTAAAGAATTCTAGGTTGGCAGTCTTCTGTTTCTTTCTCTATTTTAAAGATGTTGCTCCACTGTCTTTTAGCTTGTATTGTTTTTAACAAGAAATCTGCTCTTCTGCATATCTTTGCTCTTTTGTATGAAATGTATCTCCCCACCCCTTTGGCTGCTGACTTTCTCTTTATCACTCGTGTTTAGCATTTGATTATGAGGCGCCTGGTATGGTTTCCATCATGGTTCCGGTGCTGAGAGCTCACTGGGCATGTTGGATCTGTGGGTTTATGGTTTGTATCAAATCTGGGAAGTTATTACTTAGAATATTTTTTCTTTGCCGTTTCCTTTGGGGACCCCAGGGCATGTATGTCAGGCAGCTTGAGGTCCCACTGCTCACTGATGCAAAGTTCAATTTTTTCTTTTCTATTTCATTTTGAAGAATTTGCACGGTTTTATCTTCAAGATCACTTGCCATGTCTTCTGCCCGTATCAAATCCCCCCTAATCCCAACTTGTGCATTTGCACTTTAAACCCTGTAGTTTTCATCTCTAGAGTTCAGATGCGTGTCTTTTAAAAGATCTTTTTCATTTCTCTGCCGGGCACATTGCACACTGGCTCTGCAGTTTCTGAGCAGGTGATACAGCTGTGTCCTGAAACAAACTGTCAACTCCTGGTCTACAGATTCCCTCACTCCAGTCATGGCCGGGGCTGGCCCTGCTGATCGGAGATCTCTTTCTACCTTCTTGCATCCTGGTGATTTCTGATTGGGTGCCAGGCATTGTGAATTTTACCCTGTTGGGTGCTGGATAGTTTTGCATTCTTGAGACTATTCTGGAACTTTGGGGCTACTGGTAACTAATGTAAACCCATCTGGTCATTCTTCCAGGTCTCAGTTTTGAGCTGTGTTTGGCTGGATAAGAGCAGTTTTTTGTCCGGGGCTGAGATTCCTCACTGCTGAGGCCAAACCCATCAGTGTTTCCTACTTGATGGCCTGTTCCAGGACGGAGGGTAACCCCAGTCTCCGTTTCTTCTGACTAGAAGCAAAATTGTGGACTCATTAACTTCCATTAAGTTTAAAATAATGAGAACCTAACCGGCTGTTGACAGCATCACAGGCAGAGCCTGGCCCGGCTTGTCGTGCAGGAGCTCCTGCTCGGCTCTGCGGTGGACGCTGGTCTCTGGTGCAGGCAGGTGGGCTCCCAAGCCCAGTTCTGCTCCCGCAACGTGGGCAGAGTTCATGTTACGCCGCTTCATTTTGATAAGGGTACAAACTCCGTGCGATTTAAATATTTTGAAGTTTCCTGAGATGTACTCTGTAGCCGAGGGTGTAGTCTATTTTGTTAACTGCTTCTTGTGCACTTGAAAGAGCAATTAAGTCAATTTGGTAAATGGGGTTCAAATTTTCTACATAATTATGTTTCTTTCCCTGCTGGCTCTATTGATTACCCAGAGAACTGTGTTAAAGTCTCCACCTGTAGTTGCTGATTTGTTTATTTCTCCTTTTAATTGTCAGTGCTTGTGAAATACACTTTACGCTGTGTCATCAGGTTCCTAGACTCTGGGACTCTCTTGTCTTCCAGTGGAACGGAGCCGTCGGTGGTCGTGCGAGGGGATCCCCTTGTCTCTATGTTCATCGGTGGACGTCCTCATGGTCATGTTTGCATGTTGTGTATATGTCCCATTTAAAATATTTTTCAATAGGACTTTAAACAGCATTATCGTTAGTTTTCTAAAAAAATTCGGTCTAGTAACTTATTAAGTTTTTTAGTCTCTATTTGGTGAAATTACTAGGATGGTTGGATTGAAATTTACAATGGGCTACTCATTTTCTGTGATGCCTGTCCTTTGTTGCTTTTTCTCACTTTCCCGCTTACTTTGGATAATTTTTTTATTTTATTTTATTTTATTTTATTTTATTTTATTTTATTTTATTTTATTTTATTTTATTTTATTTTATTTTCTTATTTTTTAAAAGATTTTATTTATTCATGAGAGAGAGAGAAAAAGAATGAGAGAGAGAGAGAGACAGGCAGAGCTCCAAGCAGGCTCCATGCAGGGAACCCAATGTGGGACTGGATTCTGGGACTCCGGGATCACACCCTGAGCTGAAGGCAGATGGGCAACTGCTGAGCTACCCAGGCATCCCACTTTGGATAAATTATTACCTAAAAAATATCCTATTTTGTTTCTTGTATTGGCTGCTTATTTCGATGTTGTGTTTTCTGTGGGGGGCTTTCTGCACCTGTCAGAGTCTCCTTCACATCCCCCGGACCCTGTGCAGAGCATCTCCATGTATGCGGTTCTCTGTTCCATGATGATGTTTCCTTTTTCTCTGGCTGCTTATAGAGCCATCTCTTTAGAAGTGGCTCTCAGAGTTTGTGTTTTTATAATGTGCCTTGCTCTCTCTTCGTTATAGTTAATTTGCTTGTGGCTTATTGAGTTCTCGGATGTCTAAGTTTATTAGATTTGTCCTGACCTTACCCTTTCTGGGGCCTGGTCATGTGCGAGGGACACAGAATCTCTCCTCCGGTCAAGTTCCTTCCGGCCTGGGTTTCACCGGGACCACTCACGGCTGTTTCCTTATGGACACATTCCTTGAAGCGCCTGGTCTCTGGAGCCCGGTCTGGGGCAGGACGCATGGGCTGGAGGTCAGCCGCCTCTGCTTCTAGCCAGCCCAGTGCATGCTGGAGGATGCTCGTTCCCAGGGGCGCTGGAGTGGGGTGTGAGCTGAGGCTCACAGGTCACCACCGCAGGAGTGCCCCAGGCCGGGGGGGTCACCCTGGGTCCCCCCTTGACAGAAGCAGGTCGGGGACACAGCCCCCTGGGCGGTGCCAATCCCCGGGTGTTGGGATGATTATGCTGGATCCTCCCTCACCGAGGGGGGATGTGTCCTCGTTTTCATTTGCTCCTTCTAGAAATGGACTTGTCTGCCCTCAGCAACTCTGCCAGCACCATCTGCAGACTTAATGAGGGGTTCCTTCCCCGCTGCCCGTCGTGGATGACACTGCGAAGGGCCGTAACAGGCATGCGCTGGAGTCGGCCACTCTTAGCGAGCTCCCCCGGCCCCGGGGTGGCACCTGCGCGCGTGGCGTGGCCGAGGGTGGTGCCCGCTGCGGCAGACTGGGCTTTGAGCTGTGCACCAGCACATGCGTGAGGTCCCACAGCGCAGCGCACGTCTGACACGGGCTGGCTCTGCTGACACCCGGTAGTTACTGCCGGGCGGCCGGTGCTGCTGTCTTTAAAACGTTCCCTGGCTTCCGGGCGGTCCCTCCTCCGCAGGACACATCTCCCTGTCTGTTGAGCCCAGCTGCCCGCGGTCCCCTCGCCAGTGAACCGGGAGCAGGGCTGCTGTTATTTCCGTGGACCCTCAGCCCCTAGCACGCGGTGTCACCACCCTCCCGGGGGCGGGGGAGGGCTGAGCTCTGGGGGCAGTGCCAAGAGGACGCCCCGTGTGGCGCGGCGAGGACCTGCCCCAGGTCGGCCTGCTGCCCCTGCATCTGAGCAGCTCCCCCTCCTCATCAGGAGCCCGTTTCTGCTTCTCTATGAAGCTTCGGGTTTTCCCACATTGTCATGACTCCCAAGGGTGGACCCCACCCATGTGGGGACACAACTGGCCCCTTGTTCTGAAGCCCTGATGGTCAGCTGCTATTTGGGGCTGCCCCTGCTGCTGACCCACAGGACGTGGAGAGAAGGCGGGAAAAAATGCTGTTCTCTTTGGAGCCTGGTGAGTCCCCCGGGCATTCCGTCACT
The DNA here is from genome assembly GCF_048418805.1 of Vulpes vulpes. Taxonomy (NCBI): domain Eukaryota; kingdom Metazoa; phylum Chordata; class Mammalia; order Carnivora; family Canidae; genus Vulpes; species Vulpes vulpes. The sequence goes on from NC_132782.1 coordinate 62,668,935, forward strand.
AAGGTTGTGGCTCATAAAGACCCAGACTCCTTGGAACGAAAATCCTCCACTAGGTGCAGAGCCCTCAGATCCCAGGGCCTGGCTGGAGCTGCGGACACCTGCAGCGGGGGACAGGGAGGGAAGTTGTACGGGTCCCAGGCCTGTAGGCAGGTGTAAGGGGAGGCCGGTGACACGCACAGGATGGCTTCCTGGCTTGTGCATGTGGCATCTGCACACGAGAGTGCACACATCAGCTGTCGACTGTTCACCCGCCTGCCCCGCATCTTGCCTCCCCCTCATCCTGTTCAGGAATACCAGCGGGGGCCAGTGGTGACTGTGGCTTACTCTCCACGTTGGAGAACAGTCAGCAGGGTGTGTGGCCGTAGCGGCATTAACTCTGTCCAGGATGGATGCGAAGATCCATGGGACAGAATGTTCTTGCAGAGGGTGAAGCACATGTTTGGAGCAGGGTGGGAACCAGAGGGGATGGGCGGTGCCCCCTTGTCTGGGGCCCTGCTCAAGAGCCAAGGGTTAGGGGCAAGCTCCTACTGGGGCTCCTGGCTCCTGGGTTGCATGAGCGCAGGCAAGGGCGCAGCAGGGCCTGGTCGGGGGGCCAGGGATGCCTCTTCTGCCTCCAGCCTCTGAGGGAATCCCAGGAGCACCTGGGGGGCCCTCCTCCTCCCACCTGCACGTGTCCTATGCACGCCTGTTCCCACCCGGATGCAGGGGAGCTGAGCAGGCCCAGAAGCCACGGCCGTGGGGGTGGTAGGCACATACCTCGTACCTCGTTACTGCACAGCGTGGCTGCAGTCCCCACACCGCCCCAAGCCCTTGGTGGCCGCCACCGCCTCCAGCTCCACTGGGAGGCAGGTCCAGCTCTGAATGTCCCTGCGACCCCTGCAGAGGCGATGCACATTTAGGGCATCAAACAGCCAATATAAGCACAAAGCAAGAAGTAAAAAACCGCTGTGACGGTGGAACGTCCTTTGGGGGGCACCCTCCTCTCTGAGCGTGCTCACAGGGCCTCTGCTCTCTCCGCGCTTCCCGACCAGCCAGTGGTGCTCCATCCTTGGAGGGAGCAGCTACCTCACTGCTTTGTTTCCTTTTGTTTGGGGGATTGTAATACTTCAACCCTATTTCTTCTAATTCTGAGCCTTTTACTGTCCTGTTGAGAGAAGTGCATACAAGACCCTGTCTCATCTCTGCTTCACAAAGTGTGTTAAGGTGTGTTTGATAGAGAAATTCTAGAAATCAGCCCACCAGGCAGGCGAACAGCCACACACGTCTGAGCTCCTTAATGTCAGCCACTGTCCTGATAATGCGGAACTGCTCTAGACCTTCCCTGAGATCAAGGAAGCCTTTTTTTTTTTTTTTTTTTTTTAAGGAAGCCTTTTCTATAGAATTACAATTATTGCGTTTCCCAGACAAGCTGGACAAGTGCTGAAAACCGAATATATTTTTTTAAGATTTTATTTATTAATAAGAGACACAGAGAGGCAGAGACACAGGCAGAGGGAGAAGCAGGCTCCTTGTGGAGAGCCCGATGTGGGACTCGATCCCAGGACCTGGGATCACCACCTGTGCTGAAGGCAGACTCTGCTCAACCCCTGAGCCACCAGGGACCCCCAAGAAACTCCATCCTGACTGGTTCTGTGTCACGGCCTAAGAGAGGTCTGCTGCTGTCTTCTTTCCTTTTCTTTTTGATTTTATTTGTATATTACTTATTTTGTATATTTATATATATATATTTTAAAAATTTTTATTTATTTATGATAGTCACAGAGAGAAAGAGAGAGAGAGAGAGAGGCAGACAGAGACACAGGCAGAGGGAGAAGCAGGCTCCATGCACCGGGAGCCCGATGTGGGATTCGATCCCGGGTCTCCAGGATCGCGCCCTGGGCCAAAGGCAGGCGCCAAACCGCTGCGCCACCCAGGGATCCCTATATTTATATCTTTTAAAGCCCCAACATGCGGCTGAACTCATGACCCTGAGATCTCAAGATTGGAGCTGAGACCGAGTCAGGTGCTTACCCAACTGAACCTCCCAGACGTGCTTGCTGTTGTCGTTCTAATAAAAAGCCACACATAACAGAACACGCGTGTGAGACGGTAAGGTGTGTAAGACTATGTTTTATTCATTCCACTGAAAATCCAAAGCTGTTTCACGGCGCGCAGCCTGGACCCTCAGTCCCCGTGGGGCCCTCCTGTCCCACCTCACACAAAGGGGACTGAATCTAAGTCTATGTACATTCACAGTTCTGAGTGCCGCTGATGCTACATCACGACGCAGAGAAGAGGGTCAGGAGGAACAAACATCCATTCCAAGTCTGCTTATCAGAGATTTTTTTTCCTGAAAATGCACAGCAGCATTTCATTCAAAAAGCCCTTCATCCACAGACACAGAGGGCGGGAGCCGTGTGCCCAGGGCCCCTCCCTCAGAATATCTTAGTTTATTTACCTCCTTCATTGGTCACTTGTATGTTTTCTCTTTTAAAAATGAATCTTTACGCATTCTGCAGTGACGAGCCGATCACGGTGAGCTACAAGGCTGCGTCTGGGCTGCATGTCTGCCAACCCCGAGCCGAGAGGCCATTGAATTGAGGCCATTGGAATGGAGGCCAGGGCTGGCCTTTACTACCGGCCATCAGCGGAGACGCACAGCGAGAACACCAGGAAGTCAGTAAACATTTTTTCCCTGGACTTCTGGCCCTGGCGGTCACCTTTTATGGAGATGCCCAAGTATAAAATCAAATTCATTTCGAAATTCCCAAGAATTTCTTTCCCAAGCAAACCTGGAGGCCTTGCTTCAGGATGCACAAGAGCCTGTGCTTGTTGTGCTTTAGCAGCAGACAGACCTCTAACCGTGTGGCAAGGACACACTGATGCAGGCTGAGCTCGGGCCAGGGGGCAACAGCACAGTGTCCCTTCCCTGGGCTCAGAGGCCCCACTCCTCACCCGGCTCGGTGGCCTGGATACCTTCCCGGATGCCAGGCGGGTGCCATGCTTGTACTGGGGCGCGGGGAGGCCACAGGGCCGGCGGGGGTCCGCACACGTGGCCCCGGAGCCCTTCGCAGCCGTTCCCCGCTGTCTGCATGTAGGTCTGGGTTACCCGGTCCCGCGCCCCGCAGGTGCAGGTCAGAGAAGGGCTATGCCGGCCTCTCCGGGCGTCCGCCTCCTGGAGGCTCAGCACACCAGCCACGGCCTCCCTGCTTCCACCTCCTGCCTGACTTACCCACCTCACCTACACTCAGCGCTTCGGCTGGAGTTTGAGCTGCAGGGAAGGAGATCATGTCATGTTAAACAAATACCAAGCCGGTAACGTTTATAAAAGAGGGGGATTTGAAAAGGATTAATGAAGCAGAAAAGGCGCTCTGGGCCGGGTGCGTGTGGCGGACCCAGACGGAGGAATGTACCTGGTAGAGAGAGGCTGGGAAGAGATGTCGGTCAAAGCCCCAGACAGCCTCGGATTCTATCAAAAAAGGGCCTGTAAATAAATATCCTCTGGCCCTCAAAGGAAAGATGAAGTAGAAAAGAATTTTTTGTTTTTTTAAAAAAATGCTGAATGCTTCCTGGAGTATCTAAATGAAGTTTATAAAATACTTATGAGTTCCCACAAATATAGAAATGTTTAAAAATCAGACAGCGCTCTATCACGCCGTGACTCCACAGAGGTCGGCAGAGAATTTGTGCTGGAATCAGAACACCCGTGACACATCTCCGTCTCACGCGTGTGTGGTGTGTGTGCGTGTGGAGGCTGGTCCACCGTGCGAGCTGCCGAGAGCAGACCCACAGAAGGGGACTCGGGGAAAGACCACGGGGGAAAGTGAGCCCAGGGCAGTGCAGGTGGCCCTGGCCTGAGCGCCATGGGAGGGACAGCCCCCACCCCCTGCCCATGCGGTGTGGGTGCAAGCGTCACCCCCCCTACACACACACACACACACACACACACACACACACACTGGGCTCTCCACAAAGGAACAGAGTGAAACGACCCCGGGTGTTCAGGACTCGGCCTGAGGCCGGTGCATGCACAGCACACGGGGGAGCGAGGCCCAGCAGCGCCACAGCAAACAGGCTTGCAGCCCCGTGGAGGTGGGTGGCAGCAGGGCCACAGGGAGGCTGCGTCTCTCCCGCACCGCCTGTCCTAGTCCAGTTTCTTACGAAACGGTTTCCTTCCAATGTCCGAGTTTTCAGGGCTGAAGTCGGCACAGAAGCCGTTGGGGGTCAGGGTGGGCGGCGTCTGTGCGCAGGTGTCCGGGTGTGTCTGCTTGGGGTACAGATACTCCTCTGCGAAGTTGGGGAATGCTTCTGCAAACCTGCAGAAGTCAGCTGGAAAGACAGAGGCACCTGGGTTACCAGGGGGCAGATGTCTGGAATGTGGGGGCTCCTGTCCCTGGGCCTGTGTGGGGGACCCTGGATACCACCTAGACAGAGGGAAGGAGAGGAGAGGAGGGGGGAGGGGAGAAGGAAGAGAGAGGGATGGGAAGGGAGAGGTGGGGAGGAGGGGAGATGGGAAGGTGGCAGGGGGAGAGGAGAGAGGAGGGAGGGGAGGGGGGAGGGAAGAGGGCAGCAGGGAGGAGGAGAGAGTGATGGGGAGGAGGAGAGGAAGGGAAAGAGAAGGGAGAGTGAGCCTGGAGGGGAGAGAGGAGGAAGGGGGAAGGGGAGGAAGGGGGAGGGGAGAGCCAGCCTGGAGGGGAGATGGGAGGGTGGTAGGGGGAGGAGGAAGGGAGAGGAGGAGGGGGAAGGGAGAGGAGGAGGGGGAAGGGAAGAGTGACTGGGGAGGGGGAGAGGAGAGGGAGGAGGGATGAGGAGAGGGGGAAAGAAGGATGGGAGGGTGAGAGGTGGGGGTGGGTGAGGATGAGGGGAGGGGGAAAGAGTAGGGGGAGGGGAGAGAGCCTGGAGAAGAGATGGGAGGCGGAGGGGAGAGGGTGGCAGGGGACAGGGGCCACCCTCCTGTGTTCTCTCTTGTGCATAAACCACTCTGGGCGCACAGAGCTGAGTCCTCTCAGGTATCCTTGTTTTGGGGAAATCTACGGAAAACAGGATTCTGAATTCAGTGGTGCACTCTGGGTACACATCCTGTGGGAAGGAGATGCTGTTCATCAGGGGTCAAAGCCCCAGACAGCTTTGGATTCTGGTTTGGGGACGGGACAGAGCGTCCAGGTGGGGACCTGATGTCAGCCAGGGAGGTGCTGTCCAGGGATGCGTCTACGCTCTGGAGAGACCAGGTGTGCACACGGGAGGCAGGGCCACCCTCCGACTGGTCACAGGCCCTGAGTGGCTGCGAGCCCTGCATCTCCCAACGGCCCTGTGACCAGGTCCTGGGGCAGAGCGCGCCCTCCAAAAGCCCGGCAGCACCTATGGGCCGGGGTGCAGGAGGCCATGCTCCTCTGTGGTGCTCCTCTGCGGGACACAGCAACCATGTGTGCAGTTGGTCCCTGCTCACCGTGAGCATCCCCGCCCTCCTGGACGCACAGTCTCCTCTGAGCGTGGGCGGACACACACACACATACACTAAACCAACACACACACTCGTGTCTGACATTTGGATGCAATTTTAAAAATACATCCAAACAAGACATGAACAATGACCTTTCCTGAGCAAATGTCTACTGTTTTTTAGCGATAATACATTCATTTCCCGATGTGCCCGCTGGCTGGCCCGCCGAGGGGGCTGGCCATCCTGGGATCCCACTGCCCCAACCCCCTCACCTCAGCCTGCAGGGGCTGCAGGTCTGAGTCCCTGAGCATCTGGGCTGTCCCACACTGCCTGGAGGTGAGGAGCCGCCCCCACCCTGCACCCCCAGGAGGACACACCCACGGAGGCCGGCCCTGGTGGGGCAGGCTTCACGCTTCCAGGGGCACCTGAATCATGGACCCCATGGGGTCCTGTCCAGTTGCAGCACACCTGCCCACAGCCCCGGGGGACAGCACTGAACCGGGGCTCCAAGGTCGGCTTGGGAACTGGCTCGACGAATTAATTCCCTGTTCAAATCAGGTTCAAAATCCCCTAACCTGTCCCTGCCCAGCCTGGGGAAGAATCTTCCTCCCGAGAACTTCATGTTGTAGGAGACAACAGGGTGCCCTGGGGGTCATGGATGGCAGGGCTCCTGCCGGAGTCCCTGTGCCCATCTCCTGGGCACATCCCTGCTCACCGGGGCCCTCCGTCCCCCTGCCCCCAGGCCACTCACCAAACGTGATCTTCCCCATCCCCTCCTGGTCAATGGCCCGGAAGAGGCTGGTCACACTGAGCTCTGTCACCCCCAAGGCAGTCTTGAGGATGCTGGACAGGGTTCCCTCGTGGATGTAGCCATCGTGTGACCCATACATCTGCAAGCAGAGGCCGGTGTCACCCCATGACCCCCTGGCTGTGCAGCCGTCCCCTCTCCTGCTCACTGGGTCCCGGGCGTCTGAGCATGCCCTGACCCCTCCGGTTTAGGACGGCCAGATCTCAGCTCACAAACGGACCCCCGAGGCCTACTGAGGTCTGAGCACACGCCCTGCTCTCCCATGGGAGGGGCTCCAGGCAGCAGAAGTGTGTCCCTACATCAGGGAGGGAGCCCTTATCCTGGGCCTTGCCTGGCACATGGGGGTGCATCAACGAAATGATGAGCCACCACCTCGTTCGGCCCTTAGAAGGTGGCTGACCCACTGACCCTCTTCCTAACAGCTTATGCTTAGGTTCGGGCAAGTGACTGACTCACTGAAGAGTTGGTGAGTGCTGTTACCCTTGGTGTGAGTCCACGTAAGGCACTGTGCACCAACAGGGGTTCCCATGGTTGCTACGGAGAGGGTCTGCTGGGGTCATAAACAAGAAAAGGGAGATTCTCCAAGCAGTGAGAGAAAAGCAGCTGACTGGCTTATCCATGACGTTCTCAATGAGTCCAGCCAATGTGAGTTGCACCTGCAGGAAGGACCCCTTCTGAGACCCTGACAAAATTGTGTTTCTAGGTGAATAGAGCCAGCCCGGCTCTATCCTAGCTGAAATGTCATAGTGAGGCCGGCCAGGTGAATCTGCAGGTGAGTAAGGGTACTATTATGGGCACCCTGGACCTCACAACGACTCTACTCTGCCCTTGTGGGTGTGGATCTGAACTACAGGCAGAAATTGGTCCAAGGAGGTTCTGGAGCATTTATACAAATGATAGCTGATAGAAGCTTGCGAGGAGATAGGCACAAAGGAAGTCTGACCGTATGATAATGTCTGACGGGCCTGATGTGACCCGGTGCCTCCTGGATCCTACAGATTAAACTCCTGTAAATGCCACACTTACCTTGAACGCCAGCTGGATGGTATCCAGAGTCTGGGACGGCCGGCAGACAACAGACAGGGCGACCACATACTCCCGAGGGTCCATCTTGCCGTCTCCACCCTGGGAAAGAGATAAGCCCTCAGGGGACTGCTCAGCCCCACAGACGGCAATGGGAGCTGGCTTTTAACGCCAATCGCTGGGTGGCATCTGCCTCCGTGAAATGAGTATCGTGAAAGAACACTTTTAACCAACTGGCTTATGCAAGGGGACCACGCCACACCCCTTTGTAGGCCATTATGACCAATTTTCAAAGTCAACGAGAGCAGCGCAGCACGACGCTTCTCAAGAAAGTTCATGCCCCGCGAGGGTGGTCACCGGCTACGGCCTTACTTCGAGAAAACCCCTGGCAAACGGCAAGGTTCACATTGTGGTGAGAACCTAGTCGGCCTGTGGCAGAGCAGTGTGCTCAGCACGGAGGTGCGTCCTGAGCTCCCATGTGGTGGGCACGCACGCCCAGCCCACCGCACCCTCCCCGCGGCATTTCCTCAGGGATGCTGGGTTCGCCACGGGGCACCACAGTGAGCGGGACAAGCCAGGGGGCCAACTGGGAGGCGGGGAGATTTCTGGCACAGGGGGCGCCTGGGCATCGTCTGAGAGCAAGTGACAGGTGTCCCGCAGTTGCGCCTAGCCGGCCGTCGAGGTATCCAGTGCACATGGTGGTCTCTGGAGGGAAGGTGAGCGCTGGGCAGGTGGGTTCTCATCAGGCCCCTGCACATACGTGCTCCTGGCTCTGGGAGGGTGTGTGGCCTCGGGGTCCAACGCTGTGTGTGTGAACGGGGAGTATCTGCCTCGTGCACTTCAAGTGGTAAACCGACCCTAACGACCCACGTGCGGCAGTGAGAGGTCTGGTGCCCATGAGTACTGCCTGGTTATGCCCAGGCCATGCTCGCTGCTCCCCATCTCACACTTGTCAAACACCTGTGTGAAGACACAGCGGCGCCAGGGCTCTGACAACAGGACCGTGCGGCCTAGACACAGGCTCAAGCAGCCTCTACAAAGGGCTTGTCTCCGGGTCAGCCCACCCGGTTTGAGCGGGAAGCACACGTGTCACTTGCAGAACACGAGATCCACGAGTCCACAAACGCACAGTCTCTCGTGCGTCTCAGTCACTTGGTTCTCCCTGGTTCTTCCACTCGCCAGACCACGACTACCCTGTTGCCACACAGGACACGCCACACTGTCACAGGAAACATGAACATGCTATGTTCACGCACAACATGCACGTCTGACAGAGCCCTTTGAGCCGCAGCCTGCCAGGTGCACACAGGCGTCCACGCTGCTGCATGAACATCCAGGGAACGGCAGGTATGGCGCGCGGTCTCCTGCCTCCCACGCCCCCCATAGGGCCGTCCGTTTCCAGGCTGCCCAGGAGCAAACATGACCCCTCGTCCCGCCATGGCGGGTGACCGATTCTAACGCATGGTTGGCGCTGCGCGGGGAGAAGGCTGGTGGTGACCCTGCATGCCGACCGTTGGGAAAGAGGCCACGGGTCAGGAATTCTGTATTTCACTGGTATCACTAGGCTCTTTAGTGATCCCATTTTAAAACCCTAAACTACAGCTACGTTTATTAGCAAATGTTAACTTAAATGTCAAATTTCTATGTGCATTTGAAAGCACGGGAGAAGGCACTCAAGAGACAAGGGGGGCAGGGTGGAGCTGTTTTCTGTCTCTCCTTCCCAAATCCCCAAATGATGCTTGTAACGAGAATATACACTGAAAAGCTGGAGGTTCTGCTGCGGAGGCCACACCTCATCAAACAGGGAGAACATGTCCTCCAGCGTGTCCGAGACAGGGATGCCCAGGTACTCCGCGAACTCTGGGAGGCCCATCCTTCCTCCCCTCTGCATCCTGGCGCTCTCGGAGTACTTATCCAGATCTTTCTCAAGTGTTTCTGGCTTTAACCTACACAAAAAGAGGAAAAGATATTTTTCATTAAAATTACAGAAGGCTAGAAACCGGGTACCTGCTGTTTTAAGACTCAAGTTCTCAAGTTACTTACATAACAAGGAGCAAGTTCATTTTCAAAAAAAGGTGTTCTAATAATTTGAAGGCACACCACGTACTTTGCCTGAGCACCTACACAGGAGGAATGCGCTGTGTGCCCCTTGGGCTGGACCCACCCCTGGGGTGGCACCTACAGAGACTGCAGTGCTGAGCACTGAGGGTCATGAGACAGAGAACTGTGGACTCAAGCTGATATTTGGAAAAGTCTCAGAAAAACCTAAGAACAAGCACTTTGATTGGCCAGATAGCCCCCGCTGGCCCTCGGTACCCACTGCCATCTCCAGCTTGGTCACCGACAACTGCGGGGGTGGGGGCCCTGGGAGGGCCTGATGGAAGTTTCCAGAAGCTCCCTATTTTAGAAGCAGCATCTCAGCAGTGCTCTTCGGAATTCCCTGTTCCTGAGCAGACCATTGGAGTGCGAGAGGCCCCAGGAAGAAGCCTAGAACTCACCCCAGTGCCCTCACCAGCCTGGCAAATTCTAGAAGGCAGGTATCTGCGGGGAGGCGGAGCTGTCCTTCCGCCAGGGCCAGCTGGCAGTCCTCAAACGTATAGTCGGTGACAGAGATGCCCAAGGCCCTGCAAGGAGAGGAGGGTACCAGGTCAGTGTCCCTGGGGCAGCAGAGCGAGGAGGACGGCTCAGGATAACCAGGGAACGGCGAGGCCCCCTCACCCAGCCCCGCCCCTCGGAGTCCTGAGCTGGTCCACACAGTGGTGGCACCAGCCCACCTACCCGCCCACGTCCCATGGAGACCCCATGCATCTGGGGGTTACAGTGGCCGTATGCATGGGGACATGCACTGTGGTCGGCAAACCCCACCCCCACTGCCACCTCCGGGGTCCACAAGGCTCATCTCAAGTCATGCTGTTGCTGATGTGTCTGCATGTTCATTCTGTGGCCCCCGTAAAACGCATTTTAGTTAAAGAGGAAGAAGAAATCACTATGAATACAGGGGTGTCCAAGACAGGATGGTCGGCGGCAAAGCAGGACAGCCCCAGGGTGCAGCCAGAGCTCCAGGAAGCAAGGTGGACCAGCCAGCACCAAGGGAACCCAACATTTAAAACCTTTAAAACTGGATGAAAGCCCATGAATCTGGGACAGGGTCTGCAGAGGAGACCCTTCTCGAGCCGGCGTTCAGGGGCTTGTCAGGAGATGCGGCCTGTCCCTTCGGCTCCCGTGGGCACAGCAAGGCCACCCCAGCCATTCCAGCAGAGACAGCACCAGGTGATGGCACAGGCCCACGCCACAGCCCATGTTCTGGGACGTGAAGCCAGGGAAGGCCCCGTGGGACAGACACGCTGAGAACATTGGTGTAAACCTGACTCCAAACTTCCCCTGGGTCCCAACATGAGGAGGACGGGCTTCATCTCCTCAGGCTGCCTACAGACAGGAAAAGCCCCGTCCACTCCCACGTGTCCCTCCTGCGTGGCCCGTACAGGACAGAATGACTGCCAGGGACCTGGAGAATGGCGGGGCAGGCGACGGGGGTGGAAGCAGGGGTGGGGTGGCCCCTATGGCTATGGCCCTTGCCCTGGGTGCTTGCCCAGCACCCTCCCACAAGCCCATAGGCACCCTGCTGCACAGAAGCCCAGAACCACAGCCACTGGATGGTGAGGGCTCTGAATGCAGATGTGCAGAGGAAGGCGACGTTTCAGGTCCACTCTGACACCAAACAGAAAGGCTTCCTAGTGGACCCCAAATCCCAGTGATGTGTAACCTGGGCTGCCCCAAGCTGGGCAGTTAGCTGAGCATTACAGAGGTTTGCAACCTGCGAGGATGTGAGCACGCAGCCTTGAGAACACCGCCTCACCAGGTGCCTCATCCACAAGCTCAACTTGTCCTACGGGGCCAGGGTGGCTTTCGTCAGGGTGGGCAGCGCCCTCGGATCCACGGTCAGGGCTCAGCCATGATGCAGAGCTGCATCACATTTCATGTAGGGTGACCTTCTTCTATTAAAGGAAACTCACATGTGACGGGCTGAGCACTGGCTGTTATACTACATGATGGACAACTGAATTTAAATTTAAAAAATGTAAAAAAAAAAAAAAAAAGGAAACTTGGTAGAATTTGCCACATATTTCAAATGAAGCCCTCTCCCCTCCCCACCTCTCCATAACTGAAGGGAATTCCTTGTTGCCACGACGACACAGCATGCAAAGGTGGACAGGAAACAGGGGCTTCCGAGTCTGTCTCCTACAGCGATGACAATCCCCATGGCAAACATGGGCACAGTCGTGTGGGGACAGAGCGAGGTTGTCCCAGGAGCACCCAGGGTTACCCCACAGGGAAGCGGGAGGAGGCGTGCTCAGGGGCCGTGGGTGACACTCTCCGTGGGTCCAAGGACCCACGTCCATGGTTCTGGGCTCTCCTGCGGCTGCTGGGGCAGGGGCTGCCCAAGGGTGTATCTGTCGTTTTCTGTTCGGTGTGTGATGCTTCTCCTCCACTAACAGGAAGTTCACGATACGTATGTTCTTAAATGTTATTAGCTAATTTATTTGACCGTGCACTAAAAAAACCCCTTACACCTAACCTGTTAAGCCCTTGATTCTGTGATTGTTCTGTATGGAAAGGTTGAACAAGGAGTCACTGAACACCTCGACTTCTCCAAAATTAGGAGTCAGCCACGTCCTGATGGCCGAGTGCGGGATGCTGAGGGCAAGCAGGTGCCCTAGGAGGTGGCAGTGACCCACTGGACTGTGTCCCTAGTGCCTCCTTGCCTAAGGGCCATGTGTGCACGGTGTGAACACCTTGCAGGCTTCTAACTGACGTACTGAGGTTATGGTTTTGCTTAGTTTGGTCTCCCAGAGGACACGAATGTGGGGGGTCTGATCCGCCATGGCAAGGGGATGGGGTCTGTGTCACACCTTGGTCATGTGAGCCCTGCCACAGTGCCTGGGAAAACCGCTCCGAAGCCACACGAGCCACCCACAGGGGATGCCTCAGAGCCACAGGGCTGCCCAGACCCCTCCCACCACAGCAGCCGAAGCCCCTGCTGCCTGGGAGCAGAAGACAGGAGAGAAGATGGGACACAGCGGGTGAGGGCACGGGCTGACATCACCGCATCCAAGACAGCCGACACACCACCCAAGTGCTCCCATGCTTGTCATAGAGTCGTGCCCATTATCTTAGAAGATCAGGTGTGTGGTTCCCACAGTGAACTGGAAAGAGGACAGAAACACTAGCAAACACCACACAAGCACTCCAACAGGGTGAGGAAGAAGAGCGAACGGTCCGCTAGCTGGATCCCATGGGTGGCCTGGCGTAGCTGCCCCACCACTGGACCACAGGTCCCACACCGTGGTCACTGGTTCCTACCTACACGTGGGCGATGTATAAAGTGAAGCAGTGATGAAGCAGGTCCAGAAGTACGACCCAATAGAGACAGCGCATGCAGAGTGTGTGGCCACACACAATCCTGCCCACATGCTGTCAATGCTTACTCATCATTTCCACAAAGCCCTGTTTCCTGAATGCTGGTGACTATGTTTTGTGTGATGCTAAGGAGGAACCAGCAGGTGCACAGGAGCCCTGAGTAACACTTGGGGGATCACAGAGGGTCGGGAGTCCCAGCAAATGCCTCTGACTCCCTTATGGCAAGACGAAGGGTACTCACTCTGCCATGACGCGCCGTACGTTGCTGGCGTACAACGCAGGGTCCTTCTTCTCCTCTTCCGAAGGGCTGTACACGGGGAGGAACTGAGAGTAGAGAAAGAGCTGCGTTACTTCCACACGTATTACCAGGCCCCACAGTGACAGCGACACGTCCGACACAATTAACAACTGTCAGAGCACTTTCCGTTAGAACCACCTTCGATGTCGCAGCGCACATGCACATGCACACACACGTCCGTGTGTGACTACAACCCACGATGCCCGGCGGGAATAACCACTCTCCTGACACAGAGCTCCTGCTGCAAGTGCATCGTATTTCCCACAGATGCTTACTCTTTGGATACTTCCCTTTCTAAAGGTCTCAGCCTGCATTGGGGATAATACATCACTTCCACGTGACGGAGAGGCTGCTAGATGTGACACTCACTGCTGTGAGATCATAATAAGTTGTCCTGTGACCGTGTGTCTTTGCATGTGCGACACTTATGCAGCATTTTAAGTCCTGCAAGTCCCACACCCTGCTGCCAACTTGGCTGTGCAGATGAGGTAAAGACCGCTGAGCTTTCTCTCAGTACAGACACGTAATACACAGGCACACCCTGGAGCCGTATGAGTGCCCATCACGTGCTTTCACTCACCCACTACCCTATTCTGAACACTACGGAAACCACAATGACGGCACCTGTTGGCACAGCACACGCAAAGACGTTCCGAGTGACTTCAAAAAGTCAGGGTTTCTTTTCAACCCTTACAATGGGGAATGAGGCCCAAGACAGAGCAGTGCAGCCTGGAGGCGTCCTCCCCTAAGCCCCACTACACAACTGTTTCCTGGCCGCCCGCAGGCGAGCCACATGCAACATTGTGCGTGGACAGCCTGCCACCCTTGGACCCCGGCCAGGGACCTCTTGGCTCAGTGTGTTGTAATTAAGCGGCTTATGTTCTACTGAAGTGAAAAACCTGGAACCTGGCTGATGGCCAGGCTCATTTGTAAATTCAGTGCAACTCGGCAACTTTCATCGGAAGGTAGCGAATTGCCTCATTAAACGCTTTGTATGTTGTGTTTGGGCTCACTCTACTTTTCAGGTGCCGGACCAGCCAACTGATTCCCTTTTTTAAGGAAAGGAACTCTATTCCTCGTCCACTTGGATAAAATGTACACGCTGCACGAATGTGGATGATCCAGCTGAGAGAATGGGTGTCCTAACTTTGACACGTCCAGGGGGCCAAGCTGGAGGCCGGTTATGTGATCTGACCATGGATTAAACAGAAAGTCAGGATGACAGATCTGCCATCCAATTTTAGCAGCACTGGTACCATGGAAAGATGCCAAAAACGAATTCACTGCAGAGGTGCCAATTATAAATGCCTTTAAGCTACGCTGACCCTAATAAAAGAAAGGTTTAACTTCCCTGTAGATTTCTAAAAACCCATCTGAATCTTGCAAAATCACGCAAGACACGCATGCCTGGTGAAAAACCATGGGGAGGAACCTCTAAAGAGCAGAGGAGGAGGAAAGACTTCAAAGCAAGGCAGATGACATATTGTATCTGCAGACACCAATGTGACATTGTATGACACGTGCCTGCGGACAGCAGCGTGACACTGTGGAGGTCATATGTGCAGATACCAACATGGCATCTCTATGGACACCAACTACCTAACGACGCACCTGCAGACACCAGTACCATATCATGTCTGCACAGATAACATTATGCTGCACTCGTACAGTGCATCCTGGGGACAAGGCAACACTGCAACCTGCTTGGTGTAGACACCAGCACAATATCCTATAACGTGTCTGTGCAGACCCCAGGGAAGGCAGCCTAACACTGTGCTGCTCAGTCCATAACACACTAGGTCACACACTGAGACCCCCCGATGACCTGCATCACATTGAGACCCCTGATGACCTGCATCACGTCGAGACCCCATATGACCTGCATCACATCAAGACCCCTGTAGGACTCCGCAGCACGTGGCATCTATGCACTCACACCACACCCACATACTCGGATAGGACACTGTTACGCTGCATCCATACAAACCTCAATTTCCACTCGGTTGTGAAACTGACACAGCGTGAGCCACAAAATTTTCAACCTTAAAAACAGATTTAAGACATTTAGGTTAAAAGATTCTCAATGTCTTTAATTAAATGACTTCTAATTTGGGAGCCAACGCTGCAGACGCCCTTCCCCTGCAGAGGGCACTACAGGCAGTTATTTCTCACGGGGATGCTGTGCCTCCCTCAACCTACAGCGGAACCCAACACCACAGTGAAGAGGACAGGGCTAACTTTACCACATGGGGTTCTTCACTGTCCCTCCCCTGCTCCCACAGCCTTCCTCTGTCCTGTGGTTGCCCCTATTTCCTCATTGTATCCTCCATGCTGGAAACCTCACCCACGGGACACTGCCTGTGACCCAGCCGTCCCCAGTGATGCAGACTCAACAGACCCTAAGTCATGCCAACCCCGAGGCCGGCCCCAGCACTCCTGACCTCAGAACCAGCATCACCACCCTTCTATTTGCAGAAGTTGGAGATAGGGTGCCACCTAGAGTCCCTGGTCCTTGGTCCATCGCTCCTCTCGGCCAGGGATAACTGCCTGCTTAACTGTACACTGTACACTGCTTAACTGTACCTGGCTTCTGCTCCGTGATGGCCACCCCGAGCCTGGCCACCATGCCCTGCAGGCTCCAGCCTCACTCAGCCATGCTAACACCACACCCACACATGCTGCCCTCAGGGCCCCTCCCCAGCATCCACTCCCTATGCCTGGCCCAGGAGCCTTGGGAAGGACATCCAGCCCCACCAGCCACCCTCTGCTGTGAACGCCAGGTGCCCGGAGGCCCCGAGCCATCCCCGCAGCCCTTTCTCTCCCAGGAGCTGTGGCTGCAGATGTGACAGTGGTCACTGAGCTGACAACAGCTCCAGGTCACCCTCCCACTGGAGCTGACGATAACTGACTTAGTCCTAGAATCCGGGAGCATGAGAACAGGCTGGGTTTGTACACGTGGTTCTCAAAGGGGGTGGAACTTGACTGTGGGAGGAATCAGTGTGTAGGGCAGTCACCCAAGTGGCCCCTGAGCTTTCCAGGAGGATGGGACGCAAGACAGCGCAGTGTATGACTTACGCCCCAGGTCCTTGCCACGTCCATGTAATAGTGTCCTGGGGATAGAAAAGGAGCAAAATGAGTCACAACCAGATGTGGGGCGTCCTTCCCTCCACAGCTGTGCCCACCCTCAGGCCGGCCCTGGGCCTGGTCCACCTCCGACCCCAGACATGCCATTACCACCCCCTCAAGTCCACTGTGGGACAAGGAGGCAGGTGGGTGCCTGCTGCCTACAGGCCATCCAGACACACTCACGTCCTCCCTCTGCTCCAAGTCAGCAATTCTGGCACTGCCTGAGAGGGCACCCCAGGCCCATTTCCTGCCCCGCCTCCACCCCCAACCCCATTCAAGGGGCCACTGGCAACTTCAGTCTACAACACAGGAGCCTGCTCAGTGCAAGCGTTGTGAGCAGTCCCGTGACACCAGCCCTGCTGTCAGCATCACTTGCACGTGAGGCTTGTCCCCCACCCACACCCACCTGCACCCCTGGGGCTCTGGCCTCAACGCCTGGCCACAGATGCCCAGCAGACGAGCCCAGGCTTGGAAGGGGGCAGCAGGACCCCTGGAGGCCCTGTGTGTGCCCCAAGCCCTGAGCGCAGGGGACGCTCCCATTCGCAGTTCTGGCAGCTGCGCCAGTCCCCCAGGTGTGGACGCCAGAGGACACATGACCTGTTTCTGCCCTGAGCTGGTCCCCTGAGGGAGTTTCTTTCTTCTGCACCCACCTGCTTGCTTCCACGGGCCCCTGGGAACCCCCCCCACCCGGCCCCACCCACTCCTCCTCCGCACAGGCCTGCACGTGGAGCCGTCAGCGGCAGTTCTTCCTGGAACGAGGCAGCCGACGGTTGCAACAGACCCGGGAAGAGAGCCCAGAGCAGCCGCTCTGCTTCTCTGACAATGAAGCTGAACGCTTCTGGAACCCACTAAGGGCAACTTGATTAAGGTAAGTTGATGAGTCAAATTTAAAAAATGGAGAAGCTAGAATGCCACAGACGACAGACTCTCTCATCCCCAGACACTGGCTAACGAATGCACGTCTTCAGATGGACTTATGTGCTGAGAGGATAATTCCACCCGTCAGTTTGTGTGGCTACTGGTTCTGACTGACATTCGTTTCCTGACTGTCCTGAGGGGTCTGCACCTGTAGGTACAGGGTCCGGCGTGTGGGCCTGGCCCAGAAACAGGGGGCCAGCCCCTCAGGACCACAGACGTCACACAGAATCTGCTGCGTCTATATGAGCAACTCCAGACCCACTGTGTGTGACCATGGAGCTTCTGTCTTGCCGTCACAGACATGCTGTGACAGGGAGAAAGCTCAGCACAACGAGCAAATCCAACCCATGTCCTGACCAAGGAACAGTGCGGTGCACCCAGCGCCCACGGACACGAGTGCCTGGACCAGTCTTGGCTGCCCAACACCCGTCAAGGTGCAAGGACATCCACCCCGAGTGGCTTCCAGCAGAAATGAGATGCAGCCGGCACCGAAGAGCACCCACGGGAGCTCGGTGTGGCCCCGAGGAAGGCGGCCGACCACGGCTGCTTCTACAGACACATATGCAGAGGCCACAGCAGGGATCCGACCAGACCCTGCAGTGTCTTCATCTGGGCTTCCTGCCTCCCCCGAGCGGGGGTCTGTCAAGATCGCCCAGGTGCTCGGGCCCCAAATGCCCTTCCCTACTTTGCTTGGTTACCACAGGTGAAGAGCCCCGCGCAGAGCAGGTGTGCAGTGAAGGCACATTAAACAGTCACCCAATCCCTCTCACTGCCTCCAGCCTCAGACCCTCAACACTCTTGACATCTCCCAGGTAGATGGGTGGCTGAGGACACGGGGGACGTCTTGCGTTGACACGTCAGGACTGATCGGCCAGGAGGAAGGGCTGACGCTCCATGACCCATGATGATGGGACTTTGTGCACAAACACTGAGCTGCTCTGAACAGTGGGACCGACTAGAAGCTGCCCGCTGAAACAACTGGAAATCCTCATGCCCAGGCAATTCGCAGAATCCCAGGAAAACACTCTTACCAGTTTATTTGGGTATCGTAAAACCACAGGCTGGACGGGAACCCCGGGGATGAAGGCGCCTGCATGGAAAGGGGCATCAGGTTATTTTAGGGCCACGGGTCGTCCACTGGCAGTTCCCACACTGGCCCTAGGGCAGGACAAGCTTTCCTGCCATGTCCTCCAGGCCCAGGGTCACTGGGTACCCGGGAGGCTTCCTCACATGGACGCTGGCTGTGCCATCTCAGGGAAACCACAGGCCCTGCCTACCCCACAGTGGACGGACCAGGACCATCTCTAGCCTGAGTGGCACTTGTGTGGGAATCCGGCCTTGCCACTGAAGCAATGGTCTCCACCGCTTGCTCATGGAGAAAAAACAAAGAATTTAAGAAAAGCACATACCGGGCTTGAAGGTAATTAGGCAGGTCCTGTTGGTACATGTTCCTTCTGGAAAAATCATCATCTTGGAATGAAAAGAAAAAAAAAGTCAGCCTTAAACAAACGAAATCCTGAATAAGTCTATTTTCTGCACTGCTGACGTGCTTAAGCTGCTTTAATCACATTCGATTGAAACAGTTACGGCGCCTGATGGAAGCATGAATGGATTTCCTCTCTAACTACAGGTTCTATCAAATTCTGGAAGCAATGCAAAGATGCAAACAGCACGCACCTCAGAGTGCAAGGGGTGCCCACGGCCCCACAAGGCCAGCCACAGCTGCATGGGCGCAGCATTAGCTCAGGGCAGCCACCACGGGGGCGGAGTAGAGGGGACAGTGGACGCCCCTCACTGAAGGCATCGGGACCAGGGCTAGAGCTTGGCACAGATGCGCCAGCAGCCAGAAACACCACAGGACCTGTGGAGAAATGCTCCCCTGGAACTTCCAAACTGCTCTGACTCACACTGACCTCCAGCAACATAATGTAAAATGAACATTCCCTCACGTGTTGGAAAATATAGCCCACGCTTTTGCTCCCAGCTGTGGGGCAGCAGCCAGGGTACTGTAGATGTCCCAGCCGCCAAGGGGCTGCCCACAGGCAGGGTGCCTGGGAGTCAGGCCTTACACTGTCCCTGAACCAGAACCGATGGTCCATGGGTCTCCTCTTTTCAATGTTGCCTCAAAGAAACAGAGCTGACGTTGGCTGAGGGGTCCTGGCAATCCCTCAGGAGCTAGACAGTCGTGGGTGATGCCCATCCAGGGCTCTCAGGAGCAAATGGCTACACTGTAGGCACTGGCACGCGATTCAGGTGGGACACTGCACCAACCCCAAGGGCAGGTTAGCCAACTTCTGCCCGGGGAGAACTCGAGATACATAGGAGGATTCTTTCCTCATTTCTTTCCATTTTAGAACTTTAGGGCCAGACGTACCTGACACTTAGTGTAATCCTGAATTCATGCTCATCACAGAATGAAGGAAAAGGACCCAGCCCTCAGGGAAGGAAAGCCAGCTCTGGCCCCATGGGTCCCTGCGGCCCGGCCCCCACCTCTAGGTCCCCACCACGGCTCCCAGCATCAGTCTGCTTAGAGTGCGAGCTGGACTGCATTACCTGTGGCCACTTCCCATTTGACTGCGCCCGCCTTCTGATCTGCTCCACGGTCTTCCTGCGGGAATCCTGGTCCGACCGCGACACAAACACTGGCCGTATGTACTTTATCAGCGCTGGAAAGGAAGGAGAGGCATTTGTGTGGGGCAGCAGGACGAGGGGAGCCCCCTGAGATGCATAGGAGCCCCACACATGCAGGGAGGAGGCCTCGGGACGACAGAGGCCAAGATTGCAGTGCTTGCTGTGCCCACAGCCTGGGGACACGTCCTCTCCAGGAGTTGGGGACCCGCCAGAGGCTGCAGTCGCCTGCACTGACTCCCTCTGAGCCTGCCCTGCTCACACCTCAATCCCAACGTCCGGCCCCAGCAGAGAGTATCAGCATCTGTGGTCTTCAGCCACCCAGGTCGCGGCCTTCGGTCACAGGGGCCCCAGGACACACACAGGACACACACGGCGGTAGTCCCAACCAGCATGGCACACATGCCACGCACAGCACATGGCACATGCCCCTGAGACCAAAGCTGATGGCAACAGCAGCCCGGTTCTCTCGCAAGAGCATCTAAAGGTGGGAAAGTACTTCTTAGAGGAGAAACCCCAAACTGACACGACGACTCTCCTCTCCTGGGGAGGACGTGTGAGGGACCGAGACAGCCGGGCACATCCCTGGGGGGTCCAGGTTCAGCTCCAGGCTTCTCTTCTGAGCATTTTTATCACTCATAAGGAATAATATGTCATGACTTTTCTTTCCGGGAGGTCTTCCAAAAGGGAAAAGAAAATTCACTTAAAAGAACGGAACAAAATTCTATGCAGTCAGGTCCACGGAGGCTCATAAAATCTAAGCTGCGTGTGGCCTCAGTGATGTTTCTTTTCCCCAGCATGTGGAAACTTCTCTCCCTGTTCCCTCATTCCTCGCCAACTCCTCCTGACTCTGCTGTGATGATGCACGGTGGGGAAGGATGAGGGGGTCACCCGCAGGGCCCCCGCAGTGAAGCTGGCAGGTCCCACGTCTGCACCAGCCCTGCCATCTTCTCAGGGCTGGGAGGGAAGGCTGGTGTCACAAAGCATAGTCGGGCTCACAGGTCCCTCTTCCGGTGACAATGGACGAGGATGGCTCTTCATGACGTCGGGATGAACCTGACACAGAAGCTGGGGGGAAGCTCCCCAGACTCCGAGGATGACAGGGCTTCGTCCTCTGCGTGAAATCTCAGACCCCACCTCCTCTGGGGGACCTCCAGGTGAACCCCACAGTGGAGACCCCAGAACTGAACAGCCCACTCTCAAGGACACAGGAGACATGGCTGTGTGTCCAGCAAGCCCGGTGCGAGGTTTGCAAAAAGGCCCGGGCTGCCCATCCCGCCAGAATGTGAGAAGGCCCTGTCCTCTCATAGTCCATGCAGGTTCATAAACGCCCAGGTGTCCACATCAAGGATGCAGAATGTAAACCGACAATGTAAGAATGAAGAATCACTGGGCTCATCACCCCCACTGGTGTTTGTAAATCCAAAGGTGAAAATATTTTGAATATTTTTAACAATCATCTCTTCACCAAAGCTGTGAGCTGTCAAAGGGTCCAAAAGCATCGTGTTTCAAACCACATATATGAGAGGAGCCAGAAGTCAGGGCCAGCGACAGCCCACTGGCCATGTGCTGCTCTCGGGAATCCAGATTTACCTTCAAAATCAGGGAGTAGGGGATGCAATTCGGGATGTGCCATGTTTGAGTTTTAATTAAAATCTGTAATAAATTAATTAAAATCTGTAATAAAATCTGTAAGGTCCATCATCCCTCCACATGTATCTCTGTAAGGCATCTCTGAAATGACTGCGAATGTACAGTCTATGTGAAGGCCCCTGCACAAGGAGGGCATGTTGGTGGTCCTCCCTCCGACACCCCGAGGTGGAGGTCAGGGGTGGAGGGTATGGTATGGGGCTCAGCTCCCTGACCTTGGGAGGTGGATGAGCAGATGCAACCATGAGCCTCTACAACTGACTTGTGATGTGAGCCATAATTGAAGGCAAGACTTGGAGAGGCGGCTTCATGTAATCTGTGCGTGAATGAGGGGAGATGACATGCCCCCAACCCCAGAACTTCCCCAGAATGCTGACATTCCACAGCCTGAAGCTTAAAAGTGAAAAGAAGAAATCAGAACATGTGACATTTCCACAAAACTCAAAGTTTCCTGCACCCTTCACCAGGGACCACACTGCCTCACACTCAGGAGCCTGTGAGGACCCTTCGGCATTATTTAAGTGGACTCCCTATCTGCTAATTACCAGTCTCTGCCTGGGCTTCAGAAAATACTCAGTTTAACTCCACTCTCCACACAGGGCGTATAGTCCTTTATTTGGACAAGGCTCACAGTTACTAGCCCAACATGCCCAGGGCCGGCCTCCCCAAGCACCTGCACGCCTTCCTGCAGGAAGTTCCTGTAAGAGGAGGGTTGTCCCGCTTCCTCTAGAGGAGCTGTGCCTTCATTTCATTTTTGTTCTGTAACCACCTTGGATGACACGGTTCTGTCTTCACAGAGGGCCTGCGTCACCGTTCCCAGGGGAAGACCACGGAGGGTCCTAACCAACGGCTCAGCACCTCTCTTGGCTTTGTACCGTGTGAGCACACAGCGAGCAGGTGGCTGTCTGCAACCCAGCAGAGGCCCTTGCCGGGACCCTGGCCTGCTGGTACCCTGATCCCAGACTTCTAGCTTCCAGGGGTGTGAGAAATACACGTGTTATTTAAAAGACAGTCTGTGGTGCTTTGTGGCAGCGGCCTAAGCAGAAGCCATCTGATCCGCAATCAAGTAAATGCCAGTTAGCAGCTATTTTGCCAAAGCACACAACATGCTAGACCCTCTCAAAATGCCCCACTTGCTAGAAAAACGACATAACATGTACACAATGTTCTCTCATCAGCGTCACCTGAACACTAATACTCATTCATGAGGATTCAGAGAATTCTCTAGAATTCAGAGAAGTCAGGTGGAGTGAGGACCCTGGGGCCCCAGCACCATGCACCTCCCACCAGACCAGCCCTGCTCCATCCATCACAGACATGCTCAGCACGACACACACGTGGTCTGAACACTGAGAGGCGGGCAGAGCGCAGCAGGAACGGTGGGGTGGAGCAGTGTGAGGAGGAGCAGAGCCGGGCTGTGGTCCCTGGAGAAGACACCAGGGGGACAAGAGCAAGGAATGGGTGCACTGGCCCTGCAGGGCCCCCCTGGCAGCTCCAGGCTGGACCGGGCATAGGAAGGCACCTTCCTCTCTAAAGGGACAGCCCCCCCCCATTCCCATTCCCTAAGATTCCCACAGGAATGGTACAGAGCCCCCAAAAGATGTAACCCCTAGAACCTGCGGACAAAACCCTCTTTGGGAAAAGTCTTTGCACATATAATTAGTTAGGGATCTGGAAACAACCCTAGAGTATCCAAGGACCAGGGTCCTTGTAAAAAAAACCCATAGAGACACATGGGGGAGGCCTGAGATGAGGGAGGCAGAGGTTGGAGGGACAAGGCCATGAGCCCAGGACGACCTGGCATCAGGAATAGGAAGGGGCAGGAAGGAGCTTCCCTGAAGGACCCTCAGAGGACCACGGCCCCGGACGCTCTGGCTTGGCCTTGGAGCTCCAGAACCGTGTCAGAACACATTCCTGCTCTTTGAAGCCGCCAGCCTGGGAATCTGTCACAAGGCCTCAGGACACCTGGGCGCTGGGGCTTTGGGTCCAGTAAGCAGCGTACTGAGCTATCCCTGGACTTGGAGGATGTTGTTGTAATACAGGCCCTGCATTCTGGATGGACAAACTCAAGGAAGCACTTCAGCACCTCAGGACGTCTGGGGCACGTGTGTGAGCCAAAAATAAAACCCACAGCGATTAACATTCCAGAAGAAACCACAACAAAGGATACAGAACAGACTCCAGGACAAGTGTATATTTCACGTGGGTGTGACCTGAACTGACCCAAAGGATAGGGGTCTCATCCACACCTGAGGGGGATGTGGAGGGGGGATGTGGGTGTGACCTGCAGTGACCTGCAGGATAGGGTCTCGTCCACACCTGGGGGGGGATGTGGAAGGGAGGATGTGGGTGTGACCTGCAGGATGGGGTCTTGTCCGTGCCTGGGGGGGATGTGGAGGGGGGGACATGGGTATGACCTGCATTGACCCGCAGGATGAGGTCTGGTCCACGCACAGGAGGGGGACAGTGGCGGGGAGCTCCTTGCTTACTCCTGGGGTGGGGAGAAATCTCATTCACTCCCTGGGTGGGGGGCTCATTCACTCCCTGGGTGGGGGGGCTCACTCCCTCTCGGGGGAGGTGCTCACTCACTTCCCCATATTGGGATGTCTCTGCTCTCTGCCTTCATCACGATGGACGACATCGTCAGGGTGACAGCAATGGCGTCGAAGTAGGAAGAGTGTGGTGCCAGGGTGAGGATGGCTGCCTCTGGTGGCGAGGCCTGCTGCCCCTTCACAACAACCCAGTGGAAGCCGCCGGCAAACCACATGGTACGCATGATGGCCTTGAGCAGGATGTCCACAACCCTGCAAAAGAAGGTGCTGCAGTCAAACTGGGCACAAGCAGGGGCGTCAGGGGCTCTGTGCTGGCGCAACTCACTGGCACCAGGCTGACCGCTGGGAGAGGGTGCTGGAAGCTCAGTGCTGACCTCTGGGGGTCATCCAGGCCACACTCCAGGCCCTTCCAAACCCTGCAAGAGCCGCGACTGTGTCATCTGGAAGAGAGGAGGCAAAAACCATGCTGTGCCCCCCAAAGCCCCATATTAAACGTGGACCGAGATGCCTTTTTGTTAATTTATTCAAGAAAACAGAAGTGTGGTCTCTGCTCCATGACGCAGCAGCACAAACACTGACTCCTGAGTGCAGTAAGTAGAGCAAGGACACAGGTGCTGTTGAAGACACAGGTACCTTATGTGCTAGAAGGTGATTTAGTAGCATTCTAAATATGTAGATTTTAAACGAATAAAAAAACACCAACTCACTAAAATATCTAAATGCAATTAATATTGGAAGTGAAGTCAGGCTGAGACCAGGAGCAGAGACCTATGGAGACGGTCTCCCATCTCATGGCCCTCAGGCTGCCGAGCTCCCAGAATCAGAAGTCACGCTATTAACAAAAGCCTCTTCTGGATGAAGCTAGATGGACGATAAATTTGGAAAAGAAAGTAATAATCAGCTGAATTGGTTTCCTATTTGTTTTTTAAACATATGAGAATTTGGACGTTTAAATTTGCACATCCCCTCCAGCGTTGCCCGTGACCAGCTGCAGCTAGATGAAGACCTACATCGCTGAAACTGCTTGGGAGTGGAGGGCTCAGCATGCAAGTGGCCAAGGGCTGCATGCACCGTGGTCCACGGGGAGAAGGTGTCACCTCTCACTTGGCTGCTGGATACGCAGATGATCAGACTACATAACAGAACCCTAACAGCCTGAAACCTCACTGGACAGATCCCTAAGGGGGTTGGAAACCCCTCAAGAGAATTCTGGAAGGTGAGGCCCAGAGCTCCGAGCGGCAGCCAGTCCCTGGGAGAGAACTGGGCCTCCCGGAGCCACCCTGAGAAGACCCTTGCTGGATGATGAACATCAGCACGTGGCTGCATACCAAGGTGCTGGGGGCCGGGCCACCACGGAACCGAGTGGGCAAGATGGGCACCTGTCCTTACTTGTCCAACTGTGTGCTTTAAATGCACTTGTCTGCATGTGTGCCATGTATCATTAGGACGCATGCACATATGTGAGGGGATGGATCAAATCGAGGCTTGGGGGAGGCTGCTGTGGGAGCAGGAGCCAGCCCCAGGAAGTGGGGACCAAACCCCCACCACCCCTCAGGTCAAAGGGCCAAACATCTCTAAGCAGAAATGGTGGGAGTGGATGCACCACAGCTAAGGATTCCCTCAAGATCCCGGACAGATTCCTGCCCCAGCGAGGCTGCCCACAGGGAAGAGCCAGCCTGTGGGGTGGATGCAGTCTCTTAGCAAAGCCCTGCATGTGAATCGCAGCCCTGTGGAACCCTAAGGCCTTTCACCCTTGGACAGGCCACCCGCGATGAGCCTGAGGTGCCTATGGAGCGCCTCTCGGGAGCGGTGAGCTGGGCGCCAGGGCAGGGATGCCCCCCTTTGCTGTGTCCTGGCATTCAGTGCCCAGGTGGGAACCGAAGAACCTAGGTCGTGAGCAGAAGCAGCCACTTGGCAGAGAAGGGACTCTGACCCCAGGACACACACAGCACGGGTGTCAGAGTCCCCGCAGGCAGGGAGTCTGCACTCATCAGGCTGCCCTGGGACAAGGCAGGGCACTGTGAAGGCAGCAAGAGTGAGTGTGCGCCCTCGGAACTCCCGGCTCTCCCGGCACAGACTGGTTCCCTGGACGCAGGAGGAGGAGAGGTGTGTCCCGAGCACACACTACATGCGGGAGGAGACTCGTTTCTCAGGGTGGCAGGAAGACCTAGATCTTCAGAACCAGGGCATGGGGCACAGTGAATGTAAGACTCCTACAATTTCTTTCTAGAATTTTTAAATTCCTGAGGACACAGAGAAGAGCCCACAAGTCAGAGAAGCACATGCAGGCTCCTTGAGCTCCGAGGCTGAAGTGCTAGGGCTATAGATCTGAGGCCTATGGCTCCAAGCCCCCAACTGCTAGCCATCAACGGTAAGGGCAGAACCAAGGCACTTTCAGACGTGAAATGCACCCGTTTTCTTTTTGAAAAAAACCTACACGCCAGAAAATCTGGGAGGAAAAAATAAGGAAAAAGAAAAACCCCAAAACCAGGCCCAGGAGATAGACTGTGCCCAGAAGATTTGCAGAAAAGCACTGCACCCAGCAGACGAGCCACTCGTTGTGGGGACCCGGGGCTCTGGGACCCTCTGGGAAGCATAATCCCAGTAGGCAGCGAGACCATGAGAGAGCAGAATCGGAAGGCTATGCTCAGGGCTCATCCTTCTTTTAGTAACAGGCAACATTAGAGTCTGGCTGTGACTCGAAATAAGGTTAAACGAAGTCATGAGGGCAGGGCTGTGATGTGACGGGACTGGTGTCCTGGCAGGAGAGAGACCAGAGCTCTCCACTGGGGAGCACAGCAGAGGGCACTGTCTGCAGGCCAGGAACCCAATCAGCTGGTGCGCTGATTCCTGACTTCCAGCTTCCGGAACTTTCTGTGTTTAAGCCCCCAGTTGCACGTGGTTACAGCAGTCGGAGCCGACTACGACACCCTGTCTAACCAGGTGAGCTGGCTGAGGGTAGGCCCCTGAGGACCAACCATCACTGTTAGCCTGCCCGGAGGTTTCGCAAGAAGATGCTCCAGTTTTTATGTAACTTTGTGGTTTGAAAGTAACTTTAAGTAAAATGTCTTCTGTGAAATTCTGTCCTTCCTCTTTTCATTGAAAACCCAAGGCTTTTATTTTATGAAGTTTCAAGGACACTAATGTATATTTAGCAAAAATCCTCCCTGACGAAACATCCATTTACTGGAATCCGCATAGTTCTGCACAGTGTGGAACTCTGCACCTGCCAGCTGACTCTTGAGCCCTCAATCAGGCACTTTGTCACCGTGCTCTCCTGTAGGGAGCTGAGTGGTGACTGTTCTTAGTCTCCCCCTGAGCACCAGACCCAGCCCAGGGCTGTGCACGGAGTTCCTGAAAAATACTGCTGCGTGGAGACCCTGAGGGCTGTGTATGGCTCATACACACACATGCGTGCACACATGCACATGCGTGTGCATGCATATACATGCACAAATACGTGCATACTCATGCACATGCTCACACATGCCCATACTCATACACATGCACACACGTGCATATGCTCACATAGACACAGACACATGCCCCCACAGACATATGTGCATATACGTGGTTGTATACACAGTGCACATATATATGCATGCAATGCTCACATACACATGCCTGCACACATGCATATATGCATGCACATATTTAGACACACATCCTTGCCCACATGTACATACATACATATGTGCATGCTCACAGTGCAT
The DNA here is from genome assembly GCF_048418805.1 of Vulpes vulpes. Lineage (NCBI taxonomy): Eukaryota > Metazoa > Chordata > Mammalia > Carnivora > Canidae > Vulpes > Vulpes vulpes. The sequence continues at coordinate 62,696,488 of NC_132782.1, forward strand.
ATATATGTATACACATGCATTACACACGTGCACACGCTCACACATATTCATACATGTACATATATGCATGCTCACACAATGCACATATACTCACATATGCACATTAATCTACACATATACACATAAGCACATGCTTGGACACAAATACACGCATGTACACATGCACATGTCTGCACACCCTAATAGGCACATATACATGATTGCACAACATACACACGTACACACTCATACAGATATGCACACAGTGATGTGCAGTCTCCATGGACACAGACACCCAGAGCTCTCACGAAACCTCAGACATCTACATCTTGCCGCCGAGGGCCACTTCTCAGACACGCTACAGACACACGAGGCACCTGGGAGCAGTGCTGCTGGGGCCAGGCTGCTGTGGCCCATGTGTCATCCAACGAGCCAAGCAGAGCTGCATGGAGCTGGCACGGGGAAACGCAGAACAGCCCAGAGTCCTGCACTTTGGAAAGATGGAATCTGCAGTTGGGTGAGTGAACAGAAGAGGGGAGCCCAGCTCAAGAAGAGAGCAGAAGAAATAAGGAATTAAGAGAAAAAGTGCCAGGAGGCAGTGCTACCCTATGGCTAAACCCCAAACTTTTAATCAAATCACTTGCCACTTGTTAAAAACTGTAAAATCTGCTTTTATAGCTATGGATTCTCAACCTAACAAAATTGAAATTCTGATTCCTATCTGCTCTAGATTTAATTTTGTATGATTATATATTTGATATTAAATTCATATTTTAAGGTTAAAACATTAAAAAAAAACGCTTACAGTAAAACATGCTCTTCAAAGAGAGTTAAGATAAGAAATTCATAAAGGCAGAAGGAGGACTGGAACACCAGTGATGACCTCAGTGCCTGCAGGTGACCACGGCCGACAGGATGCCAAGCAGCCTTCCCCAGGTCCTCCTACACTCACTCCCTCACCCCCCCACTCAGGGCCTATGTCCTAGCACCCCCAGGCCACGCACTGTGCTGGGGACAGAATGGGAACAGATCATGGCCTGTCTTCGGGTCTTGGGAGGAAGAGGACTATGGTTCCTCTGACACTGACAGTGGTCTAGGAACGTGAACACTGTAAACAGCACACATGGAGACCTCACGTGAGAGGTCCCTGGTTACCTGGACTGTCCCCAAGCATGGCCACATCACACTCCCATGGGCTCAGCAAACCCATGAATGGACATGCCCTGCATGCCCGTCATGTATGCCTGTGGCAGGCACACATCCGGAGATTCCCACCTGTCTCTCGTGGGCATTGTGTTCCTGCAGGTCAGGGACTTCCTAGGGGAAGGAGGACTGAGCTGGTCTGCTAAACCCATAAAGGGCCAGGAGCAAAAATTTTAGGCTTTGTGGGCCACACAGCCTTGGCCATAAACTACCCCACCCTCCATGAAAGCCGTCCTGGACGGTACCTAAATGAGTGGGTGTAGCTCAGTTCCAGTAAAACTATTTATAAAAACAGGTAGTGGCTGGATTTGGCCTGGGTTTAGCAGACCCCCTGCACTAGCCTGACGATATTTCTGCTGCTGCATCAACTGTCCAAGGACCCTGTCGTTGAGGACAGGTGTTAAGGTGTGGACAACCACAGAACTCTTGGTTTACAACAGAAACGACAGCTTCGAGACGCTGCAAGTACTTCTTAAAGTCCTCACGGTATCTCAGCATTCTCGTTTACTAATGGTACATACTTTAAGAACAGCTTTCGGAAGAAACAAGAAACTATTCTGATTTAACTTTTTGAGGTCCACGTTGGGTCTCTAGTTAAGATATATTCGTAACATGGGGCACCTGAGTGACTCTGGATTCGGGCTCAGGTCATGATCTCCGGATCCTGGGATTGAGCCCATATCCGGCTCTGGGCTCTGAGGGAAGTCTGCTTGGGATTCTTTCTCTCCCCCTCCCTCCTTCCTCCCCCCTCCCCCTGCTTGTGTGCAATCTCTCTTTCTCAAATAAATTTTCAGAAAAACATATTCAAAACACATCTGTCTGTAGATGGCTATGCTTTATGAATATTCAACAAGTAGATGCAAGGGAATTTCTAGATCTATGAAGCAAGGAGAGACATTCGACCCTGCAGAGAGTAGACCAGCAAACAGAACAGATGCTGGCTGACACGCAGCCTTGCAGGGCTGGGGTGGTGCAAACACGTGGGGAGCCTCTGTGCTGAGGTCATGCCCACAGTGGCCACATGGCTTGCAGGACCAGGACAGAGGTGTGCAGGGAATGGAAGCAACCATCCCAGTGTCCTGGCCAGGGGAGGACACCTTGGGGTGCTCTGGGCCCAGGAAGGGGAAGATGGATGGGACAAGCCATGGGCATGAGCAAGAGCAAGGGGCTCCATGACCCTGCATGTCAGAGCACCTGCACACAGGGACTTACTTTCGCCACATGGCCGGGGGCTGTTCAGGTTCCCTCTCTGAGGATCCCAGCGTAGCGAAGAACGTGAAGGGCCACGCAAGCAGCATCATTGTAACAGCGAGCAGCAGCCGGATGGGGAAGAGCGTCAGAGTCATGAAGGCAATCTGGGAAGAAAGAGGTGAGGTTGTCATTAGATCAGTCTCCAGGGCACCAGTCCTCTGGACTCTGCATGCAAGGCCAGCCCCGGGTCCTTGTGTGGAATGCCGCGCCCACCCCAGGTCCAGGGCACTGCCCTCCCACGATGGTGGGGTGAGTGGCCAGATGTCCCACTGAGGGTCTGAGGCCATGCTGCTGGGACCCTTCCTTCCCACTCAGCCTCAAGTCCCCTGTGTGGGGATGGCAAACGGATGGTGGAACTTGCCCTGATCCCAGCGCCTGCTTCCCATACCCGAGCTCCTCTGGCACGAGCTCCCTGCTCCTGGCTTCTGAGTCTCCACAGAGCACAGGGCTGCCATGCAGTGAGGTAGTAGGTACAGAGCTGGCGAGATGGGACTTTGGACCCCAGAGATGACCAGGGACTCCAGGTGACTCCGCAGCCCCAGGAAGTCATGGGCAGAAGCCCAGCAGAGAAGATGGTATACAGCCCCCATGGGTCTGGTTGGGAAGGGGCCATGGGAGGGCCTCTGTGGGGATTGGGTGGGCCTACGGTGAGGGTGGCGGCTCCAAACATGGGGTGGGGGCAGGATGGACATGTGGGTCTACCAGAGGGGCCATGGCAGGGAGTGTCATGGGGGACAGATGGCTGAGTCTTATGCACAAAGCCACGTTCTGGCCCTGACCTGGGAGCACATGCTCAGGAATGGTGCTTCTCAGATGAACTCAATCTCAGGTAGTCAATGAGGAAATGGGGCAGGGGGCAGACGACAAAACTTAAAACTTACAAGGGATTTATGACCAATAGATGCAATTTATAACTATTTGCAGTAATACATACTTCAAATATGCAGGTTTCGGTGCAGAGAAGACAGAAAAGATAGGCTGGGAGATGGTGCATGGTGAGTCTCCCAGTGGCTTGGCTGACCAGGCCATGGCGCCCCATGGCCGCTCACCTGGCTGCGTCCCTGTTACCCACACCTGAGCAGTGCTGACTGGCCCCACAGAGCCTCTGCAGCTTCTCCTGCTCCTCTACCAAGACCAGCACTGCCCAAGAGGCACACGATGAGAGTCATGGACCTAATTTTAAGCTAACGGCCACATTTAAAACATAGAAAGCTGATTAAATTAATGTAAGATCGTTTGTGTATCTGAAATACTACCATTTCAGCATGACTCAATACAAAAATGATGAATGAACATGCCACACTTTTTCCCAACATCTTGTAAACCCGGCGTTCACCTTGTGCTCCAGCTCATCCCAAGTCCCAACCGCTCCCCACAGCGGGCAGCTGCCCAGGGCCCCTCGCAGCTCTGCATAACCACAGGTCCTGTGGGCGACGGCATACAGAGCAGCCCTGGTGCCGGCCTTGTCCTCCCAGCCCCCATCCCAGGCATCACCCTGGCCAGAACCTGCAGGCAGAGCAGGAACAGCCTCATCAGATCTGCATGTGGTGGCTGACGCTGGTCACGGTGTTTCTTAATAGGGGCCTGCTCACTAGAGGTCGTAGCAAATATTCTCTGACGGCAACGTCCCTTCCCGCCCCTGGGGTTCTGAGAGCTGCATGCGTCCAAGTCACAGATGTGCCAAATCTCACCGCCATCCTTCCTGCACCAAGGGGGGAGATGAGGGAGATAACGTGTTTGTGCTCACTCAGCCCACGTATGCGATGCACTGCTCCCATGGCCTTTCCAACACGAAAACCTCAGTGCCCATGCTGGGTGGCCTTCGCTGGCGTTTGTTTTCTCCGGAGCGGCTGAGTCTGCTGGCTGGCATGTGTCTGGGGCTGGGCCGGGGTGTCCTGACCCACAGCTTCCGGGCGCGCCCCGTGCTCACGTCCACACACCAGCCAGCAGCTCTTTAGGGGAATTGCAACTAAGATAAACATCTCATCATTGTTTGAAATATACATATATATACACACACACACACATATATGTATATTTTTAATTTTTTTAAATTTTTAATGTATATATATATTTATATATATATATTTTTACTGTTTATCTAGATTCTCTACTTTTGCTTGAACTCACTTCAGGGGTTTCATCAGAGAAAATCTCTGAAAGTCCCCAGCAGATTTGTTTCTCTCCCAATTACTTCCCCAGCATGTGTGTGTTTACAGGATGAATGAAGCCGCCCCTGCGCACGTAATGCGGTTTGTGCCTCTGCAAGTCTTCAGCCTGTTGACAGATGTTCTTCTAGCTCATGCCTCTGTTTACTGAGCCCATTCTGGGTGTGTTTACAACTCCTACTGTGACCACTCAGTCACGTTCATTTCAGCTCCTACAGACTTCTCTCTCTCTCTCTGAAAACTCCGTTACCGTTAACTTCCTGAGGTCAAAACCCCACAGTTATCTTCAGGTATGTTGTCTTTCTCAATATTCACACCTAGAACACAGCTTTGTCTACGTGACATTTTAACCCCACAGTGAAGTCACCAGATGGTTCGCTGCTTATGGCCATGGACGGCTAGTAGGGCCTCGGGCCCACGCCCTCAGAGAACATGGACAGGTGGCAAATATGCTAACAGAGCATCTCAGAAAGCCCATCATGTGCAACAGGTGTGGCCACGAGGCTGCTCACCGTGTGTTGTGACCCCACACACCCGCTTTGCAGCCGACTTCACTCCCAGGCAGTTCCTATGACACAGAACATATCTCCAGGGTTCCAGGGGAGCACATGATGTCCAGCCCGACCCCACGTATCGGAGAACCACAGATGGTGACGGGGCTCAAGGGGTCCCAGAGGGGGGGCAGCGCCAGAAGTGCTGATGGGCTACACAGAGTGACCCGGCCCTGCCCAGTGCCCTGAGTGAGTGCCGCTCTTTACACTGCTTACTTAGCAGCATGGGTTCCTGTGGCTGGCCAGCAGCTGCGGGGTTCGCTTGGCTACTCCACCTGGGACACAGCAGGCGATGCATTCACACACCTGCTCATCTCTACTCCTGGGAGAGCACACTCTGGTTTCTGAGCCTCACAGTAAGTGGGAAAAGGACCTGTGAGCGACCAACACAGCCTTCCACCCTCTGTAAATGGACAAGCCTCCCAGGATGTGATGAGCAGGCGGGTGGAGACAACGTGCACGTGGCCTGAGAGGGAGCCACAGAGCTGCAGTGACTCGGCCTGGCATGCAGGCACGCGCCCACGGACTGGGACTGGACACGTGAACTGCTGGGGGGAGGCAAGCGTGCCCAGGAGCCCACAGAGGATGGGAGGGACCGGCTGCCAGGGCTAAGACCCCATGTGTTTCAGGGCTGCTCCCTGGGACCCCAGGACTTTGCCGTCACCTTGCCCAGCCAGGGGGCCTTCGTGCTTTCCACCAGGCTCGGCCCCACCCTGGAGCGGAGAGAAACTGTCCCTAGGAGGACAGAACTTGGAAGGCTTCTTGCAGCTCCTTCCAGAACCTTCTTGGGTTCTGGCCCCTTGTCCTGGGCTCTAGGCTGCTCTCCACTCAGACCCTCCTGTTCTCCTCACCTTCTGGCCCACTTGTCTTCACAGGCTCTGTTGCCTGTGTCCACCCCTGCCGGGCCTCTGGCCTCCCAGCATCCACACTTCCACCACGTTCTGTGCAAACCGGCCCAAGTGCCTCAGCCTGTCCGAGCAGACTCAGTGCTTCCAGCCACAGGACAACAACCAGGGCAGCTGGGTCAGCTGCATGGGCGTTCTCATGTGTGCTGGGACCACGGGAAAGACCACGATCACCGAAGAGATGTTTGTACAAAGTCTTGGCTGGACTGGAAAACAAAGCAGATGAAAGGGAGTGTTGTGCTGTCTCCAGGCCGCTGTGGCTGGGAGCTCGGAAGGCATGGTAACCGGCGGCAAGGCTGGACATGCTGTCTTTTGTCCCTCTGGGAAGCTCCGATGGCTGCGGCTTGATGGTCCCTGTCAGGAACCCCATCTCCCTCAAAAGCACCAGGTCACATAAACTGTGTGGCTGCCCCTCCTGTGAGCCGAAGGTTTATAACCTGCTTCCAGGAGAACCTGTATCACCCAGCTGAGTGAGGTTTCATGCTCCTTGAAGTTGGCTATGACACACTGTCCCTCAGGAAGGGGTTACCGTGAACAGATGTGGACACACAACCTCACGGTTCCTGAGTTGTGGAGCAGACCTCCTAACCTGGCACATGCCATCTAGGGTCTCTGGTGCAGCAGGCCGAGTGGTGAACCACCCAAGTGCAGCGGGAACGTCACAACCGCCCAGTGTCTCTAAACATTGTTTCCTGCCTGAAGGAACCAGGGCTCTTGAGCAAAACCAATACCAGGCGGCGGGCAGAAAATGGGGAAGAGAGCCTGGGACAGTTGTGATACAGCTAAGCCCAGGAAAAGGCGGCAGAGGCCCCTGGGCTCAGGAGCCCCCACGGCGGACAGCAATCTGAGTGCCAACAAGAACAATGAATGCACAGGTGGGAACTTCACATGAGCTCCCACCATGCGTCCACCATCCCGACCACACATCCAGCATCCCAACCACGTGTCCATTATCCTGACCATGTGTCCATCATCTCAGGCAAACCACGCATCCATCATCCCGACCATGCGTCCATCATCCTGGGCACACAATGTGTCTACCATCCCAACCATGCGTCTTTCATCCCGACAATGCATCTGTCAACTTAACCATGTGTCCCATGTCCTCATCATCCCAATGATGAGTCCATCATCCCAGGCACACCACGTGTCCATCATCCCAACCATGCATCCATCATCCCAACAATGAGTCCATCGTCCCAGACATACCACGTGTCCATCATCCCAACCATGTGTCCACCATCTCAGGCACATGCACACATCTGCACGCACCTACCTCACTGGTCACCTTTGGAGGGATGTAGGCTCCTGAGTGTGACACTGGCCAATGGGGAAATCAGGCATCATGCTGTCCTATGAGACTGTCCTTGGGGCAGCCAAGGGGTGGACATAGGAGCATTCCCACAGGCCCCCAGAACCTCACCACTCACGCACACCCACATGATGAGGGGCCTGTGCACTTGGGAACACACACACATGCTGGGCCCTGTATGGAGGTGCTGCACGACAACACAATAAATGGAAGCTCTTGAGTTCTGGGTCAAGGACCACTTTCCAGAAAACATGGAAGACAGTGGAGGGTGGGGGAGCAATTAGCAAAATGCAGACCAGAAGCCTCTCCAGGACAAACACCCCAAATACATTGTAAGGAAAAGTAAATAATCAAGAGCTGGAAGGGGCCCTGCAGCGGAGCATGTGAGGGTGTGTGGCTCGCTGGGATCGATGCAGATGCATATGGCTAAGAGCCCGTGTAGAGGCTCCAGCGGGTGTGGGGCAAGCATGCTCCGTGGCCGCCCACAGTCCTCCACCTTGGGATGCAGACACCCTCTGGAGCGTTTCAGTGTGAAATGGTGAAGCTTGGGCTTCACTTCCATATGACCGGGGGTGGGAGGGGCGTGGGTGTCTATGAGACCAGGGTGGCCTCGCCAAAGCTGGTGACTGCTGCGGCGGTGGGGGGCAGGCACAGTCATTACAGCTTCTCTGCTTTGGTATTAGGGGCCAACCTGTGTGTCCCCCAGGACTTCAGAATGTGGCTGTATTTGAAAGCAGGCCCTTTAAAAGGTGATTAAGGTAAAGTAAGTCTGTAGAGTGGACCCTAATTCCCCACAGCAGGTGTCTTCTTAAGAAGAGATTAGGTTGCAGACGAGGGGGGGGGGTGCGCATGTGTGAGGGCTCAGGTGTCCCCACACCGAAGTGGGAGGACTGGGTAGAGGGAGGCGCCTGGGTCTCCAATGTTCAGCCTCGGGGTCCGGGAGAAATAAATGCCTGTGGCTAAAGCTGCCGCCTGTGGTATCAGTAAGCCCGTCAGATACACGGTGTGTCTCTGCTCTGCCATGACAAGATGTGTGAAAGACAATTCCAGTTCTTGTGGGAAACATTCACCGACTCGCAGGTGTGCACATGGGCCCTAATGCACCATCTGCAACACTCCACAGAAGGCACCTCTGGTCACAGTGCCCCAGCCTACACTCACCTGGCAGCTGCTCCTCTCCACCAAGGCCACTGACATCATCGTCACACAAGCTGGTCCAGGACCTTGTTTCACAACAACACACAACTGCCGACATGCCATTTAAGAGACAAAGGACCTAAGTGCACCTGCACTCATGCTGTTCCCGAGCCTGGCTGGTCACTGTGGTGGAATGTGGCCTCGCTGGGAGTAGATGGGCTGGCCATGCACTGAGATGCCCTGCATGCCAGGATGCACACTGGAGAGGTGATGTGCAAGGGACCCCAGGCAGCCATATGAGCTGCTGACACAGCACCTGCAGGCAGGAGATGCACACAGGAAGCTTGAGGGGGTCAGTGTGATAGCTCTGAAAGAAAAGGTGTCCATGGCCTGAAGGACACAGGGGCCGAGTGACAGCGCACAGTGAGCACTGGGCTGCGCAGTGGGTGCCGTCATCACTGCATGGGGCACAGTGGCGGGCAGGCTGCAGGGACAACGCTCCCGAGGCTGGGTTCCAATGCCAGTGCGCTTTAATTGTGGAAAAGAATAATTATCATGATTCCAAAGGCTATGGAAACACTGACAGACACATTGAAGAGAAATGCACTCCCCGTGCAACTAGAGAAAACAGGAGCGCATAGGGAGCACCTTCTGCCGTGGATGCAGGTGCACAAAGCCCAGGCCAGCCTCTGAAAACCACGCTCACAGGAACAGAGACACATCATGCTCACATATGTGGAGCACCCAGTCGACCCTCAGTCTGCAAACCACTCCTGGCGCTCGGGGAGGAGACAGTGGACAGCCAGAGGCACCAGCCCTGTGTGTCTGTGGCCAGTGCTTGGCCCCATTGCCACAAGGAGGCAGAAAGCCAAGCCCAGGATCCCCCCGGTTCTGGCAGAGGCCAGGTCTCCCAAGACTCTGGGGAGGCACTGCAGCTCGGGGCTGGCCCCACAAAGCTGTGTGACAACAGTGCTATACGCTACGCACTGTGGTGACACCTCAATTTCGGCCCGTGTGTGCCTGGCCAGCTGGCAGGCCCAGGTCCAGCTCCCCGGGGAGCTGCTTGCGTGGGCGTTGCTGGTAGCAGCCAAGCTGGATGTCACCCAGGGGTGACACCAGGGAACAGTGAGCCAAAGGTCGCCTGTGTGACAGGTGCCAGCAGCCAGCCAGAGGGAGGAGCCTTCAGGGCCTCGGGGCATGGAGATAGATCCCAAGGTGACCATCACTCAGAGAGAGAAGACACAAAACAAGACAAAACTCTTATCTTCCCGTCAGATTTCTATGTTGTAAAGGAACAATTTTCAAGGATGGCTGGCCTGACTGCGTGCATGCAAGGTTGACAGTCACTTGGGGCTGGGGGCGAGTGGACCCTGATTAACGGGGGGCTGTGGAGGGAGCACAGGCACCAAGTGTGAGGACAAGTGTCTGCACGCTGGCCTGCAGGTCTGCCCGCTGCCACCAGGACGGGCTCCCAGGGCCGAGGAGCACAAGTGCCAGACCCGGCGGTGCTCCCAGCCTGACACCCAAAGCAGCTGAAGGGACGCCCCAGGATCGCAGTCCTCCAGGGCTGTTGTTCTGGGGGAGACATGACAAGGGAATCCACGTGTCCCAATCAGCCCATGCAGACCCTGTGGGAGCCCCATGGCAGGCCCAGCCGAGCAAGATGCAGATGGGGCTGTAGGGCCTCGTCTCCTGAGACCAGCCTACACTGCAGCTCAGGGGTGGATGGAGGGCACCTTGTTTCCAGGGCTGGGTGATTTCCTCCAACAGTACCCTAGAAGCCTGGTCTGGTCCTCCCTGGATCCCCCCATGAGGAGAGGAGAGATGGGACGCACAGGTCCTGCAGAAAGATGGCCAGGGCAACGAGGGGTAAATGGACGAAAACCTGACCTGGGGAATCCTCTCTTCTCTTGCAACTTATTTTAAAAACCTAAAGCAAATTCTTTTGGAGAATCCTGATTTAGAACAGGTAGAAATATCCTGAAGCTGGGAAGTGAAGGCCCCTGACCCTCAGCCTGGCTCGAGCGAGATGCAGCCACATGGTGCAGATTCAAGCTACTGGGGCCACTTCCTGACACGGCGACAAAATAGGTACATGTACTTGTTTCCTTTCTAGAGAACTTAGAAAATGAACAGCAGCTGTCCCAGGAGTGCTGTCGGCCAGCACAGACCCTGGACTCGGAGCCTGGGAAGGGCCCCGGGAGCACCTGCACTGGACCCAACACTTCTCAGGTGCAAACCCCACCAACCAACCCGTGAACACGTCCCCACTGCTCCCCCCAACCTGTGCTAAACGTGGAGCACATAGAGACCCAAACCACACGCTGCCTGGGACGTGGGACATAGGAGAGCCGTGTTCTGAACTGTGGTGGTCTGCTTTACTGGTGGTCACTCGCGGCCGCTCCACAACAAGATGGAGCAGAGCGAGGCTAGAGCTCTGGTGCAGGTGGCGCGGGGAGGGGATAAGCACGGTCATGTCCCCGGGGCAGCCCCACCTTCACTGGTACCAGCCTTCCTCTGTGTGATCTGTCCTTCTAATTGATCCTGTGCCAAAGGATCCACACCGGGCTCCCTTGTCTTTCTCTCACTCACAGGTGAACATCGAGGGGCATCCTGCTCCTGGGTTGCCAGCATTCCCCGCGTTCCCCGCTCTGAAGTCGCATGTGCCCCTGTGCCCTGTGGGACTGAGGACCCTGTCCTGCTAGGACCAGGCTCACTGCAACATACTGGCTATTTCTTCTTGGCTCTCTCCTCAAATCTAAAATTAAATACAGTGTTGCTAAAACAGCTATTTTTTCTTTCAGCCCACAAGCGGCCCACCTTCCCCAGCACCCTGGGCCCCTCTGCTAAGGAGCTCTCAGACCCTACCTCGGCTCACCTGGCCCGGGCTCTTGTGCAGAAGGAGAACGTCTCTCAGTAACTCGCTCTGAATTTATGAATCTGCCGTGCAGTCCAACAGCAGTTGCTCCAGACATCCGCACTTAGTGTTTGTTACACGCCTGGTGGCATGGTCTGGTTGGGCAGCCACCAACACCTACACAGCTCCATCTGGGGTCAGAACTGCCTGGTCAGAGGCGGCCCGATGCCAGCACCCTACATCCAAGGATCCCCAGTGACAGCCCTTCCCGCCTGCTAGCTGGCAGCATCGGAGCGTCCACTGGCTCGGGCCCAAGTCCAGGCCTGTCTTCCAGCCCCTAGGCTTTCATGGGCCCCACAGGCACATGGTCACAAGCACACACAGGGGTCAGTATGGAGGGCAGCTCAGGACCCCAGGTGAATCTAGCAGAGATCTTGGCCCTGGGGACCTGGGGCTGGGCAGGGCCCTCCGTCAACGCTTACAGGCATCATCAGACAAGTGAAGGAGCCTCCACGTGGGGGCCAGGGAAGTGCAACACCTGCCATATAGACTCTGGGTCTCCAGGCAGGACTGCCGGTAGCATACTGACCACCAGAGGCTGGGCCCCAAGGCAGGGAAGGGGCAGGGGTGTGAGGCTGCTGGCAGGTGCTGTGGGCCAGGCATAGAAAAGGCTCAGAGAAGCACCGGGCCTAGTGAGCACCGAGTCCCTGCTGCTCAGACAAGTGCATGAGGGAGTGGACAGGCCTGGGGGCAGAGAGGAGGCTTCCCGAATGCCTGCTGCATCCATCCCTGTCACCACTGCAACCCTTCAGCCATCCTGGCTCCGCTGTAGGAGCTCAGCCCTAGCACATGGCTGGCCGGGGCAGGGTGGGGGACACGATGCTCTGTCCACTGAACACCTTGCTCCACCCGAGCACCTCGGCTTCCAGGGCTGCCCCAGAGCCCTGTGCTCCTAGGACAAGAACGCAGGTCCCCCAGCAGCTGGCCTGTGCTTCCCCAACCTGCCACGTTAGGGTCTCAGGCTTCTGCATCATGGGAAACAGTTCTGGGCTCACGCAGGGCTGTCTGTAAGCAGCTGAACAAAACCCGCAGGATAGAAAACAAGTTTACTAGGTCAGTGAACGTGTGCCAAGTGCCTATCACCAGCCAAAGCCGGCACTGCTCCAGATGTGGGGACAGGACACCATGGACCCATGGGGACCTGCAGCACTGTCTGGCTCAGAGCCCCAGCGGGCAGGGCTGTGGGATAGGAGCCGGCCTGCCTGAGGCCGGGGGGGAAGGGGGGGGATCCTTCCTCCAGGGAGCTGAGAAAGATCCCTGATACCTGCTGAGATTTCAGCGAAGATAAGGACATGCCTATGGGGTGCTGGAGGAGGCGTTGAGGGCGCCCACAGCTGATGCCCTTCTCAGCTGGCGGCCAGCACACACCAGCCCACCTCAGGGCTCTCCTCACCCCTCCTGCCCACTCAGTTTCACACAAAATCGCATTTCCTCAGGGTTTTCAGGACCCTCTGGCGGGAGACTAGAGCTCTGTCCCGTGGTCTCTGTGATTCCAGGCGGCCACTCCTGCAGCCTCCAGAAGTGGAATCCACAGTAAAGCAAACCGCAGGCCAGAGGCCCTTCCGTGGCTGCCCACTCACCCTGAGAGCTTAGAGCCCAGCAGGGCAGGTGCTGAGAACGGGCGGATAGGCAGAAACACTGCAGAGTGAGTTCTGGCCTGGATGTTCCACTCCAGGGACGAGGCTTAGATCCAAAGCAGGAGCTGCCTCCAAACCCTCATTCACAGGCTGCAGGAACTCAGCAACCCCAGACCCGTTCCTCCAGGCATCTCACCTGTGAGCCAGGAGATCCAGGAATTGCAGCTGCCCAGAAAGGGAGCTTTCCAGGCACAGACCTCCCACGTGCAGAGACCCAGGAGCTGGAGGGCCCCACAAACAGGAAGAGAAGCTTGGGTGCTGAGCAAGGCCAGAGGGCAGCTCTGGGGGCGGTGTGGGGGGGCAGGTACAGGGCTCACAGCATAAGCACCCAGCTGAGGGGCTGGGACAGGAGGCACTGACTTTTTCTTGAGAACATCCCCAACTCAGGGGGTAAGAAATGGAAGAAGTGAGAGCAGGGAAAGGTCATAGACCACGCAGAGGCTGCCCCATCCTGGTCCACTGAGCAAATCATGCCCAGTAGCAGCACCAGGCTCAGAAGGCCAGGGGTGCCAGCTCCGCACGTGGAGGGACCCACACCTGGACGTGGAGGGGCCTGGACCTGGAGGGACCCACACCTGGAGGGATGCCCGGAGTCGCTGTGCTCAGGGGAGTGCCAGAGGGCTGTGAGCTCCTCTGTTTGCTCCTGGGCTGCTAGGAGCCCCTGGCCACGGCCCAGGACAGAGCAGGTCCCTGCCCCTGGGGCTCAGGGCTTGTTCCCTCCTCCAAATGGCACATTGCTTCACATTTTAATCGTCTCAGGTTGGACTGTGTTCTAGCACAGAAAGTGGGCGCAGGGTCAGCGGGCAGCAGTTTACTTTCATTGACCTCTTTGGCAGGGGATTGGAGAACTCCAACAAGAACTTCCTCCCCTCCTCAGACAGACCTGAGAAGCATGGGCCCTCCCCCACCCCCCTGCCTTGTGGCCCTAGAAAATCCCTTAACTCTAGGGCCTTTGGCTGCAGAGTAGAAGAATCTTGAAATTCAAGTGCCTTAGCATTTCCAGCTGTTTCCATTTGTTGAGCAAATACAGCAAAGCGCCTGTGGGGTCCAGCGGGGTGGGGGAGGGGGGGCTCTCCAGCTGCAGACACTCCCACCTGCACACCTCCTACTCCACTCTGCTCTCAGATGGAGCACCTCTGGAGCATCCTGGCCCAACCCCACCAACTGCTGGCTTCACTAAAACTCTGGCTCCAGACCCCCACCTGTGGGAAGCTCCAGGGAACATCCAGGTCCTGCCCCCCAACTATAGGGAGCCCCCTAACCATTTCCTGTCTCTAGCACCCAGATGAGAGTCCCCTCCAGCTGCAGGAGGATCCAAAAGTATATTCTTCCCCAGGTGCAGGGGGCTCCCCAGAGCATCCTGGCTCCATCCCCCCAGGTGCAGGGGGCTCCCTGGAGCATCCTTCCTACTGGTAGAAAAGACCTACCACTCCAGGGAGGCGTTCTGTTCAGCTGTTGGCCCTGTACGCAGCACCATTCAGGGCCTGACCCAAACCAGACCCTCAGCCACGGCCTCCTGGCTGTCGTCAACACCAAGGTCGCTCCTGGGTGTGCTCTGCATGAAGCAGCAGGACCTCAGGAACCCAGACCTCCAGACCTCAGGAACCCCGTGTGAGCCATCTCTGCGTCCCCTTCCTCAGGGTTTGCAATAGTGAAAGATGTTTTTAAAAAAGATTTCACATCACAAGTAGTTTTTTTTTCAGAGAAAAATCAATCAAAATATGACTGAGAGTAAAGTACAGGCATCTGCAGCACATCCCTGACATAAGCATGGAGGATGCCAGGGGTTCCACCCAGGACCCTCTGTGGCAGCTTTGGGGAGCGTCAGCAAATCCAAGAGGCTGGCGGCGTAGCGCCTGGCCTGAGAGCCTCTGGGAGCGTTGCCGTGTGCATGTTTAGGGACGGCATTTAACAAGCTTGAAAACGCCTAAGCTTGTGAGGCTGGAGCGTGGGGCAAACACCAGGAATGAGCCAATTAGTTATAATACTGCAAAACGTGACACACAGGGCTGCAGCATGGAGACCGGGCTTGAGAAGGACAACACTGCAATCACACGTAGACACACGCTCTACTCTGGCTCATCTTCAAAATATTCACAACCTTCCTCCAGGTTTATCAAACACTAGAAATGTGAGAAACAAGAACCCAAGAAGGGTCAGGGTCACCCTGACACATCATGGCAAACCCATGAGACCTGGCATTTTGTCCTCCTGGGCTGGGTGAAGGCCCCAGGGCAGGAAGGTGACAGCAAAGTGGTCAGCAAGGCACGGGTCTCTGGTCGGGCGGGCATGAGGCTCTGTGAATCATGATGTGTGGGAGCCTTGATCAGATCCATAGGAGCAGAAAGAGCCCAGGGTGCCTCCGTGGACTTTCTCCAACATGTGTGCCGTGCCCGCGGTGCATGGATGCCTGTGGGGACAAGAGCAGGGCAAATGCCCGGCTCCTGCAACAGGGCTGGAGTGGCCACTTCCAGGGACAAAATCCTGATTTTGTAAAATAAAACTGGCACTGCTTTGCTCCATACCAAGGAAAATCAAAAGAAATAAAACACAAGAATGTGTGTAGAGACACACATACACTAGACCTGTGTAGAGATGTACCCATTAAAAATCTATATTCCAGGACGTAAGAGCACAGAGTATGTAAAGTCAAGTCTTTCCAACCCTGACCCCCCTTCCCTACTCCTTGACATCAGCCACATGTAAGTTTTATGTGTGTACCTGAACACAGGATGTTCTTGGTGTGTTAGAGGAAAAAGCTAGTCCCCTGAAGTCTCACCTGCCCCAAGCCTGCCTGGGCGCCTGGGCTCACCTGCCCTGAGCCCACCCAGGGACCTGAGTTCACCTGCCCTGAGCCTGCCCAGGGACCTGGGGGCTGCAGAGTCCCTGGACCTAAGTCTCCTCACCTCATGACATGACCTTGAACCCACTGGGCTACAGGCGCACCAACAGAAGTGGTACCGGCAGGCTCCCAGGTTGTCTTGTTGAAAGGTGGCCCTGCTGCAGCCAGCCCTGTCTTTCCGTGGGACACATGATCTCCTGGAAATCCTCCCCACATCCCCCACCCCCGGTTTCTACTGCCACCAGACCCTTCCAGTCATCTCCCCATGTACCCCTCCCTCCCACCCCTTGGCAGCGTGCCAAGCTTGATCATCATGCATGAAGTACCCTATCCGAGGAGCAGCAGGAGGGTTGGGGTGGGAGCCCAGGAGCTGGCAGGTCAGAGGAGTGGGGACAGCGGGGAGGGGTGGGTGGGTGGAAGCATGCAGGTGTGGGAGTCCCAGTTCTAGAAGGGCCACACCTGACTCAGCATCCAGGCTGAAACTGGGGGCGCCCTCACTGTTTTTTTTTTTTCAATCAAAACTCACACATTTGGACAGAAACTCAGAGAAAAAGATCATTCACTTCTGGGTGATTACACCACACAGAGGCCACTTTGCAGGTCTGCTGGGCTGGAGCCTGTCCCTGCATTCAACCTTCACAGTAATCCTCTCTGTGGGCTTAACCAGGAAAGGGGAGCACTTAGCAGTGTCTCCCACGGAGGACTCACTTCCAACGTGTGCAGGAAGCTAGACTACTTTCCAGGAAGGAAATTCTCTCTGGCACTAGTCACTGGGAGTTCAGGAATGGGGAACTATCTGAGCTGGAGGTGGGATGTATTCATACCCGGGATTCCAACCGAAATACCCAAAAAGCCCCGGTGACAGGAACCACTTTATGACTCCAAGAACAGCAAACTACCACATGACTACCCAATGTTATACTCTTCCGTTTTTCAGATCTTCACAAGTTATCTTCTGGCCAAAGAGATGCTTAAGCTCCTTGCTAAATCTGCAGTTAAATGACAGATGGAACGGTCATTAATCTGTGGATACAAGGCAGCTCCTCCCCAGCAGCAGAAGCTAACAGGTGAACGTAGGCACCCTCACTGGCGTATCCCAACTCGGAATTCAGGTGAGCTTCTGCACAGCCCTTGGGAGTCTCAGTCATCGCTGGACCCGTTTGTTTGTGGATCTGGGGAAGAAGGCGAGCTCCCTCAGTGGAAACCTTAACGGAGTATAGTAAAGAGCTTCACAGAGGACTGCTTGTGAAAAGCCAAACTTTCCTGCAGAGCGGAACTTGGAACTTAGCGTTTACAAGCTACATATCCCGGACCACACACTGCAGGTTTCTGAGCAGAAACCACAGGTCCGTTAGGAGCATATAAATACATCACAATTAGTCTGATGAGTATCTGACAGGCCTCTGAAAGAGGCAACAAGGTGTACACAAAGTATTCTTCCCCTTCTGGGAGGCTAAAACATTCCACCCACCTGTTCTTTTTCTGAATGTCTTCCAGAAGCTGCCCTCAAACATCTAAAACCAGAATCTCCGCCTCCCGCCGAAGAACAGCCCACAGGAACTGCTCCAAACCCCTAATCTATAACCCTGTGTCTCCTGCCCGAGAAGGTGCTGGGGATTTCTGGCTCTGCTCGGACATCGGCCCCTTTTGCACGTTTATTCACTCAACAACTAGCTAAGTCTCTACAGTGGACCCCACTCGGACAATGAGCACACAGTTTGGGGCAGGACAGATCTGGCCTCCATCCATCCACAGTAATGCAGTAGGGGAACTGCAAATGTGACAGGGATGCAGAGGTGGCCCTCCAGGGAGGAGGAGGCTTCCTCCTGGAGGTGATAATTCACCCAAGACCTGAGTGAGGGGTAGAGAGGCCAAGAGCAAGAAGGCAGAGGCAGGAAGACAGCACTGCAGCAGCCAGTGCCAAGGGTGACAAGCCTGGAGGTGGGGTGGGGCCTTGGAAGCCGCCTGGAAGAGTCTGGGCTTGGCCACAGGGTCAGCCTCAGAGGGTTCAGAGCAGTGAGTAGACCACAGGAGTGACGGAGTGGGGGCCGGTGTGGGCCCATTCAGGAGCCCAGAGGCAGTGCTCCCAGCCCCTCACAGCTGGATACAGCACCTGGTAGGAACACAGCAGGGGGAGGTGCCGGCCAACCACACAGGTGGGCACATGATGGTGTCTGTCTCCAGACAGGGATGGGGACAACACTCTTCCCCTCTCTCCCCCCATCCTCAGTCTGGTGCCCGCCCTTTCCCACAATGACAACCAAGCCAACCTACAAGATGTTTCAAGAAAAAGCACAAAACTCAGGACAACAACATCAGACTTCAAGAACTTTTCACTGTAATATTATTTCAGAAAGATAACTTTATGCATTAAAGAAAAATCTCAGTGTCACCCCAAAATGTTTTGTCGCACTTGGAAATATGTTCTCCACCAACTGGACAACTGTTAAAGTCCTAAAATTGTACCTGCTTTTATTACAGTTCTGGAGTTATAGAAAGGCTGTGTTGTGAGCAATCATACAGAAATGCAAACACAATGTACAACCAGAGAGCAGGAATATCCCCAGCACTGCTGGGGATTTACTCGAATGCCAGGGAATGGATCCCACCAGGCCACGGAATGGGTCCCACCGGCTCAGGGAATGGATCCCACCAGCTCAGGGAATGGGTCCCATCAGCTCAGGGAACGGGTCCCATCAGATCAGGGAATGGGTCCCACCAGGCCAGGGAACGGATCCCACCAGGCCAGGGAGTGGGTCCCACCAGGCCAGGGAATGGATCCCACCAGCTCAGGGAATGGATCCCACCAGGCCAGGGAATGGATCCCACCAGCTCAGGGAATGGATCCTACTAGGCCAGGGAATGGATCCCACCAGCTCAGGGAACGGGTCCCACCAGCTCACAGAACAGGTCCCACCAGCTCAGGGAATGGATCCCACTAGGCCAGGGAATGGATCCCACCAGCTCAGGGAATGGATCCCACCAGCTCAGGGAACGGGTCCCACCAGCTCAGGGAATGGATCCCACCAGGCCAGGGAATGGCTCCCACCAGCTCAGGGAACGGGTCCCACCAGCTCAGGGAATGGATCCCACCAGGCCAGGGAATGGGTCCCACCATCTCACGGAACGGGTCCCACCAGCTCAGGGAATGGATCCCACCAGGCCAGGGAATGGATCCCACCAGCTCAGGGAATGGGTCCCACCAGCTCAGGGAATGGATCCTACTAGGCCAGGGAACGGGTCCCACCAGCTCAGGGAATGGATCCCACCAGGCCAGGGAATGGATCCCACCAGGCCAGGGAATGGATCCCACCAGCTCAGGGAATGGATCCCACTAGGCCAGGGAATGGATCCCACCAGGCCAGGGAATGGATCCCACCAGCTCAGGGAATGGATCCTACTAGGCCAGGGAATGGATCCCACCAGCTCAGGGAACGGGTCCCACCAGCTCAGGGAACGGGTCCCACCAGCTCACGGAACAGGTCCCACCAGCTCAGGGAATGGATCCCACTAGGCCAGGGAATGGATCCCACCAGCTCAGGGAATGGATCCCACCAGCTCAGGGAACGGGTCCCACCAGCTCAGGGAATGGATCCCACCAGGCCAGGGAATGGCTCCCACCAGCTCAGGGAACGGGTCCCACCAGCTCAGGGAATGGATCCCACCAGGCCAGGGAATGGGTCCCACCATCTCACGGAACGGGTCCCACCAGCTCAGGGAATGGATCCCACCAGGCCAGGGAATGGATCCCACCAGCTCAGGGAATGGGTCCCACCAGCTCAGGGAATGGATCCTACTAGGCCAGGGAACGGGTCCCACCAGCTCAGGGAATGGATCCCACCAGGCCAGGGAATGGATCCCACCAGGCCAGGGAATGGATCCCACCAGCTCAGGGAATGGATCCCACCAGGCCAGGGAATGGATCCCACCAGGCCAGGGAATGGATCCCACCAGCTCAGGGAACGGGTCCCCCCAGCTCAGGGAATGGATCCCACCAGGCCAGGGAATGGATCCCACCAGCTCAGGGAACGGGTCCCACCAGCTCAGGGAATGGATCCCACTAGGCCAGGGAATGGATCCCACCAGGCCAGGGAATGGATCCCACCAGCTCAGGGAATGGATCCCACCAGGCCAGGGAATGGATCCCACCAGCTCAGGGAATGGATCCCACCAGCTCAGGGAACGGGTCCCACCAGCTCAGGGAATGGATCCTACTAGGCCAGGCAATGGGTCCCCCCCTGGAAGCACTAGAAGCTGTGTAAAGGGAAAGGACGAGCGTGGGGCCCCGCTGCTTCCCGCAGTCGTCCATCCCTCAGCCGGACCAGGACCAGGGGACTCCACAGATAGAACGTGACGGAAGCCAACTGCACACCGTCGCCTCTCGCTGGAACCAGGGATGCGTAAAATCGATTCCGTTACACCCTGACCCCGAGGGAGCCTCCCCTGCACGCTCCCCAGAACACAACTTGCAAAGAGGCGGAAATCCTGCCGCCCCCTCCCGAGGACCTCGCAGGGCTCGCACCCGCCGCCGGCCCTGCCTCAAGCGCCCAACGAGGTCCCACGCAGGAAGCTCAAGTGTCCCGGCCACATCCAGGGGGGCCGCGCCGGCACCTCGCGGCGGGAACGGGGAAGCGGGTGCGGAGATCCGGGGATCGGGGCGGGAACAGGGGGCGGGACCGGGACGGGGACCGGGACGGGGACGGGGACGGGGCGAGAGCAGCCAGCGGCAGGGCTGGGGCGGCGGGGCTGGGGCGGCGGGGTCGCGGGGCGGCGGGGCGGCCGGGCCCGCGAGGTCCCTCCCCGGACGCGCATCCCTCCCCGGCGGCCCGGGCTCGGGCGGGCACCCACCTGGGCCTTCCGCAGGGCGCTGAGGCGCAGCTCGTGCACGAAGGGGTTCCGCCCCGGGGGCGCCCGTCGCCGCGCGTCGCCGGCCCCCACGCTGGCCGCGGCGCTGGAGGCGGGGAAGGCCCGGGGACCGCGCGCCCGCAGCCTCATGGCCGCCGCCCGCCGCAGGGAGCGCAGAGCGGTGCGGAGCGGGGCGCGGGGAGCGGGGCGCGGGGCGCGGGGCGAGGAGCCGGCGCGGGGCGCGGGGCGCGGGCGGAGGATGCGCGGCGGCCGGGCGGGGGGCGGGGGGCGGGGGGCGGGCGGGCGCGCAGGCGCGGGCCGGCGGCGTGACGCGAGGGGCGGGGCGGGGCGGCCGGGCGGGGGGCGCCGCGGGGCGAGGCCTGGGCGGCCGGGGGCGGGGCTCTCGGGGCGGGGCTCTCGGGGCGGGGCGTCGGCGGAGCCCCGCCCCCGCGCCCCGCGCGGCTCACCCGCCCCCGCCCCCGCCCCCGCGCCCCGCCCCCCGCGCCCCGCGCCCCGCCCCGCCCCGCGCCTGACCTCGGCCCCCGGGGGCGCCGGCCCGCAGCGGCGGGAGCGCGGGGACCCTCCGGCCAGGTCGCCCCCTCCAGCGGCTCAGGGGCCCGGATCCCGAGGGACACGAGGCGCCAGGCCGCACGAGCGGGGGCTCCCCCGAAAGGCCGCGTTTCCTCCGTGCCTGTTCCGGCGGGGACCGCGCCTCGAGCGAGCGGCGGGCAGGGCGGCCGGGGGGGAAGGAGGTGCTCCCTGGGCGCTGCTGGCTGCGAGCTCCACCGGGAGCCCCGAGAGCCGGCGTCCTCCGGGCCGGGCCCGCTGCGATGCGATTCCCGGGGCCGCCCAGGTGCTGGGCAGGCGGGCGGGGGTGCACCGAGCCAGCTGCGCCTGGGACCCGGTGTTCTCGCCGGGGGGAGTCGGAGGATCCCCGGGGCTCGTTACCCTGGCTCATGGACTTACTCCCCTGCATCAAGGGGAGACATTGGAGGATGGCTAAGGTGTGGCGCAGTATTAACTTGGACAAAAGTGAAATAGTACCCTTATCAAAATTTATGAATTTCAAACATTTGCCACCAGCTGTATGTAGTGAGAACAGCTAGATTTTGTGGCCCTGACAGGCAGGAAGTGGGGCCACCAGTAGGCAGTGGGCATGGGTGAGGAAGGACGGCTTGGACACGATCCAGCAGGCCCTTGGCTCACCCGCGGTTGCCTGAAATCATGAGGAAGTAGCCCAAACTCTTTGTGCATTGCTCTGGGGTTAGGGGAAGGCCTGACGGTGCTGTGGGACTGCCTGGTCCTGGGGTCCTGAGGACATCCGTGCCCTGTGAGGCTCCCCTGCTTTGTCCCTGCTTGGGCAGCTGGTCAGGAGGTGGTCGACCCTCTGATAACCTGGCTGATGTGAAGTGTCACCTTGCTGAGGGCCCTTCTGTGGTTTGATGGGAAGGGAAGGGCTGGGGAACCAGAGGGGAGGCCGGTGTTTCAGCAGTGGTCCACATCATCTTACACAGCCTCATCGATACAGAAAGGGAAAGAGCAGGGTTTGGTCCCAAAGCCCTTTCTAAGCCTCATGGTGGCCTGGGGCGAGGACGTCTCCTCTGAACCTGGGTTATGAAATCTAGAAGGCAACTAGCCCAGTGCCTACACTCAGCTGTGCATGATGACAAGATAGACCTTGGGGACTACCGTGGATCTTATTTGCTGGTAGACAGAGGTGGGGGCTGCCTCCATTGCCTGCGTGGCCATCAATACACTGCTGATCTCTGAACATTCAGTTGCCAATTGCTCTGAAGAACCCAGCTAGGACAGTGGGACAGTGTGAAGAGCTATTCAGGGTGAGAGCAAAGAAGTATGGGCTGCAAGGGGAGGGGTTCCCCACTCCTTCTCAACAAGCACTGCTGTGGAGAACCCAAAAGACCGACAAAGGCAGAGAGCAGCCAGGAGAGCAGGACTGAGGAGTGGAGGGCCTGGACAGTGGATCCAGGGGAAGTTGGTTGGCTTGCACTGCTTCACACTTTCTTCACTTCAATTTTAGTGCTGTGATGGAATATTCTAGAAGTCATAGAGTGTTCTGGAAGCTTCCCTAGGAGAAGTTGGTCTTGGGCAAGGAGTTATAAGCAGTTGTCTTTCAGCAACAGGAAGAAGACTTTCATTTGTCTCTGGGAGTTAGTGCCTTGCTTTAGAGAAAGTACCAGCTGGGCCCTTAAACCTCTAAGGCAAACCCCCATGGTTCTCCAGGAATCTTCTGGAATGCAGACGCTGGTGCACAGCGTGGCTGGCCAGGCTCTGGGAAGCACTTCTGCATGGCTCCTTGTTCTCACTCCGGACGGCGGAGTGTCTGCTTTTCCGGGGGGCTGAGAACACAAGGTGCCTGCTTGCTGGTGTGGGGCTGTTTTGGTGTTTGTTGAATTTTAGCTATCTACAGATTCACAAAGAAGGCCAGGGCTCCATTTTTCTCCTAATCCTTATTTTTCGTCCTGCCTTACCTGTTGTATTTAATCTGTGCATTTTTCTTCTCTACACTGTGACCCCGTATTCTCAACACCATCTATCACCCCCTCCCCAGCTTGTGGCTTTGCTTCAGGCATGAGCACAAGGATTTATGAAGCTATTTCTGGATGCTCTATTTTATCCCATTGGTTTATTTCTTCCTGCTGGCCCTGCACTGTTCTAACTGTTGTACCTTTGGAATCATGTGCCTTAGTAACCAGTGGGGCGAATTCCTATTGCTGCTTCTCTTTAAGAATTGTCTTCGTGAGGGACACCTGGGTGGCTCAGCGGTTGAGCATCTGCCTTTGGCTCAGGGTGTGGTCTTGGAGTCCCACATCGGGCTCCCTGCATGGAGCCTGCCTCTCCCTCTGCCTGTGTCTATGCCTCTCTCTCTCTGTGTGTCTCTCATGAATAAATAAATAAAATGTTTAAAAAAAGAGAATCATCTTCATGATTCATGGAAGTTTACTTGCCTGTCAGAACTATGTAATGAGTTTTTCCTATTGCTAAAAATTCCAGTGGGAGTTTTGCTTTGGAGTGTGTTAAGTGTACACTTTCCTACGAGTGTGTTGTAAGGGTGCCTGGAATTAGTTTTCACGTGGTGCAGTAAGCACATACACATGTGGACATGTCACAAAGGACGCAATTTTGCTCACAGTTCCCTAGGAACAGGAGGCATGTGCGCCGTGGGCTTGGGGGTGTACATGGGAACAACTAGGGTCTGTCAGGAGGCAGCAGGAGCGGGTGGAAAATGTGGCAAGACCCTTTACTGTGGTTTCCACGGGAGGAGCAGAGGAAGCAGGTGAGCAGGCTTAGAATTGGCTAATGTGAGTAATTTCAGTGGCTGGTGGGTGTGGGGCTGTCCCTGGTTGTCTGGTACCCGCCGGGGTGCTTAGGGCTGGTGAGTAGTGGCTACAGAGAAGAGGGGTGGGCGTAGGCTCTGGATGGGGTGCTTTGCACGGGAGAGGTGAGTTAGCTAGCTCGGGGGCGGTGGGGGGCATCGCTGCAGAATTAGCAGGCCCCAGTGTGAAAGCTAGAATAAAATGACTTGCTTAAGGTGGACCTTCAGAGCCTTGCAGCCAGGGGGTCCCTCCCCCAGGTCACCAGGCTGGACCAGGCCCCTGGCTCTCTGGCAACACCCACCCCATCAAAGGGAAAGCTGGAGCCCTTCCAGCACCCCTCCCCAAGCGGCCTCCCAACCTGTGGGCAGGTGGCCTCAGGTCTCTAGCATCTGCTGTTCCCTCTGCCTGGACATCTGCATTTCTGCCTCCTCGTCTTCTTCAGTTTTGACCCAAAAGTCAGGGTGGTAAGGCCTGGGGTATCCTGTTACCCTCACCCCTGGCACGTGCATGGTTCTCAGGGTGCTGTGTGTTCTGTATGCATTCTGTGTGAAGTTTAATTTATCAGGAACTTCACCCTACGTGAGTGAAATAGGGCCGTTTTATTAATAGGGACATCAAGGCACAAGACACTGACTGACTGACCCAGATCATCTCTGGGGCCGGTGAAAGCTTTGACCTCCTTGCAGAGAGTCTTTCTTTCTGCATCGGTTCGGGACTGATGGACGTTGCCCCATGACCATCCACTCCTGCAGGCTGCCTTCCCCACAGAGGTCCTATTTTTATAGCACTTGGGTTCCAGATAAAACCACTTCCTTCAAATACGCAGACATTTGACATCAAATAAGGATCTGAATACCTGATGGCATTTTATAGAGATTTTATGTAGATTTTGACTACCCTGGAAGTACAGGTTGGAAAGGCCCTGGACGTGGAAAGCCTCAGCACCCAGCACATCTCTCAGCTATGTTGTCTGTTCCATCTTCCTCGACATCAAAAAAATGATCCTCAGTCAAGAATGAGCTCTGAGATGGTGACCTCTTCCATGGGTCTTTATTAAAATTTAAGAGAATTTTGAAGTTCAGAGGTGTGGAAGCACAATTTTAGTATGTTAGCACATCTTTCTTCACACTTTGGGGTTGCAGAACAAATGTTTACATGTAATTTTGCTTCCCAAAATATCGAAACCCCCAAAATAGGAAAACAATGATTTTCAAAGGAGTGATCTTTTATGAAAAACAATTGCTTACCGTTGTTCTTTCTGGTTGGCTTTGAAAAATGCTGTGTCAAATTATTTCTGCCAATTTGCAAAGGCAGAGATCTTGCTTAGTCAGAAGGCGGGCAAGTTCCTAAAGCAGGCGAGTCCCTGTGAGGAGACTCGGTGGCCAGGCTGTGCAAGCCTCCTGCATCGTCACCTCCTGACGGGTAGAGAAACACATGGCTCCCCAAGTAAAGACAGCCTTCCCAGCCTGCCTGGCAGGCTTCCCATACCCCCTAGCTGTGGCCATGGGATGGTGTCCGGGGGGGCATGTCTCACCAGCCCAGAGCCAGACCCATCTGGGTTTGCAGGAAGTGGTGCACACATGGAGGTCGATGTGTGAGGCTACTCCCTGCCCCCTGTCCCTGCGCCCTCCCCTGGTGCCCTTCCTTCCTCACCCCTCCTGGTGTGGTGGGCTGCAGGCTCCTGGGCAGAGCATCTCACACAGCCAGGGGGTATCACATGCCTCACCCTCAGAGGTGAGTGGGCACAGCAGGTGTGGATTGGGTGGGCTGTGGAGCGCTGGATGCTCGGCTTTCACCTGCACACTCAACTGTCCGTGAGTGCAGAACCGCACCGGTGCGCCTACCTGCTCCCCCATCGCACCTGAACCCACACACGCGGACTCGTACCCGCACACACACCTGTCCTCTTAGCATCACGTCACGTGTGCTCTGATGCCCCAGTTGCGGTGGCCCAGGACCCAAGGGGGATCTGCTTTGCACAAGTGGTTCTTGCTTTTGCAAACACGGAAGCCATTCTGAACAAGAGCACTTGGTCTCTCCCAACAGATCCTGGAAATCACCTGATTTGGCTTCTTCACTTCAGGGTGTTGGTCATGAGAGGATCCTTGTACATATTTTCAACACTTAAATGGATGAGACCAAGAACTCTTACTGGATCAGAGGCCTTTTATCAGCTCCTTGACCAGAGCCTCGGTGGAGAGGGTGTGTCCCTAGAGCAAGGAGGGGAGGCTAGCATCTGTGTTTGGGGAAGGACACGACCGGATGAGCGGTCCTTGACCCCTGCAGTGTTTGGTTAAAACGGAAATGGTATATATTTTGTTCATCATGAGTTTTTAGAATGATCCCTATTTAGAACATGGGTTGATAACCTCAAATGAGCCTCATTTCTTGTGCAGCAGCATTCTTGGTGAGCTGTTCGGTTGTGCAATCCCATCCCACTGACAAAATGTCTCACCACAGCACGGCTCCGTTGGCCTTTTAGACAAAACTTCTCATAGGTGATGTTTTCTGACCATGTTTATTTTCCTTTCCCCTTTGCTCAGAATTTACAGGATTACCCTAGAAAGCTACTGTGACCAGCACCGTCCCCACAGCTGGGACAAGCTGGCCCAGGCCACGGATTTTCTTCACCACATGACTTCCATCCCATGACACGAAGGGCAGTAGACCGGCGCTGTGGGAAAGAGCTCTGCTCTGACCCTGAAGGGGCTCCGCTCCTCTGCCTCCTGTCCCCTCCTTGGCTGTAAAGTGGGGTGGGACCTGTCAGGAGGGTCCTCACGAGGTTGGGAGAGTAAACGCAGGTGGAGCACCCAGGATGGCGTTGGGCACATGACGGCACCTCGCTGAGCACTAGCTGCCTTAGCAAGGGCATGGCATTTGTTTCCGGAACCAGCAGCCTTCCTGCCAACAGGGGGGCTGGGGCGCGCCAGTGCACCTCCCGAGTTCTCTGCAGTCTGACCTTGACGTGGATGGTGAATGTGAAGGTTAGGGAGTTGGCTTCACTGCTTGGAGAACTGCATCCTCGGTTGCAAATGGGATTTTGTGAAATGCTGGCAGTAGTTTCAGCTACAGGTCACGGGTGGTGGGGGGGTGGGGGGAACTGCTGATGTTGTGTCCTCCACAGGGCGTCCAGGTGCAGGTACTTCCCCAGGACAGAGGGAGCACCCTGTTGGGCAGTTTGCCCCCTCTCTTTGAACCAGTGGCTTCTTCCACATTCACAGATAGTTATGTGGGTCCAACTGGGATGGCATGTCCTCCGGGCATCATTGTGACCGTGAGTTTGCTACTACGTGAAACACAGTGTGCTTCTCTGGATGCACATCCGTGGTGTGTGTGCACAGGGACATGACTTCAGTGCACGAAGTTAGTGGGGAGGTGGGCAAGTTCCCAAAGTGGGAGAGTCCCTGTGAGGAGGAGGCCCCGGGGTGGCCTGTGTGTTGGGGGTGGGGCACAGGCACCCTCATCTCCCAAAACAGGAACTCTGGACAAGGTCTTTCCCCTTCTCAGCCTGGGTTTGTCGCCTGGATAAAGGGGTTAATGAGACAGTCTGCCTGGAGAGCCACCGTGAACGGCATCCTGATGATGGGTCTTGGCCAGAGCTGGGCTGGAGAGGCTGCGGGTAAGGTGGTGTCAGTGCCCGCATGGGAAGGGCGAACCCTTTCACTCCCCTGAACATGACATCTGGTCATCGCTCGTGCACCGTGCCTGCAGAGCGGCCCCCTCCGTCTTCCTTGGGTGTGACTCATGGCCTTTGTTTGGTTTGGGAGACTCCTCAGGGTCTGTTGCTGGGGCTTGCAGGGCGGTGCACGCCCACCCCACTGGGCTCTTCATGGTGCTATTATTCTGTCAGAGGACGTCTTCATGGTCCATTTCATGTCTCCAAAGGCGAGACTTACCCTCCTTAGTACACGTGAGCTCACATATCTCACAGCCGCAGGGATGCTGTGCTTCTGTGGACGGGGAGCCCGGCAGCCCGGAGCCAATTCAGTTCTGAGTCCAAATTCATCCCTCGCTCCCTGGAGTCTATGGGAGGGCTTACTCCAGGCCTTGTTCCTTCTTTCATTGTCGTCAGAAGGGATTTATGGAGAAAATGACGGAGCGAGTGGTCCTGGGCTTGTATCTTGAGTAAATAAGTGGGGGCGGGTGGGGACGTGATGCAGACCGTGGGGACACAGGGTCCCCCCGGCAGACCAGCTGACCCCAAGTCAGACTTCAGGAGGCAGCAAGATCTATGAAACTTTGTCTTTTCATCTTTAAATGAGAAATATGGGGGAAATGCTGGATGTCATTTGAGGATAAAAGCAGTGTCATTTGAGGATAACTCATCTGGTTTTTTTTTTTTTTTAAGATTTTATTTGTTTATTCATGAGAGACACAGAGTGAGAGAGAGGCAGAGACACAGGCAGAGGGAGAAGCAGGCTCCATGCAGGGAGCCTGATGTGGGACTCGATCCTGGGACTCCAAGATCACGAGCTGGGCTGAAGACAGACGCTAAACCACTGAGCCCCCCGGGCTTCCCTCGTCCGGTGTTTATAGCATTGCTTCTGGATCTGCGGGGTTCCCGTGATGTACCAGTGTCCTACCTGAGATTGCTTAAGGCGGCTGGCTCAGGGCAGCATCCAGTGGACTCAGCCCCGGGGGTCCTTCACAGACATACCTGCCACTTCTGTAAGTGCTCACAAAGAACTGGTGCTGGCCCCCTACCATGCGGGACGATGACAAGGGACCCCCCCCCCTCCTTGTGTGGCTTCTGGGGTTCCTGCAGCCGCTTTGTGCTTAAGAGGTGTGAGTGCAAAGGTGGGTTCCTTGGTAGAAACCCACACTGGGCAGTTGGGATAAGGGTGCCGAGTAAATTCAAAAGGCCCTGACGTAGAGCAGGTGTCTGCTTGTGAGGGACCCTGACTTCAGGGTTGGGGCTCAGAGGGGCCAGCTGCCTGGGGGCCTGGGGTGGAGGGGGTGACTTTTTCCACTTGGCTGGGTCCAGAGGTGTAACCTCCCATCACGGGGATCCTGAGGAGCACAGTCTGCTAAACCGAGTATCACCCGCTTTATCCAGCATCGAACACGGAACTGCAACCTGACAGAGGGTGAGGCCAATGCTTCTCAGAAGGTGTGTCTGGAAATAACTTCTCTCAGAATTGTGTTCCATCCGAAGACATCAAACCCTCGTAAGGTCTGTGGGCAAATACACTTGCACATTGACGCCTGTCAAGTTTTTGCAAATACCTCTTCTTTCGTTGTCAGTCCCTCAAGCTGTACGTAACGGCTTCCTTATGGTTCAACATAAACCCTTTTCTCTGGATCCTTTAATTTACTTATATTTTTAGCTCAGTAGTAAAGACAGATTCTAAAAGTAGGAGATTCAAAAAAAATAAAATCTGTGGACATGCTATGGTTTGATTGATGCTGCAAATTCTTACTTGTTTGTCCTTCAAATGGTTTCTCCCTGTGGGACAGGCTGCATAAGGCCCCCAGGGACCTGCTTGCCTTAGCCAAGGCTCTGGGGATGTGTCCCAAGGTCCGAGGTAGCTTGTCCCTGGGGGGAGGGCTTGGCAAAGATGGTGCTGATGACTGGTGGCCTTGAGAAACCTGGGTCAGGACAGGCTAGGCGTGGTTGAGGGGCCGGAGGGCGAGACGCTTATGGGGATGCTGGTGAGCCTGTGCTGTCCTGGCTCTGCTCGGGGTGGGCCAGGGCTGGCCCTGCCAGTGGACTCTTCTCTTGGTGCCTGAGACATCCCACGGGGGCTGTGCAGAGTGCCTGCAATGCTGGCTGTCCCACCTGCCCCTCCAGTGTGCTGAGCCAGGGTTTCCCTGTCACAAACTGCAGGGGAGCCGGGCTGCATGGCCACTCCTGGGGAGCGGCTGCCAGGGGACCTGCCTGCTGAGGCCCCAATGGACCAAAGTCAAGGATGTCCTCAGAGCCACCCTCCTGCCGCCTGACCCCGTCTGTACTTCTGCAAGCACCTCTCTGAGAGGCCATCTGCCTCCCACAGACAGATACCCCCTGTCTATAACTGGGCAGTTTGCTTCTGCCACCAGCTGCCTTTCCTTGAGGAATTGGCTTAAAGCCGCATCAGCGTCCACTTAGAACCAGGGCCCACGTGTGGCTGGTGTGTAAGCCTCACGCCATCACCTCCATTGGTGGTGGGTTGTGGCAGAAGGGACAAATTCTGTGCATCTTCCTGCAGTCTCAGCTTACGTGTGATGCTGTCAGGCTGGGAGCCTCCACTGTGGGAGGATCAGCCTCCCGGGGACGGGGTTGGGGTGGGGGTGGTATTTATTCTGTTTATCAATGTGTTCTAGCACCTAGAAGATGCTCGGTAAGGATCTGGGGAATAAAAGAATTAAAGACTGAATGTGTCAGCATGAGGAGGAGAGAGAGTTTTGATGGTGGTCACAGTCTTATGTCTTTTTTACCCAATAAGAGAACCCTGCAAGAGGGTGAGTGATTAAATGTAGAAAGTGTGATCATAAAGTTCAAAAAAAGAGTGATTATCTTTATGACTTTGGGATGGAGAAGGATTTCTTGTGAAGCCCACTAAAAGCACAAGTCGTACAGAAAAGAATTGATACACGTCAGTCAGACAATGCTGTAAAAAGTCTTGCGGTAAACCACGGATGATGCAAGCCACAAATTGGGCAAAATATAGTCACAAAGCATATTGTCATGCATATGATATAAAGAACGTGCTCATGGCTTATAGGAAAGCAAACAAAGCCCGGGCACAGCGTGTGAACAGGAGAGGAAGCTGTGTGCGGAGAATGCGGATGAGAAGAAAGGCGGAGATGCTCCTAGAGGCTCCCCGACCCCATGCACCTCAGTCCTGGGGGGCTGACGAAGCCAAATATTGGGGCTACAGGTGACACAGGTCATGGAGGCAAGCACCCCCGGGGCAACTTTCAGATCTCCAGGAAGTGAGGACACACATGCCCCGGGATCTGGGAATGATGTTCCCGGAACGCATCGGAGAAATCTCAGGGAGGAGAACTTTTGTTTTGGGTTTGGGAGAAATTGGAAAGTCCATCAATGAGGGAGGTGGTAAGGCACCTGGGTGGCTCAGTGGTTGAGCATCTGCCTTCAGCTCAGGGCATGATCCTGGGGTCCTGGGATGGAGTCCCGCATCGGGGTCCCCACGTGGAGCCTGCTTCTCCCTCTGCCTGTGTCTCTGCTTCTCTCTCTGTCTCATGAATAAATAAATATATTAAAGAAAAAAAGAATGGAGGTGATAACCTAGGTTTGCATGGTCACCTGTGAGGCCTGACCATCGTCACACTGATAACCAAGAATGCAGTGCACCTGTGAGTGATAGTGCCAAGGATACCAACCATGGGGATATTGTTCAGAAGCACTGAAATACAGCGTGAGACCCGACAGAAGGCAGAGCGCGGGGCTCCAGGGTGGCACTCTGAACCGGGCTCCGGATGTCGCTAAGCCGCAGAGTGGATGGGCTTTGACAGTCGGAGATGGTGGAGCATCCTTCGGAGAGTTTCTGTGCTGGTGCCGAGCCAAGTGCAGCCAGGATCCGGGCCCGGCGAGGAGCGGGCGGCCCTGAGAGTGGGCACCAGGCCTTTCTTACAAACTGAAATTTTTGGTGTTTAATTTTATTTTATTTGATAATGAAACTATGGCTTTTATATTTTTAATTTCAGCTTTCCGATTTTATTTCACATTGGAGATCGGAACTGTTACTCTCATGAGAAGTTATTTTGCCGCCAACAGGGTTTACATGAATCTGGTTTCAGATGTGGCTCTGCCTGCAAGCCCTTGGGTTTTCAGAGTGAAGAGAAAGAGAGCTGGCATCTCATGTGCCCTGCTGTGCTTCTGGCAACGTCGGCGCCTCTGTGGGAGACGGTCTTTCATGGGCTGACAATGTCAGCAAAGGGATTATTCCAGGCCGACACTTGGCACAGACCGTTCTTAGCCAAATGCATTTTTGAAAGGTAGGATTTGATCTCAATTATTCCACTCAGCTTCATTAAAGGAGGGTAAGAGAAAAAAGAATTTATCCTGGCTTCTGATTCTGTCATAATTTCATCTTAAATCTCAACACTGTGACCCTGGCAGGTGGCGGGCTCTCAGCACGGACCCACACGCTGGCTGCTTTGGAAAAAGAAGCCTCATTCACACAAGACCGAGTTTTATGAACGGCCGTCCCACTTTCCCGCCGTGGCTGGGCTGTGACGTTGACCCAGCACGACACACAGATCCCTCTGTCCCCCACTGGACACCGGCCAGGCGTCTTCGGTCTATGGGGCAAGATCACTCGGCGCTAGAAAGCCCAGAGCAACAAAAAGCCTCTGTTCCAGTGATGACAGGCTTGAGCAGAAAGGGTCCCTGCCCAGCCAGGCTGCGGGCGACGCATCACAGATGGGCGCCCGGGAAGAGAAGGCTCCTTAACGAGGCCATCCTGGCGGCGGGTGGGCGGAGGGCCGAGTCTGGCTTGGTGGGTGAACCTGGAGGGAGCTCTGTCCCACGACTTTCTCAGGCACTCAGGGTCCCGCTGGCTCTCCCAGCCTCCTCTTCCTCCTCCTCCTGGCCCCCATGCATCTTGGTTTTGGCATTTGCAGGGTGGGCGTGG
Source organism: Vulpes vulpes (assembly GCF_048418805.1). Lineage (NCBI taxonomy): Eukaryota > Metazoa > Chordata > Mammalia > Carnivora > Canidae > Vulpes > Vulpes vulpes. The sequence continues at coordinate 62,729,149 of NC_132782.1, forward strand.
GTCAGCTCTCTTCTGCGGTCGGGGGGGTGGGGGGTGGGAGCTTGCTTCTGGGAAGGAGACGTCCTCTGAGGCCCATCTGTGGCATCGCTGGCTTCAGTTCCCAGTCCTTTCGGTTTCTTTGGCTTTGAACCCAGAGCTGTTTGGATGGTTCCCTGGAAGGAAGGGGGAGGGATCCCAATGCCCAGGGCCCCAGGGGACAGCACGTCCAAGAGGCCCTCTGCTGGGCCAGGCACTGGAGCTGCTCTGGTCATCGGCTCTTCACCCCGTTGGGGGGATAGTCCCACCCTAAGATGTGCCAGACGGCCCAACCCCTGACCCCGACTCCCAACCCCAGATGGGTGAGATGGACAGCAGGAGGACCCTGCCTGCCGCATGGGGCCACACAGGCTACCCTGGGGGACGTGACCCGGCAGTGGCTGCAGGAGGAGGCTTGGCAGTGACAGGAGCATGGGGCCTGGCAGGTGGGGGCGTGGGCTGGGCTCATCTGAATATCCTACATCCTGGCAACACCCTGACAGCCGTTACCATCAGCCTCGGGGAGCAGCCTGGGGCAGAGACCCACACTCAGGGCCTGGAGGTGTCAAGGTGGCACTTGACATCGTAGCACATCTTTAGACATTTATTCTTGCCACCAGGGCATGATGTTCCCATCAATGCACTCAGGGACCCCCCGAGGGAGGGACAGCCAGACCCCGGTGTTGGGAGCTGCTGGGCTCCATTTCAGGAATCAGCAGAGCTGAAGCAGAGCAGGGGACGCCCTCCTGGGGGCAGCCGGGGGTTCATGAGGGCACCCGTCTACCACGGACTGGGGGCCGCAGGGAGGCCCAGCACCACTCAGCCTGGTTTTCCCATGTGGGTCTGGAAGCAGGTGGGGTGGCGGGTGGGGTTGAATTCAGCATCGTGAGATAGGGAAATGGTGAGAGATTTCGGGGGCGGGTGACAGATGAAGATCCGTGTGCCAGAAATTCTGCAGCCCCAGCCCAGTGAGACGCAGGCTGCTGTCCACATCCTGGTGCCCTTGGGTCCCCCCCTGCTGTCCACGCCACTTGTACCCACGGGGCCTTGCCTGCCAGCCACACCCTGGGTCAGTGTGATGTCCAGCCACACTCAGGAGAAAGAAATGTCCTCATCTTCGTGGGGCCTCCCAGAGGGTCTGTGCCTCCTGGAGCCGGGGGCAGCCTGTAATGCTCTCTGGGGGGGAGGCGCCACTTGGGGGTGTTTGGATATTTCTGAATGGAGCCCCCAGAGTTCGTGCCTTCATAGCTCCTTTCCTGGTGAAGCTCCTTGTAACTCAGGGGGACCCAAGCTGGGCAGGGGATGGTGCCCAGGCTGCTGTGGCCTGTCGGTTAAGCTTGTGGATGCCCGTGGGCAGTGGGAGGAAGGCGTCCTTCCCAAAAGCGTCCCTCGAGTGTCTGTGGGCAGTGAGCACTGCTGGTTGCTGCAAACAGGAGCTTCTCCTTGACAAAGCCAGCTGACTCTTCAAAGTCAGCAGTTAGGGGCACTGCCACGTACCAGAGTGCAGGCCCCGGGCTCTGGCTCCCAGAGCCAGGAAATAGGTGTGTCCACATGAGGCATGCTGGGGCTTGAAGGCAGGAGGCAGGAGGCTGTTTCAGGGCCACTCCACTCCCCCCCTGCCTGTGGGGTGGGGACGTGGCCCGTTTGTTCCACTTGGAGCACAAGATCTGGGACTCCCTGCCCCGAGGGGTCTGCAAGGGCACCTGCCCTGGAGACTGGTAGCCAGGACTCTGGGCTTCCAGGTGGGGCTTCATGTGAGGGGGATTTAGAGTAGAGGGAAGGACGGACTGAGTCTGGGGGCCCTGCTGGGGGCCGAGGAGGCAAGGGAGGTGTGACCGCCTGTGAAGCAAGTCCGTGGGGATTTGCTCCTTGACCAGTAGCATCATTATCTTGCCGTGATGGTGAGCCTAAGAGAGTCTGGAACATGGATCTTCCTATCTGCCGGGTTTGTCAGCTTCCAGCTTATCCACCACGACCACGTGCGCCCATTCTGGCCGTCAATCACGATGGAAAGTCAATTCCCAGGGTTTCCTTTGCTTATGCTTATGCAGTCCTGGCACTTAGCCAGACGCCTTCTTGCTTGGGGTCCCCCTTCCTCTTTGGACACCAGGCCTGCGTGAGGGTCCGGGCTCAGTGTTCTCGAGGACACTGGGGACCCCATTCTGCAGCAAGCCTGTGCCTGCTGACTACCAAGGGCCTGGGCTGGATGGCACCCATGTCAGCACATCGGGTGGGTCTGCTCCCCATGGAAACCGAGAAGCAGATGCCTCTCTGACTCTCTGACTTCTCCCATCCCGTGGAGCCTCTGGGGACATGGCGAGGTCAGAGACAGGGTGGACGCCAGACCCCGAGTGGCCAGTTCCCTCCCTCCTTGTGAGGGAAGACGGCCGGGAAGTGTGAGCACTTGGTTCCTTTTCCAGAGCCACAGTCAGAGTCACGAGCTGTGTCACGGTGCTGCCCTGCCTGCCTGGAGGTGACTCACTCTATCCACCAGATTTCTGAAAATCCCGTAGCTTTATGGGGGTGGCCTTCCCTCCAACCTCTTCCACTCCGACAGCACAAGACGGGCAGGGGTCTAGCCCAGAGCAGACCTGGTCCCTCCCTCCTGCGTGTCTGCCCAGCCACCTCCCGTCTGTGCCTCCAGCCAGGCAGGTCAGGTGGACATAGAGGTGACCCTCCTGCCCCTAGCAGCCCCCAAACTCACACCCACAGCTGGGCGCTGCACTGATACCTTTGCTCCAGTCTAGGAGCAATGGGAAACTCAGGTGATTTCTGAGGCAAAGCTGATTTTTGAAGGATTGTGACTTGGAAAGCTCTGGTCCACCTGCCAGGCTGCCCCTGTTAGAGCTCAGCCTTTCGTTTCTGCGTGTAAAATACCCAAGGTGCTCCACTTCCAAGGTTTTGTTTTAAACTAGGTGTTTTATCATAATACGGTTATGCTAATGACCAGAGCATTAATCCGTGTCAGAGTTCACAAAGTGTATTACAGAATTATCTCCTGGCGACCACAGCAGCGCGGGAGCGGGGGTGGGGAAGGGGTATCGTGTGCCTTGTGGGCGAGGGGGTGATGGGAGATGGGGATCCTCCAGAAAACTGTCCTGCCTGGCACACACCCCTCCGATGTCCCGCTGGTTGCCATCCTCCCAAAGGAATGGCAGGGTAATGGGGTCTCCTGGGGGGGCGGCACCCCCGGGACCCCCCTCCACACCTGGTGGCAAGCCTTCGTGCAGGAGCCCTGCCAGGTCCTCTCTGCTTTTCCTTCTGGTCTCCTTGGCCGTGAGAGCATGACTCTGCGTGTGGGCTGCAGGCACGGCTTTCCCCAGCGCCTGGGGTCCAGCCAGGACCCAGCCCTGCTGGGGCTCAGCGCCTCCTGGCACCGTCATCACCGGTGTGTGGGTGGGCCTGCCGTTGGGTGGTGACGGCCTGGCTGGGGCGAAGGCAGACGCTGCCCGGGCATTCCCGACACACCCTGGTGATGTCCGCCGGCATGAGCCTGTGCTGCGCTCTGGCGGGATCCCCGGTCCCCGTCTCTGCTCATCTGCAGGCTCTTCTGTCTCTGCAAGGAGAAGGCTGTCCCTGCAGTGGCCAAGTGAGAAGGGCCCGGTCCTGGGGAGGCTGAGCATCGGGGATAGTTGTGCATCCCTGAATCACCCATGGTTTGAAAGTAAACTTTCTACTTGAGGACTGTTTCTGCTTTTACAGAGTTTCAGTGGACTGTCCCAGGGGATCCCTGGCCGGCTTCAACTGACCACACCTCCGCTGCTGTGGGACATTCATCACAGCTGAAGAGCCAAGAGCGATACGTTCCTGATTACTGTCTTCAGGTTCCTCAGTTTACCCACAGTCCATCCTGTGCCCCGGAGTCCTGTCTTGGGTCCCACTGCCACACGGGCATCATGTCCCTCTGGCTCCCCTGAGCTGCAGGTTCTCAGACTTTCCTCGACCATGTTGCAGAGGACGGGGCAGTGCTGATGTTGACCGTGACCCCCAGCTGGGGTGTGCTCTTTGTGCCCACGGATGCTGACCAGGAAAGGGACCTGGCTCCCTCTCTCAGAGCGGGGTGCTCTGCCCTGGGAGTTGATTTTTGATCCAACTGTTGATGTCTGCATGGACTTGGGGGAGCTCCTGTAGGGTCTGGGTCAGGCCCTGATGCCCCGTGGGCTCTGCTGCTCATGCTGCTTCCGTGGCAGGTGTGGTGAACCAGGAGAGGCCACAGGAGCCTGGAGCCCCGTGGGTGCCACCACAGAGAGTGCTCAGACTCCTGGTGTTGTGGCCATAATCTGGCTCCCAACCGTCCTGGGTCCGCGGTGTCTCTGTCTTCTCTTCCTTCTGATCTGTGTTATCTCATGATTTATGAGCATGTCTGCATGGCCAACATATCTTCCCCAAAGCAGGCTGGAGTCACCCCTGCCCTACCCCCTCCTGCCTCCCATCCATCCTGCACAGTAACTGGTCACTGCTGTGTCTCTGGGTCCAGAAGCCAACCACTGGGACTGTGCTGCCCAGAAACAGGCCTCCTGGATCTGCAGGTGAAGGATGGCTTCTCGTCTACCTCCACGTGCCTCATCTGCAGTGCATGGAGGCCCGAGTGACCGTCCATCTTCAAAAGGCCCCTGGAGATCAGGGCGTAACTATTTATGAAGGCCCACGTGGCACCAGGTGCTGGGCTGGGGCCAGGCTTCTACCTGGTGGGCCGGCTCTGGGTGGACGTGCTGCTGGCTGCTGCACTGGGGCCCTTGAAGAGGGTGTCTGCTCCCGCCCTGCCTCCTGGGCACCACTGACCCCTTGTCCCCACACCCCAGCTGGATACACCTCCCAGAAGGAACTGTCTTGTCCAGGGGAAGCTGCTGGGTATGGGTTAGGTCCTGGATGGGCAGGAATGATAGGCAGTTATGGCTGGCGACTGTCTTGTGCCCTGTCCATCCTTGCAAACCCACCCACATGCCCAGACTTCCTAGCGATCCTCAAATCAACACTTGTGGTGCCTCCATGGATGTTTCCGGATGTGCCCGAGTGCTGGAAATTCGGGGTTTGGCTTTCCCATCTCAGCTTCTTCTACAGCTGTATGGTCATTTCAGTTGACCAAGTTGATCAAGTGCCCTGGTTTGTGCATTTTTGTGCTTTTGGTTGGTGACTCTTGCTTGAAATGCTGTTGAGTGTGGAGCTGGAGAGCTGTCTGGTGACCAAGTGCAAGAAACCTGTGATGTGCCTCACACAGAAGATGGGTGCTGGGTATGCTTCTTTCAGGTCTGATGAAGTGCAGCTGGCAGTCCAGTGTTGAATGGACACTGTATGTTTAATACGGGACCTTTCAGCAGAAACATACAAAACAGGTTGTGTGTCAACGGACCAAGGCTCCTGAGAACCTGGCCCTGTGTTCCCCCCAGGAGCAGTGACTATGTGCCCATTAACTCAGTGTTTGGGGGGCATCAGGGTGCATGCATGCTGTGGATCCCCAAACGGACTGCCTGGTTCAGTGGAGGCGAGCTGCAGGATTTCCTAAAGGATCAAAGCTTCCTTCAACTACAAAACCCCCTGAATGATTGAGTGTTCAACTTCAACTCATTGAGTTTCTAAAGAAGATAAAACATAGGTGTTAGCTGGTTACTCCTGGATCTGACCTTCCCCAGCAGGTGTCCAAGACCCTCCCCTGATCTATAAGCAGACCCCTGCCGCAGCCCCACCAGCAAGCTGCATTTCAAAGCCTTGGACGCTCTGAAAACCTCGCTCTTTCAGTGACACATCTGAGGCTACTCCTTTTTTTTTTTTTTTCCTGAGGCTACTCCTTTACTCTGACAGCCTGGGGGATGGGGAGATGGGGATGGGATGGCGAAGCACAGGTGACCAGGGTGCACCCCCCATGGGAAGCTAGCCTCCTGTGGCATCGCAGGCCCCCATGCCAGGCCACTCAGAGTGCCGTATCCGATTCTGGGAGCAGGTTCCTGGAGGGGAAGCACTCAGCCAGGAAGCCAGCTGCCCACAAGACCATCTTAAGCCTTAGACACAAGAGATTAGCTCCTGCCTGGTTTGCAGCAATAGCCTGCAGTGGCCCAGCTCCTCCTCCGGCCCTATCAGGATGAAAGTAGGGCTACCTCTGAAAATACATGTCAGCGTGATGGCTAATTTAAAGGTGCCCTTGACCGCGTTATGGGGGGCCAGTATTTGGTCCAACATTATTCTGGGTCTACCTGTGAGGCTGTTTCTGGGTGAGGTTAGCGTCTGGTCCCGGGACTCAGGGAGGCAGCTGGTCCTCCCCGTCATCAGTAGAGGGTCTGCACCTGGCAGGCCTCACCTGGCATGTGTGCTCACTCTTTCTCACTCACCACCACATTGGCTCCTGGATGGCAGGGCTCTGGTTGTGCACCTGGAATGGTGCCCGGCCTGTAGTAGGAAAAGCCAAATCTGCTGAATGAGTTTTACTGGAGACACGGAATGACTCAGACGTGCCGTCTAAGTGCAGTTGCTGATTGCTGTGAGTTACACTAAAACTGCAATGTTTGGGGAGGTGGTGACCAGGGACCTGGTTTCAGTTAAGGAAGAGTCTGAATTAGAGATTCCGTTTAAAAAAACACAGGCTCATTTCATCACATTAAGGGACAGGTGGCAACAACAGCAACAAATCAGTAACTAAGTGCTTCCAAGAAGGATTCCTGCGATCAGTTCTAACTAATAAATACATGGGGCACTTATTTTATCACAAAAATTATTTTCTCAAAAACAGGAACTTTGAAAATCAGAATGGTTTGCTCACCCTGAATGTTATTGACAGACCTTTAACAGGGCGTTTTAAATCTGTCGTTCTCAAGGGCAGCTGGGGATCGGCAGCATTTGAGATGTGGAGCGTCCCAGCTCTGCTGACTCTTCTGTTGCTGGTGAGGTGGGGGGGGGGGCTGCCTTGTAAATAGTCACCCCCAGGCCATGATTTAGGTCTCTGACACCTGGAAGTCACTGCCTGAGGCTGCCTGTGTCACTGACTCCTGGTGGAATTGTCAGTGTTTGAGTAGCACAGGTTCTACAGGAGCTTTGAGACGCACAAGGGACAGTGGGTGACGGGGATCAAAGTATGAAGCTGGGCGGGGCTCCCCGGCGGGGAGCACAGCTGAGCACACAGGTGTTTGGGTGACCAGCTCTGAGGGAGACTTTGGCTGTCGGAATCCAACAGACTCCATGCCTACTTCCTTGGTGGCAGCAGACGCTGCATCTGCTGTGATTTTGCTGCAGGCAGCACAGGCACTTGCGAGGCCGCTCACACCTCCATGATCTGCTGGAAATGGTCACGTGGCCCCTGCAAACCTTGCAGCATTGCTGGGGTCTTCTGATGCCTGGTCAGAGCCGGTGGTGGCCACCGCCCACTGTGTCCTCAACGAGGCATGCTCACATGCTCACATGCCTGCTGATGGCTCCGGAGCTGTGCTTCCCCAAAACCTCAGGACTTTTCTTTGTCTCTTCTAGGTTTACAGCAGTTTGCTGGGCCTGTGCTGTCCTGCAGCCCCTGGAGCCCCACCATTCCCACCTGTCACCTAGTGGGGGCAGCTTTCCTTCTTCACCCTCCCTCTTCTCCATATTCACTTGGTGTCCTTCTGGGTGAAGGCGTTGTTAACTAAACAACCACGAGATGATAAGAGGCTCTCGTGATTTGAAAGTATGGATGAGACAGGCAAATGCAAAGACAGGATGAACTAAAGTCAACATGAGAAAAGTGTCAGGACTTCTCAAGAGCCATTATGGAAACAGTTGTGGTCGAGCAGCCTCCATGCGAGGCAATTCAGATAATCAAAGGCTAACGGAAGTTAAACAGGATGAGGAAAGTATTTGCTTAATCCAGAAGAAGGAAACTAAAGAGAAAATAAAGTAACCAAGTGCATGTGGTATGACCACAGAAATAAAAGCAGAAGAGTGGATTGACACTGAATTATATCAGTAATTATATTTTACATTAATGTAAATTGAATTAGCATGAGGATTACCAGGCTTGAAAAGATTATAAAAGTATAGAAGTAAGTTATACCACGCAAACTTTAACCAAAGAAAGTGGGTTCGCTGCGATAATACCAGGTTCAGTAGGTGAAGAATCACCCTAGAGGCAAAGAGGGATTATTCACAATGCCAAGGACTCCATCCAGGGATGATGTAGCTGTTTTAAATTTGATCCATCTGATAACCTCAAATATATGTAAGGCAAAAGTCAATAAAATGAAACCGAATAGACAAATCTACAATCATAGTTGGATATTTGAATAAACCTTTCTCAGTACCTGAGAACAAGCAGAATAACTCAATTATCAAAATTTGTCTAGTTGATATCTATGGGGTACTGCTCACCAGCTTGCAGGATACATATTCTTGTTAAGGACACTTACTAACATTGATCAAAGCCTGGCCCATAAGACAAGTTTCACTATGTTTTAAAAATTCAAATAATAAACATTTTCTGACTACAAGAGAATTAAGCTAAAAATCAATAGCAAAAACTCACCTCAAAAACAACTCTCCAGATATTTGGAAATCAAGCAGTGCTCTTCTAAATAACCTGTGCATCAGAGAAGAAATCAAAATTTAGAATGATTGAAATCTAAAACTATTTGGAATTGAATAATATGGAAAATAACAAGATTGTGGGATTCACCTAATGCCACACTTAGAGGAAAATTTATAGCCTTTAGTGGATTAGAAAACAAGGGTGTTTGGAAACCAACAATCTGAGTATCCTTCTGGAAAACTCGGAAAACAGAAAGTAAATTCAAAGTAAGCAGGAAGTAAACAATAAAATAAGATAGAAATCAATGAAACAAAAGGCCTGGGCACAGTTCAGCATTCAGAAACCCAATTAACCAAACTGACATAAGAAGAGGAAGAAAACAGGGATTATCCTGCATCTACTAAAAAAGCTGGATCTGTATTTAGAAAGGAGATAGCACATCCATGTGAATTCACTGGTGTAATCCACTAGATACTTAAGAAAGAAACAGCCCAAATATTAAATGAACTCTCAGAGAATAGGAAAGGAGAAAAAAATTCCCATATATATATTTTTTGACACACAAAACTGCTAACAAATCCTCGTGAAAATATGAGAGGAAAATTATTGATCAATTTTTCTCGTGAAAAAAGATGCCAAAAAAAAAAAGTCCTTAAAGTCTTAGCCAACTGAAGAAAATGTAGCAATACTAAGTGGAAGAAGCTGGGCTGAAGAGGCTCCGCATGATTCCAACTGTAGGATGTTCTGGAACAGGCACAGCTATGGACACAATAGAAATATTTTTGGGGGCCCAGAGGGTGGAGGCACGAAAAAGGCAGGACATGTAGGATGTCTAGGGCAGTGAAAATACTCTGTGTGATAGCACGGTGGTGGATGCATGTCATTCCACATTTCTCTACACCCATACAATGTCCAATGTGAAGAACCTGTCCAAGGGCCAACATGAAGAACCCATACAAGGTCTAACATGAAGAACTCATCCAACATGAAGAACCCCTACAACATCCAACATGAAGAGCCTGTACAAGGTCCAACGTGAAGAACCCCTCCAACGTCCAACATGAAGAACGGTGATGTGCACTGCAGAGTTTAGTTAACTCTATTGTGTAAACATTGGCTCAATGACTGTAACAATGCACCACATTAACGCAAGACGTGAGTAACAAGGGAAACAGGCTGGTGGAGAAAAAGAGGAGGGTATGGATGGGAACTCTCTGTACTTTCTGCTCAGTTTTTCTGTAGACCTAAATATGTCTTAAAAGATAAACTCTAAAAAATTATTTTTGAAATCTCTTGTCTTTCTATGTATTAGCAATGATCAGAAAAAGTTTTTTAAAATTATTTTTATTTTTTAAAGATTTTATTTATTTATTCATGAGAGACACAGAGAGAGAGAGAGAGACAGAGACAGAGACATAGGCAGAGGGAGAAGCAGGCTCCATGCAGGGAGCCTGACATGGGACTTGATCCCAGGATTCCAGGATCACGTCCTGAGCTGAAGGCACTTATCCGCTGAGCCACCCAGGCTTCCCAGAAAAACAGTTTTTAAATATTTACACCTGCACCAAAAAATGCGAAAATAAGTGAGAACAAAATCAAATCAAAGACGTAGTCTTTTACAAAAATGCACACAACATTATTCAGAAAGAAATTTAGAAGTTCTCAAGGGTAGAGATATACCATGGTCATGGATGGGATGCCTAAAGTTTAGTGATGTTAATTCTCTCCAGGTGTAACCCAGGTGAGACTCTCAGCAGATCATGTGTGTATGCAGATGTGGAAACATCATTTCCAAAATGTACACGGGAACACAGTCAGTAATAGACAAGATAACCTCGAGGAAGAGCAAAGTTGGAGCAGACCCCCACTGGAAATGTGACATATTTAACATTGCGACCAGCACCCTGTGGGCTCTTGAAGAAAAACAGGAAGAAAGAGGGGACCTCCAGAAACACATTTGCGTGTAGAGACACTTGACTTACATCCACAAAATGGAGACTCTTGGTGGCAGCATAGATGCAGAGCAGTGTGAGCTGGTCGGCATGCATATGGACACACGGACACCCAGTGACACGCTGCTCAACTCCTGGTGTTCATTGAGCACACGTGTGTAGGTGTGGTCACCAAAGCACACAGGTGGGAATGTTGACAGCCTCATCCCGAGGCTGCATTCTGTCAGTGATGGGGTGGGTAGATGAAGGCGGCGTGTTTCCTTGGTGGAGTCCAATAAACAATAATGATAAAGAACTTGCAGCCATGCAGCATCCGGGGAGATGCAGGAGTGAGGTGCAGCGTGGGGAGGGGAACCGAGTGTGCACCCCACTCTGCCATGTGCTTGGCAAAGCTGAGTGGTGGTGTCTGGAGGGGACAGGGTCCCTGCAGGGACTGTGCAGCAGCTGCCTGGTGCTGTCACTGTTCTGGCTTCAATCTGAGCTCTGGTTATGTTGATAAGGACACACACGACCACTGTGTGTCACAGCTCATAAAAGTTTTCTTAAAAATACAATAATATTTTATTGTGCTTGAATGCACTTGGCAGCTAAATAAGTGTTTCAAAACCTACCATTACTTTAAAACTGCTGTGATTTCCCTCTACTCTGGGTGAAAGTAAACCTGTTTCGATCGATAGCATGATTTGCTAAGCTCTGAATCAATACGGTCTTGCTGCGCGGACCAGCTTCCTGGGTGTCAGGGGCAGATGGGCTGATGAGGCTGTACATGGCCAACCCCTGCTCCCATGTGATATGCCAGGATGACATGTGCCCCAATGGCCACCCCTCTGTGGGACCCACGGGGAGCCTGGAGGGCGTCAGGGTGAGATCTGCCTGTGGCACCCAACCTGCAGCAACCTTTGTGAATTTTTGGCAACTTCACCTTCGTTTCCTACAGAACACAACCCGGGGTTTCTGAAAACACAGTCAAGATCATCCAGCCAAGTGCTCTCACACAGGATCAGTGGTGAGCAGGGCCTGTCATCACTGCAGACAAGGACTGGGTAGCATCCCTGGGCACTGTGGCTTGCAGCGCAGCCATAGGACAGGTGGGCACAATGTGCAAGTTATATTTTTCCCCTGTTTTTTTTTTTTTTTTTTTGTGTGTGTGTGTGTGTGTTTCAGTTGTAACAAGACGTACCACCAGAGAGCACATGACAAAAGTGTGTGTGCACATGGTCCTGTCCTGATGACGGGCAGACCCCCGACATGGCTGCTCGTCCTGGGGTAGGGGAAGGTGGCTGGGGGACAGTGACCCTACTGATGTTCGGGCCAGAGAGGAAGGAGCAGCAGAGCTGTCAGTGCACGCACACGTGGGAGCGTTGCTTTAGTGTAAAACAGCGCTCCCACTTGTTACTCAGGAAAGGGAAACGTGTCCAGAAGCCCTCGGGGGTTGTCTCTGCAGGGGCCAGCAAGGTGGGGTGCCTGGGACACTGCAGGGGTCAGCTGGACGCTGAGACCTGCACAGATGCAAGCTCCAGGGGCCTTGTGACTCTGCCTGGGTGTCTCTGTCACCTGGTCCTACCTACCGATCTGCCCCTGCTGCCACCTGCTTCTGCTTGCAACACTCCATGTACATGCGGCATTTGGTGTGTGCAGTTCTTATGACCAGTTCCATCCCCGTGTCCTCAACCTCATCACACACAGGTCCACGAGGGAGCCATGTGGAGCCATACCTACTGATAGCTGGCCCCTGGGTGCCCAGTGGAGTCTCATGGGGCAGACTCCTGCCCTGGCTCCCCTGGGACCTGGGACACCCTTTGTCTCTTGAATGGTCAGCATTTCCTACCTCCGTGTCATCTGGCCTCTGTCCCCGTGTCCCCTCATCTGTGGATGTGTCAGCCCTGGCCACAAGGTCTGGAACTCCGTGAAGATGGAGTTCTGGCCAGGTTGGGGGCCTGGGAGGTAATGGATGGAAGACACAGAGGAAGAAGGGGACGGAGGGACACTTGGTCTCAGGAGAGGGAATTTGCCATGGGAATTTGTGGTGGCCTCGGATATTTAATTTAGACCTGGCCGATCTGTCTACAAAGGGGCTGGAATCTGGACCAGCTCCAGGGAGCATGTGCTTTAGCTGCCCACCTTGGCTGTGCGGGCCCTTGTGGCCGTCTTGAGCCACATTTACCTGCCAGGCCTCGGCGCTGGATCTGCTTTCCCACGGGACATGGTCCTCAGTCCAGGCTTTGGCCCTGAGTCTGGCCTGCTCCTGCCAAAAGCCTGAGGGCATGAGCCCTGATGGCAACAGTGTGAGCAGCAGGTCCAGGGCTGAACAAGGCTGAGTCACTGCAGGACAGTGCTGGCCAGGGGCCTGAAGCCGGTGCTGTTCCTGGGCCCTGAGTTCTGTTGCAAGTGATTTGCACTGTTTAAGAGAAGAGATCGTTTGAATGTGAACCCTCTCAAGTGTTCATTTAGTGGAAAATGACCAAGTTGTTCTGCCTTGAGTACACACGGTGGCATAGAACTGGACCAGCCTCCCTCAGCTCTGATAAGAAGATAAATTGCTGGACTCCGACATCCAGTGTCTGCTCGGCTCATTACAGAAGGAAGCTGGGGGGATGCCAGGAGGCACCCAGACTCAAGGCTCGTCTGTGGGAGTGGGCAGGTGCATCCCTGGCCTGGTCCTGAGACCCATAGCAGGGGGAGCAGCCCCCGTTGCTGTCCCTCCCTGTCCTCTGCACTGCCACAATTAGCCGACTCACCGACCGCATAAGGGGTGCCGGGAGCCATCCTGATGCCCATCCTTGCCCCACCCACAGCCAAACCCAGATCTCGACTTGAAAGACATCTCCAGGCCACCAGCATCATCACGGTGTTGACTATGGCCATCGGGGCTGCAGCCAAGTCTGCTGCCCACGAGGACACTTCCAGCCCAACAGAGGGTGGGAAAGCAGGGCTGCTGAGGACTAGGAGGCCACTATCTACATTTTAAATTTAATTCCAAGTACCTCCCTAAATTTTCACTCCTGGCTACATTGAAAGGAGAGCCTGTGGCATAGCTGTGAGGACCCGTTTCAGCTGCAGTGGACAGAAATCCACAGACACCAAGGACTTACCCAGAGACGAAACCTGGCAGATAGTCCTGGCCTAGCTGCTGAAGTGGCTCACAGCCAGGGAGGACCTGCCCCTTGGTTCTGTGGCTCTTCCTCCCCGACTAGGGGGTTGGCTTCATGTTCACGGTGTGGTCCTCATGTCGCTGCAGAAACCACACAATAAAGAGGAGGAAGCTGCATCCCATCTTCCAAGGACACTCGCCTGGAGACACATCCTTCCTCTATGTCTCCAGCCCCTGGATGGCACCCAGTCTCTGGCTGAGTAGATGCCTGGTGGCCAGGAAGGAACCTGTCCAGATAAACATTGGGGATTATTTCATAGAGAACAAGGAGAGACACACATTGCTGGACAATTGGGGGTTTGCCACATACCCATTCTCTCCTGCCCCCAAGAAAAGACCCAATGATTGCAATCTGAACATGAGAAATTGTGATTTTAATTTGCATTTTGTTGCTTAGTAAAGCATTTGTGTACTTCCCCACTTGCCATTGGCCATCAGTGAGCCCTCCTCTGAAGCTTGATTTTCTATTGCAGATCTGTTCTGCTTGTTGGATTTTCAGAGTTCTTTACATATGTTGGACCACATTTCTGACTGCCATTTATGTTGCACACTTTCCTAGTCTGGCTACTGCCTTGTAGAAGTTTCCAATTTCCATGTGGTCAACATTATCAGTTGTTTGTTAGGCCTTTTCTTTTAGCATCTTATTTAAGAAGGACCTAATTCCCGAAGATTATAAACCTGCTGTCTTCTATTTGCTTCTAATACAGTTGTAAATGTCTCAGTGTTTAGGCCTGAAAGTATTTAGAGTTTATCTTTGGGATATACTTTTCTCCCCCCAAAGGTACAGTCATTTACCAAATATAATTTATTGAACAATCTATCTTTCCTCCATGGATTTGGAAGTCATGAAATCATGAAATAAATTCTCATACGTACATCAATCTGCTTCACTGATTTGTTTGTTCTACAATCGTACAAACTCCTTAGTTGTCGGTTGGGTACTCTTTATCCCTTCCTGTTTTGCTTTTGTCAAGTATTTCTTGGTTATTTTGTAGCTTATTCTTCTGTGTGAATTTCGGAAATCTCATTCTGTTGAAATTTATGGAATCGACACTTCACATGGCTGAGCATTTCCATTCATGAACATTGTATATCTGTTCAGTTACTGAAGTGCTCATGTCCTGGAATGTACTTTTTCTGTCATGTTTCACTAAACACATGAATTAAAACCCAAGAGACTGAAAGGGGACTCCTGTTTTACAAATGAGGGAGGAGGTGGTTAAGTAGCAGGTGCAATGCAGCGGCTGCTTCCTTCAGAGACGACAATCATTGATGCTACCCAAACTGCTGGTTGTCACTTGTCCCCATCGTCACGGTGTCTTGGGGCTGGCCACAGTCTTGTTTTGTGTCTTGGGGCTGGCCAGAATCTTGTCTTCCTGGCTCACACTTGTCACACACAGGTGTGTTTCTACTTCCAAGGCCTCACGGTGGCCGTTCTGGCAATGCCCAGAGACACACATCAACAGGGACTCAAGCTTTATGAATTTCACAATAAAAAGAAAGCAAACACTATGAATATACGACAGAGGAGCCACAGATGAGAACACATCATCTGAAGATTAGCTTATGGGACACCCGGGTGGCTCAGTGAGTGAGTGTCTGCCTTCAGCTCAGGGCATGATCCTACCCAGGGTCCTGGGACCGAGTCTTGTATTGGGCTCCCTGCATGGAGCCTGCTTTCCCCTCTGTCTATGTCTCTGCCTCTCTCTGTGTCTCTCATGAATAAATAAATAAAATCTTAAAAAAAATGGAGATTAGCTCTTCCCTCCCACCTTCGTGGGGAGGCTGCTGGTGGGACCTCGACATTTGTAGCAGATGTTTGTCATTTTGGCTTTTTTGCATCCAATCCCCTTTCTGCGTTTGGGAAACCCAGCCCTGAGGGCTCATGGCACGGGCATCCCCGAGTGGAAACCAGGTCAGCAGATGCTTGCTTTGCACATCCTGGTGGCCTGGGGGTTCTTGGACCCCCACCACTCAGATTCCTGTGGGTTTGTGGTCAGTGGAGGTGAGACGTGCAGACATGAGTTCCAGTAAAGGTAACACCTGGCCAGCCAGGGAAAGGACCCAGGGGTGGCCGGGTCGGTCGGCTCCCTGGAGACCCCTTCCCCTCACTAGCTGCCTTCCTGTGGCATGTCTGGGGTCCCACAGGTGAGGGGTCCTGGAATCTTCATATTTTTGTGGCTTTTATTCCTTATATTCACAACTTCCCCCTACCTGTGCCCTGCCAAGTCGCTGGGGTCTGGGCCCCACATGCCCCTGGTCCAAGAAGCTCCCACCCAGGGGCTCCTGCTATGAAGGTCCGGCATGGCCTGGGGCTTTTCAGGCATAGGACGTGCCCCCGCGTCCCCAGGTCCCCCACCCCCTCCCATATACCCTGAGATCTGGGCGCAGAGCAGAATCCATTTTAGGAAGGGTGGCTGGGTCACTGGGGGCCCTCAGGGTCCAGGGGCTGAGGCAGGACCTGTCTAAGCAGCTCCTGGACCCAGTCTTGGTTGGATTTCAGCCTCCCACGTGCTCGTGCATGCTGAACCTCACTTTCCAGTCTTGCCGGAAAACTGGCGGCTACCTGATGTCCTTCGAACGGCTCCAGGGCGTCCGAGTTTGGGCAGAGCTGTCTTTCTGCTGCTCACAGCTGGCAGCTGAGCCACACAGCTGTCCTGAAATCTTGCACGCCCTTGCTGTTGGGTGGGCTGTTGATGGCCGCTGTGTCCACATCCTGATCCCCGGAAACCATGAAGGTGACCTTTCTTTAAATAGCAGAAATGTGATTCAGCAGCTGTGATTAAGTTAGGGATCTTGAGATGGGAGATTATCCTGGATTACCCCGCTGGCCCCAAATGCATCCCGAGTGCCCTGAGGAGAGAGAGGCAGGAATATCAGGTGCACACACGGGGGAGGCCATGTGACGGTAGGGCAGGGACCGCAGGGACGCGGCCACAGCCCAGGGGCGCCTGGGGCACCAGGAGCTGGAAGAGGCAGGAAGGAGGCTCCGTAGGGCCTCGGAGGGAAGGGGTCTCCAGGTCAGAATGCTGGCCTCCAGGCTGGGAGAAGATAAATCTCCATGGTTTTGAGTCACCAGCACGCAGCCACTTGTCCCTGTGGCCCCAGGATGCTCAGACCCACCCCCTGGAGAGCCTGCCCAGCCCTTGGGAGGGTGACTTCCCCTCTGAGCCCAGCGAGCCCCCGCAGCCCTGCATGCCTGCTACCTGGGCTCTTCTGAAATGACATGGGTGCACAGGGTGGGTGTGTTGGGATCCCTGGGCTACAAGGCTAATCACGGTGTTGGTCAATGTGAGTGGGGGGCTCTGCTCCTGACTCCATGCCCTCAGCACCCCTGTTACTCTCTCCCCATCCATGTCCTGGGGCCTTGCTCCCACTAGGGCTGGGCTGCCTTGTGAGCCGTGATTCGGGGTGGACACAGGCAGGGTGCTGAAGGGCGGAGGCAGACCTGGCCTCTCCCACCAGTGGGGTGGTTCACTCAGCCTGTGCCGAGGCCTCACGTTTCTCCAGACAAGGGGTCTCTGAGCGTCAGCTCAGGCCTCCCAGCGCCGCTGCTGACATGTGCTGAGAGTGTCCCTCATGGTCTGTGATGTTTGGAGTGGGTCTGGAGAGCCAGCCACACCTTCCTCACTACGGAAGATGCTGCAGATCTACTAGGACCCAGTGGCCGTCGGAGGAGGGCAAGGGTCAATGCTGTGGGCAGCTTCCCCCATGTGGGGACGTTCAACAAGCGTGTCCTGAGTTCCAGGTTTGAGTGGTTCTGGCTCCGGGTCTCTGTGGTGGGGACCAGAGCCCAGCCGGGCTGGAAAAGGGGGCTGGGGCTGAGAGCAGCCAAGGGCTCATGCTCGGGCTCTCCCGGGGGCCTCCCGTGAGCCTTGCCATTCTTCCCAGGCTGGCCTCCTCAGGTCTCAGCCTCTGTCCAATGTCCCTTCATGCGGACTTGTCACAGCACCTTCCACACGGTGTGCTTTCATTCTTAGCTTATGTGGAAGTGTTCTGATGTCTAGACAGTAAAACGCATGGAAAGTAAGTGTTCTGCTCATTTCCTGTGTGTACGTGGACCAGCGCCGTCACCCCAGGTCACCCCTTCTCTCCAGTAACCACCACCCTCCAGAGGAGACACTGCTGTAAGCTTGATCACACTAGATCAGTCTGCCCGCGGGCGAGCTCCGGTGGATGGACTCAGGGCACGCACCCCCCCAGCCTCCCGGTGCTCATGCCCCCGAGGCCACTCCCATGGAGAACAGGGCTGACCGTTGTGGCCTGTGTGGGAACGGCTCAGCAGCCAAGGCCCCTGCCAGCAGCCCTGAGTGGTCTGCAGCCCCATGTGGCCGTGGGAGGACGGCAGCCCTGACCAGCTCCTGCCTTACAGCCTCATGAAGGACAGCCAGCTAGAAGCCATCTGCATTCCTGACCCCACAAACTATGGAAGATAATGAATGTTTATGGCTGTTTTGAGCTGCTTTGGGGCAGTTACCTAGCAGTCAGTAACACGGGATTGATGCGCAGTCAGCGGCTGCACGTCTGTGGTGGCTGCTGTGGGCCCTTCTTTCTTCTGCTCCCCCCACCGCCCCGGCCCACCATGTGAATAGATCACAGTGTGCTCACCTACCCTACTGGGGTGTGTCAGGCTTTGGCGATCATGGGTGAGGACGCAGCTATGCACATTCCCCCATAGCCTTCCCTCCTCTTGGCTGCATGTCTAGGAGCGTGATAGATAGCTCCCAGGTCAGGTGTGCTTTTGGTTTTATGAGAAACTATCAGATCCCAAAGGAGATGCACTGCTTGACATTGACACCATCAGGGAGAGAGATCTGGTTGGCGGGACTCAGGGTGTGGTGTCCTCAGTCTCGACTGTTGCCATTCTATGGGGTGTGTGGGAGGACACAGGAGGATGCAGGGGCGACAGGCTCTGGAGGCTGTGGAGAGCCACCCTCAGATGCCAGTGATGTCCCACCAGTGCTGCTCTAGGGCTCCTGCTACGTCTGAACCTGAGATTTCCTCTGGGCCTGCCAGGCCGGTGCCTTGGGAGGATGTGGGACAGGACAACCGTGTAGGGTCAGTGGGTGGGGGGCTGCGATGGGGTTGGATCAGCAGGTGCTCGGTGGCCAGGCAGGGAGTGACAGGGGGGCAGGTCCGAGGCCACCTCCTCAGGTGCTGAGGGGGGGTGGGGACTTGGTCCTGAGAGTCCCTTCGGGGACACGGGAACTCAGCGCTAACCACAGGGCCGCTCCCCCTCGAGGCGGGCTGAGGGGCACGGCACAGCGCGGCAGGCGTGTGGAGAACACACCGGGCGTCCGCTGGGGCTTCCTTCACACCCAGCAGCCCCGCAAACATGTTGTGACAGTACAGTCAGCGCGGAGGAGCCCGTTAAAGATAGAATCGTCCCACAGGAAGGGAGGAGATGAAACGGTGGGTTTTAGGGAGAGTGGACAATGTCACAAGTTTCCTTATTACAATGGGTTCGGCAATGCACATCTTCCTCTACAAACCCAGCAGGCACTTGTGGTCATTTCTAAATAGTTCAGAAGAAAGAGCAATGAATCAGGGTCACAGACATTTGGAGCTTCCAAAACAGTCGAGTATTATACATTACAGTCTATTTTAAATTAAAGGAGACGGTTGGACTCGGACTCTTCTCCACGGCGACGTCCCAGCCAATAGAACTTCCTGTCACGGTCAGACGAGCCCCATGTGAGACGGGTACTGAGGTCCTGATCCAGGGCATGGTCTTTAACACAGTGAGTGGACGCAACGAGGCCGGAAGGTCCCGGAGCCTTGTCTTTGCAGAGGACGTTGTGTGGATGCCCCAGGGGCTCCCCTTCAGGGCACAGAACGGCCACACCTGCGGCAGGACGGACTTGCTGCCCGGCTTGAAGTCTTTACCGTCCTTCCCGCTCGTTCACCAGAAGCGTCAAGGAAGGTCCACTTAAGACGTAGACACAATAGTGCTAAGTGGCTAGCCTGAGACCGTCAGGGCATTGGAAGAATATAAGGCTTTGTAACGTAAGTTCAGACATCGCTAGCACTGTGTCTGCAAGACAAGGGATGGCCCCTGTCCCCTGACACTCTGACCGCGCACCTCTGGTCCCCAACTCCTGCCTGCTTCTCATGGATATCTGATTTCTCTAGGGAGCAAGCACTTAGAGTCATCTGCAACCCACAGCTCTCGTCAGCAGACCTAATCCAGGCGGCGGTGCGATACTTCCCATAGAACGG
Organism: Vulpes vulpes; assembly: GCF_048418805.1. Taxonomy (NCBI): domain Eukaryota; kingdom Metazoa; phylum Chordata; class Mammalia; order Carnivora; family Canidae; genus Vulpes; species Vulpes vulpes. Next base: position 62,748,965 of record NC_132782.1, read on the forward strand.
GTTCATTTTCAAGGAGAGAGAGGATTCCATTCTGACAGTCCGTGTCATGAGTGACAAGGCAGGTGGCAGGTGGCAGGTGGTGGAAAGTAGCCTGGACAGGATGTGGGAAGCCCAGCCCCCTGCATCCCTGGGAGGTGAGGCCGGAGCCGGGGCCCCGATGATGACCCCACAGGCCCCAGATGTCCCTCAGAGACACAGGCGGCCCCTCCTGCCTGGGGCTATCTTGGTTTTCCCATGGAAGACCTGCGTCCTGGGAAACTTCCACGTGCATCCGGCGCAGCAGGACGGTGGGTCCGACTAGCTCAGAGCCAGCCCGGTCTCGGGGGGTGGGGGGAAGCATTGCTTCCTCTGATGTTGGAACCACCGCTCTGATGCTCACCGGCCTCCAGAATGGTGAAGCTGAGATGAGGGGCCGTTTCCAAGAAGGCTCATGAAGGAAACGCTCTGGGACCAGAGTTAAGTGGATTTTAATTAGCCTGAAACCAAGAGGGAGCCACTCACTGTGTCAAATGCTCAGTGACCCAAGTGGTCTCATTTGGAGGACGGTCCCCATTTCTTCTGAGACAAGGATGCTCTGCATCTCCTGGAGGGGTCCCTCTGGCTGTCTCGGGGCAAGACCCCACACCCCCTCTCCTGCCCCCAGGACTCTGGGAAGGGTAGGACCCCAGCTTTCCTTGACTCTGCCCGGGGCACTGGTGTGTGAATGCCACCCCGTCCACGGGAAGTGTTCCCAGAACAGCAGGTGTCAGGGCTGCACTGATGGGAAATTCCAGACACACTTGTCGCCCCAAAGCCCTGTATTATAGAGACGTCACTATTGATCTGATGTTTGCAGACGCTGGGCAATCAATGTGTGATATTAAACGGTCAAATGAGACGCCTGCGTCCCCCTGCCCCGAGAACTCATATCTGCAGTGCTGCTTCTTAGGGAATGCAGGGAGCAGAGAGAGGTCGCTCAGGACCCCGTAGACCCCTTAGCTGGCTGCGGGCCTCTTGGAGCTGTAGCACATGCTCGCTTATATTTTCTCTGGAGGATGATACCTTGTCCTAGCCACAAACTTTCTTCCTAAAGTGTTGCAAATAGAATGTTGGGCAAAAGTCAGAGATAACAGGTGCACATGGAGGTGACATCAGGTAACGGATGAAGAGAGCCCCAAGAACAAGTCCACACCCGAGTGCGGGACAGGGGTTCTTGGGGGCAGATCTCCATACGACACTTGTGACATGGATCAGGGGCAGAGAGGACAAAAGAGGCAAGATGGAGAATTCCAGCAGAGAAATAAAAATTACAATAAAGGAAATTCCAAAAAAATAAATCACAAAAAGCACAATTTTTGGACTCAGTGGATGGGTTGGGCGTAGTTGAGACATCTCTGGGAAGACACTGGTGCCCTGGAAGCAGCCAAGGGGAGTTATAGAGACAGAAGACACATGGGGCTTGGGGTTCGGGGAGAGGATGCTTGACTCTCTGGGTGCCAGGAAGCAGGGAGGGTGCAGCAGTGTCTGGAGACAGGAGGGCTGAGGACTCAGCTGGGACAGCAAATAGGTCCCCGCTCCTCACCCTCAGGCATGTCCCCGGCCCTCTGCACAGACCCGGACCCCCTGCAGGTGATCCCTGCTCCCCAGTGGGACGTGGAAGGTCTGGGGGAGGCCACGGTGCTCTGACCCCTCCCTCATTAGTACCGTTAGTGGTGGCTGTGCTCTGAATCGGTGGGGTTGCCTCAAAGCTCGGAGTTTGAAACCTAATGCCCTCCCCAGAGATGGTCTCAGGAGTGGCGGCTTTGGGGGTAAGGGGAAACCTCACTGGGATTGGGGGGGAGACCCCATAGTGCCCCTCGTCCCCCCTGCATGAGGGGACATGGTGAGAGCCTTGCCTGGTGGGCAGGTACCCGTTCCTGATGCCAGCACTCTGGCCTGTGGGGAACAAGGTGAGCTGTCCTCAGGTCTGTGGGTCTATGGGTCTGTGGGTCTGTGGGTCTATGGGTTTGTGGGTTCATGGAGCTGCGGGGCTGTGGGTCCATGAAGCTGTGGACTGCAGGGCTGCAGGGCTATGGGGCTGCGGGGCTGAAGGGCTGTGGGGTTGTGGAGCTGCAGGTGCGTGGTTCCAGTGGACGTGTGGCTGCAGAGTCGCTTCAGGCAGCTTTTCCATGAGGAGAACTTTCCCAGAGCTGGGTGCCCTCAGGGTTTGTGTTGTGTCACCCAGGCTGCTTGCTCCTGCTCTTGGTCACCTACACAGCCTGAGGTTGCCTCCGAGTTTGGCAACAGGAGATGGCCAGGCCCGATGCCCCCTGCATGTGACCCGGAGGGTGGCCAGGGGCTCACAGTTGGGGAGACAGGGCTCCTTGCCTCTGCTAGGTAGATGTGAGGTGGCCCAGTGCACATGAAGCGGGGACCCTCCTCTGTCTGGGGGGCATCCAAGGAGCCCATGGTGACCCAGAGAGGTAACTTCCCTCGGGACACAGGGCATTGAGATTCAAGGCACACTTGACACACGGACTCCGAGGAGCTCCGCCCAGCTGCCACAACATGGGTTTGTGATTTAATTGCTAGAAGGAAGTTCGCGGTAGCGTTTGCCTGGAATCCACGGTGTGCAATGCACATGGGCATCCCGTGTGGTGGATCCTCCCCCTGCACCCTCACGTCTCCTTCTCGGGGGGAAGCTGGCTCCATGCTCCCGCAGTGGCCAAGGGTCTCCCCCCGGGACATCTGAAACCAAATCCGAGTGAATTCCACCACTGACCTTTCGGCTTGGGTCTGACTCTCATGTGTCCTGAGGACACAATCCAAGGAGCACAAGGTGCTTGGGTCATGGGGAAGGGCTCTGGGTTTCAGGAGGTTTGCTGGCTGCTCAGAGGGGCCCCTGAATGTGACCAGCTCATTGCCATCCTTGAGGGACCATGCTGGCCTTCGGGGTGACGGCAGGCAGACTCTGGTCCCACCTGCTGCACACCAGTGGCCCCCATTCCCAGCTTGACGATTTTGGAAGTTGCCGCCCTTGTTGGAGCCGGTCACCCTTCTCTCACCTGGAACCTAGGGGAGCGAGTGTCTCGCATCTGCAGGGAACACCTCCCCTGTCCCTACAGAGCCAGCCTCCCGCTAATGTTCTAATGTTCTAATATTCTGGGTGTAATCTCCCCACCCAAGCCTGCGCACCAGAACCCTCCCTCCCTGGGAGCATCCTCCCCGTGCTCCAGCCTCTCAGACACCTTCCAGCACGCAGCTTCAAGCTGTAAATCACCGGCCCCCACAGTTGGTTTTGGGGATTGCTGGAGACAGCAGTCCTCTGCCTGGGCAGCAACGCCGGCCCCACCCGCTCGAGGCGGCACCTGCTGTGCTGGGCCCCAGCCGCTCCATGTCCGCGGTAGGCAGGGACGTGGACGCCGACGATGACAGTTCCTGACGGGGACGGGGTGGGGTCCAGGGCGGCACCACATGCCCTTGGTGACCGGCCAAGGCCCGGCTGTCGGAATCCAGGGCCTGTTGAAACCCGACTTTCCTAACAGTTAATTCTGCTCTGGAGCCTGAGCTTCGGGGCTGTAACTCCGTCCTGGCCTGGACATGTCGTTGTGGTTCTGGTTTATTCCAGTGCAAGAGTGCTGTTAGCAAGTTTTCCAAGTGACAAAGCACAGGACTGTCTGGTGCACACGGTTCTTTAGAGCCAGGGTCCGTGCTCCAGGCACAGCCTCCATGGTGTGCCCCCTTGTTTCCTGTGATGGGTCTTTCTCCCCTTGGTGTGGCCGAATGCTCGCCTGGCCGTGACACATTGCTCCAGTTACACTGACAGGCTGTTGTACCAGCTGCTGATCCTTGGCCTGTCAGGATGGGCGCGGTGCGCAGCAAGGCGGCCTGAGTCATGAGTCAGCTCTGGGTGGACGGCGGCCTGTGAGTGATTTAGGGGGACAGCCCCATCCAGCCCTGCACACAAGCACACTCCCCTCGACCCCAGACACACCGTGAGGGTTGACTCCAGCGAGGATGGGAGGCCACGCCCACTGGGCAGAGCGTTGGGGAGCGTGAGGTCCCGCTGGACACTCCTCAGCCCATCCCCGCAGGGCTAGAAGAGGAAGGCGGGTGAAGGAAGGCCGCCGTGGGCCCGGGGCCCTGGACACACGCAGGGGCTGTCCCACCCGGGTCGGCTGCCCCTGCCCACCTGCCTTCGCTCCCTCTCAGTCTCTGTCTGCCTGTGTCTCTGTGAAGCTGGGATGATGGCACCCACCCATCGGGGTGGCTGCGGGCTTCCCCCAGGTTCTCATGCTTGCTGAGCCCCTGACTTGTCCCTGGTTCCTGAGGCCTTGGGACTCTCAGGGTCTCTGGGCATCCTGACCCCAGTCAGTTCTGCTCACGAAGGCCTAGACTCCAAACCTGGCCCCACGATTTCTCCCATGCCTGAGTCCACGCTCACTTTGCGAGTGTCCATGACACCCAAGGGGGCCGGGTGGGCGGAGAGGGGGCTTTGACACAGCAGAGGAGCAAGAAGCCGCAGCAGAATGACCTAACTGCCCCTGCTTAGGGGGACACAGCTGCCCACTGGGCCACCTGAGGGGGGACACAGCCCCCCATCCGGCCACCTGCGGGGGACACAGACACCCACCCCGGGCTGGACCCTCACCACCTGCAAAATGCCGGTAACCACATCCGCTTGCAGCTCCGCTGTCCCGCCCACCTGAAGGCCCCTCCTCCCGCAGAGGCCCCTGTCTGCCGGTTCCTCCAGGAGCGAGACCCAGCCGCCCCCTAGCCGCTGGATGGCGACACATCTGAAAGACAAAGGACTTTGGGTCCCCAGGGAAACGCTGTGTCAACACTTTCTCACCTGATTCGAGCTAATGAGCATTTTTCCTTTCTACTTTTTCACTGAAACACTAAAACACCCAAGAAACCAGAATGTGTAGACAAATAAGACTTTGACCCAGGTGCGACATGATGAGGTTTCAGCCCTGCCCTTGCTCTGGGGGAAGGCACAGAGTGCTCGCACCTCCTGCCTGCAGACACCTGGCGGCTGGCTCCTTAGCAGAAGCCGTGCAGGGACCCCAGGACGGCTGCCCCGGCGGCTCCTGGAAGCAGGGACTCACGAGGCCTCAGTCTCCCGGCGGGTTCTCCCCTGCTGCATCTCTGGCTGAGCCATCCTTGCCTGGCCTGGGTCCCCGGGTGATGCTGGGGCTGCTCCACCCCAGCTGAGAGGGTCTCTGATGTCATGAAGACGGTTGCATGGGAGCTTCCACGTGGAGGGGGATCTGGCCCATCAGCGTGTCTTCTTGTCTTCTCGCAGCTCTGTTGTCTGAGCCACCGTGCCGGCTGGCCTCTGGCTCCCAGGTCTTGGGGTCCCTGGGCTGCCAGGACCTGGGGTGCACCCAGCTTGGGTTTCCTGTTCCCGAAAGCCCTCCAGCGACCCCAGGGGGCAGGAGGTGGGGCCCGGGATCTCTCAGTTCACCCAACAGCTTTGCTCATATTTGTGTTAATTTTCACTGATTTTGGATCTCCTGGGGGCTGGTCACAGCCGTTTTGTGACCAGCTGGTGCCGTGCCACACTGCTGCTTAGGATTTTGTTGGGACAAAGGTTTTGGCTGAGAGGGTTGTCGAGGGAGGGGGGGAGGCTCTGTTGTCTGCAGCTTTATTCACCTGGAGCCACTGAACTCCGGTCATCCTTCCTGGGGAGCCACACTGCGTGTCGTCAGCTCAAGGCAGACATTGAAGGCCGCGCAAGAAGGGAGCAGAACAGGCGGTGTGGCCACTGAGGGTGTGAAGGCCCCACAATCCACTCTCCGCAGGCCCTGCCGCTTGTTGATGAGCATCTGCTGAATGGCATTGTGCGCAAGGATAGTTGGTGCTCTTCACGGGGGCGCCTGGGGGCTCCATTGGTGAAGCGTCTGCCTCTGGCTCAGGTCATGATCCAGGTGCTGGGGTCAAGCCCCGCGTCAGGCTCCCTGCTGCTGCCTCTGCCCCCGCCCCTCGTGCTCATGCTCTATGTCTTTCAAATAAAGAAAATATTTTAAAAATGCTAATTATAAATATTATTATTAGGTTCAATTGTCCTCATGTGATTTTATTTTGTTATTTTTTTAAATAAACGGCACCTGAAAAATAACTGTGCTGTTATGTAACAGAATAACCCACGACAAAGGCATGTAATAAAGGAAATGATGACATAAAGGATGGATTTCTTGGAAATGTCTTCACAACCTGCTGACTGAGCCAAGCAGCGAGGGTGTCCTGAGTGAGAACTCTCTGTCTTTGTGCTCCGTGCCTTGACAGGCCCCGGCCTGGGGTCAGCGGCTGTGAGCAGCTGTGCCTCGATGGCCAGCAGCCTCGGGTGGCGCGCCTGCGGCCCCCAGCAGCGGCTGAACCTTCACATTGTGAGGAGATCAGCCCATCCCACTTCTTGGAGGATTCGCGAACTTCCTCAGCATAGGGTAGGGACACAGCCTGTCATCTCTCACTTGGAATCTCCCCCAGAACCAGAAGTGACTCCAGTTAGGAGGACAACTTCTATGCCAGAAGGTGAGAGAAGTTTTCTTTATTAAAGTCATGTGGAAATCTATTAAAAAAAAAAAAAAAAAAAAGGAAGGAAGGAAGGAAGGAGGGAAGGAAATAAGGGCCCTTGTGATGGTGGATTTCCTGTGTCGACCCCACTGAGCCATGGGGCACCCAGATGTTTGGCCATATGTTATTATCCTGGACGTGTCCATGAGGGTGTTTTTGGATGAGGTTAGCATTTGAATCGGTGGACTGAATAAAGCAGATTGGGCTTCCCGGTGTGGGTGGGCCTCATCCAGTCAGGTGAAGGCACACAAGGCGTGAGATGGGGCTCCCCCTGCCTGCCTGCCTTGACCTAGGACACTGGTCCTTTCTGGCCTTTGGACTTGAAACATCTGGAGCCCACTGGCGTTCAGACTGGATCCTGTCACTGGCCCTCTGGGCGCTCCAGGGTGCCGCCTGCGGGCAGTAGGACTCGCCGGCCTCCTCAGCCGGCTCCTACGAGGAATCTCTAGGGGATTCATCCTGTTGCCTCTTGACCGGGGACTCTGAAGGACACACTGGCTTTTTCCTGTGCTCATCGTGAGTGCTTCAGAGAAAACAGCAGAGTCTGCTCCCAGGGAGACAGGAAGCCCACGGGGGGTTCGGCGCACCTGCATCAGGCCCCCGGGGGCTGGGGGGAGGTGTGAACCGTGTCAAGTGCCTCACCTGTAACCCAGGTGACAGTGCGCCCACCATGGCTCTTCTGAGGATTTTCACCTGGAGGGAAGTGGCGGATGGCCTGGCAGGAGCAGGCAAGTGTTTGCCAGCCTGAGGGCTGGTGATGTTTCCTCACTTGTGGGGTGGAGAGGACGTGAGGTCTCACTCTCACTAGGACCCTAGGGTGGCTCCTGGGGGCCCTAGTCTTTCGCTGTTTCCCCTGATTGGTGGTCCAGGCAGCAGGTGGACCTGGGGAAAGTCTGCTTGCTCGTTGTCCCAGAGTGGAGCCCTGTGCCATTGGTTTGGCCAGAGACCCTGCGGGGCTGGTGTGAGCAGGGCCTGGGGGACCAACGGCTTCGAGACTTTGCACACGGGGCTGTGCCTGTGCTCTAGACTCAGGGCGTTGCCAGCACGCAGGTGAACGGGAGCATGTTATGGTGGAGTCACCCACCTCGGGCTGTAGGTTTTGGGCCTGCTCCCTTCTACCAACCTTCCTGGAGGTAGGGTGCCCATGCCTGAGCTGCACCTCTACCTGTTCCTGCACCTGCACCTCTACCTGTACCTGTTCCTGCACCTGCACCTGCACCTCTACCTGTACCTGTTCCTGCACCTGTAACTGTATCTGCACCTGTACCTCTCTACCTGTATCTGTATCTGCACCTGCACCACTACCTGCACCTGCACCTGTACCTGTGCCTGCACCTGCACCTCAACCTGCACCTGCACCTCTACCTGCACCTGCACCTGTACCTGTGCCTGCACCTGCACCTCTACCTACACCTGCACCTGTACCTGCGCCTACACCTGTTACTGCACCTACACCTATACCTGCACTTGCACCTGTATCTGTGTCTGTATAGGCAGCTGTGTCCGTTCAGCTTCTGTGTCCTAGTGCATCTGTCCCTTCTATGCTCCCCAGATGCTCGCACATAGCCACCGCCTGCCCGAAGGGTTATCCCCAGCTCTCTTTTCAGAGAAAAGTTCCCGGCCTTTCCCAGTGCAGTGTGTGCCCTGTTGGCCTCATCCCGTGGCATGTGCGTCCTGGTGGCCGGGGACACTGATGGACACACTGGCTTCGTCCTGTGGCATGTGCGCCTGGTGGCTTGTGCTGTTGGGCCGGTTTCCCCGGGCCTGCAGGCCTTCTCTTTCTTCGAGTTACTTGTTCGTACCTTCTGCTGACTTGTCTGTTTCTTGTTGATCTGTGGGAGTTTTAAAGATGAGGGCAGAGGTACAGACTTGTGTGGAAACTCCGGAAGCCGCTGGTCCTCCGGGGCTTCACTGATGTTCTGTACTTACATTTCCCAGCGTGGTGCTTCTGTTTAATTCTGGCTTCCGCTGAACTATTCAGGTCACTCAGATGTAGGTAAATCTGGTCCCCTCTCATGTTCCTCAATCTGTCAGCACACGGTTCCGCTTTCTGCTTGGGGAGATTCCTGACCTTAGAGGAACCGTGTGTGGAGCCAGGGGGGCGGGACAAGGTACCACAGCCGGCTCTGGGCTGATGGGGAGAGCAGACTAGTGCAGTCAGCAAGGCCTGCAGATGGTCACCCTCACCCGCCGTGTCTGAATCAATTCCCACCTGCCTCCCCAGCCCCAGACTTCCTTCCATCTCACACCTGCTGGGGTGAGTAACACGTGTCCCCAGGTTGGCCCCCCATGATGCTTTGCTGTGATCAGCCCAGGCCAGTGGTGACTCGGCCTGATTCAGTGGCCCATCAGTATCTGCTGGGAGGGTTCTCAGCAATGACCCCGGGACAGCAGTGTGGGAGAGGGGCTGCCAGCCCCTGGAAATCCCCCTCTGTTCCCCAGAACCCCCACCCACCTGGACCCTCAGGGCCCAGGCATGCCCCCACTGCCGGCAGGCCTCCCTGGCTCCTCTGAGGTTGTGCTCATGCCCCCAGAGGGTACAGGGGAGGGTGGGCAGCCCGAGACAGCTCCGTGACTTATGCAGCCCCCAGCAATGGGGACACAGCCAGCTCCGGGGATGGGAGCCCTGACATACTGTATGTATCTGTCCCTCGACAGGGAGGAGGAGGTGCTGCCCCCAGGGGCCTCAGTCCCTCTGGATTGTGGGCCCCCAGGGGGTGTCTCACCTGCCAGCACTTGGGTGGGTCTGAACCCTGGCAGATGTGTGGCAGGCTTGTGTCTCTGCGTCCTTTGTGAAGCAGTTTATGCTGGCAGTGACCCTAAGATGAGGAGCTGCTGCCGGAGGACCATGGGCCCAGGCCCATGCTCTCTATGACCACAAGACCCAGAGCTGTTCAGTTATGGCCTCAGGGTTGATGGGACCTCAGCCAAAGCCCTGGGCCACCAGTCCCAGGGGGCAGAGGAGCAGTTCCTGCTCCACCTCCTGCACCCCGGTCCCCCAACCCCCCCAGGTCTCCGAAGCTCTCTTGGCACCAGTGTCCCTGCCTGGCTGCCGTTTCTGGATGATACAGCTGTTTTGTGCAGGCCCGTCCTCTCTGTTGGAGCTTTCAGGCGGGAGGCCATGTCTTCTTACCTCTGTGGTTGCAGGAGCTCCGGGGACTCACGGGGCCACTCCCCTCACCCTCACCCCTGCCCTGGGTGAGAGTCCACCTGCCCCTGGGTGCCAGGCTGGGTCATCCAATGATGTTCGAGGGGCCCCTCCTGAGCTATTCTGGCTTTTGGGTCCCAGATGCTTCCGAGGTCAGAAGGCCATTTCGGAGCGGCCTCTGCATGAATTAAATCAGTAGGGAGAGTATCCTGCAGGCTGTGGAGAAGCTGGCTTTGCCTCCGCTGATGCTGGGGCCCACCTGTGCACCCTGGGGCCCCCATCAGCACGGGGTTGGACTTCTGTCTGTGAATAGGGCTTGGCCTGCCTCAGTGATGTCCCGATGAAGGTGAGGACAGCGTCATGCTCCCTGCTGGCCTCCGGCGGCTGTGGTGGCCAACACACAGGAGGAGCGTGACAACGTAAGGCCCCGGTGCCTGCAGGCTTCAGGAACAGTGGATGCCTGCAGGTTGTGAGTGCTCCCTCTCTGATGGGTTTGGCCAGGGCCGACTCATCCCTAGTCTGTCACGTGGATGCAGAGCCAGGAGGGACCCGTCTGGGCAGAGGGCACCTGGACGCTGGGCCTCATGCAGGTCTCATTGACTGGTGTGGCTGTCGGCAGCCCTGGTTCCTTTCTCTGAGCCTGTCCCTGGCTCCTCGATAGCCCTTAGAGCGGTGGCCACTGCAGGCAGGAGGGTGGAGGCCCTGGGTCCCTAGATGGCAGCTGTGAGCAGGATGCCTGCTTTGTCCTCTTCAGGCCAGGCCACAGGGTGCTCATTGTCCTCAGCAGAGTTGGCCACACGCGGGGTCCCCAGGGCCCACTGGTCCCCTAACAAGCCTGAGGATACTGTTGTGTGGGTGCAAGCAGGCATCAACCTCGATGACCATCGACAGGTCCCCTGGTGCTGCCCCGCGAGGGGTGCATCCTACCTGCTGCCTGCATCACCGGCTCAACAAAGTGAAGTGAACCCGGAAGACTCAAGGTGGGGCCAGCCCCATAGCGGGCTAGTGCGTCCTTCAGGCCCTCGGACCCAGCACCAGGTGGCCAGCCTCACTAAGGCGCTGAAGGCGGGGCCTGAAGGTGAGGCTGGACAGTCCGGGCAGGAGGCCACGGTGTGGTTGACAGTAGGCAGCCCATCTGCCCTGGGCCCAGGCTGTCGCAGTGTGGGGAATGTGGCCTGAGGGGTGCAAGTCGGGAATGAACTGCTGGAACCTTCTGCTGTTGTCCCATCCATGCTCAGGCCAGCCCCGTGGATACGTGGGTGGGGTACCTGCATGGCCACAGCCTGGCTGCTGTCCCTGGGGGTCCGGCTCTGGCAGAATGGCAGGAGTGAGAGCACCATTGTGGATGGGGCGCTGGGTTCCCCACTGGTGCACTGGGTCTGCCAGGACAGTGTGCTCAGGGCAGGTGCCCCCTATGCGGACATCTCCTGGAGGTGCGAAGTCCCAGGTCAGCTGTCAGGAGGGCTGGTTCCCTCTGAGGGCAGGCAGGAGCGGTGTCCCCAGCCTGCCCTCTACAGGCTACACGTCCCTGGTGTATAGATGGCGGGCTCCTTCTGCTGTTCCTCCCTGCTTCCCTCTGTGTGCTCTTGGGATGCCCCAGTCCTGTGGGATCCGTGCTGCCCTCACGACCTCCCCTTTACCTGATTGCCTCTGCAAAGCCCTTGTCTCCAGGAGATAGGACTTCAGCGTTTGGGGCACACAATTCAACCCATAGCACAGGTTGTGGGAATGTTGAGAAAGAGGAGGCTTTCCGGTGCACCCTCGGGGGTCCTGAGGGTGGAGGAAGCGAGCCCCAGTCGTCCGAGGGCCCTGTGGAGGAGGTACTGGGCTGGCATGAGTCCTCAGCCCTGAGTCCTGCCCCTGGCAGCTGAAGACCATCCCCCCTGCCCCCACCACTGCCCCCACCACCTCAGCATCCTCACGGGCAGGTTCCCTGAAGCCCCCCCCCCCCCGCCCCCTGCTGGGAATGCGCCTGGAACCTGACCCTCCGGGGAAGTGAGGGTAGGCAGGTGCCCCGGGGCAGAAGGGTCGGGAGAGGACACACCAAATCTGGGTCCCTGCTTGGCTCTTGCTCCATGATAGCTATGGGGAGCAAGGAGCCTGGGGACACGAGTTTTCTGTGAGCAGACTCCCCAGTCACCAGGCACCAGCATCCCAAGTCAGGAGCTCTGGCTCCTTCCTTGCGACCCCGTGGTCCTGACACAGCAGCTGTGGACGCGGCTCCAGGCTGCCAGGGGGCAGGGCTGACCTGCTCACAGTTCACAAGCAGGCTTGTCTGCATCATCACTCCCTGGGGACTTGGGGGGTCTGGAGCCCCAAGAAAATCTCCCAGAGTCACAAAGAAAAACACTGGGGTGGGGAAGCCAGGTGCCCAGAGCCCCCCGGTGGGCCTCTCTGGGGCAGTTCACCCTGGAAACGAGGGGATCCTCCTGCACGGTAGGCGCTGGGACTCAGGGAGCGGTGGTTCTGTTGAGATGACTCGTCGTACAAAAAACCCTGGAGAATATATATATATATTCATGTTTATATTGATGAACGAATCCATAGTCTCCCACCCAGAAAACATTACCAGGTACTAATTTTACTAATTTTTTTTTAAAAAATGGTTTTATCATGTTTTTTAATTAAAAAAATTTTTTTAAAAAAGATTTTATTTGTTTATTCATGAGACACACACACACACACACACACACACAGAGAGAGAGAGAGAGAGAGAGAGGCAGAGACACAGGCAGAGAGAAGAGCAGGGTCCATGCGGGGAGCCCGACGTGGGACTCGATCCTGGAACCCGGATAATAACCTAGGCCGAAGGCAGAGGCTTAACCGCTGAGCCACCCAGGTATCTTCCCCACCCCAAAATGGTTTTAAATAAAATCTTTAAATGGGGTCATGCAGTTCATTCTATTTAGTAAGTCGCAAATTCACAGGATGTGTCTGCGCATCTCTGTGTCATTCCGTGTGCGTCTCCCAACCATTTTCAGGTGTAGGTTTAGAATGGGGTGTTGGAGAGGAAGTTTAAGATTTAAAGCAAGCCTTAAACTGTTATGACTGGCTGTCACTCCTCAAAGTTAATTTTTCCCTTAGTTGTAGGGTTTATGGTCCTAATTGATTTCGACTTCAAATCAACGCCACAGAAGCCCCCCACCCCCACCCCAGAACTCACCTTCTTGAGACCCTGGGGAAGCTCTGCTTGTAGCGCCACCACCCGGCCCCAGGATCGGGGTGAAAAGTGGGTTCCATCTCTGCTCCTTCCTGGAAAACAGGCCAGCAGGCCAGCCTACAGCAGTGACCTTGTTCCCCTGAGCTTGCCTCCGCCTTGGGGTCCCAGGGAGCTCAGGACTCTGGCTGCATAGAGCCTGTTCCTCTGGGTGAGTCTATCCCTGCAGGGCTGCCTCTCCATCCAGGAGAGACCAAGCTTTCCTGTGGGGTGACCAGCGTGCCCGGGCAATCACCTGGGGGCTGGTCACCGGGTTGGACAGGACTCTGGAGGGAAGAGCAGTGAGTAGGGCTTCTTCAGGAACTGTTGGGAGTGAGGGGGTGGGCGGCAGAAGGAAAAAGCTCCGTAAATAAGGCTGCTCCATGTCCAGGGTCAGGGACCCAGAGGTGGACAGTGGGCTGAGACTGGTTTTCCCACCCAGGAGGCTGGCTGCATCGAAGCCAGGGGGCAGGGGTTCACTGGGAACTAGGGGCCACCCTCACCTCAGCTTAGCTCATTTGCTCATCTCTCCTGTGGTTGAAGGTGGGTTTTATGAGAAATTGTGTTAAAATAGCAAAAGTCATCAAACCCCGTGTAAAAGGGTTGCTGAAAATGGGTGTTTGAGACCCTTCTCCTGGCCTGCCAGCAGCTGAAGAATCCTGTACCATGCGGATGGACTCGTGGCCTGCCTGGCTCAGCCCTGGCAAAGCCACCCCTATGGGAGATCAGGTCCTAGGGACCCCGGCCTGGCACCCCTGCCCCAAACCCCAACTCTGCATCCACTCTCCTTGGCCTGGTAGGTCAGAATCAGGGTGGGTGGGCCTGCTGGCCCTGCACCCTCTGACACCTCCAGGCTTTCCGGCCCGGAGCCTGGAGCATGTGTGCGGTGGTGGAGGGGTCAGTGCACACATGCAGACATGACACATGGACAAACGTTGCTATGTGCCGTGGGTCGGGAAGCTTCGCTTTGGTTTGATCTTTGCTATGGAAACCCTTTGCCCTGCAAAACAGGTGAGAATCTGCGTTCCCTCTGGAGTTTCGGCGGGGTGCTTAGGGTCCCCCCTGGGCGCCCAAACCCTCCCTAGGAGCTTCTTTTGACACCTGAGGTCAGAGAGAAAGACGGAGATGAAAACTCTTGGATTTAACAACAGATGCTGGAACCTTTGACAATTCAAGAAATACTGGAGCGAAACGAAGGCAGGCCAGCGGAGCCTGGAACTGCGGGCACACCGTGGGGGAGGGGCAGACAGAGGGCTCATGAGCGAGGTGGCTGCATGTCACCCTTCTTACCAGAATGTGCCCGTGGGGTCACCGCCACCTACAGAGACCTCAGATGGCACCTGCTTCTCCTTGGGAGTTAGTAATACGTCAGCAGAGTGCTGCAAGTCCTTGAACAAAGGCTGTGTCAGCTGCTGCAGGTAAGAGTCCACATGCCCGTACTCTTTGCTGGAAGGAACTTGGCAAAAGTACAGAAGCCTCTAATGTGCCTACGTATGGCCTGCTGGGAACGTCTGCCTGAGGACGGCCTGGGGGTGGGCAGTGTGGAGACACACCTGCGGCCACCGAGGGCCCAGGACCCAAGAATACCTTGCCCTTTCAAAGGCTTGTTAAGCCCACAACCGGAGCAGGAGACGGAGACCACAGGGGCCGCCAAGCCTACAGCACCTGCTCGCTGGCCGACCCCTAGTTTGTGTGGTGAGTGCACAGCGAGCCCCGCCGAGCACTGAGATGTCACTGCAGCGGGACCACCCAGGGCGCACACGTCACAAACCTCGTGCAAGTCGCTCAATAAATCTTGGCAAATCCACGTCCTGTCACATTTGTTGAGCATTACAAACGGTGTTTCTGAAGACACTCCAATAACTGGGATTGGCACCATGTTAGAGTTAATGCAGAGTCTGAAAATATATTTGAGTTAGAAAACAGCTTCATTGCAATTTTATGCTGAAGGTTTTATGTAAGTGGAAAGTTAGGAAAAAAATACGTGAAGATGTTAATCATGCTGTTCACTGAGACATTTTCAACCTAATCCCCGTTTCTCAGTTATTTCTCATGTGGGCTCTCTGACCACATGAACCCCGTGTGTGCAGACAGGGCACGCCGGGCAGGGCCAGCGGGTCCTCGGGAGCGGGGCATGGGTGTCAGCTCAGCTGGCCGCCGACCCCCCAGAGCCACTGCCCCTAGTGAGAGTGGACCCCCACCCAGCTGGGGCCCTCGCCCCTCCACCTCACTTTCCTCTGCTCTGCAGAAGGGACACATTTCACGAGGAAAACGCTTCTCAGGAGCTTGTCACACCCAAGAAGTGGCTTTGTGGAAAGAAGACAAAGCCCCCAAAGGGCTAGCCTTGGTGGATTTATGTCTTTTGGACAAAAGAGGATACATTTCAAGAGAAGTGACAAAGCAGAGGGAGCGACAGGCCTGGAGGGCACGAGGGCAGGAGCAGGGGGACTGCGTGCTTGGGGACACGGGGACATTGGGGCCTTGATCCCGTGACTGACTCCTCTCCACAGCTGGACGGTGTGGCCGGTCAGAACACCTGTCCTCGGTCGAGGAGCCCTACAGGCAGGACCCCCGGTACTGCCCCTTCCGGCCCCCCAGGCTCCCCGTGGTCACTGTGGCTCCCCACCCTCATTCCTAACATGGCCCTAAGATTCGGTCAGCTGGGGCTGGGAAGCTGTGTGCCTGCTGGGATGTGCAGGGGC
The DNA here is from genome assembly GCF_048418805.1 of Vulpes vulpes. Classification (NCBI taxonomy): domain Eukaryota; kingdom Metazoa; phylum Chordata; class Mammalia; order Carnivora; family Canidae; genus Vulpes; species Vulpes vulpes. The sequence goes on from NC_132782.1 coordinate 62,764,548, forward strand.
CACCCTTGAATAAGAATGTACTGGAAGGTTACGGGGGACAGGACGTGGTCACTGGCGAGGGCAAGCATGGACGGGGTCCCCACCTCTCCAGGCAGGAACGCAGGTTCCAGTTCTGGAGTTAAGGTGCTGCAGGCCCGCAGCCGCAGCCAACACTCCCCTCTAGTGGACAGCGTCCAGGCTGCACGCGGTGAGGACGCACAGGCTCTCAGGAGGGGCCGGGGGCTTGGCGCCTTCTTCCTCCCCCGAGGCTCCAGGAATAGCCTGCCTGCAGTCGAGGCCAGCGCCAAGGGGACAAGGGACAGGACGCCAGTGGGGGCCAGTTCCTGGCCCAGCTCCATCTGCCAGCAGAGCCCCATCCTCCAGTATGTGTGTGAGCGAGTGTGCACATACCTAAGTGTGTGCAAACGTGTGTGCACATACCTGTGTGCATGCATGTGTGTGTGCGGGCTTATGTTACTGTGCGTGCATCAAGTGTGTACATGCTTGTGTGTGCTCATGTGCAAGCATGTGTGTGTGGGCTTATGTGATTGTGCATGCATCGAGTGTGTACGTGCTCGTGTGTGCTCCCGTGCAAGCATGTGTCTGTGCATGCACATGTGTGTGTGCGAGTGTGTTCACAGGTGTGTGTATGTCGCAGGGAGAACACACGAGAGTGGAGGATTTCTGGGGTGCCTGTCCCCCTCACTTTTCACGGCAGGGGCAGGACTCTGGGAGGCCAGCCTCTGGGGTGGGGCTCCGTGCTCCGCTGAGGCTGCTGCTGGGGAGTCCCCGGGGCCGCAGGGGGCGGCAGGGTCGGGGCTCCCAGTGCAGAGAAGCCTGGCAAGCCGGGGCCGGCGTGGTTTCTGGAAGGCCCCCCGCCCTCTGCAGGGCTCAGCGGTTCAGTGCGACCGCGGGCCGCCATCGGCCGACAGCGCCCCCTGGTGCCGCCTCCCACCCGCGCAGGGCCCACGGCCGCTGGAGCTGGAGAGCCCGGGGAGGGCCGGCGGGCTGGGCAGGTGCTGGGCCCCCGCAGGTGCCTGGACAGGCCCACAGAAGGACAGAGGAACAAACAGACCTCTGGACACAGGGGTCGGCAGACCAAGGCTGGAAGCTTTAGTAAGAACGTTCCTCTGTGTCCCAAAGACTTGTCAGCCCCGCGGCCTGCAATCAGCCCAGGACTCACCGGGGAGGATGGGCCAGAGGCTGCTCCAGACCAGCGAGTCCCGGGGGAGCCGACATGGGGGACAGGCCGCCTGGCCCCAGGAGCCACCAGACCTGCTTCGGTTCAATGCAGAGAGACGAGGAGCTCAGTGATGGGCCAGGCTGGAGTCAACGAGGGTTCGGGGATGGGGATGGACCACCCGGTGCCCATAGGGGAAGGCCAGTGCCATCTTTTGGGGTTTACTTTATAAATAGTGTTGTGAACCCCTGAAGCTGGTAGCCAGGTGGAGTCACAGAAGGTCGCTGGCACCCCAGAAATCGCCATGCTCCCTCCCAGTCTTGGGAGGCACAACTGTCATCCTGAGCCCTGTCATCATTGCTGAGCTTTCCCTTCGCTGTGTCTCACACGGAGTCAGATAGCACACACGTGGTGTCATACAGTGTTTGCTCCTTTGCTCTGGCTTTTGTGTGATACACCGTTCACGAGAGTCTTCTTTCAAGCCAGGTGATCCCAGATGGCCCTCTGCTGCGGGAGTGAGCCGCAGCCACCCCTCTGCTGGGGATGAGCACTCGAGTTCCTGCTTCTGGCTGAACAATGGTGCTGCAATGGGCTTTCCAGCACATCTGTTGCTGGAGTCATTACGTATTTGTTGGGCATATACTGTGTGGTGGTGGGAATGGTGGCCCCCAAAGATGTCCGTGTCCTGGTCTGGGAGCCTGTGTGTCCCCTTACATGGTAAGGGGCTTTGCAGATGGGCTTCAGCTGAGGCTCTCGAGATGGGCAGTTTGCCCTGGGTTGTCTGAGCGGCGCTGGGAGAGTCCTCCCAAACGCAAGTCCTTTTGCAAATTCTAGAATGTGACCTTATTTGGAAATATGTACATCCTCTCAGATGTCACAGGTTAAGGTGCGGTCACACTGGAGTGTGGTGAGCCCCAATTCCCCCATGAGTGGAGTCCTTGTGAGAAGGGGCGCAGAATGCCGTGTGAAGGCACCCACAGGAACAGGGCGGTGGACACAGGGCTCGGCGTCTACATGCCCAAGGCTGCCTCCGGAAGCTGAAGAGATGCCTGCAGCACATTTCCCCTCGGACTTCAGGAGGACCGGGCCTCCGACACACACAGATTCCAGACTCCGGCCTCCAGAACTCTCAGGGGATGAGCCTGTGTTATTTGGGGCTTCCAGCTTCGGGGAGGTCTGGTAGCGCAGCACCAGGGAACTAACAGGCCCTCACCCTGCCCCAGGACGGCGCCGTCACACACAGGCGTGTGTTTCGCTTTGGCCCTGCCAAGGGGCTCCCTGTACGCAGGGTGGAGGCCGCACGGGGCTGTGTCGGGCTCCCGGACCTGCCGCGGGCAGCGCTCTCCTCCATGCGCTGCTGATGGCTCCAAGGGTGACAGCTTATCAGGCATCCATCAACTATCTCTTTTCAAGGATCTGTTCAAGTTCTTTGCTCATTTTTCTGACTTTTTAACATCCCTGGAGCATCTATGCGTTTTGAAATTTTTTTCTACTTTGGGGACCTCTGTGAAAACTTAGTTGAATTTGGCATTTTGGAATCACCAGGTTTTAGGAACCATCATGTAGGTCGATGTGTGCAATAGGTAATGTGACTAAAAAGCAGGCAAAATCCTTCACAGGCTCCCCACGGCAACTTTGGGTCTCAGGTCTGTCATCTCTGGCCTGGCCGGCAGGTCCAGGACACCCAGCTGCTTGCCCACCTCTCCGGGCCCTCCATGGGCCTGTCCTTTCCCCAGTCACACCAGTGCTGCTGTTGGTGAGCCCGTGGTGACCAGACCAACTTACCCACTGGACACGCTGGGGCTGGGCCCCATGACACTTTCAGGGGTCCTCTAAAACATTCCAATTTCTTTTAGAATAAGAAAAGAAAGCGAGCTGTGGGGTCAGCACGGCAGTCTGTCGTGGTACTTAAGGCTGTCGAGAAATAGAGCTTTAATGTGCTTCCTTTGCAGGAAGGGAGCACGGAAGTCCTGGCTGTTCACTGGGGGTCCCACGTGTCCTCACATCTCTGTTCCCGAGCCCTGCTCTGGCAGAGGCCCTCTCTGTTCCCAATCACTGAGGCCTCTTGATTAAATTAAGTCTGTGTCCTGTGACTGCATCGCCGCCTGGGTGGCTCAGAGCAGCAGGAGTCTACCCTCCAAGAGCTCTGGAGGCGCAGGTCGTGACCAGGATGTCCCCAGGCTGAGCGTCCTCCAGAGGCTGCTTCCTGCCTCTCCCAGCTCCCAGTGTAGCCGCCAATGCCTGGTGTCTTTGGACCTGTGGATGCCCTGTCCGACCTCACCTCTGTCACTCAGGGAAGGCCCTCCATCCTGTCTCCACTTGACCTTATGTGGACATTGGGGTCCTATTGGGTTAGGGTCCATCTACTCTGGTAGCCTTGATTCATTACAACTGAAAGGGCCCTTGGGCCCTGTTCCAGTTGAGGCACATTTGCAGGATCCGGGTGGACTGGATCTGGGGACCCTGTTGGCCCCGTAGGGTCTCCCTCTGCACCCTGTTGAGGCACCTAAGCTTCCCTGGGTAGCGCCTGTCACAGCCTGGGGCACCAGTGGAGGGAGGTCATGCCACGCCAGCCCTGGAGTCCATGGGGAGCTGGATGTGCAGCACGTCTGCTTGCTGACCGAGCTGCACCAGCCTTAGCAGGAGCCAGCAGCCAAGTGGCCTTCAGTCAGGTGCTGTTTGGACAAGTAACTGGAGTGGATGCTTCCTACCCCCAGGTGAAGCCCCTTTCTCACGTGCAGCTGATGCGCCAATGCCCTGGGGAAGAAGCCTCCCTTGGAGTTTGCTGACTTGGGTGCCTGCCCCTCTCCTTGTGGGCTCAGCGGAGTCGCTCTGTCTGCAAAGTACCTGGAATGAGCTTGCCCCTTTGTCTACCGGTGGCCATCCCGGGGCATGCTGGTCTTGTGGACATGCTGTTCCCATGGACGTGCTGTTTCCGTGGTCCATGCTGTTCCTATGGTCCATGCTGTTCCCGTGGATGTGCTGTTTCCATGGACGCGCTGTTCCCTGGACATGCTGTTCCCGTGGATATGCTGTTCCCATGGATGTGCTGTTTCCATGGTCCATGCTGTTCCTATGGTCCATGCTGTTCCCCTGGATGTGCTGTTCCCGTGGATGTGCTGTTCCCTGGACATGCTGTTCCCGTGGATGTGCTGTTTCCATGGTCCATGCTGTTCCTATGGTCCATGCTGTTCCCCTGGATGTGCTGTTCCCGTGGATGTGCTGTTCCCTGGACATGCTGTTCCCGTGGATGTGCTGTTCCCGTGGACGTGCTGTCCCTGGGACGTGCTCTTCCCGTGGCCCATGCTGTTCCCATGGCCCTTCCTGGTGAGCCGGCTGTCCCGACCTAGGTTCCCGTGCTCATGAACAGGGACTTCCATGGTCACACAAAAAAAGCATCAGCAAACGGAAATCCAGCCATATTTTCTTTTAATTTCAGAGTCCTCTGTGAAAAGACATTGAGAGACACTGAAGCCGGTAGGTAATTAATTCACACGCACCTACGAGAGATGAAAGAATGCACAAATTATTTGTAACATTTTGTAACCACTGAAATTAATGTAGTGTGAATTTGTCATTTCTACCCAAAGTTACAGATTTTCTATATTATAATTTAATCTTTTTAATGTAAAAAGAATAGGAATTTTGCCCTTTCTGGCCTCTCGGGAAGCAAGAACTAGTGTATCTAATTATCTGAACACATACGAACATAAAGGAATAGCAAGCAGCGAAATTATAAATCGGCCGGAACAACTCCATGTTTTCTGATTAAACTCTCTTTCTGGAGCTCTTAGCAATCATGTTGCCCCTGTGTTCGTAGTAATTGCATGTGTCAAAGCGGAGGCTTTGTGTAAATGGGACTGAGCGAGTTACAATTTTAATTTAGGAGGAGATAACGGCACGCGGCTCCTGGAGGGCGGCGTGGGGAGCCCGGCAGGAGCCGAGGGCAGAGGCCCGGGCAGAGGGGGTGACGGCGCCCCAGCCTCGTCAGGCCCCAGCACAACAGAGGAATTTCTAAAGGAGAGAAAGGCAATTTACCAACACAAAGCCGACCACCTGCTCTCCCCGATTCCGCATGTGGAGGGGGTGCCTACTTCTGTGGGTGGCTCGGGGCCATGAATTTCAACGACAGTACAGTGTTGATCATCAAAACGGGGACGCACTTAAATGAGACCTTTCTGATGCACGTGAATGTTTGCAACAAGACAAAATTCAGGTTTTAACTTTTAAAGTGCTCCCCAAAGCCAGGGAGGGGGGACTTTGTCCCCCCTCCTCATCCCCTGGGAATGCCAGCCTACTTGCTTCTCCGGGCACATTAACGGTCTGTGTCTTTGAAGTGTGTTTCTCCTCAAGGACGAGTCTGATTGCTTCCAAGCGGGGTGCTGGTGCAGTCATCAAAGGGACGGGCCAACCAGAGGCTTCTCTCTCTGGGGGGGACGGGGGACGGCCCTTGTGGTGGAGCCGTCAGGGAGCTTGGACGCGCCCAGACACCAGGGACGGTGGCTCCTGTCCCTGCCCTGCAACCCTGGTGGCCCAGCCGCTTCCCCTGGGTGCCTTCCTTTGGGCACCGGGACCCCGCAACCCGGCTCCCTTCGTGTCTGTGTTCTTGCTGCCTCTCCTGCTTGCTCTTACAAGGCTGCTGTTTCAACTACCCTCCCGATTTGACGGGGGTGGGGGGGCAGGGGGCAGAGACCATGGCGGGACATGGAGGGTTTCAGACGCAACTCCCGTCTCCATCTGCCTGGGCTTGGGCCCCCAGAACGGAACCCACAGAGCAAGTGGCCGGGAAACAGGCACTACGCCTCCAGGTCCTGCAGGGGGGATGTCTAAGACCACCGTGTCTGCGGGGTTGGGCTCTGGCAGGGGCTCTTCTGGCCAGGGCGGGGGGCTGGGGGCCGGGGGCCCCGGGGATGGCCACCAGCTTGCTGTGTCCTTGCCTGGTAGAGAGAGAGAGAGAGAGACAGAGGAAGGGAGGGAGAGAGAAAGACAGGGAGAGACAGGGGGATGGGGAGAGGAGAGAGCACCCTGGCGCCACGCCCTGCAAGGGCACCGATCCCCTCTTGTCAGAGCCCCGCCCGCAGGGCCTCACTGATTGTGGAGGACCTCCTACGCCCACACAGCTATGCTGGGCATTAGGACGGCGTCATGAATTTTTGGGGGAATACTGTTTAGTCCACAGCAGTGACTTTGTGCAGTTAGGGGGAGGCGGGGGTCACATCTGCTGCCTGGGGACTGCCGTGGCGTGCCTGCTGGTCCCCGTGCTGGTGGGGGCCGCAGGTCGGAGGATAGTCCTGCCATCTGCAATGTAGGGGTGGCAAGTACACGCGTCCAGGTCGCCCGGAGGAAGCCACAATGGATGGGGGCCCGTGAGGAGGACAGGGAATGAGCGGATCCCGAGTCTGGCAGGTCCTGGCTTGAAGACAGCCTGTCTGCCTTTGTGTCCTCCCCCTGCTCACGCTTGCTCCGCACTCAGTGTGTGGGTGGCAGGGGTGCCGGAGGAAGGGCCAGAGTGGACACTTGCTCAGTTGGTGCCAAGGCTGAGCACACCAGCTGGGACTTGGGGTCGGGCAGGTGCCCACCTGGGGCCTCGGCCACACTCTGGACCCTGCACACCTGTGCGTGGGTGCCCAGGTGCACGTGTATGCACCTCTGTTGCTCCTATGAAGGAACAAGGTGGGAAACATTGTTACATTTCCAACAACACAGCTGGAAACACCGTGCAAATGACACAGATTCACATGCCGGTGGGGGATGGGCTCCTGTCAAATGTAATGTTTGAGCTGCAATGTTTGCAGACGTGATGAAGAAGGACCACACGTCAGGGCCATGGAGATGCAAGCCCGTGACCCCCTCCCACACCAGCCCTCACCCTGTTGCCCCCCCTTTGCCACCAGCCACGCAAAGTCCTTTCACGTCAGGTTTTCCCACGTGCCAGTGGCCCCGGGGCATCGGCCGAAAGGACAGGACTGGAAGCAACCAAGCCTTTCATAGCCGAGCAATCAGGGTGACGTGGGTCTGAAACCAAGACTTCCTGGGCCCAGGAGGCTTACTCAGGAGCTGGTTCCCTCTGGGGTCCACACCACAGCCCTGCCCTGTGGGCCCACCATGTGGATGCCCAGCTCTGCATGTGTGTCTGCGCGGCTCCTCTGGTGGCTCCGTGTCCTCAGTGTCTCCTGGAGGGAATGAGCGGAGATAAACCAGTTGTGTTCATGGCACTTGGGTTCTGAAGTGGGTGCCTCCGTCTGCGGTAGCTGGTCCGAGGGCAATGCCCGCCCCACCCTCAGCTCAAGATCTCCTGGCTGCCGTGTCTCGTGCTCAAGCCACCTCCACCCTCAGCTCACATTTCAGGAGAATTCCCTGACATGGCAGACATGTGGCTGGCGGGCCGGACTGTTGTTGGTGGAGGGCACGCTCTCCTGGCAGCCCCGTGACAGGATGTGGCTGAGCAGGGGCTGCTCTGTGCCAGCAGAGTGTCTCCTGCTCCTCCTCCTCCTGCTCCCGGGCTGGCCTTCCGTGGGTGTCCCTTTCATTTGTGCCACCCCGGCCCCGCAGGATAGGGGTCAGTAAGGCTTGTGACAGTCTGGCCACTACTGGACACCACAGCTGAGTCCCCACTGAGCCCCCGCAGAGCCCATGGGAGCTGCTGGCAACCCCCTCATATTCCTGCCAGCACCACCTACTGTTGGCAGCCGGTCCACCTCCATGATCATCCATTGGCAGGGTCAGTGTCCCCTCCTGGGTCTGATGGTGGCAGCTCTCGTGTCCCGGGGACAGGTGATGTCTGGCCCTGTGCTGTGTGCCGCCCAGCAGCCTCTGGACGGGGAGAAGGCCCAGTGCCTTGTGGCCTGGCACAGACCCAGTACTCAGCCAATGGGCTGAGGGAGGGGCCCACGGCTGCCGGGATGCCTTCACTCCGTGGGGACCCACAAGATTCATCCACTCATCTTCTGCCGGGGGACCTCCCAGATTCTTGGAGATGGCTCTTCTGTCCCTGTGTCAGCCTGGAGGATGGCCTCAGCAGGAGGACATCCTTGTGCATGCTGTGGCTGCTTCCTGAGGCCCCTCTCCTGGCGACGTAGACTCCGGCTCCTCCCGTGTCCTCTCACAGTGTCCCTCTGCATCCTGACCAACTCTTCTTACAAGGACACCAGTCCTATGGGATCAGGTCCTCCCTGGTGACCTCATTTTACCTTAATCACCTCTGTAAAGACGGTCTGCAAATACAGCCCCGTTCCGAGGTCCTGGGCATTAGAGTCCGTGTATGAGTTGCGAAGGGACCCAAAACGGCAGGGACATCCTCTTGAACCTGCTGGTCTCACAGCTAAATGATCAGTGTTCCTCCGTGGGTCCAGCTCGGCAGCGCTGCCCCCACAGCCTCACGTGGGTTCTCAGGGCATGAAGTGGGCAGTGAAGGGAACTGTCGGGGGAGGGGTGGGCGGGTGTGGGGGATGGGCCCTGGGCAGCGGGGGTGCTGGTGAGGCCAGCATGCCCCTGGACGGAGAGCCCAGTGATTCCCTATCCCCCAGCGCTGTGCTTTCTCAAGAACATTTAAAACATCCTTTCAAAGTCATGGAAGTAACACATGTGCTTGGGAAACGCGGTCAGCCCTAACGGAGTCCGTGAAATGGATGAAGCCATCTGTGTGGGGTCCCTGCAGCTGACCGGCCGCCCTGAGAGCGAGCACCGGTCACTCTACCCTGAGCCCCCAGGAGCCCCCTGCCCTCGCGTCCTTCTCTTCAAGGGCTTCCACGTTCTTCCAGAGGGAAGATGGCCAAGGAGCCCACTGTGAGGGCCCGTTTCTGGCCTCACACCCTCACAGCCCCGTGGGGGTCCCTGTGCCCCTGCCCACCACTGGAGCACAGCTGGGCCTCAGCTCAAGGCCAGTGGGAGAGTGACTCTCCCTTCCCACTCACGTTTGGCCTAGAGACCAATGCCCCCTACACTCTGCCTCATTCCATCCTTTGGTATGGTCGCCGCTTGCCCCCACCCAGTCCAGCTGGCACCCCGAGTAGCTCGGCAGCCTCCGGTGACTGCCCCACCCCCCAAGTCCAGGCCCTGAGCGTGAAGGGTCTTTACCTTGACGCTCCCCCGAAGACTCATGGCTGGGAGTACATGGAGATTTCAGGGGCTCTGGCAAAATCCAGAGCCGCCCAGCCCCCCTTATGCACCAACTGGGTGATGTGGACACACTCAGAGTCTCCGTGTGGGGCCGTGACTTGGAAACACATGTGCAGGTAGGACAGAAGCCCCAGTCATCAAAACAAGATGCACGAAAACCTGTGGAGTACACCTGAGGAACTCCTAGCTCCTAATGCTTAGAAAAAAGAAACGTAGATTACTCAACAGTATAAGCTTCCCTCTCAGGAAACTAAAAAAAGACCCAGATAGTGAACCCACAGAGAGCAAAAGAAAGGATGTAATGAAGACCAAAGGAAAAATCAGTGAAATTTTAAAATGCTCATGCAATAGAAAAATTTCACAACTCTGAAAATGACGTCTGTACACATATTAGTAACACAGATTGATAAATAAAAATAAATAGCAAGGCCATTAAGAACAAAATAAAAGGGGGGCGAACACAGACTACTGTGATCAGGAAAAGGAAAGGGGATGTGGCAACAGATTTTTGTTAAAAAGGTAAAAAAGTGGGGATACCTGGGTGGCTCAGCAGTTAAGCGTCTGCCTACAGCACACGAAGGCAGACACCTACATCGGGCTCCCTGCGTGGAGCCTGCTTCTCCCTCTGCCTGTGTCTCTGCCTCTGTCTCTTCCTGTGTGTCTTTCATGAATAAATAAATAAAATCTTTTAAAAAAAGAAAGGTAAAAATGTGTTATCAACAATTTCATGTCAATACACTTGATAGAGTATGGGCAAAGTGGTCAAAGTTCTCAAAAAACACAATCTATCCAAACCTACATAAGGACAAATAGGAAATCTGAGAAGCTCTATATCTGTTAATGAAATAAAATATGCAGGTTAATATTTTTATACAAAGAAACGACTTTAGTGATTTCTTCCACATATCTGATAAAGAATACCGATCTTACACAAGTTCCCTTGGAGAACAGAGGATAAGGAACACTTCCTGAATTGTATTCTGCTACCTAATTTAGTAAGAACATGGTCGGAAGTGAAAATGAGAAACCCATCCCACTCATAGACACCAGCCCCAAATTCTGAGCAATCACTGCAAATCCAACACAGCAAAATGTGGAAATGATGACGTATTTTAACCAAAGTAGGGTTCATTCCAGTAAATTAATCAATGTAAGTCACCAACCTGATCAAATAAAAAGAAAAAACTTGTGATCATTTCAATAGATGCCAAAAAAAATCTTAAACAAAAACATTTTTATAAATTCAATTTTTGATCATGGAAAAAACCAAAACCCTGTCATCAAGCAAGCTGCTCCTCTCTCTCTGTCTTTCTCTGTCCCCCCACCCCCTGCCGTGGGTACAGGTGTGCATCACTGCTGAGCTCCATCCTAAGCCCTTGTCTCCTTTTACTGTTTTATTACCACACGTTGGTATAAGACACAAACCACAGCCTCTTTACTGATGAGGATCCTGTGGCTTGGATGGTGTGGGTGAGTTGGCCCCTGGTGCTGACCCTAGCCCAAGGCCACTGACCCAGACTTTTGGACTCGACAGACACAGCGTGGGGCAGCTGGACAGTAGCTCTGGGCCAGCGCTTCCCCAGGTGATGCTGGAGCCACTTCCCCTCACCGTTCTTAGCACCATGACTGAGAGCCCGGCCCACCACAGCCTTCCGTGACATCTGGGCCAGGCGGCGGGCGTGTCAGCGCTGGGGCTTCCCAGGGAGCAGGCGCGGTGGCCGTGGTGATGATGGTTCGCCTGCCTGGTGGCCTCCCCTCTAGAAGATGCCACCTCGAGCCACAGCAGGCGCCATTGGACAATGTAATTTATGATGTGAGTGGCTGACAGGTGGTCACCATCTGATCCCATCCTGCTCCTGTGATTTATGCAGGTGCAGAAGGATGTGGAAGTGGTGCCATTTTGCATGTTACGGCGTTGATTTAGAAGTCATTCGGCTGATTGATGGTTTGTGTCAGTGAAATATAAATCATAGTCTAATTTAGAGATCATTCAATTCCCCTCTCTGTTGGCAATTTTCTTTTCATTATAAGTTTGATTTTGTTTATCTGTAAAAAAGAAAAATTTGAGTTGAATAGATGACATCCCCCATCACAAGGTTCTTTGGGATCTCCCCAAAGATGCCAGCGATTTATTTCTACACAGCTTTCCTGCTTCACAAATTCACTGCATTTTCTGTGGGCATCCATGGTACCCATAGTGGGGCGGAACGAGGCACCCCAGCCAAAGGTAGCATTTTACGTTGAACAGGAGCTGGGCCCCTCTCCTTCCTTTCTAGAAGCTAAAACCTGCCACGTTGGGAGAGCGGAATTGAGGCCCTGTGTCCCACGGCAGCCACGGCTGTGCGGTGAGAAGGGCCAGCACCTTAGCCGTTCTGGGGCGCAGAGGTCGGACAGAGGCTGTCTTGGGAATTGCTAAGCTTCTGCAGCAAAGGGTGATGGGTGGCTGGCCGTAGGTTGTCAGAAGCAGACTTCTGAACAAAACGGGCCTGGGCTCCAATCTTCATTCTGCAATTTAGCTGCTGTGCAGCTTTGGAAAGACACTCATTTTCCATGAGCTTCTGCTTCCATACTTGAAATAGGAGGAGCTTCTTTTTCGGGATGGCTGAGGACTAGGAACCACATGTGTAACGTAGCTACATACAGCAGTATCCAAATAAATAGCAGTTATTTATATATATTTATATATAACTGCTATTTATTATAACTATCCCGTAGTTATGGGAGCGTATATGGAACTTCTAAAAATTTACTAAATGTGATTGTGAAATCCTTGGTGGCTAAAATCCTACAACACGAATTATTCAGGAAACCAAGCGCTGGCAGGCAGATGGAGGGGCATCAGCGGGAAGGAGGAGGGAGAGTGGTGTTCCGAGGTGAAGTCCTGCAGACCATCCTGCAGACCTGGCCCTGGAGATGCCTCAGCTCTGGTGATGACCACCCCAATAATCCACCCCCCATCTGTGTTCACTCTTCCTGGAAAGTGCCCTGGGGCCACCTTCCCCGGTACTTGGTTTTGACTTAGGGGGTTCCTAGAGTGGAAAGAGGAGGAACACTCAGAAGGCCCATGGGGAGGCATGTCCAGGAGCTGTGAGGTGAGTTCAGAGGGAACAATGAGGCCTGTTTTGTACCAGGTTTGGTCGGTGCCTACTGTGTGCAGCGCTGACGGACAGGATGTGCCCCTGGGTCCGTGCTCCTGGACGCTCTCCCTGGGCTGGCCTGCTCCTTCTGGGGACAGCAGGCCCTTGGGATGGAGGAAGGCCCTTCTGCATTCCACAGGGTATTGGCATGACTGGGGGCCTGTCTGGCTTCCCTGGGGCCCCTTCCTCTCGGGGTGGAGGAACAGGCATGTAGGAATCTCACTGGGGGTATCTCCCCTTGCTGCTTCTGGACGGCGGTTCTAGGGGACATGGACAGCCTCCTGTCCCCTGGGGGTCCACCTCCTTCCCTCTGCATGGCCTCTGCTTGGCTGCATGGTGCTGAAACGCTGCTGCCCTGGGGCCCCGGGCTCAGACTCCTCCCTGGCCACTGCCCCTCATTCCTCGTTTGACCTCTGGGCTCAGAATGGCTTCCTGCCCTGGGTGTTGTGCAGGCCCCTGGGATGTGTTTAAACAGCCAGAGCCCCACTGTCCCAGACACCCCTGTTCTCCCAACCCAGGGACATGACTTCAGACATCCCCCCTCTCCCATTGCTGGGCCTCCTGGGGACGCTCAGGGATGGCGCCCCCCCCCCCCCCAGAATGGGGCTCCAGGTGTCTCCCTCCTCCCACCAGCTCTAAGCAGCTGGGCAAGTACGGCCCCTTGGGTAACCGTCCCCTCTGAGCCTGCGGTTTCCCCGACCCCAGCAGCTCAGGCCTCTCCTTCGGTGCTTACTGAGACCGGTGCCTAGTGAGCACCGCAGGTGGGCAGGGGACTCTCTGGAGGTGGGCTTACCTGTGGAGCCAAGGACCCCTCAGGAGACCCAGGCCCAGGTGCTTGGAGGGGGACACCTGAGGCAGGATTCGCAGCCCCACACTGGGAACCAGGGTCTCCTCACCCTCAAGAGAGAGCCACCAGAGGAGACAAGGACCCTGCATCCAGGGGCAGGGGATGCCCCAGGGACCCCCGTGACAAATGCCTTGTGCTGGTGAGCCTTTATCAGGGGCGGGGCTGGGGGGCTTGAGTCCAGCTCTGCACTGACCCTGACCCCGCCCCCCAGGTCAGCCTCACTAGCTCCCTGCCTTTGCTGGGACTAGAGACCCGGCAGGTGGTGACTGAGGGTTGTGCCTCTGAGCACCTGCCCAGACCCCGGTAGGGGCCACGAGATGGAGGCCCTTCCCTGTGCATGGCACCTTCTGTGAGAGGCTAGGAGACCGCCCCCCACTTCCCGCACAGCCTTCCCGCCACTTGCACCCGCGCCCTGCACCCTGTGCCTCCGCGGGCTCCCCTCCTCCATGCAGCACCCCTCCCCACTGCCTCCAGGGGTGCGCTCCCAGCATCAGCACAGCAATGGTGGCACCGTTGCCCTGGAAACTGGGCTACCCAGTGCAGCCCCCCTTTGGGGTGTCATTTCCAGCTGAGACAGGACCCCAGGGCGTCACAGGAGAACAGCGAGACAGCAGGGAGACCCAACCTGCAGACCCCACCCCAAGGCACGGGAGGTTTGTGGAGGCTCTGGGCTGTGGGTCAGGGGTCTCCTGGGGCTCAGGGGTCAGCGGGGGCTGTCCAGGAGCACGGGGCAGGGGCTCCCAGGGTCTGGGGTCAGGGTCGGTTCTGGGGACACTGGATTGGGGTGCAAGGGGTCCTTGTTCCTGCCCCTGGTCCCCGCAAGGGAGTGCAGTCCCATGAGCCAGGCAGTCCTGGGCCCTTATGTGCTGCCCTCCTGGGCACTCAGACTCTGGGGACCCCGTATCCAGTGTCGGAGAGCTGCCCCCGGTCAGTCCTGCAGGCCTGTCCTTGCACCCTGCGAGGGTGGGGTACAGGACTGACCCGCTGGCCACAAGGGCTGCGACAGCCACTGTAGGGGAGAGATGACCCACGCCCAGGGCTGTGGCCACAGTCCGAGCTTCAGCTAAAATGGAGAAGCTGGAGCCCAGCCCGGAGCCCAGGCCTAAGGACTCGAGTCTACAGGAGCCCATAGCCCAGCTGGCTTCTCCCAATGTGATGTTTCCAATCCCTGAAAAGTATTTGAGGGGATCTTTCTTGAGTGAGTTGTTCATAGTCATTCTGCTCTTTCCGTTTGCTTCCCCCCTCAGCCCCAGGTCAGGGGGATGTGACTGACACACAGTGCACAGCAAGCTTGAGCTGAGGGATGCGGGTGCAGGTCTGATAAGTGTTTGTATTGCAAGATGGTGACCAGGGTCAGGGTGTCAACACCTGACTACCCCTCGAGGCCACTGTTTTATGTGTAGTGACAACTTAAAAAAATCTAGTCTCTTGGCACCTTTCAAATACACAAGGTGGTATGTTCGCTGTGGCCCCTGCTCTGGCCCCCAGGCCCAGGACACAGCCTCTTACACCCGGCTCTGTGCTCTGGCCGCCTCTCCTCTGACCTCCCCTACTTGGTTTGTGCACCTGCAGTCCCCACAGGGCTCTTCTTTGCCTGTCTTCGTATTTCTCTCTCCTCCGTATTTCTCTCCATTTCTTTTTCCACTTTATTACTTTATTACTCACACATTCCCCCCTTTCAACTGTGAGCTCTCTAGTCATTACTGAACTTAGTCATTTTTATATTCCTTGTATTTTAGCTCATTCTTCTGTCCTGAAATGTCTTCATCCCATTTCTTTTTTTTTTTTAATTTTTATTTATTTATGATAGTCAGAAAGAGAGAGAGAGAGAGAGAGAGGCAGAGACACAGGCAGAGGGAGAAGCAGGCTCCATGTACCGGGAGCCCGACGTGGAATTCGATCCCAGGTCTCTAGGATCGCGCCCTGGGCCAAAGGCAGGCGCTAAACCGCTGCGCCACCCAGGGATCCCCTTCATCCCATTTCTTTTTACATCCTGGGCAATATGAGCTGGTTTCCGACAGTTCTGATTTTGAATGATCTTGTCCTCACGTTGTGTATCATTTATCTGTTGCAGTTGGCTGGTTTTGAAGGCAGGGGCTACAATTTTGACCGATTTTGTGAGCACCTCTTTCTGCAGGTTTTCACTGTGGCTCACTGTTACCTTCTCTCTTCTTTTCTTTCCCTTATAATGACTCTGTGAGAAGTTTGACCTTGATCCTCATTTTTTTTGTGTGATACAATTTTTTAAAACTGTGTAGAAGGATTTGTGCTCAGCACATCTGACTTCACAGAGTCCCTTCTCGTGCTCTTTGTTTCCCAAAGCTGCGGTGGCCCAAGGCTGCCTGAGTGTCCCACTCCCTTAGCCTCTCGTATACACCTGGCTTCCTCTGTTTCAATTATTGCCCGGCACGGGGCCTCATCCTGCAGGAGCACTCCAGGCACATCTCTTAGTTTGTTTTTTTAAAGTCTGTGAAGGGTACAAGTTGTCTAGGGACACCTGGGTGGCTCAGCAGTTGAGCATCTGCCTTTGGCTCAGGTCATGATCCTGGAGTCCGGGGATCAAGTCCCATATCGGGCTTCCCGCAGGAGGCCAGCTTCTCCCTCTGCCTATATCTCTGCCTCTCTCTGTGTGTCTCTCATGAATAAATAAATAAAATATTAAAAAAGAGAAGCTGTATAAGACTGACTTATGATTCTTACAGTGTTCTTTTCCAAAAATATGTTTGGAGTCTGCATCTTGAGTACCGTGTCAGCTTACTACATTGCAGACTCCGATCACAGCCTTGTCCTCCTTCTCACGGGGGGCACATGTCCTAAGGAATCTCACCCACATGTACTGGGTTTTCAAGAAGGAACATTCTGGATAGTGTTAATAACTTCCTTGAATGTGGGTCAACATACTTGCCAAATTCCTGGGTACCATCTCCTAGTTATTGCACTTGTTGGATTTTTCTGTGCGTGTGTTTAATATTCTATTTTCAATTAGTATACGTTGGTGATTAGTTTCCTATGTTCAAGTAGCCAGTTAGCTGACAACTTGCTTTTGTATTAATTTATTTGAAAGATGTTCTATATTATAATTAGTTGTATTAAGGAAATTCACACAAAGCTGAGTGAAGCCAGTAGACGTCATACAGCCTTATCTTTAGGGGAAATACTGTATTGACATTTTGATCATTTACTGAGATAAGTAACAAAGCAATTCCATTCACTTTCAGGTTGCCTTTTTTCTTTTTAAAAGTGAACTTTTATTTTGGAATAGTTTTAGATGTCCAGAAAAGCTTCAAAAAGCACCTACAGAGGACTCTCCTACACCCGTCTCCCAGACCCCTTGTTAACACACACGTGTCATGCGTTTGTCACAATGAAGGAACCAGCCTCGCTACACTGCTGTTACCTGATCTCCTGTTTGTTCTGACTTTACCAGTTTTTCCAGAATGTCTTCCCCCCACCTTTTTTGGTTCCAGGATCTAATCTGAAATCCACATGTGTTTAAAGTTTTAATTATTTTTGACATGGCATTCGATGAGAGCATGCATGAGCAGTTAGGAAAGATTTTGTAGAAGAGGAAAAGTGGCTTGGGGTGCTGGCCACATACCTGCGCTACACCTCTGCTGGTTCCCTTTCAGGGCCTGAGCTCCTACAGTGTCACGCTGATTTTCTTTCTTGGGAGAAGAGTAGATATTCATACGATAAACAGTAATCCTGAGCAAGATGTGCCAGAGGGTGCATCTCTTCTTCCAAGAAGCTGCTCCAGGTTTGCACTGAGACAACTGATTCACCTGGGAAGTCACCTTCCTTGGAGTGTCTTGGCCGTGACCTCTGTGCGCCTGAGGTCACACATGCCCCTGCGTCCCTGTAGGAGGAAACTCTATGGCTTGGCTCTTGCTGGGCCTTCAGGATCACGGTTAATGATGGAGTCCTGTGGAGGCTTTGGGCATCAGCCACTGTCAGCCTGAGAAGGTGATGAGATGGGGCTCATCCTCCATCCCCCCCAACCCCAGTGTCTGCCTTTACCCCAAGCAAGCAGAGTTGGCTGGGGCCCAGGTTGGGGGAAGGGAGGAGGACCTGAGAGCCTGAGTGCGGGAGGGAGCAGCCTATGGATCTCTTCTCTCTGTTCCTGTTGATATGAAAATAAAGACAACTTGGGCTCAGGACACGGTCACGTGGAAAGTTCAAGAGGGAAGAATGTAGGTACCTACCTCTTATTGTATGGTCTCGTGATGTCTAACAGCAGGAAAGAGAGCTCAGACAGGCTTAAGGCACATTACAGGGAGCAGGAGATGGGAATGAGAGCAGCTTGAATCCATTTTTAATGCTTTTATTAAAAGAAAAGAGATGCAGACAAGCAATAAAGCTGAAGGCATGTCCTCACACAAGTGTGTGGCTCCCACTCGGGCGCTCACCCTGCCCTTGACCAGCCTGACGTCCTGTGCATCTAGGTCACTGTCGATGGCTTACTTACAAGGAGATGATGGTTAATCTCCTTAGTGATGGTGAAGTCTTGACTAGGTGGTGGCTGAAACATTCATGACATACTTCTCCATATTTTCAAATCCATTGTTGTTCATTGCATAATTAATTGTGACATTGCTAACTCTGGGAGAAGTGGGACTTTGCATAATTTTTGTAGGAAGAAGAGACGTACTGTGTAGGGAGAGCGTTCATGTGTTGTGTGTGGGGGTTCTCTTCTGAATGACACCCCTACTTCCCAAATATTGGAGAACAAAGCACAATCTTTTCCAGTTTGGAAACAGAATCAGACTTAATTATACCCAAATGTGTTCCCTCTGGGACTAGTGGAGTGACCCAGGTCGTAACAATTAAGGTTTTCTGGGGGTGAATAGGCCCCTCTGATCCCTGAGAGATGGACAGCAGGTGGGGATAAGGGGCTAGTGCATGGGGCACACATTGGGTGGATAACTGGCTCTCCTGCATCACTTTGGGGGTCCCCCCTTGGGCAGGATTTGGCTCCACATCAGCCTTGTCCTAGGGCCAAGAGAGAGCTCTGTGTTTGGTGTGCAGAGATAGAGGCAGAGACATTTTGTCGCCATATTATTCAACAAATTGCCCAAGCGTGGGCCATATGGTCAGAAAAGATAGAGAGGCTTTGAATTCTGCTGTAATGTTGACCAATAATGTTGTGGACCTGAGCTGAAAGATTTTCTTGATTTCATGCTTGAAGGACCAGGCGTAGCCTTTGGCACCAGCACTAAGAGCAGCAGCCATCGCCCAGGCTCCAGTACCTCCCAGGTTGAACTGGAGGAAATGTCTGCTTTCAGGAGCCAACTTCGAGCTCAAGAAATGTAGGGTGGCCAAAGAATCCCATTGGTTGAGCTTCTCTTAAAGCAATAGCTTGAAAGGCTGATGGTGCTTTGTTCACATTGAACACCAGTTTTCCCTATTCCAAGGGTCTCTCTCCACATGTCCCAGGCTGGTGATATGGTTACAGAAGCATCAATCCCAACATAAAGCATGAAAAGTGTTCTATCAACGAGGGCATATTCCTGCCATGAGAAGAGGTATAGTTTCACTTTAGAGCAGTCTTCTCATTCTTCCACTCATCACCTTTTGTCAAATATGTTCCCTCTTGTTATTCTACTTTATTTTTTTCCAATTTCTGATGAAGATCACCTGAATGATCACTGTATCTTTCTTGGTCTACTTTAGGGATGTGCCTGTAAATGTTCAGCAATTGAAATTTTGGGAAAAATTACCTTGATTTGTAGTTTTTGCTGATTGCTGTGGTGTAAATACTTCCATGATGGCTGGTTTCAAGCTCCTGACATGCTATTCCTGAGTGAGCAGATGAGAAAGGATGTGCTCACCACCTCTCAGGAACCAGATGCGCTGCAGTGTTGCACCTCGCTCACCACTGTGGAGCCTTTCAGACTGGAAGCAGAATGAAAGTCTTGCTTATGACTTCAAGTCCTGAAGGATAGACTACTTTCCTTTTATTGTCACATATTGGGCTTTACTTTCTGAGAGAGGGCTGATTCCAGGAAATATGGCTGGATCAGCACAAGTGAGCATCACCCTGGGGGTTGGAGGGATGTCCCATGGTGGTGAATCCTGACTATTGAGTGTCAACAAATATTATAATTTTCCTTAGTTTATCCACTATCATTGAAACTTATTATTATTATTATTTTTTGCACATGTTGGATCGCAATGAGTCTAGCGCTTGGAGTCATGCTCCCCAGGATTAAAGTCCTAGCTCTATTTGACCTTGAGGATATTACATGGAGCAAGCTCTGAGCCCGAGAATGTCTACTTCTTTTGGTTTGTGAAGTTTAATAAGGTAATATATGCAAAGCTCCTAGCCCAGGGCCTGTTACACACTCCACGCTGAGTAAGAACTGGTTCACGTCTATAATCTGCTTTCTTCACAAGGGAATTGGGTAACTGTGGGAATCACTCAGAACATCTAGAAAAGAATGTGAATTCATCCTTCAGGTGCTGATGGTCCAGCAGGGAAGCAGAGGTCAATGGGGGCGGCAACCAGTGGGATTGAAGGAGGACTGTCTCCCTGGTTGATTCAGAAGAACATTAAAATGAAGGGAGAGTCCTGATTCTATTTTTATGATCTAAAATGACAATACCAGTAGTAATTAACATTTTTTCCTTTTTTATTATTAGTTTCCAAGGTAGGGTTAAGGAATTCGTCAGTATCGTGCAACACCCAGTGCTCATCAGGAAAATTTTTTGAACAGCATCACTAATTTGTACAAGAATTAAGTAGAACTTTCAGAAATACAGTATTAAAAAAAAAAAGAAATTCCCAGTGGACAGATTTAATAGAAAATTAACACTGCAGAAGAGAGAACTAGTAAATTGTAAAACAGGCCCCATGTGTGCCCTGAGCAGAAAGATAAAAAAGGGAAATACAAAACAGGTGAGTTTTCTAGTATGGCTGAGGAAATAAGAGAGTTATTTAATCAAGTTTCTGGAGCACAGAAACTGTGGGAAGGGATGCTGGGCAGGGGTTCCCAGAAATCCTCTGAGATACCAATCTAGAAACTTAAAATCCCATTTAATCTCAAGCACAAAAATTTTGAAGAAAGTGAACTTGAAGCCTGAGGAATAGGAAGTATCCAGACTGGAGCAATGAAAGAAAGTAAACCACCAAGGCTAATAAAAGAGCAGCTCTTCATTGACTCCCGGCTCAATGTCAAGAGCCTAACACAGATGTGATCAGAATGCTGGGAACAGAGGAAGGCCAGAAAAATGTTTAAATGAGTAATGACTGAAATTAAGTAAATCGAGTAAATAGTGACATCAGCCATGAGCTTCCAGAAGTGCGAGGAGACAAGGAGGTGGAGCTACAGGTGAAGGTAGCTCCTTCTTCCTGCGGCAGAGGGCCAGCTGCTGCACAGCAGCAGGTGTACGGCAGAGTGCATGGTGAGAGCACATTGTCAGCCTGCCATCCCCAAGGTGCTCCGCTGGACCTAGTGGACCTCAGGACGTGCACCTCCTCGTGGACTGAAGAGGGGCCCATGGGCACCTCATAACAGGTGTCAACACATGGAGATGGATAGAAATTATACAGTGTGTACCCTCTGACCACTAATAAATTAGAAACCAACAAGCAGTCATTGGAAATTTCTGGGTGACCCTTGTCTCAATGAGGAAATCATGAGAGGAATTAAAAATATTTCATGTGGGTGATAATGAGAGATTCATGATTTGCAACAAAGCAATGGATGGAAATTACCTTGATGGAAATTTATAACCTTAAATACCTGTATTAGGAAAAATTAAAGGGTTGAAATCAATGCTAAGATTCCACCTGAAGAATCAGTAAAGGAAAAGAAAATTGAACTAAGTCACAGGAAGGAAATAGTTAAGGTAAAATCAGAAATTGATAGCACAGAACACAGAGAAAATTCATGACAGTGCAGGTGGGTTCCTTTGATTAAGCCGAGGGCACAGTGAGGCTCTGGATACAGTGATGGAGAGGAGAGAGGACAGGGTGACGAAGAGGGAGGCTGAAACACTGGTGTCATCTCAGAACAGTAGAGGGCCCCGCAGATACCTCATTAATTAAATGGCCACGACTGCCCCCTTGGGAAGGTCGCAAGATCACAGGAAGTTTAGCTCTGTGGTGATGGGCCCAGAGCCCCCAAGGCAGGAAGCACCAAGGCGACACAGAGATGCAGTCGCTCCTGCAGCCACAGGGAGGAGAAGGCGCCTCCGAGGACCTTGTGGTCCTCTGCTGTCCCTGACAGCCACCACCTCGGCCCGGCCACTGCGCCCTCCGCAAACACTGACATCAGATCCAGTTGCCTCATTGCACACTTTCCAGCCGTCGGGATCCTGACCCACAGTCAAGCCAGTCCACCAGAGCGTCCTGTACTTGGTGGAGACGGACTCTCTGTGTGGGTGGCACATGAAACATCATCCTCCTTCCCGGTGTCAGTTGTCAGCCTGAATTTTAAATTTCAGGGTGGAACCCCCCGGGGAAGACAGAGCAAAAGCAGCGAGCGCTCCTGCGGCGTGATGGCACCCTGGGGCGGCTGGGCCTTGGGTGCAGCCAGTGTGTGGCCCATTTGTCACCATCCCTGCCGACCCTAGAAGGACGGAGGGGGCAGTGTCTGAGCCCAGAGGAGCAGCCCCTGTGGACGCCATGGTGGGAGTCAGCCGGGCCTGTTGATGCGGGGGCACAGGGCAGTGTAGGCCTTGGGGTGCCACCGGCTCCTTTATGCGGCCTCACCGTTCTTGGAAAGCGCGTGGGACGCACATCCTGTGCTCATATTTCCATTCTCTGTTTGCTCTTTCTTTGGACTATTTGCAAAGGTGCTTTTGGTTGATTTTGTGAATCTCTGCAGAGAGGAGGAAACCACATGTAGTGGCTCCCTGGAGGACGACGGTTTTGCCCCGGCCGTTCTGGGGGGACACCGCGGGAGTTGCACGGGAAGCTGGAACTGTCAGCCTGCGTTAGCAATGCCTCTTTTAAATTCTGAATGCTTCCAGGGCCACATGTGACAAGCTTTGTGGAAGCAGGCTCTTCTCCGTGACACTTCACGTCCTAAAACATTCTGTTTTCTGTAAGCACCGCATACAAATGACTAAGATTAAGAGAATGTCAAACAGGAAGAAATGCTGGCTTCAGGAAATAGGCTAGTGAAGCAAGCAGGCAGCTCTGTGAGCCTCCGAGTACTCGTGCCTTGGGCACAGGTGTGCGAGCCTGGGTGTGTGCACCAGGGCAGGGGTGTGCGGCACGTGAGCCTTGGCACATAGCTAGAAAGAAGTGACTCAGTTAAATGAATTATTTTCCCCATCAGAGAAGTTGGGGTGTTGAGGCCCACATGCCACCGCAGGTGCCATGAAGACCGGCAGCCCGTGGGCTGTTTGCGGGAAGGCACCTTAGCCTCCACAGTGTGATTCCAGGGACGTTCCTGCCATCACCCGTGTCTGTCTATGGCCTGCATGGCTCGACCTCCAGCCCAGGGGAAGGTCGGGGACAGCAGAGTCATGGATGGGGAAAGGTCGCCTGGGGGCTGCGGGCAGGTGGTGAGCAGCGAGGCCCCGGTGGCCCGCAGTGGGGTCTCCAGGGACCGGCGAGGCGAGTGCTGGGAGGACAGGGACTCAGCCTCCCTGGGGAAGCAGGGTCTGGGGGAAGGGAGCTCTGTGTGTGACCCCAAGCTGGCGGCAGGCAGTGGTGTGTAGCTGTTCGTCATATGATCACCAAGGGTGCAAGAGGCCATTTTCAGTGTGCTCAGGGTGATGGTCCTGCCACTGAGCCTGCGGTGGGAGGAGCGTCTCCATGGCATGATGGTGCCCACAGGCCATGTGCACGTGCTCCAGCTGGGAACCAGCCCCAGGGCTGCTGTGCCAGCACAGGGCAAGGGTGTGGCAGGGCCGGTGGCCCGGGGGCCGGATGGGCACGCGGTGAGGATCTTGGGGGGTGGTTCAGCCTGTGTGCTGCCCCACCCCACGCTCCAAGTCCAGGCTGGAAACCACAGCCCTGCTGGCTTGTCCCCCCCACACCCCTACACCCCGACCTCTGCCGGAAGCACCCGATGGGTGGATGTGGGGGTGGGGACAGCAGCGCGGCCACGGTCACGACGTGTGCCAGTTCCAGGCCTGGCCTGCTCTCCGGGGAGCCTGCTGCTGTGATGGCATCCTCTCAGACAGCCTTGAGGTGAAGCTAGCAGCTTATAAATAATCCACCAGCCGTCTCTTCTGCTTCATCACCCCGGCCACAAGCAGAGAGGTGACGTGCCTCACAGGAGTGGAGTTCAAGCAGATGCAGACAGCCCGCTGGGCGCTGCGCAGGAAGCTTTTAGTGGTCCTGCTTCCTGGGGCCACCCTGAGAGCCGGGCTGGGACCTGGGGACCCATGTCCCTCCAGGTTCTCCAGAGGATGGGTGAGGCTGCGTTTTGTAACCCCTAAACCACAACACTTTGTTGGGGGCAGTGGTTTCCCTGCACTGGGGGCACCTTGACTTAGTCACCCTGTCGGGGACCCAGGGCAGCCCCTGAAAGTCCTGGAAGGCCCTGAGGGCCCCTCGCTGCCCATGTCGCCTGCCCACAGCTCACCGCGTGGAGCCTGCCCCTTCCTGAGGCCTCAGGAAGACTCACCGGCCACGAGAGCAGAACACTGCTCTGTAAGGCTCTGGGCGTCACCTCACCGTTTGCCGGGACTGCTGGTCACTCTCCGCTTCCCATTGCAGGAGAGCCCGGGGAACAAGCCCCGTGTCCCACGTGCTGCCTTTGCCTCTCAGGCCGACTAGTGCAGCGCAGTGACCCGTGGGATCAGTGAAGGAGCGCGTCAGCTCCTCAGTGGCCCCCGCTCCTCCTCTGTGAGCACTGTGTCCTTTCTGTCCTTCGTGCCTGGGAACTTTTTCAGAACAAAGCCGGGGGCGCCTGCGTGGCTCCATTGGTTAAACATCTGACTTTTAACTTTGGCTCAGGTCATGATCTCAGGGCTGTGGGATCAAGCCACGTACGGGGCTTTGTGCTGAGTCTGCTTGTCCCTCTCTCTGCTCCTCTTCCACTCTCCTCCTCAAATCAATGAATAAATAAAATCTTTTTTTAAAAAAGAACAAAGTTGAGAGGCCATTTTCCCTGCATGATACAGGAGGCAGGTCTCCTAACCTGGAGACCCATCTAGTCCGGGGCGCTGGGGTACACCTCCTGTTGCAGCCCCCATCCGTGTGCACCTGCTCGGGGCCAGACACACATGTTGCAGGAGCCACTCCTGAAGGACATCCCAAGGTCTACTTTCCTTCTTTCTCTCTTCCAGGGTGAAGTAAGCCCTTCCTACAACTCCTGAGGGGTTTCTTTCTTCCGTGTGTCCCTCTTCTGACATACTTTCTAGGAAACCATAGAGAAGCCCTTACACACCTTGCCTAGGCCTCCAGTATGGTAAAGTTGGGTGAATGGAGATGTTGATCTCAATGGGTCCCGTGTCCTAGAAGACATCAGAGCCTTGCATACGTATTCTTCTCGGGGCTTTGTGAACTGTGCAGATATCCCCTGATGCTGGAACATGACTGTCACCCTACCCTGGACTGTGGAGGCAGTGAGGCCAGGTTTATTGCACTCTAACATGGTGTGGCTGGGTGTGGCCCCATCCCTGAGTGTATGCAAGTGCCTCCGTGTGCCATGACCGTGAGGGACGATGGGGCTACCTGGCTCTACCTGCCGGTGGGTTTACCAGGAAGACAATCCAGCTTAAGCTTGGACCTCTACTTACATGGCCCCTTCCAAGGCAGTCCCTAATCTTCTGTTCATAATTTCTAGAGCTTCCTTTTAAAGAGGGCCCCAAAATGTGTACGTTTCAGGCCCTGAGAACCTTGAGCCCACCCTGGCTTCCAACCAAGGGACGTTCATAGCAAGTTAGCTGAGATGGTGTCATCACGCTGCTGTGAGCTGTACTAGTGCAGCCCTGGAGCACGCACCCCACGTGTGATGCAAGCTGGGTCTTCATGCTTCCCTGATGACCTCAGCTCTCAGCCTGCTGGGAGGCTGACACCTCTACTCAGTCACCAGATATGGGCACTCATCACGGTCCCAGCTCTTCTTCCTGGGCTTCACAATCTCCCCTGGATTCATGTCTTTATCATGGGTCCCATGACATGTGTCTCACTGCCTATGTGATTCCTCAGTGACACCTGAAAAGTAGCATGTCCTGAGCCCACTGAGAAGGGTCCTTACCAGTCAGGACAGGGCCTCGGTTCCTCTCTTGGAATCTTTTGGTGCCCAGAAAAGAAATTGCTGACTTTTATCAATTTATTAGTCAGTTTATAGGTCAATAGACTGTCACCCCACTGAGATAATCCATGGCTGACTGGAAGGAGCAGAGAGTAGACATGGATGAACAACATCAGGAAGGAGACATGGAGCATCACTACAGAGCCTATGAACCTTACCCAGATAACAGGAACTGTTATGAATGGCTCCCACGTCCACACTGTCCCTGGTTTCCCCTGGGCTACTTACCCCTCTTCCTGCCAGAGTCATGCGGAACTGACTATTGCAGCTTTGTAGTAAGTCTCCAAATCAAGCACCTTAGGGCTTCCAACTTTGCTCCTTTTCTTTAATATGGACATGGTTTTCCAGCTGCCTGCATTTCCGCATAGATTTTGGAATCAGTTTCTCAGTTTCTACAAAAAAATGTGCTGGATGTTGATGGAAATTCCATTCCATCTATAGAGAAATGTAGAGAAACATTAACATCTTAACTTTTTCTTTTCATTTTCCATTCGGTAGCTGTGTTATATTATTCCATTTATTTAGGTCACCTTTAATGTTCCTCAGCCGTGCTTGGTTTTAAATGAATAGGTTGTGCATGTATGGCATATATTTTGATGCTATCGGTACTGTTTTAATTTCATTTTCCAGTGACTTGGTTGGTAGCATACAGAAATATTATTGAATTTTGTATATTGGCCCTGTATCCAGTGGCCTTGCAAATTTAATTCTAATATTTTGTAGACTACTTTAGATTTTTATGTACACAAACATATGTGAACAATGTCAATTTTGCTACTTTCCAACTTTACAGTTATGCATGTATTTCTTTATTTAAATTTGTACTTTCTCTTATTGTTCTGGATAGGACACATAGAGCAATTGTTTAATGGAAGCGGTGAGAGCACATTCTTGTCTGTTCCTGACCTCAGGGGGAAACTGTTCAATATTTCACCATTAAGGTTGATGTTAGCTGCTGTGTGTGTGTGTGTGTGTGTGTGTGTGTGTGTGTGGTGCTCTTTAATTAATGAGGTGCCTTCTATTCCTAGTTTGCTAGGGGTTTGGAATATGAACGAGTATTGAGTTTTATCTTTTGGCATCTATTGGCATGATTACATGATTTTCTTTACTTTATTAATGGGAACAATTTTTGTTTATATTCCTAATGTTTTATTGTAAAAATTTTCAAACATAAAAAATGGAAAGACTTGTACAATGAACAACTCACTGCCTAGATTATTTTTCTGTATTTGGTGTATCACATATTTACCCATCTCTTTATCCCACCTACCAGTTTATTGTAAATTTCGATGTACTTCAAGGGAAGTTGACATCAGTCCACTGGATTCTTAAATGTCTCAGTGTGTATATTACTAAGTAGAGTTGGATATTCATGTCTACTTTTGCTTTGAATTAAATGCACAATTTTTGAGTGCACCCTTTAGTAATTTCTGACAAATGCATGTATCTGTATAATGCGAGCCTGTATCAGGAGACAGAAAAATGTCACCACCACAGAGAATTCTCTCCTGCTCCCTTCCAATCACTGCCACCTCCCACTGCTCCCACCATACAGTGTTTGGATTTGTTTTCTCTATAGAACAATTTAGCTTGTTCTACAGCTTTACTTAAATAGCATCATATAGCATGTCCTTTTTGTGTGTGGCTGCTCTCATTTAAGATAATGTTTTTGATATCTATCTGTGTAGTTGTGTTTGTTAGTGATTCATTCCTCTTGTTGCTCAGTAGTATTACTTGTCCTAATATATTACTTTGTTTATCCATTTTCCCGTTGGTGGACACCAAGGCTATATCTAACTGCTCTTACGAGTGAAGCTGCTGTGAACGTTCGTGGACACATCCTTGTGTGGATGCATGCTCTCATTGTTCTTTGGCGAATACCTCAGAGTGGGTTCCAGGGTCGTAGGGGAGTCACCTGTTTACTTTATAAGATGTGGTCTGACATTCCCCAAACAGTTGTATCAGTTCACATTCCTTTCAATTCTCTTTGCTCTCCATCCCCACAAATGTTTGGCATTGTCAATCATTTTCATTTTGGCCATTCTGAAGGGTGACTGGTTGTGGTTTGAATTTGCACGTCCTTAGTGAGTAATGAGACTGAAGATTGTGTGACCTGCTTGTTATCTATTCATATATTCTTTAGTGAAAGATTTGTTCAACTGTTTATACTAAATTGCAGAAGTTGTTTTCTCTTCATATATTCTGAATCTCAACTCATTGCCAAATCTATAGAGAGACTATATTCTCCCAAAATATGGTTTGACTCTTCAATTGAAAGTTTAAGTTTTGATTATATCTATCAGTTATTAATGGTTATTGCTTCTTGTACTTTGCCTATCTCAGGATGTGAAGTTATTCTAGAAGCTTTATGGCTTTCATTTTTACATTTAGGTCTGTGATTCATCTTGGTTAATTTTTATGTATGCTGTGAGGTCAGACTGAGGTTTATTTTGTTTGTGTAGGGATATCTAGTTGTTCTGGAGCCACATGTTGAAAAGACTTATTTCTCCATAAGATTGTTCTAGTCCTTTGCCCTCAACCAAATGTACTCAGAAATGTAGGTCTATTGAACTACTGTTGTTCTGTGTCAGCACCACACTCTTTTGGTTATGGCAGGCATTATTAAGTCCTGAGGTCACGTAGTGAGATTCTTGAACTTTGTTCTTTCTCAGTACTTTGTCTATTCTAGGTCCTTTGCTTTTTTTAAATATAAATTTTATAATTAATCAATCAATTTCTACAGAGAAGACTGCTGGAATTTTGGAAGAGTTATTTAAAATACAGATACATTTGGGGAGAATAGAAATCTTGCATTTTCTAATCTAGAATGTTCTATATCTATTTATTTGAGTTTTCTTGAATCTGTCTCAGAAATGTTTTGTAGTTTATAATGTGGAAGTTCTGCACATTAAAAAACATATTGCTAATATTTTGTTTTTTTATGCTATTGTAAATGGAAATTAAAAATTTTTGTTTTCTAATTGTTTGCTACTAGCATATAAAACCACAGCTGATTCTGAGTTTTGACCTTGTATCTTAAATTCACCTAAAATTTCTAATGGTTCTTTGAAGGATAGTACAATGTTGAATAGAAGTGGTGAGGATGAACATCTTTGCCTTGTTTCTAAACTTAGTTGGGAAGAATTTTGTCAAATGCATTTTATTTTACTGCCGAAATGATAATGTTTTTTCTTTTCTACTGTTTTAGGATGGTGAACCAAGTTAGTTGAATCTTAAATGTTAATGTCTTGCATTTCTACTATAAAATCTCTTGATCATGCTGTGTTAACATTAAATGTTGCTGTTAAATTAACCCTATTTGGTATATTCTTTATACTTTGCTGGATTTGATTGCTAATAACTTCTTCATGAGAGATACTGATCTATAGTTTCCCTTTCTTGTAATATTCTTCATCAGGTTATGGTATTAGGATTTTTCTGGCCTTATAAAATGAGTTGGAAGCATTTTCTCTTCCTATATCCTCTGAACGAGTTTGTATAATATGATTATTATTTCTGTCTTAATGGTTTGGAAGATTTTGCCAGTGAAGTTATCTGGATCTGGAGTAATTTTGCTAAAAAAAATAATTGTTTAATATCTTTAAAAGATAATAAGTCTTTGGTATTTTCTATCTTTGTGTCTCTTTTGATAAGTAGCTTACACAATCTATTCAATTCTAAGTTACAAAATTAGTGGTATAAACTTGTTCACAGTAGAGGGAGAGAGAGAAGCAGATTCTTCGCTGAGCATGGAGCCTGACATGGGGCTTGATTCCAGGACCCTGAGGTCATGACCCGAGCTGAAGGCAGACGCTTAACCAACTGAGCCACCCAGACACCCTCACAAAGATTTTTTATCATGTTTCCACTCTTGCTTTTTGTGCCATTGTTGTTATATTTTACTTCTTCCTTTTTTAGAAATATTGCAAGATGTCTTTCCTGTTATTGCTTTAAAAGATCAATACCTACTCTGAAATTCATCCTTTCTGGTGCTCTTCATTGCTTCATGTATTTTTATTTTTTAAAGGATTTTATTTATTTATTTGACACACATACACATACAAAGAGCACAAGCAGTGGGAGTGTCAGGCAGAGGGAGAGGGAGAAAGCTCTCGGCTGAATGGAGAGCCCAATACGAGACTCATTCCCGGACTGTGGGATCATGACCCCAGCTGAAGACAGATGCTTAACCAACCGAGCTCTGCTCATGTACTATTATAATTCCTTTCTTCTCAAGTTTTGCTTTATTATGACTTGTAACACAAATCTGTTGGAGCTGAATTTTCTTCTTCTTCTTTTTTTTTTGCATGAAGATATCTTTATTTTGACTCCATGATTTAAAAAATATTTTGTTGGGTATGGAATTCTAGGTTAGTAGTTTTTTCCACTTCCTTTCAGCACTCAAAGATAGCATTCCATTGTTTCATGACTTCCATAGTTTCAGGTGAAAGTCATTCATTAGTCTTGTGTTTCTTCTTTGAAAGTAGAAGACTCTATTTTTCTCTGACTCATTATTAGATTTTTTTCTTTCTATTTGGTTTTCAACAGTTTCACTGTGACATGTCCGGACTTGGTTTCTTTTTTCTTTTCTTTTTTAAAAGTTCTTATTTTTAAGTAATCTCTGTACCCATCACGGGCTCAAACTTACAACCCCAGGATCAAGTGACATGCTTCACCAATTGAGTTAGCCAGGTATCTACAAATATTCTTGTTTGTGAAATATCCATTCATTTTGAAAAATATTAGCCACTGTACCTGTAAATATAATTCTGTTTCATCCCTTTCTCCATGTAAGATAGGATTTACTTGATAATTAGCCTTTTTGAACATTCTTCACTATCCTTTATACTCTGCTCTGTTCTTTTTATTCTTTCTTGTCTCTGAGTTTAAATTAGGATATTTTTTATTGACTTGTCTTTCAATAAATTCATCATGTTTTTTACTATAGCCAGTCTATTATCAAACCTTCCTGATTAATTCTTAAAATCAAATATTGCTGTTTTCATTTGTAGAATGCCAACTAGATTTTTTTGTATAGATTCCTATTGAAATTTCCTATATTTAATTCATATTATCATTTTGGCTATTTTCTTTATTATATTTATTAGAGTTATTTTAAAGGTTTTGTTTGATAATGTCCAAATCTGAGTAATCTGTAAATGTTTATATTTTCTGTTATCTTTCCATTAACTATCTATTCATTTTTTTGCCTTTTTATGTTTCTCACAAAATTTGATTGTGTGTTGGACCATATGATGAAAAGAACTATCAAATCTAAATTTGATGTTATTTTACCCCAGAGATGGCTCATCCACTTTTCTTAGACAAATAGAGTAAAGGATGATTACATCAATCCAACTGGGAATTAAGTGGAATTGGGGTTAGTTTGTAATTATGGCTAGGCTCAATCCACCTTGGATCTCAAAGTCTGGCAAACATCATGATAAGGAGAGCTGCCATGTAAGCTTTAGTCCCATCACTTTAGTAAGACTTTTTCTCTTAAGTACTGTAGAAATACAGGGAATTTCACTTTGTCTTTCTGGCCTAGCACTGAAGTTCTAGTTCATCTGGTTCTTACTGCTTTTATTGTTCTCTGAAGTCAGCAAAGCTATGATTTTTGTCATTCAGTACAGTTTTTTTTTTTCTAGATTTACAGTGATATGTACCCCACTGACATCTACTATATTTTACTCAGGAGTAAAACTCTCAGTGACTTAAAAAAATCTATTATATTTATTGACTTCCACTGATGAAAAAAGTTAGACTTGAAGCCAGTTGGTGGGATCATTTGATAAGTAAAACCCTGCATTCATGGAGAGGAACTGGAATTTGATAGAGGCTGCATAGGAAAGGCATGTGGGAGGTAGGGCTTTGCTTTGCCTCCTCCATGCCACGTTGATTCATCCCAATCCTGACTGACTCTTGTACTGTGTTCAGCTGTGGGTGGGGAGAAAGTCTAGGAAGGGGTGGTGGGAGATGTTAATTGAGGAAAAAGGAAAACCCGTTAGTGGGGAGAGAATAAAAGGTGATGGAAGGGCTGTTGTGGACCATTTTCACCACCAGAACTAGACTCAGAATTAGTTTCCTGAGCGAATCCAGAGCGTTCCTCTGGCCCCTCTATCTGAGGTCCTGAGAATCGCTCCCCTGTAAGAGTGACTGTGGTCCCCCTCTGCCTGCAGCCCCGGATTGTCCCTCCTGTGCTTTGGTGCTTGCCCTGAAGGAGGAAGCAGCCGCTGGTCTGCACATTCTGTGCATGGTGCCTCTGGAGATGGAAAGACGAGATTCTCACAAACATCGTGTGTGTCTCCTTGCTAAGCTGATGCAGAGTGGGAGGTCCCCGCCTGGCACTTGTTAAGTGACTGTGCCTTGGGAAGACAAAGGGAAAGCTCAGCTCTGAGGCGTCTGTTTGCCTGTGAACTGTGACAGAGACATGGAGAAGCATTTCCCTGTAATCATCAGCCCAGGGAGAACCATTTGGAGGATGGAAATGCTAACCATCAATCTCCCTGTGCATGCAGTGTCTCTGTTTAATAGCTGATAGAGCGTCTCCAAAGGGCTTTTTTTGCTCTTTGTTTAAAATGACATATAATGGGCCTGGACTTATCAGTGTCTCTGAATGCGTTTTCTCTGCTCTGTCCCCACTGGGGGATTCAGTCCATTCTAATGGATGTGTGCAGGATTGATTTTGAGCTTGGTATAATTTAATCCATCAATTTAACATTAAATGAATATGCAAAGGGAGTCTCTTTGTGGATGAAAAACAGAAGAGGGACATTCTTATTAATTTGAAATGGGCTTGAGAAATGGAAATACTCTGCTGCTATTAGTATCTGCCATAGAGTCTGACAATTGGTCGTCCAGTAGGTGGTGTGACTCTGCAGCAGCTAACACCAGTCCATGGCCAGCGGGGCATTTTTGTGCAGCAGAGCAGGCTCACAGCCCTTAGGAGCGGACAGCTGTGGTTACTCCTCATGCCACGTGCAGGCTTTCCTGGGTGAGGTTAGCTGGCCTGGTGGCTCTGAGCAATGCAGTGGGGAGCCACATGAGAAGCCCGAACCCTGAGGCCATTACCTCATCTAACATCATATCAGATGCTCGGGATGCGATGACAGGGCTAATTGACTTTGATCCCAAAGATGTGTTGGAGGCTTTGGAGAGTGGAACACCACACAAGGTTGGGGGAAACCTAGATTGACTCCAGTCCATGGCGGCCTGGCCAGGGAGAAGCTGAGAGCCTGTGCTGTGCTCTGATGCCTGGAGTTGAGGAAGGTTAAGAGCACCGAGGTGGGGCTGTGCCCAGAGTCTGGCACCCACGGTGGTTAGGGGTCCTGGCTCCGTCCTTCCCCAGAGTGCTTACAGACAAAGCAACCTCCATCTGGGAAGCCCTGGGGGTCATTACAGTTATGATTCCCTGACTTGCCCTCAGCAGGGGTAGGAGGGCTCCCCTCTCTGTGGCTTTTTACTTTCCGCATGCTGGACCCCTTGAAAGCCTCTCCCTCTTGCTGTGAGTTTGAGGACCAGACAGTGGCAATTTTGCTCATGGGAAACTGGCAAGTGTTTCTGGCCTGCGTGATCTTCCATGGGCCTTGTTTGGTTTCATGGCGTAGAGCCGGGTCCTGGCTTGGCCCAGCGATGTGTGGGTTTGCCACAGAAGCCACGCCTCCTCCGAGGGCCTTAACAAGCATCATCTAATGATAGCTGCTCCACATGGCCTGGATCCTGACCTTGCAGCAGTAAACATAGTGCACTCGAACCCTGTGCTTATACAAACCACTGTGCTTATACAAACCACTGTTGCACAGATCTGTGGAACCTCCAAGTAAGCCTGCATGTCCCCAGAGGTGCATGAGGGTCCCATCATTTGGTGCAAAACACTGTTTATTTCTACCACAAAAAACCTCAAACGCTGTATCTGACAGCTCTCTTCAGCCCACAGACTGGTGCAGACACCAAGTGGGCCATGGGCCTTCCTCTACCTGCAAGTAGGTAGGAGAGGACCCTTCCTGGGACGGCGCCCGTTGCAAGCAATTGTTGCTACCCAAGACTCCATCTAGGTCGAGGAAGGAGGATTTTGGTGGGCAGGTGACCTCAGAGCACGTGGACTCTTATTCTAGTGACATTTACAGGTTACATATTAGGTGTAGAAGGTGTCATAGGAACATCCAGGTTCTTAATTGCCCCCTCCTCTAAATGGCTGCTAAAGGGTCTTCATGAATGTTCATATTCAATCAGAAAGCCTTATTTTCCATGAGCACTGACAGAGCCGATGATGCTACTTCTTCCTTGAAGCCACGTTGGGACTGGCCCCAGTGTCTGTTCTCCTGCCCCATCTTGTCACCACTTGGGCCACCACACTGGCAAGCTCCATACCCCTCCCCACACAGTGACCTGCAGGCGCCACAGCCACCTGGTGTGGTGGCAGGACCAGTGTGTGCGGCCTCCCTCTCATAGGGGTCTGCAGCAGCCCCCAAACTCAGCCTGGGCCTCCCAAGCTCTGTGACCCCCAGGTCACATGCTCCCGGGTGTCCAGCCTGGCAGTGGCACGGGCTCCCCACAACCTGAGGGATGAAGTACCCCTGAATGGAGCTTAAATCCAGGTCTGCTGGGCTGGGCTCGGCCTGGCTCGAGGGCCTTGCCTGGACACAGGGATGGGTCACGGGTCATGCAGGCAGCCAGGGGAGTCGTGCTCTCCATCCAGCTGTCACCTCAGGCCAGGCTGCCACTGTGCCAGGAGCCGTGCAGTCTGCCCAGAAGCAATAACACCAACGGCAAAAGCACTTTGCACAACAGTGAACCCTGACCTCTGTGAGCCAGGGTGCCTGCATCTGACAGCAGGGGCAGTGTGTCCAGGCCTGCCATGCCACCTGACTCAGCTCCCAGGACAGTCCACGGGACTCTGTGAGGACAGGGAGCTTCCAGAGGCCCTTCAGTCCTGCAGAACTGGATTTGTTGGGAACCGGGTGTTGCTGCGGTATGAGTGTGCATGGTGGTGACCCATGGGCCCAACACGGACACAGAGGGCCACAGTGGGGGTCGTTACCGTTCTCACTAGAGAGTGCAGCCAAGGAGGGAGTACAAGGAAAGCCCATGGAGAGCCATGGACGCACCTCTCTTGGCCATCATTGAGACGGGGACTCACAAGGAAGCACCTGCAACTGCATGTTCTCTGAGGAACATGTCCTGAGCATCCTCCCCTCGTGGGATGTGGCCAACAGAGGTTCTAGGATGTGGTTCAGGGGGTGGGGTGGGGCAGGGCAGGGCAGGGGGCGGGCAAGGGGAGTGGTGCAGCATGTGCACTGGGTGCCCTGCTGACCTCCCAGACCCCCTTCCCAGCGGCCGTACCTCCATCTGGGGCCTGGGATGCTGCGCAGACCCTAGGCCCCCCTCAGGCAGCTCCTGCCCCTCCCCATGGAGGAGAGGCCATTAAGGTACTGGTGGCCAGAGCCCGCGGGCATTGTCTTTAGGCTGCCGCATTTTTCACGGGACATGGTGCAGAAGCAGGATGGGCAGGAGAGTCCCCCATGGACACTGGACATTCTTCCGCTGTCATCTCCACATTTGCTTCTGGTGAGAATGTGGGCTTCAGCCCTTCCCACGTAGCTGGTAGGCCACATATGGGTGCCTCTCCCCAGAGCACATGCTGCCTCCTTCCCCTGTGGCCTAGTCAGCTCCTCCGTGTGGGCAGGAGAGCCCCCTGTGCCCATGACCCCACCCAGGAGGCCTCCAGCCAAAGAGCCCATGGAGTTGTCCCACCTGGCACCCGGGAAGCCGGAGCAGCCATGGCTGTATGGTGGCATCTAGAAGTGATGGCTTCTGTTGTCAGTGGGCCTCAATGTGGTCAAAGGAGACTTGCTTCTGCCTGAAGTGGGAAGACTGACCTAGGTCCAAGTCAGCCACTGGGGCAACAGGTATATTTTGGATTTCTGGTGTGGTGTCATTGGCCATAGACACAAATTTCAACATCGTAACAATGGTCTGGGGCATTTGCACAGGTTTGAGTTGTCTTGTGTGTCCTCCTCACACTTCATCTTCCAGTAAAGCCAGACTCTTGCTTCCCTAGTCACAGGCTTGATCTACCCTGACGTTGTACCCTCTGGGAAAGTATGTGGGGGTCTCATGTTCAGCAGATTGAATAGGTGATCTAACCTCAGCCTTCTGAGACACCAGTGAAACTGCAGTAAAGATAGCTTTGATGACAAGGCCTCAACCCACTTGGGTGGAGAGAACAGGAGAGCACACCAAAACAGCAGCGTAACGGAGAAGCTGGGGAGAAAGACAAGATGGTTTTTCACTCTGAATCAAGAGGGTGGGGCCCTGGGCTGGGGGGTGGGGTGGTGGAGAACCAGCCCAGTTTCCCCACAGAATCCACTGGGGCTGCGAGATGAGCAGGATTGGCCACTCAGGTGGGATTGGATGAAGGTGGACGTGGTCTTGAGAAGAAGACACTGGTGTCTGTTTCCCTGGCAACAGCCCACGGCCTGTGAGACGTGGGTCACCTGTGTGGTGGGGGAGCAGCCGGGGGGCCTCTGCTCCAGAGGGGGAGCCCAGCTGACAGAACAAGCTGTCCCCCCAACCACATTTGAAGGGGTCCCTGGGGCTCTCCGGGCACTGTCAGGAGGCCGCTGTAACAAATCACCATGGAGTGGGTGTTTTAAAGAGCAGGAATGTATTTTCTCATTGTTCTGGAGTCCAGAAATCCAAGTTTCGGGTGTCGGCATGGCTGTGCTCCCTCTGGAGGCTCTAGGGGAGAATCTGTTCTCGGCTTCTTCTAGCTCCTGTTGTTCTCTGGTGCTCCCTGTTGTTTTCTGTTTCCTAGTCCTGGTGTTTCCTAGTCCTCCCTGGTGCTCCCTAATGCTCCCTGGTGTTCCCTGGACTTTGTTAGTGCTACCTGATGCCTTATGGCCATCCTTGATGCTCCCCAGAGTTGCCTGGTGCTCCCTGGTATTCTCTGATGCTTCCTAGTGTTCCTGATGCTCCTCAGAGTTCTCTGGTGCTCCCTGGTATTCTCCAGTGCTCCCTGGCATCTCTGCTCCATTACCGTACAGCCTTCTCTATGTGTGTGTCTTCGTCTGCCTCTCCTATAAGGACACTTGTTATGGCATTCATGGCCCACCTACATCACCCAGGATAATGGCTCCATTTCAAGATTCATGACTTAACTATATCTGAAAAAACCCTATTTCCAAATAAGGTGACGCTTGTGGGTTCTGGGGTCCAGGGTATGAGCGTCCCTTTGGGGGGCCTGCTCAGTGCTGCAGCCAGAAGCATTGTTCTCTGGGGAACGTCTCCAGGGCCCACCTTACCCCACCCAGAGGAGAGTCTGCAGACCTAACGCCCAGTGCCGCCAGGGGACAGGGCCGTCATTCACGAGGCTTCTATTCGCTCCTCACTCTGGATCAAAGCAGACTTTACCAAATATCTGACAAAAATCCTAAAGAGACAAACATGAAAGAGCAACTTGAAGAAAGAGGTCACCTGGGGGGATGGGGTTTTTAAAAAATGAGCAAGTATCAATGAGTTAAGGGATGATACTCGTGGAATGAAAACCATCCTGAAAAGGAACGCTCACCAAGAGAGAAGGCGAAATGGAAGAAACTCCAGCAGCAGAAGTAAAACAAGTGCAATTAGACAGTTAGAAGGTGAAGTTGAGGAAGTGTGTGGGAAGTAGAGAACCCCCCAAAAGACAGGAAATAGGACTGACATTTAGATAATAGGAATCCCGAAAAGGAAAAAAAAAAAACAAAACAAAAAAACTAGAGACAGAGAATCAGACAGAATGAAATTTTTCAGTGAAATAAATCAAGACAAATTTCTAGAACGTTTGCTGCCCAGAACAGCGGGTACAATGGATTCAAATTGAGGCCACTGCAGTGGCTTTCGGCACCTGAGAGCAAGAGGAGCTTTGGTAAAAGAAAGAGCAACGATCAGTGTGGTTTTGGAATCTTTCCACGAGGCACCAGGAAAAATGAGTGTGGGGAAACGCTGCAGAAGTCCGCAGGAAGCTGTGTGGCAGCCCTGCCGCCCGCAGGGTAAGCAAGGAGTCAAGACGTTGCCCCTGTGTACGGACGCAACTCGTTTAGATCCTAGTGGCCTCCTGGACCAGCTGCTGCAGGACCCGGGCCCCTGAGACAAGAGGGGACATGACGGGATGGAAATATGTACAGGATCCCGGAACAGGTGTGCATCGTAGTGCATTTCTGTAATGATCACAAAAGTGAGATTTTTGTTTGCTTTCTGAGAGAAAGCAACCCAAACTGTAAGAGTTCAGGTCCCATAGGTCCTGGCTCTGCCTCATGCTGTCTGACTTGCTCTGACCAGCTCCCAGGGAAGCTGCAGCCATATGAGGCATGCGGACCCTTCTCTGGGCCTCATCTTACAAGGAAGCACCAGCCTGGCCATGAACAGTTAGGTGCCTGCGTGCCGCTCAGAGCTTCACAACTAAATGACTCACTTTCGGAGATGCATGCACACACAGGTGGTCAGACAAGAGGTGACAATTGTGTCCCAGGTAATGTCAATTTTCTGTTTTTTTACCTTAGGTACTGGGTACATGGGTGTGTGTTTGATGTATAAATTCCACAAACACAGTTGTGTTGAAGACAGCTGCACAGCAAGAAACTCTAAATACCGCCCCCAAAATGTGCAGAAATAAAGTGAGCCAGGCAAAGCCCCCTTTGTTGCTAGCCAGATGCCAAGGCCGGTCGCTAAATGAGGCCAGCCCTCTCTAGAAAATCAGGAAATGCAGCCTCGTGGCGGGCAGATGCACACACAGGCCCCCTTTCCTGGCACGTGCAAGTGGCTTCCAGTGTGTTCAGCATTCAA
This sequence comes from Vulpes vulpes, assembly GCF_048418805.1. Classification (NCBI taxonomy): domain Eukaryota; kingdom Metazoa; phylum Chordata; class Mammalia; order Carnivora; family Canidae; genus Vulpes; species Vulpes vulpes. Next base: position 62,802,849 of record NC_132782.1, read on the forward strand.
CACTGTGCAGCTGGCTTGGCTCATGTTGACAAGATGGCCAATAACAAGATTTCCTTTCCCTGGAGCTCTCCGGTGTATTCTAGGGAAGTGGCGTGTGTCAATGATCAGTAAGCTCAATCAGTGATTTGGGGTGCATGTTCTATCTATTGTTCTGTGAACAGTCTTCACGCATTTTCCTTACGTGGTCCTCATTGTGGGTTGAACATGATGCACAGTGGCCCCATTTATACCCTGTAGTGAGCAATGCAGGGTTCACCGTTTCATTATCATGGACTCTTTAGATTTTTTTATTTTTTCAATTTTATTTATTGATTCATGAGAGACATAGAGAGAGGCAGAGACACAGGCAGAGGGAGAAGCAGGCTCCATGCAGGGAGCCTGACGTGGGACTTGATCCTGGGTCTCCAGGATCCCGCCCTGGGCCGAAGGTGGCGCTGAACCGCCGAGCCACCTGGGCTGTCCTGATTCTGTTTTTCTGATGCTGAACTGTGGGGGAATGACTTTCACGCTCCAAGCGACACTTTTGCAAAGCTGCACACTGCTCTACGGGGATGGGCGTGTGCTTGAAGATCGTGCAAGGAAGACGCTTTGGGGGTTTCGGAGCCCAAATGCTGGCAACACTGGCTTTCACTGCATCGCCTGGTGGAGCAGCAGGATGCGGGGAGCACTGTCTGGTGCTACCATTGGGGCGGGAGAGGGGGTGGCGAGTGTGCAGGAAGGCAGCGGGCTGAGCCTCCACCAGGGTCAGTAGTCGCTGGGAGAAACCTGGGGTCCAATGTCTCAGTGGGCATTCGTGGGTGGCAGTGCAGGGAGCCACCTGGACCCCACACACCCGGTGTCCTGGGGTCCCCGTGGCCCACACCCAGGCCTGCCGCCTAACTGCGCGTCTCTGCAACAGTGGCTGAGGAAGGACGAAAGAAGCATTTGCAGGACATCTGATTTATCCCTGGTGTTGTAGCAAATGTCCTTTCTTCTCTCGCGACTGGTTTCCAGTTAGAGCTGGGAGCACAGCACATGTGCTTAGAACTGGCAGGACCCGCGGGCTGGGTGCAAGCGGCTGGAGGATGCTCACTGCCTGGTCCGCCTGTGCTGCTGAGTTTGCAGATCTGGAGATGGACACGGGCCTCTTCGGGGAGCTGAACCTGTCAGGGTGCTGAGGCTCCCACCGCCATCGGGGAAATGAGTCCCCCCTTAGTCCAGGTGTAGGAGGGACGTTGGATGACCAAGGAAGCTGGTGAGGGCAACGGGCAGGCTGGGAAGTGCTGGGATGGGGAGGGAGGCACTTCCAAGGCTGCATGCTGGCCCAGGGCCCTACACCGTGTGATGATGGCATCTGTCGGGGTGTGGGTGCAGGGCAGCAGGTGTGGGTGCCATGTGCTCAGCGTGGTGGCTGCTGCCACATTACCCCAGGTGCCTACTGTCCACACACGGGGGCCCAGGGCACCAGCACCCCTTCTCCTACCTTGGGAGGGACACCTAGCCACCGTCACGTTGTTTCCTTCTCTTTACCAAGAAAAAAATGTTTACATTATGAGAACTCATGGGAAATCATTTTGGAAGACAAATATATTTGAGGGCTAATTCCTGCAGCTCAGTTTCTTGGATACAAGAATTAGGACCTTCTCTTGATGCGTGGCTGGCAGGTGTATGTGTGCATGTGGGTGTGTGGCGTGTCAGGACATGTGTGGTGTGACTGTGTGTGTATCTGTGTGGGCGTGTGCATGCTTCATCATGTCTCTGAGAGTGAAGTATGTATGCATGTTCTGTGTGTGTTCCACATATGGGTTGTGGGTGCCTTGTACCCACATGTGATGGGGTATGTGTGCATGCACATGCTGCATGCCTGAGTGTGTCGTATATGCATGTTGTGTGTCATATGTGTCTGTGTGTGGAGTTGGGTGAAGTCCAAAGGGCCAAGCTAATCTGGTTACTGTCATTGTTGGATTCATTGAATGACCAAGGAAGTTTTCGGTGGTGTGGAGAAGATGGGCTGCTAATGCCTGGCTGGGTTTGCCCAGGTCTTAACCAGCAGGCTTGCTGCAGCACAGCATATGATGGATGAACGAGGCGTGTGTGGTTTCTGCTGAGTACTTCAGGCATGAAATCCAAACTCAGCAAAAGGTTCCCACCCTTTTGTAAGTTCCTCTTCTGTTGTTCTAACATAATCACCTGTCCCCGGTTCTCCTCAGGAGATTGTAGCTCTCACTCGAGTAGGTTATCTGAACAGGCTGATTTTCATCTGGAAGAAGCGAAAGGCTGAGTCAGGTGGAATTGCTGTCATCCATCCGTGCTCGTCAGCGCCAGCCCTGCTGTCTCTGAGCCCCATCCCCGGGCCGCATCCAGGCAGGCAGGGGGACTGGTGATGCTCAAGGATGACCAGAGGACGGCAGGGCAGCTGGGGTGATCACGCACCTGGCTTAGCATTGCTTCGGCCAAAAGCCAGGTCAGGACTTGCTGGTCACAGCCCTTTGTCCTCTGCACTGAGCGTGATAGTACCCACAGCCCAGGGAGAGGGAAGCTCCCCCATCCCCTGCCACTCTGCACACACAGGAACAGCTCAGATCTGGGCACTCCTACCTGCAGAAGACACCTCCTACCTACACAAGTAACACTCTGTCACTCGTTTGGTGCTCATCATGTGCCACAGTGGTCCCTCCTTCGAGCATGTGGTGGAAGCAGCACAGATGTCCCCCGAGATTCACACTTGGGGTCCCAACTGGAGGACCTTCTGGTCCCCTGGGAAGGCCGTGAGAACCCAGGCACGTGCAGTAGCCTGGAAGTTCCCTGTCTTGGGGAGGTAAACCCCAGTCCCAGGGCCCTCATGGACCAGTTCATCTACTAGAAGGCGTTCTGTCCTCCCTTCTTCATTTTTCCAACCTGGTTGCTCTGTTCAGGTGCACGATGGCCTCCCTTGCCATGTCTCCATCATCACCAGATAAACTGGGAACAGACCTTCTCATTGGTCTCCAGGTAGGATGAAAGAATTCCAAAGATAACCATGGAAACGGGCACCGCATCTCACACCCAGAGTCAAGAGGGATGACATAGAGCTCAGAGGAGTTGTATCTTGTGTTAGCCTGCCTCTAGCTACTTTTATCTACTTGTTCTGTTTACCTCTAGACACATGAGGCAGGATTTTAAGAAGAACTTTACCAGTAGAATAAATACAGTAATGACTTAGTTACAAAAAAACCTGAAGAATGAATGGTTCTGCATAAATGAATACCCCATAGAACAAAAAATTAACTTCTCTCTTTCTTTGAATGGCTAGTTTCATAACATGCATTATATTTTTACATGGTACTGCCTTACATGGTACTGGATTTTGAAATGCTTCTGGGAAACACCATGGGCTTCGAATATTGAGGTGTACAGAGGGCGATAAAGTGTAACTCGCCACTGCTGGGAACAGTGGCACCAAATGGCTGAGTGACCACAGTAGTTGATTTTCTGATAAAAGCCACTGGTTGAAATGCATTTGTGCTTCCTTGCATGTTTCTCCTGAAGAAGGTGCAAGAGATGGAGAGAGACCCAGCATTTCAAAGGCAGGCTGTCTTGGATGCCTGTGAAGATAACTAGCAGAGATTCTACTTGGAATAGTTCGAAAGAGGACATAAATTTATATACTCTCTTACTTTCAACCAACTAATCCACAAGCAGCCAACTTCTTAGACTGGCAAAAGAATAAGGAAATCCTCCAAAGCCAAATGTGGGATGAATCAGTCCTCTGAGAGGTAAACTAGTGTGATTTAGTGCCCATCCTGAGGTGTCTGTGTGTCTTGGATGGTCTTGAACTTCAAATTTGATAGCCAGGTGAAGTGAGGGTCTTAGAACCTGGAAGGGTGGCATCCCAGTGAGAAGGAGAAGCAGATGAAAAAGTTGTCCGACGAGGCAATTTGCCAGACTTGACCTTGATGTTGGGAAAGCAGGGCATCCCTGGAATTTTAAACCAGAGGCTAATACTCTTGTGAGTATGTGACTTGAATTCTTATACGTGTGTCTTCTAAAACTTGCAGGCTTGGAACTTAAAGTGGTCCTGGGTTGTTAGCACCCCCAGGGGCCTGGTAGAAACAAAGGAAATACCGTCAAAGGGATGCATTTTTGGCTCATGTCTTGAAGATTTTCTCAGGAAAATTCTACCCATCATGACATGTATAAAAAGAAAAGCACATAATAAAATGAGGCACCGTCAGTGTGGAGCAGTAGAATTAGAGAAATAGTGCAGGTACTGGAATTATCAGACAAAATACAGATTTTTAGTGTGTTTAAGTAAATAAAAGATGACTCACAGATGTGAAAAAACAACAAGTAACTACTAAAATGATTTTTAAAATAACCAAATAGAGACTGTCAATTCTGGTGATAAGGAAAGAGTAATGGGAACAAGGTTGAGATGGACACAACAAAACATGACAACATGGAAGCAATGGCTTACAAGATGCTAGGCGCTGCGTAATGAGGGCCAGTGATGCATGGGGGACAAGTTGCACATCAACACGCCCTAAAATTCCTCAGACTCCCACCCTGAGACTGCTGCGGACATGCAGAGAGGGGGATCCATGCAGAGGCAGCAGGAGGGACAGAGCTGAGTGTGTGTGCAGGTGGAAGCGCCGAATCTGCAGAAGAGACTCCTGGAGAGACGGGTGGTGGGGAGAGAGCTCCTGAGCTCTCCATTCTGCACTGGTATCCAGCAGGGTGCAGATCAGCTCGTGGACATGAGGAAGAACCTCCGAGAGGATCAGAGGTAACATGTTGGATGTGCTGCAGGGCTGGGGAGACTGCCTGTTCCCACCAGGCAAAGCGGCAAATCCTGATCTATGGGCCATGGAGCAGAGCACACGAACGGGTGTTCCCTCAGTAGCAGAAAATAATTGGTCCTCAGAGCATGGCACAGGTCCTCCCTAATTCATTCTAAAAGCAAGACCCAAAAGGACCAGTATATTTTAAGAAACTTAACCTTGTCCTTGAACAAAGATCAAGAATATTTATAGAAAGACAAAAATATCTGGCACCCAAGAAAATAAAGTTCTCAATTACTGACATCCAGTTATGTACTGAATGGCACCCCTAAAAATTCATATGTTAAAGTCCCATGGTTTCTCTTCTTTATTAGTATGGTGGCTTTGGGGGGGTGCCTGGGTGTCTCAGTTGGTTAAGCATCTGTCTTCTGTTCAGGTAATGATCTTAGTTAGGGTCTTGGGATCAAGCCCTGCATCAGGCTTCCTGTTCAGTTGGGAGTCTGCCTTTCCCTCTCCCTCTGCCCCTGCCCCTGCTTGTGCTCTCTCCAGCTCACTCTTTCTTTCTCAAGTAAATAAATTAAAAATCCTATAAAAATATGGTGACTTTGTTGCATTTCTAATATGAGACCAATCTTGCAACACTGACATCTTGGCCATGATAATTTTATCTTATATATCATTGTTAGCACCGTGTTTAGAATTATTACATAGATGTTAATAAGATTTTTTTCCCTGTAGTTTTCTTGTAAGACTTTGTATGGTTTTGGTTTCAAGGTAAGGCTGAGCCTATGAAATGAGCTGAAATTTCAATTTTCTGAAAGAACTTCTATAAAAATAGTATAATTTATTCTTCAAAGATTTGGTAAAGACCACTGGATATTATATGTAAGTGATGAATCACTTAATTCTACTCCTGAAACCAATATTATCCTATTGTTAACTAATTAGAATTTAAATAAAAAATTGGAAGAAAAAAAGATTTGATAGAAATCGCCAATGAAGGTGTTCTGGAAGACAATGTGGAAGTTTAGTAAAAAGTTAAACATACACCTACCAACTGATCCGGTCATTTCACTTCTAGGTATTTATGCAAGAGAAATGAGAGCATAGGTTCACCCCAAACCTTGCAATGTTATAAAAACTTGTAAATGTTCTGAGCAGCTTTATTTGTATAGCCCAGATTGGAAACAAAGCAAACATCCATCAGTAAGTGAAGGCACACACACACTGAGGATATGTTCATGATCTTGACTGTGATAATGGTTTCACACCTGCACCTTCAGTCAAATTGTGCAATCTGTACACTTAAATTGGTACAGTTTATTGTGGGTCAATTATATTTCAATAAACTGTTAGAAGATAAAACATGATATGAAGCTCATTTTTATGGACAAAAACTGGAAGCAGCTGTATATTTTGAAAACAAAATAGTCCTATATACTTCTGTAAATGGAATTATGTAACAGGAGAAATAAAACCTTGATAGATGAATTAAGTAGCAGAGGAGACACAGAGAAAGCAAGAATAGTGGAGTGGAAAATCTGAAAAAATTACCCAGAATGCAATTGAATTTAATAAATTTAAAGATGTGGAATAGAGTTTGACAGATGTTGGAGCTGGAAGTAAGAGAGCCTAATGCATTACCTCGGTGGCCTTCACAAAGGGATAATTGAGAAGATGAGGGAGAGTCAGTATGCAGAGTGGTAATACTGAGAATTATCTGAAATTGATGAAAAACATGAATCCTTAGAACCAGAAGCACAAATGAAAAGTAAGGTATGTAAAAAGAAGCCTGTACCCAAACACAGTCTAGTGAGATTTAAAGACAAATAAGTTCTCAAAGTATGTGGAGAGAAGACAGATGGTAAATGAAAGAGCTAGGCTCTCACCTGACTTCTCCGTGGTAAATATGGAAGCCGGGAGACAATAGAACTAACTACAACTGCAAAGTGCTGAGACTACCTAATTGTCAGCCTTTTTCGTATACCCAGAAAAACAATCTGTCAAGAAATTTTCATCTTAAGGGTAAAAAAGTGTTCCAGACAAATGTAAGTCGTGAGATAAAAGCCAAAGTTTACCTCTTTGAAGTGATTTAATCAGTCTTTCAACATTCGTTGGTGCTATACCTTTCTTCAAACTGCCAGTGTTGTTTGGGGTAGTTTTTTGCTTCTTCCCTAATACAGTGTATGCCAGAGACCTTATCATTTTTAACTCATTGATGTATCTCACTTGAATCGTTTCTGGGTAAAGAATAAAAAGAGATAATTATTTCAAGAATGTACTAGTAGAGGGACACCTGGGTTGCTCAGTGGTTAAGCATCTGCCTTTGGCTCAGGGTGTGACCCTGGGGTCCTGGGATCAAGTTCCACATTGGGTTTCCTGCATGGAGCCTGCTTCTCTCTCTGCCTGTGTCTCTGCCTCTCTCTGTGTGTCTCACGAATAAACAAAATAAATAAAAATTAAAAATTAAAAAAAAAGAAATATGCTGGCATATTTTGAGTGTTCTTCCTGAATCCTCTACCTCAGTGCCTCTATTTCTTAGGGACACACTTTTTTTTCCCCGAGAAAATTAAGGATATAAAAATGGGACACCCTTAATTCCCCTAAATGTGCTAGATGCACTTCCATGGTTTTTCCATCTGTTTCTTCACCATCCTCTCTTCTGGGTTCAGAGAAAGTATTACAACATGGGATTCAAGGCTGGTGTCTCCTGTCTTTGGCCCTTGCTACTCCTTATCTCCTGTACTTCTAACCTCTTTCTCAGGACAGAAGTCCCACCTCTCCCTCTCCTGCTAAAGACTTTCCTGCTCTCGTCTTCTCCATCAAGCCCTGTACATCTTCCAAGACTCCATCGCAGGGTCTGCTTCCCTAGCATGGCTTTTGGAGCATCTCCCCTTATGCTAATATGGTGTCTACCCTGTGGACCCACTGCCCTATAAATACCTGGGTCATGGCTTGTATGCTTCTATTTGCGTGCATATCTTCACTTGTCTATCTCCAGTCATCCAACCGAGGCTTCCTTTGGGCAAAACCACGTACTCTCCTCTGTGCCCTCTGTGCTTCACACAACATCTGGCATTGATTGGTTACCAAAGAGAAGTCTCGGGGATTTGGGGATAAATGAATAAACATTTCCTCCTCCTTGATTACACCTAAATTTCTGGACCAATGTGTGATGAGACAACGGGGACAGGGTGTGGCAGGATATGGAAGGACCAGGGGACTCCATCAAGGGAGGACATGATGCTGGGACTCTAGGTGGCCAGCAAGCCGTGCTCAGATTCTAGCGCTAAGTCACTGTGGGTGTGAGCATTTACGTGGTCTCATGGCAGGAGTCTTACCAGGAACTGTTGGCCTGTGATGGTGGGTTAGATGGTTTCTGAGGTCTCCATCCAAGACAGGAGTGAATGAATGTTATTAAAATGCTTCCAGCACCCTTTCTTCCACTGTTCACAAACCTCCAGAAATGGACCTCCATTGGGTCAACCTCCCTCCTATTACTTCTGCATAAGCAAGATCTGCCTGGAGTCCTCTCCCCTCATGCCCATGTGTCCTGGCTGCTTGGACCCTGCCCAGATGTGCCCCAGCCCCTGCCTCATCTCTTATGAAGCTTTTCTTGGAAGTGATCCAGAGGTTTCCAGGAGAAGTATACAAATTGGAGACATGATTTTCAGGCTGTTTTGCTGGGAGGAGACTTGACATGTCCCTACATGAAAGGGAATATTTTACAAAGTGGCAAATTTTCCAGGACTAGAAGTGTCCAAGCAGAGAATAGGGAACGCGTTTCCGTAAGTGCTTGAGAAAAGGGTATATTTCACCTCATGGAAATCCGTCCTAATGTCAAGATTCTGAAGTCCATTTGGTTCCCACACCTGCTGGTATAGGTCGATCAATCAGATCTCCATCTCTTGTGTAGATCCTGGGTATGCTTGCTCCTTCTCTGCTGCTCAACGAATGTCCCATTTGCATCTTCGTCACTGGCCCCCCTCACTGTCTGCCCACCTGACGCCTGGTCCTCCATTAAACACTGTGCTGTCTCAGGGAAAGGTTTCTTACCCACTTTTCTAGGTCTGCCGCCTGCCTCAGAGTGATGCACAGCATAGACCCTCAATAAATCCTGGGCTGGGGGGGGCAGGGGAGCTAGAGGAGGGGAAAAGAAATATGCTTGCCCAGCGTCCAACAGCAAACCCTGATGTGGCACAACCTTGGCCATCACTTCTTGGAGGGACAGGCTTTTGGGGACAATTATATAAAACCTTACTTCCTTCTGTATTACTCTCCTGCCATTCCTAATAAGCTATATTTTAATTTAAAATGGCAATTTACAGTGAAATTCATTTACAACAACACAATCCATTGTGATCACAATGCCATAAATTTTATGTTTTAAGTAATTTTTAATGCTTGTAGCAGCTGGCTCTCTGAAGTGTGGAAATAGCTAACATTTTTCACCTTGTGCAGCCAAGGGAAAAAAAAATCTCTGCTCTTTAATTATATAACCACCAAAGACAGCGTGCAGTGAGCAGAGCAGATATAATTGCAAAATACAAAATGATTGGTCTAAGAACATAGCCAAGACTTTAAATGTAAACATGTAAATGCCAGGATATAGCAGGTAAAGCCTGGAGCAGTAATATGTATACTCCAAATTCACAAGCTGCTGTAATTTTGTCAAATTGATTAAAAAGGAAGTGTTATTAGGAAGATGGAATTACAGAAGGAGTGGCCTCTAACCAAAAAGAGCTGCATCCAAAGGGCCAGGGCAAAGGGTTATTTCTGTTTGTAGATAAGAGAAGTGCTTACACATTCTGTGTGCTGGCTTGCATGAGCTTCTGGGGTACATCACATGCCAGACCTGAGTGCGGTGACGGGAGGGTCACCTGTGCCCTCCCCTGTCTCTTGTCCTGAGTAGTGATGGGAGGGTCACCTGTGCCCTCCTCCGCCCCCTGTCCTGAGTGCAGTGATGGGAGTCTGGGTGTTCCCCTGGCTTCACCCCATACCCTGGGGCTCCACTCTCTGCCCACACCCCACCCAGAGCTGCAGAGCTCCCAGGGGAGAGGGGTTGGAGAGGCAGGTCCCTGAGGGATCAGGAGAAAGGGTCAGAAAACTGGAGAAGGGTAGCACTGCACAGGCGGCCCTAAGCTTCACTCTCCTTTTAAATTCCTATGCGGGGACGCCTGGGTGGCTCAGTGGTTGAGCGCCTGTCTTCGGCATAGGACGTGATCCCGCAATCCCCAGATGGAGTCCCACATTGAGCACCCCACAGGGAGCCTGCTTCTCCCTCTGTCTGTGTCTCTGCCTCTCTCTGTGTCTCTCATTAATAAATAAAATCTTTAAAAAAAATTCCTATGTGGGGATCCCTGGGTGGCTCAGCGGTGTAGCCCCTGCCTTTGGCCCAGAGCACGATCCTGGAGTCCTGGGATCGAGTCCCGCGTCAGGCTCCTGGTGTGGAGCCTGTTTCTCCCTCCTCCTGTGTCTCTGCCTCTTTCTCTCTCTCTGCCTATCATAAATCAATAAATAAATCTTTAAAAAAAATTCCAATGTGAAGTGTTGCTTAATGGGTGGTGGAGGGAGAAATGGGCTGATGGGGGCCCTGCCAGTGACTGGGTGCAGAACCTGCAGGCTGGCTCAGGGCTCAGGGTTGGAAATCCCTTCGCAATCAAGCAAAACAGGTCTGAAACGCCAGCACCCTCCGCCTGAGCCCCTCGCTCACCCAAAGCCCTTAGTCTGGGGGAATGGGAGTCCAAGGTTTGCATAAAGGTGTTTGGATGTGACTGCCACTTACCAGCCACTGATCCGCATCCCAAGGCCTGGGTCTGGGAGACCCGGCCTCCAGAACGGGTGGGAAGCAAGTTCTGTTGCTGAGGCACCCGAGCTGATGGCCCTAGTCAGGACCATTCACCATGTCAGCCAAAGGGATGGAAGGATGGTGAGGGCTGAGTTCCCAGCAGCCCGCTGGCTTGTACCCCACCCCGCCCTCACCAGGGCCACCCCTGAGCCCGTCCTTCCCCCGATTTGTCCAGTACCAAAGCCTCCACCCCTGCTGGGGGCCACCATGCTCTAACCACGTGATTCATTTGGTCTTTGCTTCTGGAGCAATGGTCCCCCAGTTAGTGTCCTGGACAGGCCACAGGTTTGGTGAAATCTGTGCATGTGACCCTGGAAGTAGGGTGCCTCCATGTACCTGTGGTCGAAGCTGTGGTCGCCACAGAGGGAAATGCTAGTCAAGTGGTGCGGGGGCTCGGCACGCCCTGGGTGCTGGCTTTCTGCCTCCCTGCCCGCCTGGGTTTGGGGAGTCATGTTGGGAACACGGAGTGTCCGAGGAAAGACCTGCGCCAGGATCCTGACACACTTCTGTATGAAACAATGCCAACAGATCAGTCATGAAGGCCTCTCGGGGTGACCATTGCATTATTGGAGATGAAATAAAAAAAGACTTTAAAGCATTCTTGTTTTAAATAAAAGAACACTGTGTAGATATTGCACCTTCAGAAGGAGGACCATGAGACCCCTTCTATGTTACACTGGCCGTTCAATTCTTCCATTTGTCATTGATATATGTGGCACGAAAATAAAGAACGCATGCATAACATAAAGGCTGCGTAAATATACATTAAGGAGAAGCAGCCTTCCGCGGTTCCCCTTATCTGCATTTGCAGGTCGGCCAGATCCATCAAGGCGGGTACAGCCCAGCTCCGGGGTCCCAGTCCCGGGGGCCGGCGGGCAGATGGGACACCACGTACTGTGTAGTCACATGCAGCCCGGTTCCATTTAGAAATTCCTATTGTGGGGCAGGGGCAAAGTATCTGTAATAATTTTAAGGACATTTCCCAAATGTTTATTTAGATAAAAGATGGGTAACAGTAAAACTCCGGAACCTGCAGCCTGATAACTAGGTTTTATTAATGACCTGCCATACGCGAGGGCTGGATAATTAAAGTTTTTCCCCCCAAAGGAAGAGAGTGGACAAATTTATTTGATGGTTTGATAACCAGGGACACTGGTTGAAAACTATTGATATAATCGGAGCTCATTCGATTTGCTCAAGACAGCCACTCCTATCAGCTAATTTCACCTGTGCATAGTTAATTATCCTCTGAATGCATATGGGCGAGCCATTAATAAAATTTGACTATGTCATAGTCTCTTTGTCGCCCACGTGTGCCTTCTATCTCCTGCATCTCCTTCGCCTCTTGCCCCCCCTTTTCTTTCTTTTTAAAAATTCCTTTCCATTCTCTCTCTAAAAAAACCCCACAGAACTGGGGAAGACAGATGTGGGCCGAGGCTGCGCAGGCGGTGATGCCGGTGGGCAGGCGGGCAGGTGTACTCCAGCAGGCCCCGGGCAGGCAGAGGCCCCGCACACCTGCCGGCCATGCAGGGCCCCAGGCAGTGGCTGTCCGTCTGAGGGTGCAGGTGGAGGCCTCCCCCACTCCCACCCCGCGTACCTGCCAGCCATGCAGGGCTCCGGGCAGTGGCTGTCTGTCCGAGGGTGCAGGTGGAGGCCCCCTGCAAACCTGCTGGCCATGCAGGGCTCTGGGCAGTGGACATCCGACTGAGGGTCAGGTAGGCCCCGCTGGAGGGCAGACCGGTTATGCCGCTAGCCCCCTCAAGCCCCAGAAGTGCCGTCACCCGCAGGTGCTCCAGAACAAGTAGAAGCCTGGTTGTATCATCATTAGGTCATGGCCTTGAGCAAGTCAATTAATTTTTCTGATTTTCCATTTTCTCAGATGTAAAATGAGGTTGATAATATCTCCTTCCTGTGAGCATGTGGGCTCTAAACGCAACAGATGTAGCAGGCATCTTGGAAGACACCCCTAGAGGAAGGAGGTACCCAGAGGCCAGTGAGGGACAGGGAGAGGAGGGAGGGGGAAGCAGGGGGCAGTGGGAACTGGCACTGGAACCCGCAGGTCCAGGCTCTGCCCGTGCTGGCCTGCCCACCCGTCCCCTCCTGCCCACCAGAAGGTCCTGTATCCCCAGCCTTGTGCAACGGGCATTGGGTGCTCCTGCCGGCTCCCCAGGCCAGCCGGACAGCTCCGCACTGACCGGGGTGACCATCGCTGCCCATTGCTTGCCCTTCCCCGGGGCGTCGCACCCCTGCCTCTGCTACTCGCTCCTGCCCAAACCGTGTAACAGCCTTGCCATTAGCATTCCCCCTCGGTGTCCTCCCATCCAGGCAGAGTCGCCTCCCCACTGGCCTCCTGCTTCTACTCCTGCCTCCTGCTTCTGTCCTGCCTCCCACCCCCAGCAGCTGGACAGATGTTGGTAAATCCCACTCTGAACACTCCAGTGGCTTCCACGGCACCTGGAACAAAACCCACACTCTTGGCTCTGGCCAACAGGGTCTCCCAGATGCCACTAACTGCAACCCCTGCTGCTCCCACATGCTCCTCTCCTCCCTTCATCTACTGCCCCCTTGGCAGCCATAGGGCCTTGGCTCAGCCATGGCCTGGTGTGCTTTCTGCTCAGACCAGTGTGCCCGCCTTCCACTCACGTGCTCAAGTCTCCCTCAGCTCTGCACGTGGAAGGACCGTGGCACCAATGCCCTCACCACTATCCACTATGCTGTGCTCTAGTTTCATCACATGCTTCTTACTCTCTACTTTCCTTCTGTGTCTTGTGATGTCTGCACCCCCTGGCCTGGCTCACTGCTGTGTCCCCTACATGGAGTTGCCCCCCCTCCCACCACAAGCACCGGGTGAGTGAAGGCCTCTGGTGGGGTCTTCCTCCAAGACCCCACAGGTGGTTTGCATAGCCTGCCAGGCTGACCTGAGTGGAATGATCCAGGATGCTCAGGGCCCGTCTCCATTAGAGCACCTGGGCTTACTTCTTCTGGGACATGGACACGTGAAGGGGAATCCCATAGACCTGCTCCCACAGGGCTTCCTGAGGGCCTTGGGGGTTCCCTACAAAAGGCGGTGGTTGGGGGGCCTGGGTGGGGGGATGGTTTGGCTGGTTTTGAGTTTCCTGACCCTGGGCTGAGTCCCTGGGACATGGAGGCTCCCAGAACCACAGGCTCCTGAAAGATGATGTTCATGGTATGGCCTGAGGTGAGTCATGCCATTGGCCATGGCTGGCCACCTGATGGGGTGGGGACATGGGAGCAGGAGTCTCTGGAACCCCTGTAATCAGCAGATGGCAGAATGTTACACCCTGTGGGAGCTGACCTCCCCAGCAGGAGGCCTTCCAGGTCCTCACACCAAGGGCCAGAGTCAACAGTGGACCCCCCGCCCCCATCTGTGAACCAAAAGTTAGAGGGTGAGCATGAGGTTCTGGTGGGACCTGGGGTTGGAACTAGATCTCAGGGGGTCTCTGCAGTGAAGGTTGTGAAGGCCATGCCTGGTCTTACTCGTGGGACTGTGCCAGCTGGGGCATCACAAAATGCCCCGGCGTGCCCACAGCTGGGCAGGGGGTCGAGCTGGGCATGCCTGCCCTGAGCACCAACTATCACAAAGATGTGGTTGGGGCATCCTTTAAATCAGGGCTGTGCTGGATGGCCTCTGGAGTGAGGACAAGCTGAGTGCACTCAGCCAAATATCTACCCAGAGTTTTGCACTCCCCTGGGTTGGCTTCTCACAAATTCTATTTAATAAGAAAGGGGGTGAAATCTAGTTAGAGGGAGAGGTGGAGATCTGGAGCCCAAGAAGCCTCGTTGCTGTGATGGTGGCTGTGGTAGCAGGGACACAGGTGCAGGCCAGAGTCCTCCAGCCACTGGAGAACCCAACAGGGCATTAGCATCCTGTGTCGGCCTCGGGAGGGGCCACTCTGAGTGGACAGTGGAGGTGTCACATGCCACACCCAGGTGGCTGAAGGGCACCTGCCAGAAGCCATGTAGGTTAGCTGGAGATGTGAGGGTGCCCACCACCCTCGTCACTGACCATATGAGATATTTACGGTAGCATCCTCATGCCTGAGACCCCTGTTCTCTGTGTGAAGAGAATTACAGCCTCAGCCTCCTGTAGTCTGTGCGCCCATGTAGACGTGTGGCCTGTGTGTGCAAGCATGCACACCACTCACAGCTCTCAGCTCCATACACTTGGGCTTGTTTTGGGGAGGAGGCCCAGGAGAGGATAGGGTGATCTCCAATGTGGGGTACCTGCTATGCGTCAGATGCACTTCCAGACACTGGGACCTCAGAGATGAGCAGAACAGAACACCTCTACTCAGGGGAAAGACACAAAATAAATCACAACGGGGCAAAGTATCTGATAGCTATTGCTCTGTAAAAAATCACCCAAAGTCTACTGTTTTCAAACAACCACCATTATTATTTCTTTTTTTTTTTTTTTGATCAAGGTATTTTATTTATTTTATTTTTTTAAATTGGTGTTCAATTTGCCAACATATAGCATAACACTCAGTGCTCATCCCATCAAGTGCCCCCCTCAGTGCCAGTCACCCAGTCACCCCCACCCCCTGCCCACCTCCCTTTCTACCACCCCTTGTTCCACAACCACCATTATTATCCAGATGTTAGCAAGGTGGTGGGACCAGAGGTCCCACACTCAAACCCCCACAGCAACAATGTGACTGTCTGTGGACAGAAGTGCCTCTGAGGGCAGTTTGGGATCAAAGTTGGAACCTGAGAAGCTCCAGCCCCAGACCAAGGAGGGCCATTTTGAGAAGGTAGGTCTATGCTTAGATGGCAGTCCCAGCCCCAAAACCTGAAATAGCCCCATCCCCTTTGGAGATCAGCTACAGCCCCATTTAACCTTGACCCTGACACCTGCCCCATTCATTAGGACCCTGGGGACAGTTGCACCTGTCCATCCCCAGGGCTGGCATGCAGGGATGTCCAGATGGTGAATTTTTAAGCAGCCCTGAGCCTGGCTCTAGTGCCTCCTCATGATCATTCAGGAACAGTCCTGCTCACTCGGGGACCTGTTGGGGCACATTCCCATTTATGGCCCTGGAGGCAGACCTGCAGACCTCAGCTTAGCTGTGGATTTTGAAACAGTCCCTTCTCAGCCATGGTCCAAGAGCAATCCTGCTTGCCCAGGGACCTACCCAGGGTCATGATGGGAGCCCTTCGAGGGACCAGGTGGGAGCCACTTCATGCACATGCATGATAATGGGCCTGCTGTTTGCAGACCAAAATTGAGATTGAAATGGACCCTTGTCCCAGCAACAGCCCTCCGGACCAAGAACCTAGAGGCAGTTTTGTTTGCCATTGGGCAAGACAGAGTCCCAATCCTCCCTAGTCCCTAGGGAGGAGTTGTTACAACTGATGCCAAAGAAATACAAAGGGTCATAAGAGACTATTATGAACAATTATATGCCAACAAACTGAGTAACTTGTAAGAAATGAATAAATTCCTAGAAATACATAACCTACCAAGACTGGATCAGAAAGGAATAGAAAATATGAACAAATAATGGGCAAAGAGATTGAAGCAGTAGTCAAAAACCTCCCAACAAAGAAAACCTGGGACTGGATGGCTTCATGGGTGTATTTTACCAAAAGTTTAAAGAATTAGTGCCAGTCACTCCCAACACTTCCAAATAGTTGAAGAGAGGAGAACACTTACAAACTTACTTTCTGAGACCAGCATTATCCTCATTTCAAAGTCAGACAAGGACACCACAAGAAAAGAGAATCACAGGGCAATATCCCTCTAATAGATGCAAACATCCTCAACTAAATGTTAACAAAGCAAATTCAATAGAATGTTGGAAAGATAATACATCATGATCAAGTGGGATTCACCCCTGGGACATGAAGATAGGTTCAACGTGCATAAGTCAATCAATGTGAAACAAGACATTGATACAATGGAAAAATTTAAAAAAAGGATTTGACAAAATTAAACATCTTTTCATGATAAAAACTCAACAATTTAGGTCTATAAAGAATGTACTTCAATATAATAAATGCCATATATGACAGCCCACAACTAACACCACCCTCAATGATCAGAAGCTGAGAGGTTTTCCTCTAGGATCAGGAACAAGACAGGGATGTCCACTCTCACCATTTTTATTCAACATACTCCTGTTAGTCCTGGTCACAGCAATTAGGCAAGAAAAAAAAAATCAGAAAGGAAAAAGGAAAACTGTCACTATTTGTAGATGACATAGTCTTATATATAGAAAATCCTCTAATAAACCAATTCTGTAAAGTTGTAGGACACAAAGTGAACACACAAAATCAGTTATGTTTCTATACACCAGCAGCAAGCTATCTAAAAAAGAAATTAAGAAAATTATCCCATTTACAGTAGCATCAAAAATGAACAAAACTACTTAGGAAAGTATTTAACCTAGGAGGTAAAAGATCTGAACACTGAAATATATAAGACATGGATAAAAGAAATTCAAGACACAAACAAATGGAAAGATAGCCTATGTTCATGGATTGGAAGAATTAATCATGTCAGAATGTCTATGCTAGCCAAAACAATCTACAGATCCAATTCAAACTCTACCAAAATTCCCATGGCATTTTTCACAAGAATAGAGAAAAATTTCTAAAATCTATATGAAACCCCCAAAGAACCCAGATAACCAAAACAATCTTAAGAGAGAACAGAGCTGGAGGCACCATGGTTCTTGATTTCAAACTATATTTCAAATGTATAGTAACCAAAACTATAGGATGCTGGCATAAAAAGAACCACATAGATGAATAGAACAGAATAGACAGCACAGAAATAACCGCTCACATACACAGCAACTCACCTGTGATAGGAGAGCCAAGAATGAATGCTCAAAGGTGAAAGGACATTCTTTTCAATAAATGGTGCTCAGAAAACTGAATACCCACATGCAGAAGAATGGAATTGGATCCTTACGCCACTCACACAAATTAGTTCAAAATGGATTAAAGATTTAAATGTAAGACCTGAAATCACAAAACTCCTAAAAGAAAACTTAGGGGAAAAGCTCCTTGAGCTTGGTCTTTGCAATATTTTTTTGGTCTGACTCCAAAAGCACAGGCAACAAAAGCAAACATCAACAAGTGGGACCCTATCTAACTAAAAATTTCCTGGACAGCAGAGGAAACATTCAACAATATGAAAAGGCAGCCTACAGAATGGGGAAAAACATTTACAGACAGTGTATCTGATAAGGGGTTAATATGCAAAGTGTGTGAGCAACTCACACAACTTGAAAGTAAATCAAACAACCTTATTGAAAACTGGATGAGGGTATGAACAGACATGTCCAGGGAAGATGTACCAAAGGCCAGGTACCTGGGAAGGTGCTCAACACGGCTCAACATCAGTGAAATGCCACTCAGAACCACAATAAAAGATTGCCTTGCACCTGTTAGGATGGCTGATCTGAAAGATAAGCAGTAAGGGTTGGGAGGATGAGGAGAAAAGGGAGTCCTCTTGCACTGTTTAATGGGAGTGGAGAATTGTGCAGCCACCATGGAAAACAGGTTGGAAGTTCCTCAGAAAATTAAAATAAGGCTATGTGGGATCCGGCCATCCCACTTCTGGGTGCAAATGTAAAGGAAATAAAAACAGGACCTTGAAGAGAAATCTGCAGCCCAATATTCCCTGCGGCAACTCCAAGAGCCAGGATGTGGAAACTGCCTGAGTGTCCACTGATGAATAAAGAAACTGTAAAATTTATGTATCTGTGTGTGATTTATATACATAAACATAGAAGAGTCTGGAAGGTATCATGCTTAGTGAAAGAAGCTGGACACAAAATGACAAATACTGAGTGATCTCACTTGGGGAATCTAAAAAGAGCCAACTTCAGAGAAGTGGAGAAGGATGGTTCTTCGCCTGGGGACGGGGAGGAGTGGGGATGTGGGTCCGAGGTGCCACTTTTCAGTTACAAGAGGAATAGGTTCCAGATGGTGTTCAGCATGGTGGTTGCATCAGTGATACGACGTGTGCTTCTGGAAGTTGCTAGGAGGTGGATCTTAGGTGTTCTTAGTACACACGGTGGTCACGGGGTGAGGTGGCGGGCTGTCGAGTAGCTAGATGGTGGTATTTACATCACGATATTGCCACAGGATGGATCATTGCCTTTACGCTCCAACCATGTATCATGTGTCCCTGTCCGTTATGCCTGGTGAACCTGTAAAACCACGTCCTCTCATCCCTCTTGTGTGATTCTGTGGGCGCTGGTGTGGTGTGGACTCAGCAGGGCCCCTGGAGTGGGTGTGGGTTGGAGTTCCAGCTGTGGCTCAGCTTGTGGCTCTGGTGCCTGGGCTGGGACGAGCAGCAGACTCGGCCCTGAGACACATGGCCTTGTGTCACGAGAGATCTCTGGGGAGAGGCCCTGGAGTTGCCGCCCTTGCTCTTGGGATCCAGGGGCCTCCCTGCAGGCAGTTGGCTGCCATGTCCCGAGCATAAGCGAGCAACCCGAGGTGAGGGCCCCGTGGCAGGAGCGGAGGTCTCAGGCAGGTGAGTGGAGCCTTGGACGTGGGCCCCCCAGCTCTGCATCGTCGGCAGCCTCGTGGGGACCTGAGACAGAAGCTCTCGGCCCTGCTGCCCCCACAGCCTGGCCACAGAAGGGCGTCAGATAGATGCTTTGTGTTGACTGAGCCACTAAGCTCTTGTGAGGATGGCTGGTCCACCCTCCCGCTGCCTGTGTACCCCATACACTGCCCCTAAGTCACCATGCAACATGCCAGCACCCCCAAGCTGTTCTTCCTGAGTCCCAGGAAAGTGTTATGAAAGTTGTACATTTGTTTTAAAAGCAAAGGAGCCGTGGCCCATCTTGTACGCAGAGTGTCTCCCTGCTGGCAGTGTGGGTGCTGGATGGGGTGCACCTGACACACCCGTCGGCCCCTGGCTCCCCAACCACTGCTGCAGGGGGTGATGGCTGGGCAAGTGCAGGCCCACCAGCCTCTCTGCCCCCTCAGGTGCTCACGCCCAGCAGATCCAACACCACCTCCCCACATCTGGGGCTCAGAACCAAGGTCTCCTGGGGACAGTGGTGCCACACTCCAAGACTTTGGAGAGCAGTTTCTTCCTGCCCGCAACCTTCCAGGGCCGGCTCATCTGGGGCTGCTGGGGAGGATGGAGAACACTTGCACAAATCTGAGTCACTTGATGATTGTTTTTTGGTATAAATATGTCCCATGTGGTATTTGGGGTGTACTTACCCTGTAAGGTTATCTGGCCGTCCTGCTTCCTGCTGTGGCTCCTCCTGTCCGGATCACAGCTGGGGCCTGCACGTCTGTGGGCTTCCCAGGAGCCCTGCTGTGGGATATTCAGCACAGGGAGGGCTCCGTGTGCCCAGAGGTGCACAGCCTTCGTTCCTTCAGAGCATGGGGCTGACAATTCAGAACTGCTCTTGGGAGGGCTGGGGTTGCCCTGGACAGCCGTGGGTACAGGGGCAGTGTTTGGGGAGGTTGCTCACTTGTGGGGCCCCTTCCTGTGATTCAGTGGACATGGCCGCTGACCCTGGTGCAGTAGGACAAGTGTGTGGTCCCTGTGCCAGCGGCGCCCACACTTGCTCCATGACCTTGACCTGTCCCCTCCGTGCACTCCAGAACTTCCGATTGTGACCTTGTTTGGGAAAAGGGTCTTCACAGAGCTAATGAGGTGAAAGTAGGGCCCTGACCCCGCATAACTGATCTAGAGATGCGCACACACGGGAGAAGACGAGGCACACCTGGGCGCTATGTGTCCCTGCCTGGCACCCCAGGATGCTCATGGCTGTGGGGCTGCAGCCCCGGGACACACAAGTGGGAGCAAGTGCAGCTCGGGTTCTGGCTGTGTTGACAGGTCATGCCATGGGGATCTGTCAGAAGGCAATCACCCCAGAGGTCCACAGGCGGCGTCAGCCACCCCCAGAGAACCGCCCTTGCCCACAAGGCCGTAAGTCTCATGACAAGGCCACTGTGATCTTTTCTGAAGGATAATTGACAGATGGGACCCCAACATGCAGGCCCCTTCGTGTACCTCTGGGCCCGAGCTGCCACCAGCCCAGGCATATCCTGCACATCTGCCCCCCATGGTGGCCTTCCCCCAGCCAGGTTTCCTGGAAGCCACCAGAGGGATTGGGCAGTCCTGACCCGGACACCTGGAGGCACAGAGAAGGACCTCACTGCACGCCCAGAATGAGCACCACCTGTCCAGGGGTGGCCGTCCTCGGTGCGGGGGCCCCTGCCCTGCCCTCAACCTGTCCAGACAGGACCTAGGGCACAGCACTGCATCTATGTCCTGGTTCTGGGTCCCTCCTGGGGGGATGCTGGGCAGCCAGGCTCCCTGTGCCCTGCCCAAGGTCAGCTCTGGGACTCCGTCCCCAGTCTAGGGCCCTAGCGGCCATGGAGCTGCCCCCACAGACCATCCTGTCCCTGGGATCTGGCTCTTCTGGGCTTGAGAACTACTGTGTGTTTCTGTAGTCAAGGTGTCGCTGTTTTCGGAAAGCTGCTAACTCTGTTTACATATGTACCGTGTCCTTGCCGAGCTGGAGGCTTTCTCTGCTCTTCAACCAGGGATTCGGCAAAAAAACTAGTGGCTGACTGGTCACCGGCTGGCTGCTCATCCAGCAAATATTCTCTCCTGGAGCATGGGCTGGCAGGGAGGGCACGGGTGAGTGAGGCCTGGAAGGTCGGCTCCCACGGGGTTAAGGGCCTGAACTTGTCTGCTGGAGGCCACAGAGAAGGATGGAGGTGCCGGGCCCCCCGTAGGACTCCTGCTCACACAGCTCCTGGTGCCCTGAAGTTCCCCAAACGTCCTGATGCAGAAGCCATAGTGCTAGAACCAACGTGAAATGGAAGCAGCTAGAGCAGTTGGCCATAACCTCCTGCCAGGGCAGCAGGAAGCTGAAACCCAGTCCCTGTGAACACTGGGGCTGAACCACGTCCCCTGATGTGCACACCTGATGGGGTCTTTCATTTTTTCAGAAATGGGGTGTTTGCAGGAAAAATCAGAGAAGATGAAGTCATGCTGGAGCAGATGGGCCCAGTCCAACAGGACAGGTGACCTTGTAAGAGGCAGGGTTAAGGGACAGGCTCACAGGGGGCATCCCACCACAGGGAGGCAGGGGTGGGTGATGTGTGCCCGAGCCAGGGGACACTAGCAGTGCCGGGAACTGCAGGGAGCCTGGGGACCAGCCTGCTTCTGTCCATGCCAGGAGGTACCCCCTGTGGGGTCCCGCAAGCAGGCAGCCGTCAGAGGCTGGAAAGGAGGAACTGCTTCACATGGGACCTCCCAGGTCTGCTCAGGACTCGGACGTGAAGACTGCGTGCTCCTTACTGAAATCCTGGAAAACCAGCCAATTTCTTGTTGCCATTCTTCTGGAAAGGGCTGCAGGCAGAGCCAGGGGTCCCTGGAAAGTCTCCCCCTCCCACACCTTGGCAAGGGAAAGCCCCGGGGACTCTTCCTTAGTCAGTTTGCTGACGCTGGAGACAAAATTCCCAACGGGTGATCTCCCAGCAGGATGCCTACAGAGTGGTCCCTCCGAGGTGGACACAGGTGGGCCGAGGTTCCCCTGAGCAGAGCCAGGCCAGGACCAGGTGCTCGGGCACCCCTAGGCTGTCCCACTGTGCCTGCAAACCTGCTCACTCAGAGCTCAGAGGCCCCGTCACCCTCGTGGAGACACCCGCATGGAGAGCAAGCCCCCAGGGGGAGAGTCCCGAGACAGACCTCAGGCCGTCTCTGGAATAACAGCCCCAGGAAGAGGACCCTCGGGTGCGCTTGGGGAAGAGAGGGCTTACTGCTGCCTCTCCCACATGGACCCCCTCTGCTCCGGCTGTGGCGGGGCTCGGGCCCTGGAAGCCGCCCCCAAGTGGCCTCCTTCTACCAGGAGGAAGTGCCTGGGCCACAAGGGCAGTGGCTGGGGCCAACGGTCCGGGCCCTTCCCAAGAGTTCCTGGTCAGCTCAGCAGCCCTCTGGGGCGCCCCCCGTACCGAGTCCCCACGGAGCAGAGCCCAGAAGGAACAGTGGCCAGGCCCCGAGGCTGGCGCCTGTCTTTCCCTGGATGGGGGAGGGCGGCAAGACAGATGGGCGGGAGCAGGATGCCCAGAGATTAGGATCTCAGCCTCTTACAAGATGTATGGATGCTGTGGCGCTCCCCGCTGGGGCGCGATTCTTCTTCTGGCCCATTAGCGGGGTATCCATCACAGAGCTGTATCTCCCTCTGCAGGTCGGGGAGCATCCATCCTGGCCCGTGGCAGTCGGCACTGTCGTGTAGTGCGATCCATCCCAGCAGTGCTGGGTGCTGCTCCGACAGCCCCTAAGACAGGCGGGTGGGCAGGGACAGCGGCTCCAGAGCCCTGTGCTGTGTCCCGCAGCCCCGACCCCAGTGCCAGGCAGGAGAAGGAGCCGGCATCCAGGGCAGTGGGGGCAGAGGCCTTGCAAGGGGAGGACGGTCACTGCGATGCCAAGGGTACTCAGGGAGCTGTGGGCTGGAAGGATGCTCAGGGTTTGGTCTCCGTGTCAGGCAGTGGGCTGCCTCCTGAGTATCAGCTCTGCCTCCGACTCCACAGGGCTCCTCCCATTGACCTGCATCGCTCCATTTCTGAGTCTTGCAAGGACACCACCCCGGACCGAGGGCCCACCCTAAAGCAGGCTGACCTCTTTTCTCCATCTTTACCTTCATCACACCTGGAAAGACCATATTTCCCATTAGGGCCATGCTTACTGAGGGTTACGTCCAGGACATGTTCCTGGGGACATGATTCAGCATGCTGTGGTGACTTGGGGACACTGGCTTCCACATCTGGTGGTGGCCATGGGTTCCTGTTGGCTTTGGCTGCCACCTCACCTCTGGGAGGAAGCCCGGAGCCGGCTGCACACCTTGGTTGAGGCTCCTGCGCCTTGTTCTTCTTTCTCGTCCATGCTCGCTGGCACCATGGGCTCTTCTGGACCGGACACCTGACTACACCTGTGCTGCCCACCCCAGGACCGAACATCAGCATCCCTCTGGGGGGCACATTCTCTCCGGACCTCTGGGCACCCAGGTTTCCTGTCAGCTGTCTGCACAGGTGCCCCAGGCAGGGAGACCCTCCCGGCCACACCGCCTGCACCGCCCCCACTGACCACACCGCCCCCCTGCCACCCCCCAATGGCGCCCCCACTGCTCCGCACTGCCCCCACTGCCCACACCACCCCCCCACGGCGTCTGCACCACCCCACATCATCTCCACCACCCTCACTGCCCCACCACCCCACTGCCCGAGGGGTGCTGTCCCAGACGCTCAGGTCTGTCGGTCTGCAGCCGTGTGTCCAAGGTCATGCTGCCTCCCGTATTGCCGTCTGCCGTGGAGACACCCTGGGCTCCCCGGGAGAGCCTGCTTTGGGGAACAGGGGCCACGGCCAAGATGCCAGGTCCGGGAGGCTCCACGGAAACTTGGACGACTGCTCGTCTTGTGCAGCCACTTGAAGCGCTGCATGGAGCTCGGGTCCTGCCCCGCCCCGCAGAGCGGCTTCTGCAGGTCTGGAGGGAAGAACGCGAGGCCAGCAGCCTCTGCTCGGCTGTTTCCTCTCCGGTCTGGTGTGGCTCCTGCACACGGAGGTGGGGGATGAAGAGGAGTCTGTCCGTCCTCACAAAGCAGCAGGTGCCGCGTAGGGTGGAGTGTGCGTCTGAGGGCGGGAAGCTGCAGGGCTCTGTCCTGGGAGGAGCCCGGTTGTCCTTGGGTCTTCGCCGCCCCCGAGTCCCCCACCTTGCACATCTGCCTCCTCGGCGCTGGGCTTCCTGCAGCTGAGCTCCAGCGAAATACGTGTCTCCTCATTTTCAGAGTAAACCCCATCTTCTAGAAGCATCTGTCAATTGTGTGCAGGCCTCTGAAGTGGGTCCTGTGCCTCATGATCAGGAGGTCTGTGCTTCTGTGGGGAGGCGGGTGGGGAAGGTTCTGTGGGGAGGTGGTGGGGGGAGGTGGGGTCCTTGGAGAAGCCAAGGCAGATCACAGCTGGGTCTGCCGGCTCCCTCTCCCCGTGCTGCCCACTGCCCTGTGGATGGGCCACACGTCCAGGACAAGATGGCAGAGCCGCTGACAGCCGTGAGGCGCCGAGGCCTCGGCCCACCTGCCGCATGTAGGTGAGCCCCTCCAGCAGCCCCAGCGCCAGCCCGGAGGCGGCTCTTGCCTGCAGAAACTTTCAAGGATGCAGCCTGGCCCACACCTCCCACGGCCCGTGGGGACCCGGCGACACCACACTGCCTCCTGACCCTCGGAAGAGGTGGCCTGTAGGAAGCCACCAAGTGCTGGGGTGACCTGTCTGGCAGCGACAGGGAACCGATGTATGTTGTGCAGGACTGGGGGCTCCACCCTGTTCAGGTGGTCACTATGGTCACAGCAGGGTACCCCAGTCATTCCAGGGGAACATGTCGGGGTGTCACCAGGACTCATTAGCTGGATACACGTTGTGGGCCCATGGCCTGTGCGGCCAAGGGCACCAGGGGAGTGGGACCACTCGGTGGGTGCAGTGGCCTTGTGGAGCCTGCTTCCCGTGCCACCTGCTGGCTCCGCTGCTCCCTGAATCCATGGGTCCTCGTGTGTTGGAAGCTGATCCTCCCTCACCCCGCTGGACTGTGTGGTGAGGCCCTGGTGGTGGCGGCCCAGACGGGGAGCATCCCCGAGGCTTCCTGGCGTGTGGACCCCGGGATATGGGACAACTACTGTCGGAGAGGGGAGGATGGAGGTGTTACAGTGCAGTTACCCCGCTCCCTACAGGCTGCCTGTGACCACGTGCACACATCATAGACTCACGCTTCACACACACGCTTCATGTACATGCACGCGTCATACACATACCCTTCACATACATGCATGCCTCACATACACGCATGCTTCACATATACACTCTTCACACACATGCACCCTTCACCTACATACACGCTTCACACATGCACCCTTCACATACATGCACCCTTCACATACATGCACCCTTCACATACATGTGCTTCACACACATTCTTCACACATACACACTTTGCACACATGAACCCTTCACCTACATAGACACTTCACACATGCACCCTTCACACACATGCTTAACATACACACACCCTTCACATACACATGCTTCACACACATGCACCTGTCACATGCATGCACGCTTCACACAAGCACCCTTCATATACACACACACCCTTCACATACATGCATGCTTCACATACAAATGCTTCACACACACATGCACTCTTCACACACACACACTTTACGTACACATGCTTTACACACACATACCCTTCACACACACATCCTTCACATACACATGGTTCACACACACGCACCCTTCACACACACACACATACCCTTTACATACACATTCTTCACGTGAACGCTTCACATATACACACTTGACACACATGCACCCTTCACATACATGCATGCTTCGCACACATGCTTCACATACATGCACTTCACACACATTTCACACACATGCTTCACATAGTTACATGCTTCACATGCACACTTCACACACACTTTACAGACTTACTTCACATACACGCACTCTTCACACCCTCACACTTCACACACCCATGCTTCACAGACTCACACACACCCCACATGCAGACTTCATGCATGGTTCATACAATGCTCGCATACATGACACAGCCACATAGCTCTTCTGCCCACCACTGCTCCCCTTTCCTGTCCCCACTGCCCTGGTGTGTGGAGACCTCACAAATCTGGTCTGTTTTGCTCCTCTGAGGAGACACAGGCTTCCACACAGACACCACCCACTTCCTGGGCTCTTTCCGTTGGCAGCTGATGGAAGGTGTCCAGGCAGGAGCTCTGCACTGGGTGTATGGGCAGCTGGGCCCAGAGGGGGCTTGGTGTCTTTCCCGACCCAGTCTCTGCATCTGTTGGACTGTCGCTGACTCCAGGCTCTGGGGAGCTGTGACCTGAGGGCAGAGTCCCTCCCCAGCTGTCTGCCTTCTGCTTTGCTTCAGCAGCTGCACAGACTGTCCACAGGTTCCTGGGGCAGGGCCCTGGGGCTCCCTCCTCAGCTAAGGGCTACCTGGCCTTGGGCACCATGTGGACCCAAGTGGGCTGTGGGGGCTGGGCTGCACCTCCACTGCTCCTCACCTGTGGGGGCTTGCCCTGGGCAGGTGCCCATGGTGGGGCTGCAGGTGGCCTGTGGGAGGGTTCAGTGCCCTGCAAGGTCAGGTAACACGGAGTCAGCCATGGGCTGGGGGGCCCTGGGTTCGTGCTCACCCTGTGTGTGTGCTAGCTACCCCTCAAATGGTCCCACTGCGGCTTCAGCTTCTCATGGAGCCTCAAGCCCCTCGGGCCTGGCATTTCCCTGTGAGGACGCTCAGCCACTCGTGGCTTTGACGGGCAGGACCCGGTTGGTGTTCAATAAAAGACGACACTGGTGATCATTGGAGTAACAATGTCGGATTAAATGTGTTTCCGTGAACAAGAGTCAGGCCCCTTTAGGAACGCCTGCAATTTGCTTTGTCTTGCTGGAAACCATATTTTCCCCAAAGACCCCGACATGAGGGCCATTACAAAACGTCATCCATATTGCATAAGTTCAGAAGCGTTCAGCACAAATGACAAATGCAAGTTTTCGTGCAGTATTTATGCTCTGCTGTGAACAAGGCATATATAAGTCATGTGGGGCCCAGGCTCACTCAGGATATGCTTGGGCTCGCGGTTAAAGCCAAAGAGAGTCGGCTTCCTGCAAGTAGAGGGCATGCTGCTTCACCGTGACACTGCAGGACTGGGTCGCAGGGTCCTGCCTCAGCTCCATATCTCCAGCCCCACACTTGCGGCTGGTTGGGACATGGCCTGGCTCCGCCTTATTTGTCTAGGGCCGCAGAGGAGCAAGAGCACATGGCTGCATACGAACATCTAGTTAACGACTTGCACTCAAAACACATTGGGAAACAAGCCAGAGAAAACATCCTGTAGATGGGCAGGATGCCTCACAGTGAAGGAGAAGCAGGTGGAGAACAGGCCCAGAGAAAGGTGAGCGCCCTCTGAGCCACCTGCAGACACAGGGAGGGCCCCGGCAGACAGGACAGGGAGCCACAATGCTGCAGGTGGTCTCGAGTTCACGTGCTTCGGGAGAAGGCTAGGGTGCAACACCCCCTCAGGAGCATGATGCTGGGAAGCCAGGGGGCAGGATGCTTCCCTGGAGGCGCTGTGTCAACACCTCCGCATCCCACCAGCCGGTCAGGTCCAGGTCCAAGTCCAGGTCATGCCCTCTGCCTCCCACCAGCCGATCAGATGCAGGTGCAGGTCCAGGTCCAGGTCCCACCCTCTGCCTCCGGGTAGGCCCCTTTCACCAAAGCTAGTTGACAAAGGCCACCCCAGGGAGGCGTGCAGTCCCACCTGCCTGGGTAGGGTGCAGGGTGCATATTCCTGAGCCCTGTGCAGCAGGTCACCTCTTGTGCAGGGTTCCCAGGGTATCCAGTGCAGGCATGAGAGGGAGCGGGGAGGTGAAGACAGAGCTCGGGAGTGGTCTCCTAAGGGTGCTGCACATCCTGTTAGACCATGGTTCCCGAATCATTTGTGTTTTGTGCAAACAAAGAATAAAATTAAAGCAAAGAGAAGAAAATGCAATCCTGAAAATTGAAAACAAGCTAAAACAAAAGAACCTAATTATGTATCAAGTTGGCGACAAAACCCCGGGGAGAGAAACATTATTTCAAGTGACTTGAGAACTCGGTGTTTTGACTGTTTATTCTCTGTGGGAAATATTGTATGGAGGTTATCTTAGGGATGGAGCAAGAAAGGCCAGACAGACCCTTCAGGAATGGAGGGAGGATCCTGGGGAAGGGGGCAGTGGGGGAGGGGGAAGTTACCAAGGCTCAGAACTTTCTTTGTTAGATGCAACTTTGATGTCTTGTAAATTTTTTACGGAATTCTTTTTTTTTTTAAAGATTTTATTTATTTATTCATGAGAGACACACACAGAGAGAAGCAGAGACACAGGCAGAGGGAGAAGCAGGCTCCCTGCAGGAACTCAATGGACTCCATTCCAGGACCCCAGGACCCCAGGACCTCTACCTGACTTGAAGGCAGATCCTCAACCACTGAGCCACCCAGGAGCCCCCTTTTTACGGAATTCTAATGAAACTTTAACAGTCCAACCGCTGAAGATTGAAAGCTAAATGCATTGGAGTCTCTGTGTCAAGCCCAGGGCACAGCCACACCCCGACAGCACCATCTCGGGGGACGGTGGCACGCTGACGAGAACCCCACTCTGCTGACAGGACCTGACTCTGAATGCGATGGAAGCCAGGAAAATGCAAAAAACCCACAGGTGTCCTGCCTCTAGAGGTGTGGCCGTGGCTCAGCAGCCAGGGGCCCCAGGTGTGGACATGGGATGAGGCCGTTCCAGAAAGCTGCCCAGGTTATGGAACAGAGGACGGAGGGGTCAGTATGACAGGGATGCTCAGCAAGGGCCCATCGGCCAGAAGGAACCGAGTGCCGCACCGTCCCGTGGGTGGCCGCCTCATTGGCTTGCTCTCCGCAGGTCAAAGGGCACCCTGATTCCTGCACACACGTCATTGGTTTCCCCACTCCTGTCGGCCCTGACCCCGTCCCCACCTGCCAGATGACCCTGCTCTAGGCTGGTTGGTCCCAACTCCTGCTCACCCCCCAACCCAGGGGAGGACTTTGCTTTCTCTGAGAGGAGAGTCTGCAGGGGGCGGTGTTGGGGGGGTGCCTTGAGGCCCTAATATTGTGGCCTTGCCACCTGAGTGGTGACGGTGGTTTCCTCACTCAGTTTAATTTTTGTTTTGTTTTGTTATATTGGGTGTTTTAATTACGGAAGCAGCGTACCGTAGCACATGGAGCCATCTGATGAACATGTTAGCGGTCCGCCCCAAGCTTCAGCCCATCCCTCTGAGGTATGGTGTTGGAAACCGGGTGATTATCTGTCCGGACATGTCTCCACACGTGTGCAAACGTGCACAATGTGAATTTTACACCAGTGAGCTTTTTCTGTCTTGCTGTTATTTTTAAACAAAAGCAGAACCCGTACCACACCCACTGCTCCAAAGATTATCTTTCTCTCGGTGCACAGGGCTGGCTGCTCTGGACTGGCGCTCCCCACAGCTCGCAGCATTGGGAAACCAGCAGCGGCGTGCGCCCCGAGCCGACCTCTGCAGAAGCAGCACCTCCTTCAGTGGCTGCACCCCCCCCCCCGCAGCCCACACGCGCCCGGCTCTGCTCACGTCTGCCAAGGGGGCACCGGCGGGGCTTCCAGTTCTCATCAACAGAAACTCTTAAACGTATGTCATCTTTGTAAGTGCCAATATTTCCATGTGATGAACACCCCGAAGCATGACTGCGGGGTGACACATGTTCACCTTTAATTTAGCGGACAGGGCCATCTCGGAGGCTGTTTGGATTCACAGAAACGAAGGGTGCCGATCCCTGCACGACCCTCAGCACTGGGTGTGGGGCCACGGACTCAGACGCCGTGGACCCCAAGGGTAGTCGCGGGTGGTCCCTGATCCCCCCCATCTGGCGTTTCCCCAACCCCAGGGGAGGCCGGGCACCCTACAACCTCCCTCAGCTCTGTGCCCACGCCTCTGGCGAACAGCTGGGTCCCATTTGTTCTTTGCTATTTCCCCCTTGGCTTGCTCGTCTTTTTCTAAAGAGGAAAGCCGGCTTGTATATGATGGATACTGACCCCTATGTGTCGTGTGGTCTGCAAGTGTCCCTCTGGTCCCCTCACTACCTGTGTTTCTGCGTCTTGGCTGGGCCATGCAAAAACACACAACTTGATAGAGTAAAAAGTGTCTGATGTTCCTTTAAGGGTCAAGGTTTCAGGAAAAGCTCTCCCAACATCCAGTTTATAAAATATTGTCATAGAATTTCTGCCTCATGTTTCATTGTTTTATCTGTAATCTAATCTTTTGTAATCTGATCTCACCTTTTCGGTAGACACGGGGTTCAAGCTGATGCTCATTTCCTCCCCGAGGGGGACTCAGGCACAGGTGCTCAGGGGCGAGCCGTCCCCCTGACTGGCCCCCCTGCCAGCTGACCTCACCCCTAGGTGTCAGCGCACAGCCGCCTCCCCCGAGGTCCAGACCCTCATCTGTGTCAAACTGGAAGAATGCGCCTGCACCTGCCCTCCTTCCCCCCAGTATTCTTTCAAATGCCAGAGAAAGGGCCCAGAGCAGGCGGCGCATGGGGTGTTCGTCCAGGAGCTGGGACTCGCTCCTGAGACGGGGACGTGGGACTCAGCCCAGCGTGATGACACAGCGTGCAGGCCCCTCGTGCGGTCCTCCGGCAGTGTCCCCGCAGGAGCCATCAGAAGGGAGGGCTGCTAGCAGCAGAGAGGTGTAGGTCCCCCCACAGAGGCCACCAGGGGGAGAGGCAGAGTTCCGGGGGGCAGGAGACATGCAGGCATCTTCCAAACCTTTGCTGGACACTGAGCAAACGTCTGTTCAGGAAAGGCAGCAGATCCAGAGGAGGCAGAGTCTGCTCTTGTGACAGAGCACCTGCCTGGCCTGAGATCTGCTGCCCAGGGACTGAGCCTGAGAGTGTCCAGTCCCGTCTGCCTGCTCAGGACCCACAGCCCCTCAGGGGTTTGAGAAACAGGCCCTTGTAGTACCATGGAGCGCAAATCCACCACTGTTGTTAATGGACTTGGCACCCCCCAGGACACACAGACAAGGCACAAGGACCACAGGCCACCCCCCCTGAAATGCAGACATGGCATGAGGACCCCAGGTCCTCCCCCAGGACACACGGAACGGCATGAGGACCCCAGGACCCCTCCCAGGACACGCAGACACGACACAAGGACTGCAGGGCCACCCCACCCACTCCCGACACACAGATATGGAACGAGAACCCCAGGCCCCTGTCCCAGGAAATGCAGACACGGCACGAGGAGGACTCCAGGCCTCCCTCTGTGATTATAGAATAGTAAGAGCTGTTTATACTTAAAAAAATATTTTGACTCACACACAGTGCACACATGCACACCCAAGTACACACACGCAGGCACATACACGCAGTGGACACATGCCACATGCACAAGAAGAACCAGGAGAATACACACAGAGCTGTCAGGAGCTCACTTCGGAGGGACTCAGTGATTTGCTGGAAAGTGTAAAGATGCCTCTCACTTTTCATGTGTTAAACTTCTACATCATTTAAATTCTATGCTGTGAAAAGCGGCCGTCCTTAAACTCGGAACTCCCTTTCTGCACGCGGCTGAGGCTAGGGACAGCATCGCAGGAACTGGGAGATACCCACCCACTGGCTTCACCCCTGCTCCGCACATCTGGGTGGCCACTTCGGAGGCTGGGCCCCCTCTGAGAAGCGAGCTGCCACCGCCTGGCATTTCACGTCTCCCACATTAGAATCTGCAGGTGCTTCATTCCCGCGTCTGCGTGTGGGCCTGCTGCCACTCGTTGCCAGGGAGTGTTAGCGGCTTTCCACTTCCCTAACTCTGAGCACGATGCCATCAGCCCAAGGGGCCCTAAACCCTGCTCTCCCTGGGCCTGGGGAGCGTGTGTGCTGCAGCAGGTGCAGAGCAATGTGGGCACAAGGCTGCAGAGTCTACTAATAGAGGGTGATTGCAAAAAATATGCTTTCCTCCCACTCAGATTGTCAAGGACTGCTGGGTCAGCTGGAGCAGGTGTGTGTGTGTGTGTGTGTGTGTGTGCACATGAGTCTGTATGTGCATGTGTGTGGGTGAGTATGCATGTGTGGATAAGTGAGTGCGTGAGTGTGGGTGGGTGTACATGTTTGTGGGGGGTGAGTGTATGAGTGTGCATGAATGTCTGTGCACATGTGTGGATGAGTAAACGTGTGTATGGGCATACATTTACATGTGCATACATGTGGGTGAATGTATGTGTGGGGCGGTATGTGCATGTGCACATGTGTGGGTGAGTACACATGCATGTGGGGGTGACTGTGTGTGTGTGTATGAGTGTGCATGTGGGTGGTGAGTGTACAAGAGTTTGTGTGTGTCTATATGTGTATGTGAGTGGGTGAATGTACGTGTGCATATGTGCGTGCATGTGTGCACATAATTGCATGTGTGTGGGTGAGTGTGCATGCACGGGGGGTGAGTGTACATGTGCATGTGTGTGGTCAACTATGCCTGTGGGGGGGTGAGTGTGTATATCTGTGCATGTCTGAGTGTGCACACATGTGCTGGCACACTTTACCTCTCACAAGGGGTCTCCTCCTGGATTCTCATGACCATCCCCAGGGAGATGTTGGAAAGCACCCCAAAGACTTTTCTGGGTGCAGGGCCAGAGGGACTTGACCAGGACAGGCCTGAGCTTGGCACTTCCGCTGCCCGGGCGTGCTCAGGTGTGCAGTGTGGGGCAGACTTGGCTCAGTCTCACGGCCTGTGGGGTCAGATGGGGCACTGCGACCAAGGACCAAGTCAGCTGTGGCTGGTCTGGCGCTGTGGCAGTGCATGCCATGCTGAGGCCCCCAAGCCCGGTGTTTGCTGGCTGGGAGCTTGCCGACCCCTCTGGGCACCTGGGCCGGCCTGCTCCCCTCACCCTGACCCTGATGAGGGCCTGGCGTGGAGGACAGGATACTTCTGGGAAGAAAAGTGCTTTTATGCTATTTTGTATAAGGAGGGTTACAGAATACACGTTCAATCATTCTGAGAAAGTGGTAGAGCCCATATTCCTGACCTCCGACAGCCTGGCCCTCCCGTTCTAACCATCGTGTGTTTGTTTTTCCAAGTGCAACATGTTACTGAAAAGTATTAAAAATTCATAGTAAGTTCAAGTCTGAAGATTTGGTCGGTAAATCACCTTACTTGAGCTCTCGAGAGTGTTCATTATTCCCAAATACACTTTTCATCCAGGATGTGAACAGACTGCTCACTCTTTGCAAAAAGTTGATGATTAAGTTAAAAGAAAAAAATGTTTCTTCTTGTATGGGGTTTGGCAACAGAGCAAAATGGAATCCCATGCAAATTAAATGTTTTGCTGCGTTCAGTTTCATAATGAGAAGCCTGCAGAGCTTGCGGGACTGGGTGCCAGAGCGAAAGCCACATTTGGTTTAATTTATTAAGAGAGAAACCTGACCCACCACGTTTAAAACATCGTGACACGGCGGCAGGTGGATGTGACAGCCAGCTTTGTCATCCTGCGCAGACCTGGGTTTGGGTGAGCAGAGCTGCACCAGCTGTTCGGACAAAGGACAAGTCCTTAGTAAACACATCTTCGTGTAGGAACATTCTGGACTGGAGCTGCCCTGCAGGGTGGCTAGAGGGTTATGGCGTCTGGAGGAGGGTCCTGCCTATAGGGTGGGGGAGGAAGGGCCCCTTGTCTAGCAGAGGAGGGGGCTCATGGCACCACATGGTGCTCTGTCCTGGTGCCTCTACGCAGTGGGGCTCCTGGTTGGAGTTTGCAAGATGCGGACTCTGAGGGAGTGGCCTTAGCCCTCTGCACTCAGAAGACTCCTCTGAAGGACTCTCAAGGTGAGGGGTTCACACAGTACCTGTACACCTCACCTTGTCCCCTCCTTCAGTGGCTGACCTCACCAGTCCTCTGCTCACCAGTCCTCACCCCCCTCACCGGGGGGCCAGGCAACCCCTGGGGGTGACTTGACGTCAGGACCCGGGGCTCAGGTTGTGTCCAGGGGTGCAGCTGTGCATGGCCTGGGAAGCCCATGGAGTCACATGTGCCTGCCAAAGAGGCCTGCTCTGCCGTGCCTGGGAAGGGCTGCCCCCGTGCACCCCTGGGGATGGAGACTTGGCAGGGGTTCTGGCGTCCCTGGGGCCGGGCTGGAGGCAGAGGGTTAGGCTCTCTCCTCTGCCTGCTCTGTCCTCTCTGCGGAGCCTCCCTGTGGGTCCGGGCTGGATGTCCCACACCTTCAGGCCACTAGGTAGGGGCTGGGTGGGGAGGGGCCCTGCCCACAGAGGGTCCTGCAGGGAGGGTTGTGGGGAAGACCTCAGCCCCGGGCCACGTGCAGCCCCCAGCCTGCAGCAACATGCCCCAAGAACCTCTCTCTTGCACCCCTATGTCTGGCGATGATGCAGCCAACCCCAAAGTCATTGGATTCATGTCCTGGGGTGGGGGCACTCCTGCTTGGCGCAACACCCATCCGCGTGGCCCCCTAAACGTGGAGCCCTGCGCCCCCAAATCAACAGAAGGTGCCACCCGCTAATGCAAACCTTCACCGAGGTAACAATGGAGCCTTACCCTAACGCGGGTGGCCAGGGCGCTGGATTCTGCTGTGGGGGTTAGTGGAAGGGTTCCTCTTCCCATTTTGGGCTCAGCCTTTAGCCCCTTCTCGAGCAGGAGGTGCGGGGAGGTGGACCGCCATGCACGTGGCTAACTCTCCGTGGAACCGCGATGGTGGACCCAGGGCCCAGCGGCATGTCTCAGACTCGGATCCAGCAGCAGTGCCCTGTGCAGCCGAGACCCTACCAGCTGCCCGCCGACACCCACACCCAGTCCCCGGCTCACTCCTGGATCCCTTTGGACCCATGTGCCTCTGGGTGGGGGTCGTGGAGGACTCAGAATTGTCTCCATGCTGTGACCTCTGCCCCGACCCTGACCAGCACCAGACTGGAAGGTCTGGCCTGACTCCAGGCGCACATGGGTGGGTCTTCCTAAATCATCTGCTTGCAGCTCGCCCTTCCCAGAGAATGCTGACCAGTCTGTGGGCTCCTGCCTGTGGTGCAGATATGCGGGGTCAGAGCAGCTGGGGCCCAGAGTGGGGGAAGCATCCAGAGAGGACCCTGCTGACCGGAGGGCCATGGGGGAAGCCTGGCCTTCTGCGTGCTTATTCTTGCATGAGGACCCCTTCAGGTAGGAACTCACCAGGGCCCTTCCCCGTTGAGGATATCCAAAAGCCATTCCTGGTTCCCTCGGGCTGACCATTGGCTTGCGTGCAACCTCCTGGCACCCGACGGCCCAGGGCTACCTGTGGCATTAGTGCTGGGGCCTGGTGCAGACTTCCAATGGACCAGCCCCGGGTATCAGGCAGTCGGCCCTGCTTGGGGCTGGGGGCCCGGGCGGGCAGCGGAGTGGGCTGAGCTGCCTGGCTGGTCCTCATCTGTGAGAGGTTTTGCCTCAGGTATGGATGTGGCACCTGGAGCCGCAGCCCTGTCTTTGGACCCTCATGCTGTGTCTTGGACGGTCACCTGGTGGGCCTGCCATGGGACCCCTGAGCACCCGGTGGCGTAGGCCTGTGGGGACAGACTACCAGCTGCCCTTTCAGTCCATCCTGCCCTCTCAGCCTGCACGTCGGGATGGCAGCTCGCCGCTACCCTGGAGCCAGCCCTCGGCCGCCCCCGTGGGTCTGTCCCTGACAGTGGGGACCTGCTCTCTGGACACAGGCATGGAGGCCGGCTGTCCACTGCACACAGAGGGAGTCCACACACAGCTCTTTCTGCAGTCCTGGGCACTTGCTGCTGCTGCTGCTTCTTGAGAGCCTATGGCTGCTGCCCTGGGGACCCCCATGGACGTCCGAGGGCTACGATGTCTACGCGACAAAGGGCTGCACAGGAACCAAGCCCCGGAGCCCGACTCCGTGGAGACCCCTGGAGAGCACCAAGGAGAAGCTGCATTGACCCCTCGGGGCACCTGCCCCTGGAGGCCCCCCGCCAAGCGGGTCCCTGTAAACCCCGTGTCCATAGGGGGCAATCTTGGGATGCTGACGGGAGTTGCGACCCAGATCACATTTGTTCTCACTTAGCAGAAAAATATGCTATAAATTTGCCACTACAACAAAATCAACATGTCTTTTTTATTAAGAATGTCACAGAGCCAATTATTTGTGTTTATGTCACAGCTCTGTGTGTTGTTCCTTTTAGAACAAACAACACTCCCTCCTGGCTGCAGAAAGAGCATGTGTTGGTTTGAAATGAAACTGAATGGCTAAGAAGTTGAGCCTCCCTTGCTGGAGAGAAAGCACCGAGACACGTACCCTGAATAGGAGGTGGGGGGGGGGGCTCTGTAGACGCGGGGGTCGCGGTGGGGGTCCCTGCTGTGGGGTTGCAGGACGGGCCTGTCCCATCCCTCTGATGTCCCCACGGCCACCGGGGTGAGCAAGCCCGAGCAAGTCCCCTGGGCCACAGGGCGTTTTCTGCAGGGCGCCTGTGGTTAGTGCCGCCCTGACTGGGGTGTCCGCGACATGGAATCGACAGCTCTGCAGGGGCGGGGGGCAGTCCTGTGATAGGAAGCCACATGGACTGACCCTGTGACCTTCAGAGGACGTTGATGTGCAAGAAAAAATTGTGAGTGAAGGAAAGAAGATGCTTTTAGCTGGGAGTGTGCGAGGCAATGGGGACCTCCTTGGGTTCTGTGGCCGCAGGTGGACCCACACTGACAGGTGCGCTGGGCGCAGCCTCCCTGCTGTTTCCCTGCCAGTGCCTCTAGCTCTGCTGCGCGTCCAGCGTCGCAGGCATCCAGGCATCCTCCTGGGAGCACTCCCCTCTGGGTCACCTTCCTGCTCCGACTTCTTTGCGGTTCCTGCCGCAAGCGCGTTCATCAGTGAGGCCAGTGTCGCCCCAGAGTAACGGGTGGTGAGCCCTGCGCCACTTGTTCTGGGTCAGGCCCCAAGGCTCGCCTGTCTGCCAGCAGGGGTCGCCCCCCTTCATCCCCTGGGTATGTCGGGCACGGTAGGAACAATGTAGACACACGTCTTTTTCCCCCCAGCAGGCCCTGGACTCACATCACCTCCACGTCTGTGGAAGTCAGAGCCTGACCGGTTTACTAAAGGAAGAATAAACCACGACGTGGCCGAGTGAGGATTCAGCTGCAGAAACGCCGCCAGGGTTCGACGGTCAATTTGCTGCGTTTATAGGGAGGAGGCTGCGCTGAGGGGCAGTCAGGCTTGGCCCCTCTCAGCTCCCTAGTCGGGGCCTGCCTGCACCGTGCAGAGCACACCGGCTCTCTGTGGCTCCCGGCAGGACAGCTTGGGAGGCACTGCTGGGTCCCTGGGTGCCACATCCAGCTGATGGCAGGACGGATTTGGCAAAGCTCATCACGGTGCTCTTGCTCCAGCCATCGCCTGTACTCAGGAAGGTGAATGTTGTGGTCGACTTCCGTAGCATGGAAGACCCCCAAGGCTAAGCAAAGCAGAGTGTCCTGGACACACAGGGGTTGTTTCTCCCCAGCCCGTAGGCTGGTCCATGATCCCTCAGCCTTCCCTTTGTCCTTGGTTCCTCATGGTTGCAAAATGGCTCCTGGAGCTCCCAATGTGGCCACATTGCCATCTGATGGCTAATTTTATGTGTTGACCTGGGTAGGTCATGGTGCCCATTTGTTGGGTCAAACATCTGTCTGGATGTTGCTGTGAAGGTAATTTTTAGGATGTAATTACCACAGTAGACTTCGAGTAAGACAGATTAGTCTTCATACTATGGGCAGGCCTCATCCAATCAGTTGAAGGCCTTAAGAACAAAGACAAGTTTCCCAAGACTGTAATGTGGAAGTCCTGCCAAATTTCTGGCCTGCCAGTCTGCCCTTCACATTTTGAACTCAAGGCAGGCAACATCAACTCTTCCCTGAATTTCCAGCTTGCCAGCCTGCTCTACAGACTTCAGACCAACCCCATCATCATGTGAGCCATCTCCTTAAAATCTGTGTGCAGATTTATAAAAGCCAACATACACACTACAGATTCTGGGTCTCCAGAACAGCCTAACACAGCCCAAGTGGGCTAGAACCAGGTCATGAGGTCATGCGTCTGCATGGCAGGTCAGGTCGTTGGTCGTCTCAGTCTCAGGTGCCAGACGAAGGGCTGGGGTGCTCCATGCTCTCTGCCAGGGTCTGCAGGCCGGGTGTGGTGGGACCACAGGGGCCCAGCGTCCAAATTGTCCCCCCACCTTCTAGGACCCATGCTCAGGACAGTCCTGCATGTCCTTGTGGCCTCAAGAGATCACAGACTGCCAGGGCCCAGCATGCAGACCCGGATCGTCCCCAGCCTGTTCATGGTCCTCTGCCTTCCGAGGGCTCAGACAACTCAGGGAAAAAGCAAGCTTTTCCGTTATTTATTCATCCCTAAAATTCAATTTCTGTTCAATTGCACATGACCACACGAGGATGAGGTTGACAAAATTTACAAATCTCTGTGCTCTCAGAGTTGAACTGCCCCCCATGCAGGCAGGTTAGAAGGATGATAGAACAATTTTAAGAAGAAAGGGGAAAATTCTTGATCGAGGTCGAGACTAATACCTAATTAAATCTGTTAGGTTTCTAGGCATGTAATAATTTACTTGTGTAAATAAAATAAAATACACAGGTAAACAGAATATGCAAAGTTGATTTAGAACGGGATCACTGACAAACAGAAAACCCCAGAGCTCTAAACGAGGAGACAGTGCAGCCTTTATCAATTAGGGTCCATGTTCTACACGCAGAACTTGTCAATTAAAAGTCTGAGAAATCAGATGGCCTTCTTTACGTTTTCTTCTGAAGCAGAAGCAGGTATCTCAGTTTTTCACAGGTATTTTGGTTGGTCATGAGAAGAAATTATGGAAAAAGTCTCTCTCCTACAGTAGCAAACCCTGTGGAGATTAGATCTTGTGCAGCTAGACGCTCCATCTGGACCACCGGCTCGGGGGCTTCTGACCCATGTGCACAAGTTCCCCTCACTGAGGCCACTTCACTGGGTTTATGCAGAATCAACAGTGTCCATTGAGAGCTACTCAGGCCAGGGTGGCCCTAGGGCTGTCAGTGGAGTGGCGGGGGATCCCTGCACCCCCGTGAGGGCCTCAGGGACGGAGAGTCAGGACACAGAACACAGAGGCCCATGTGCATCTTCAGCTGTTTGCATGGATCTCGTGTGTATCCGGTGGATGGTGCCAGAGGGGCAGGTCTCAACCTGGGGGGGAGGGCAGGTCCCAGCGGCAGCAGGGACTTGGGAGGGTGATGTCTGGGTCCCATGGCCCGCCCACATGGAGGTGGACATGGCAAGGCACGTAGGGAAGACAGGGGCCGGAGAGAGAGGTGCTGTGTGTGTTGCATCCGGGAGTGGTGCCCATGTTTCCAACTTGGAGTGTGGACGGGGAATCCAGACCCTGCCTGTGGGTGGTCTACCCTCAGCTCAGACATGCAGGGGGTGAGCAGGAAGCCACAGAGAACTCCTCAGGACCGGAGGTCGGCCTGCACTGGCACGGTGTCCAGGTTGGCCTCAGGCCCCATCCCATGGGAGCCGCAGAACTGTGGTCCCAAGGTGGAGCTGAGCTCTGGAGACTCACTGCAAGGATGGGAGATTTAAGGAGATGAGGGGCTGGTGTGGGGGCTGAGGGCAGGCAGCCCTGGGTGGCCAGCACCACGGCAGCAGCAGCCTCCTTGCTCCTGACATGGGGGCAGGGGGGTAGGGGCTCTGTGCTGACCTCCAGGCCTCATGAACCATCCTCAGCAAAGGTGCCCGACCTCCTGCCAGCATCCTGACCTGTCTGGTCAGGGAGGGAGCTCAGTTCATCACCTCCTGCATTTATTCTGCTGGCTCAGTACACAAGCAGGGCCTGAGCTTGTCCATTGACCACTGTGTGGCTCTGTGGCTCCATGGCTCCATGGCCCGTGGTCAGTGATCCATGGCCAGGCACGGCCGAGGGCGTCAGTGGGGCTGTT
Organism: Vulpes vulpes; assembly: GCF_048418805.1. Lineage (NCBI taxonomy): Eukaryota > Metazoa > Chordata > Mammalia > Carnivora > Canidae > Vulpes > Vulpes vulpes. The sequence continues at coordinate 62,842,985 of NC_132782.1, forward strand.
CTGTCCCGGTGTGGACACCATTCTGCTCCAGCTCCCACAGCTGAGCAGCAGGGAGGCAAGGATGCGGGTAGAAGGCTAGGGGCGGGTCCACTCGATGCAGACCTCACACCCCTGGTCCTGGACCCCACAGGGGGCTATCTGGGCCTTAGTCCCCTCTCTCCTCTTCCCTAATTGTCCCATCTCCCAGGTGAGGATGAGTACAGGACCCCAGGCAGCCCGGCGCTTCATCCTTTGGAGGTTCCTCTGCAAGGCCTTTCCACACACCCACAGTTTGTTCACATTCTGTCTTACGGGAAAGACGTGGGGGTATGTATGCTGCAGACCGAGACACTTCTTGCTCATTTTTTCTTCAGTTCTGAGGCCTAGGACATGATTTTTCTAGGAAGCATTCCGAGAGTTAGCTGGCACTGAGGGACGTCTATGGGATGACGCAGTGAGAAGGCAGTCATCCGGACATTGGGGTCGGAAGCCCCCGGGGAAACCCACCTGGCTCTCGGCCATGCAGCCTCCAGGATGGGGAGATGTGAACGTCTGCTGTTTAACCTCCCGATCTGGCAGAGCTAGCCAGGACACACGGTGACTTGTGAAGGGGCGGGACTGCGGGCAGCTGCAGGAGCCTGGCGGCTGGCCTGAGCCTGGGCTGGGCTGGGGCTGTGCCCCACCGAGCAGCTCTGGGGGTTCCCTCTACCCTCCAGCCAGAAGCACTGTAGCTGTGGGTAATCTCGGGCCATGGTGGCCACAGGCAGGGTTGCCATGAGCTCAGAACCAGCTGCGCCCGAGACCATTTGTCCACTTCTGTCTGTCCCAAGTTAGCCCCTGGGCCCCAAGGGGGCAGGTGTGCTTGCATGTATGCAAATGTGTGTGTGCGTATATGGTACATGCTTGTGAGTGCGTGTGCACACTCATGGGCGAGTGCCCGTGTGAGTGCCCGTGTATAAGTGTGCACAACATGGGCGTCGTCTGTGTGCATTTTCCCAGGAGGAAGTGAGAACCCAGCTCTTGTGCCCCTCTCCCCTGGGGGCCAGCGTCTGGGGTCCCCGCATGGGGCAGGGTGTTGTCTCCGCTCTTGGGAGCCCTGGGTCGCCTGCTCTCCAGACCCGCGGAGGTATTAGGTTTGCTCTGCTGGCGGTAGCCAATTCCCTGCATCTCCTTGTTTCTCCTGAAAGAAAGCTTCTGTTTGGTTCTAATGAGTAGCTTTTCCTAAAGAGAAACAGTAATAACAGCACAAACGTAAGTGGGTTCTGTAAACTTGTAATCACACGTGTCAAACACCGGGCAGCGTTTTCCCTCTAAAATAGACGCGGTGGGAAATAACACGGCACGGCACAGGCTCCGGTGTTTCCTCTGACAGAAGTTAATTCTAAACTAAGTATTCCCTGGAAGAAAAGCGGGGAAAACATTTTTACATGTCTATCATTTGTCCTCGGAGGACACAAAACAAATATGTTTTTTAACGCGTGACACCTGCATTATTCTGGTGGCCTCGGGCTATGTGCTCTTTCCAGTTTGCAGAATTGGAGAAAAAAAAAGCTCTGCATGAGGGGGGAGCACACGGTGCAGGCTAATCATAACCACGCAGAGATCAGAGGCCCCGGCGCCCGGCCCGGAGAGGGAGAGGCCGGAGCAGCAAACAATGGGTGCCTATGCTGGTGTCCACGCGCAAGCACCCCTGGGCTGAGAGCTCTTTGCAGAGCTTCTAGAGATCTCCCGAAGATGCTTACATTTTGAATTTTTTTTTTTTATGATAGTCACACAGAGAGAGAGAGAGGCAGAGACACAGGCAGAGGGAGAAGCAGGCTCCATGCACCGGGAGCCCGACGTGGGATTCGATCCCGGGTCTCCAGGATCGCGCCCCGGGCCAAAGGCAGGCGCCAAACCGTTGCGCCACCCAGGGATCCCGATGCTTACATTTTGAAGGGAGCTCCTTGGAAAGGCACAGGGAGGTTTATCAGGGAGTCTGCTTCTGGAAAGACCCCACTGCAGAGCATCTGGTGCAGTGAGGTCCTGAGAAGCCCACGGCATTATCAGGATAGAGCCCCTTCCCTGAGTGGGTCTGAGCAGAGTGGACAGGCTGGGGGACCAGAGGCTTCTGGGCTACAGACCCTGGGCAATCTATCCGCACTGTTGGGCCCTCGCCCCCGGGAAGCGAGCCCTGACAGCTGGCATTGCACAGTCAGGGCTGGAAGAGCCAGTTCTCAAAGGCACTTTTTCAAAGAGTGGGGTGCTGACATCCTGGGGTCACCTGTCCTGGCTCCCATTGCACCTCTGCAGTCCCTGCTTCCTCAGCCTGCATTAGCTTGATCTTGGGGGTCTCCTCTCCAATCTGGCCTCAGACATCCCCATCCTGGGTCTGGCCCAAGGCTGGCCTGCACCTGCGCTTTCCAGGGTGTGGAGCTGTGGCCCTGGCAGGAGGGGCTCTGATTGGGGTTCAGCCTGGGAGGTCTCCTCTCTTTTCCCCAGGACTGCACCTCCATCACTGGCCCTGGGACCACAGGTCTGGATCTCTGAGCCCTGAACCCCATTGTCATTTTGGGGAGACCCTGGGGGCCTTCTTGCTGGCCTCCAGGCCCCCTTCCACAGCCCACTCTGGGGGGAGGGGCCTGTCCTTCTAGGGCTGGGGGACCAGCTCAGGATGCACAGACAGGCACCCTGGCCCATCACAGGACAGCCTGCACACCTGTGCTCCAGTCCCACACATGGTTGGGGGTTGAGAGTCACCTGGGCCAGGATTTCCCACTCCATCCCACCCCCTCTGGGGGCCTCGCAGCCTCCCTAGATTCTCCGTGGCTGCCTCTGGATCGCTGGGGTTTCCCACAGCTGGGAGCAAGAGCTGGAGCTCCAACCTAACTGTGCTTACCCTCAGGTGGGAGGTGCGGATGACCTACTCAGGGAACTCTACGCAGGAGCCGTCCAGGCCCCTGTCAAACCATGGCTTCTTCCCAGGGCCTTTCACCTGCCTTGACCTCGACCCTAGGAGGTGACCTGGGATGCCCCAGCTCTCTAAGGTTCCACATGGGTCCCACAGGGTCCCACATGGGTCCACATGGGTCCTACGGGGTCCCACACGGCTCCCACATGGGGTCCCACACAGGGTCCTACACTGGTCTCCACGGGTCCACGGGTCCCCACAGGGGTGGTGTGTTTGACGCTCTCCCTGTCTCCTGTGCACACACATGTAGTGTGACGGCGGGTCCAGGCACAGGGGACCCCCCCAAGCCATGGCTCCCCACCACTGAGCTCCCTGGCCTGGAGAGGAGAGGACAGACTGCTGTGTCCCCAGTCCCAGGACAGCCACACCCAACCCCACCCAGACAGGGCATGTGATCCCAGCTCCGGAAATGCCCGCTGGCCATGCAGGCAGCCTGAGGCCGGGAAGCCGGCAGCAGAGACCTTGTGGCAGCCCCAGCACGGCTTCCCGGCCACCTTCCTGAACACTCCCAAACCAGCAGCCCTGGTCAGTTGGGACTGCCCCCCGCAGGCGCACCATGTGTGCACACCTCATACTGTGCACCCACATGCCTGTAGACACTGCACACGGACACTGCAGCCCATGTGTGTGCGCATACATGTGCGCCACACCATGACACGTGTGCAAGCACACACACACACACACACTCTGCCCTTCTAGAGGAGACCCAGCAGCTCCCTGCACACTAATCCACTGTTGAAGCTGTCCCTGCCCCTGGGATGGCTGTGTCCCCCAAGGTCCCCGCAGACGACAATAAGCAGTTAACATGTGCGGGGCTGCACGCCCTGCGTCCCTGAAGGGCCCTAGAAAGGCCACGACTCCCACTAGCTCTGCTTATAACAACAAGTGTTTTACAATGAGGCTTTTAAAACAGTCACCCCTCATCTGTAGGTCATGGTGACCAGGGTCCCTCCTGCTGGTCCCGGCCCAGCATGGACAGGTGGGGTGAGGGAGGCCAGATTACTTATTAATAAGGGATTTTGGGGTCTCTGAGGCAGACTTTCATGAGTCTGGAGGCTCCAGGTTGGGCCCAGTGCGCCTGCTCCGCGGGTTAACGCACTCACCTATAAATAACGGTGGTGACAGGTCCCCTGTCAGCACTGCTGATGGACGGTCCCTTCTCCCGCCATTACAGCCTTGTGACTATGGGAAAATTAATTTAAGTGGTAGTTAATTTCTAATGAATTCCACTCAAGCGGTTAATGTGGTCCTCGGTGTTATGGTAACCTTCATGGATCATTGCATTATGTAAATAAATTCTACTTTACGCTGGTTTATTAAAAAAGAGAGTGAGATTGGGGAGTCTGACTAAATCCTGTCTGCACATGCCACAGCGCATTCTCAGCAGGAGGACCCTTAAAAGGGGAAGAAATGAAAAATCCATCACGTGTTTTCCAGAATGCTGAGCTACTCACTTTCAGCGGCCCCGCTGACTACTACAATGCCCACTGTCGCGGCTCTGGATAAATATCTCCAAATTCACTTTGTTGTCGTATTACAATGAAAAGAGGAGAATTTTTGCCTTAAAATCCATGTAAAACCTATAATCAAACTTAAAGTGTCTTTTCTAAGAGCTCATCTGAGGACAAGGCCAGAAGTCTGTCCTTTTGGTCGGATGGGGAGAGGCCGTGGCGCTAGCGTGGACAAGGGCAGGAGGGAAGCGGTCCATGGGTGTGCAGGCGTCAGCCTGCCTTGGGGAAAGGCATCCTCAGCTCTGGGGACAGTGGGGATGAACTCAGCAGGCTCCCCACTGAGCTGGTGGGTGTGCCGGGGAGGCAAGACCCTGGGGTGCTCCAAATTTCTCAAGGACTCAGGCTAAGTATGCTTCTTGGCTTGGCCGCACGGCAGGACGGCACAGGCTGGGCGGCCCAGATGCCCGTGCATTTCTCGCAGCTCCGGAGGCTGGGAGTTGGGGCCTGTTCCCAGCCTGCAGACACCCCTGCTCCCTGTGCTCACCCAGGGGAGTGGGCAAGCTCTCCGTGTCCCTCGGGGTGATGTCAGACCACACACCACCCTGCCAGACACCAGCCCCTCCCAGAGCCTGCCTCAGGGTGTCACACGGGGTGGGGGTTCTAGCTTGTGAGTCTGGGGGGTTGCAGACGCTCCACGCACAGTGCTGTGTGCTCAGCAAGTGCACTTGATTATCTCGCACCCCAGCCCACTGGGCTTCCCAGGTTGTCCCCACAGTAGCCGGCTCAAGCTGCTGTGGCCGGGGTCACGGCCCCTTCTGGAGAGACCCACACCTGGGCTCTTGGGCAACTCACCCTGAAATGCCTTCTCTGCCAGGGGGAGGGGGGGCTCGGGGTCACCGTTGATGGCTCTCGTGCTGCTGAAGGTCCCCAGGGTGAGTGCCCCAGGACAGAGCTGCAGGGGGCAGGTGCCATCTGTGTGCTGGGGGGCATGGCTAGCAGCAGCACCTGATTCTTGCCCCCCCCCCCACCCTTGGCTCCTTGTGTGGGGCCGACCTGGGAGCTGTGAGGAACAGACTGTCCAGTGGGAGTCAGCCTGTGGGCAGGGCCAGGGCAGCCAGCACATTCAGGGGCCCCAGAGAGGAGCTGGCTCCCAGAACGTCGGGGACCTGAAGGGCTGCACCCTGTAGAGCTGGCTGGCAGGCCAGACGTGTGGGTCAGGGCTAGCCTCACAGTCGTGACTGTGACTCTCAGGGCAGCGGGCGACTCCGCTGCAGTCTCAGGGCCACTGTCCCTTCTTGGAGAGAACTGCCTCTGCCCTGGACAGGCTTGCAGCCTCCCCCGAGGGCCTGCCCATCGCGAGGAGCCATATCGGGGACGGGCAGCACGGCGTCCCCGAGCATCCCCAGCAGGCCACCTTGTGTCTTGGAGGACCCGATGGTGTCCTCCCCAGAATGTCCCTGGCTTGTGTTCCACTCTTCCCACTGGAGCCTCTTGAGGCCATGGACCAGAGGTCCCTCCATCTGTCTGCTCTGCAGCGACCCCGACTGTGCCCCACACCCAGGGAGCTGGGCAGCCCCGCAGCATCCGCACAGCTCACAGGATGCACCCAGCAGGTGCCATACAGCAAGGATGCTGGCAGGGAGCCTGTTCCACCTTCGGATGTGCCCGTTCTTATCGGCTGCCGGTGTCAGTCCCAGGAAAGGGCCCAGTCAGGATGTCAGCCGCTGCTTGATGCAGGGTGTGGGTGGGAGCCTCCCCTGGACATTCGGGTCTGGGTCAGCTGCCCCACGGCCCTCTGGCAGCCGGAGCTGGGCACCCTGGGAAGACCTCGGGCAGGAGCCTCCCCCTTATAGGCCCTAAAGCCCCGCCCAGGGCAGGATGCGGAGGAGCCTGTGCGTCTGCTTCACAGGGTCGTGGGGTCAAGCCTGAGGCTGTGCATGGAGCCTCCATCCCGAGAGAAAGCAGAATGGGCGGGCTGGATATGCACACCCCCAGCCTCACCTGTGCATCTCTGTCCTCTCTCTGCCTGCTGCCCAGTAACCTGACAGTGAAGCCGTGGCTCCCACGTCGGCCCCTTTCAGGCCTGGCTCTGTTGTCAGCCCGGGTCCCAATTCGCAGGGAACCGAGGGAAAGACAGTCAGACGGCAGAGTCAGAGGTGGCGGCTGGCAGCTGGGACTTATGGATCTGTGCCCACCCCCGTGACAGGTAAACTCACCTCTGTGTCATCTGAGAAGGTGGCATTTGGAGAACAGAGGGAGTCTGGAAAACCCTGGCCGGAAAGAGAGCAGAGAAGCCCAGAGGCAGGTTTAGGCCTTGGAGGGGGCAGGGAGGGCAAGGGAGGCCGAGGAGGAGGCCCACCGAGGATGGGTGGGCATCTGGTTTGTCCTCCAGCCCTTCCCTGCCTGACTGCCTGGAATGTTGGTTGTGGTAGCTGGGGCTCCAGCCACCGTCTTGTGCCGAGAGGTGCATGGAAACCAAGCACCGGGAACTGTTGGTGAGAGACAGGACAGGAAGAGACCAGGCGTGGACAGCTGTTGTAACAGCTCCCAGTGCCTTCCCATGGCCTTCCTCCACAGACGACGGCAGTACACCGAGTATTCTGGGTAACCACTACAAGTTCCAGCCCATCCCCTGCGGCGCACAGAATATATAGCTGATTACACATCTTCAGGTGATCAAGCAGGACTCTTCTAATGCACGAATCCATACACACACCGTGTGTTTAGTACAGTATATGGTGCAAAATAAAAGTGTAATAAATATTTGAGTGAGCAGATAAATAAATGAAGATTCACAACTTTTGATTCACTGAGCAGAAAAGACTCCATCTGTTATTCTATCTCCAACAACACAGTAGGTAATCAAACTGATAGAAGTTGCCAGTAAACAAGTATGGCTTAGTTTTGCAAGAAGTGATGCCATGCCATTAAGAAACACTGTACCTGAGACAGAGGCTGAGGACAAAGCCACACACCGGAATGCGGGGACAGCAGCTGACCTGCTAGGACTCTGCGCAGGATTTCGCCTGTGTTGTACGCTGGCATTGCTGCGTAAGGGAAGACACGCATCGAGCCCCCAAATCCTTCATGCTGTGGCCAAAGGGGGAAACGTGTCTGAAGCCCACATGTGGGAGCTGCCTGGCTGGACCCCAGAGGCACCAGGGCAGTTCTCTGGCAGCTCTGCTTCTGAATATCAACACAGCCGAGGTCTGCGTCTCAGGCAATGCAAAACAGCTCTTTGTTCTTTTGTCACGCTTCTTAAGAAAAAGAAAACTGGCACATCTGGAGGGAAAAAAATGACTGACCTCTAAGTGGGAATCACAACCGCTAATTACAAATGGCTAAAGGGTCAAAATGCTTTATTCATCAGAAAAGGAGACAGGAAATAAACATTTGTACAGATGCAGAAAGATGCCCTACATCAGAAACAAGGCTCACACATTCCTCTCCCAATTTGCCGAGGAAACCGGAGGCCAAGGTGCCTGGGACAGGAAAAGGGACACGGGCACCCTGTGCGGCATGTTCTCAGGTCTGGGTGGGCATGCAGAACAGGAAGAGGGCAGGGGTCACAGGGATTCGCTTGGGCATTCACCCTCCTAAGGCCATCTTGCCCACTTCCGGGGACAGGCCCGGGCCTGGAGTTTAAGAGAAAGGCAAACACCACATCCTCAGGCATGTTTTCCTTTTTTAACAGTGCAGATACATGATCTATTAGCAATGACTTCACATCACTTTCAAAAATAGTCTGTATTCCCTTGTAGAGGATTGAATCGTGTCCTCGGTGAATTTCTGTCTACCCCAAACCTCAGGGTGTCACTTTATTTGAAATAGGGTCTTTGCAGATTGTAATTAAGGATCTTGAGATGAAATCACAAGGAGAATAAAGTTTCATTGCCTTAAGCCAAGTCTGGTAATTTGTTATGGGAGGAACCAATCCACTATCAACTTTCCCTGGGTCACCGCGGCCTCTGCTAAGGCCACCCTGGAAGTCCAAGCAATGAACCACATCAACTAATGTCCATCTTATATTTGTACCCATTTGTGGCAAAGAAGAGTGGGCTGGCCCATTGCGTGACGTGGCCTGCTGCCCACCTGGCCACTCAGATGGACGAGGGAGCTGCCGACAGTTACTCTGTTAGACAAAGGATGCTTTTGTAAACACAAGACGGATGTGCCCTTTACATTCTTCCCAAAGTAGTGTTTTACCACCCTGAGAAGACGGGTTCAATGAGCTGTTAAAGACTTTAAAATTTAAATTTACGGAAAGCACATCATTTCAAGATGTATTTATTTATTTGTTTTTAAAAGATTTTATTTATTTATTTATTTTTAAAGATTTTATTTATTCATGAGAGACAGAGAGAAGCAGAGACATAGGCAGACAGAGGAGAAGCAGGCTCCCTGCAAGGAGCTTGATGTGGGACTCGATCCCAGAACTCCAGGATCAGGCCCTGAGCTGAAGGCAGATGCTCAACCACTGAGCCACTCAGGTGTCCCAGATTTTATTTATTTATTCATGAGAGACACAGAGAGAGGCGGAGACACAGCAAAGTGAGAAGCAGGCTCCCTGCGGGGACCCCGATGCAGGACTCGATCCCAGGACCCCGGGGTCACGGCCTGAGCCAAGGGCAGATGTTCAATCACTGGGCAACGCAGGTGACCCCTCATTTCAATATTTAAACTTTGCAACAACAACAAAAAGCCAGAACGGCCTGAGTACAGGAAGGACCAGGTTCTACTTGGAAGCATCCAGACAATCAGGTGTTTCTGAACAGCATGCTCAGTGTGACGAGAATCAGCAGCACGAGGAAGGTTGTGACATTTTCCTTAAATCTTCCTTTTGTTTATTTACATGGTGTGACTTTTTAAATATGTGTTGTTCCCAGGCCTTGGAGCGAAGTGTAAAGCCTGAGGCACCGGAGAGCTTCCATGCATGCTGCTTGCTGAACTGTCATGGGTGCTCACAGATGACAGGGGCCCCTATGCTCGGAGGCCGCACCTGCTGGAGAGAGTGTTCTAGAACCAGGCTGGCAGATGTTTCCTGTAAAGGGCGGGAGAGCCAACATTTTGGGTTCTCCGACATAATGGCTCAGGTCAGCCGATGCAGTGTGAAAGTATTCACTGGCGCCACACAAAGGCAGGAACATGGCTGTTCCAGTGACACTTTATTGGCCAGAACAGGCAGTGATGGGGCTTGGCCACTTCTGCTTAGACAAACAAGAGACCCTCATTAGGAGACGCTATGGCACAGCAGCTCAAACACACCGAAGGGTTAGAGACACAGAGTAGAATATGTCTGTCTTCTCCCCTCACATCCCACGATTAAAGAAATGCTGCACGAGGGGATCCCTGGGTGGCTCAGCGGTTTAGCGCCTGCCTTTGGCCCAGGGCACGATCCTGGAGTCCTGGGATCGAGTCCCAGGTCAGGCTCCCGGCATGGAGCCTGCTTCTCCCTCCTCCAGTGTCTCTGCCTCTCTCTCTCTCTCTCTCTCTCTCTCATAAATAAATAAACAAATTTAAAAAAAAAAAAAAAAGAAATGCTGCACGGGAAAACAGTATGGACATCCCACAAAAGATAGACGTACCATCAATCCCACTTTTGGGTATTTACCCAAAGGAGACAGATGCCCTGATTGGAAAAGACACTTTACCCCCAGGTGCCTGGCAGCATTATCTGCAGCAGCCCAGATGTGGAAGCTGCCCAGGGGAAGCACGGTGGACGGACATGGAAGAGGTGGGCTGGACACAGTGGATTACTGCTCCACCATCAAGGACGATGAAATCGTGGCATCTGCAACGACGTGGACGGAGCTGGAGGGGATACTGCTAAGTCAGAGGGAGACAAATGCTGTGTGATCTGATCTGTGGAAAATGAACCAAACCAGACCAAAGCCTGAGCTCAGAGATGCAGAGCACAGACTGGTGGTGTCAGAGGCAGGGTGGTGGTGGTGGGGGTGGGGGTAGGCCAAGGGGGTCACGTGCATGAACTTCCAGTTATAAAATAGGTAAGTCCTGGGGATCAATGTACGGCATGGCGACTGTAGCTAATGATACCGTATTTCACATTTGGCAGCTGCTCTAACGAGGGGTGGCGCTAGGCGCCAGCTAGACATAGCGTGACCACGTTCAAGGGGTGCACATGAGTCATCACGTCGTGCATGAGCCATGCCTCAATGACAAAACAGTGGGTCCTGTGGCCCCCGCAGGAAAAGCGGGGATGGGAAAGGAGAGGGTGCAGGGAGGCTCAGCCATCTGAGGGGGAGTGCAGGGGGCACATCAGGGCTCGGGTCGCAGCAGGTCAATCACAAACAGGAGGCGGTAGTGCAGGGTGAGTAAGCAGGGTGCGGGCAGGCTCCGGCAGGGCACGTGGGGCTGAAATCCTGGAAACCAGCTCAGACCCAGGTGACCTCCCCAGGAGCACGCTGGCGGCTGACACACGGGGTCTGCATGCGCGGGTCCCCAGGAGGAAGCTGCACCCTGAGGCCAGGAGGTGGCGGGGCCTCACTTCTGCGCAATGGTTACGTGGCCCCAGTTCTCTTCAGCGAGCATCCTGTTCCCAGATTTCTACATTCTTCTCTCATGTGTCAGTTACAGACACACAAACCTAACTCCTCAAACACAGAGTAAAGCAAACCATGTCCCAACAGAGTGTGCCACTCATGTTCTTCCCGCCTGTTCCACCCCCTGTGAGGAGGGCCTGTGACCCCTATGTTGACATGTACTGCTCTAGAATGTTTCTTACACAGTTTCCAAAATATTTTTACTTGGAAGGACATGTGGTTAGATCTGCAAGAGTTCAATATTCACATAGACAAAGACACACTCTGCACACTGTTGTGGAGCTTTCTTCCAGGTGCAAGACGCGTCCTTGCCCTGAGGCTCCCAGAGGCCGTGTCCTTCGTCCAAGGGCTCTGACCATGGCACCGCCCGAGGTCTCTGCTGTGACACACACTGCTCTAAGAATGGCCTCCTGGGACCCTCTTCGTGTGCACGTATTTCACTACGAACGCCGTAAAGTGGGTCTGGGAGGGACACACATGTGCGTGGGATCTGCTACGCGGTCCCTGCATAGGCACCGCCACCACAGTGGACGGGCATCCACGCGCACCCCCAGCTTCCCCCCACCCCCTGCAGGGCATTCTCTTCCAAATGTCAGCAAATCTGATGCCAAACGCATGCTTCAGTTTTACTTTCTTCTCACTTCCTTGATTTCCAGTGAGATCTGTGATGCGTCCATGTGTTCTCTTGGATGCTCCCTCCTCGCGTCTTCTGCCCAGTTCTCGGTCAACGTGTCTGACCGTCGGGGTTTGCGATGCCTTCTGTGTGCCTGCGATCGTCACCAGGATGTCACGGTCCCTGTGTTGTGCGCGTTCCTGCCCAGTCTGTCTCAGACTGCATCAGCTGCAGAACATGCTGATGGCAACATTGTCCTATGTCCAGAGGGTCTGCCGAGGCCCCAGTGGGCTGTCCACGACTTTTATGGAGAAACTGTGGGCCTGACCTTCAGCCCCTGCCCTCTGAGGCGGCACCTGTGGAGGGGAGAGAAGAGGACGGACAGGACCCTGGGGACCAGCGCAGAGGGAGCCACCCTAGTGGTGTGAGACCATGTCTCGGGGACCCGGTTGCCACTTCCCCTGGGGGACGCACAGCTGAGGTGACAGTTGTCCTCTCCACAACAGGAGGGCTGATACCTGATTTCCCTCCCTCCTGACCAGAGCCTGTCTGGTAAGTAGGGTTTGGAGATTTGGTTCCTGGGGCAGATGGAGCGGGCCACGGTGTCGGAAGGAAGCAGTGTGGGGAACACAGAGCACTTCTCCAATATGCAGCGTCTGGGCCACGTGGAGCTTCGTGGCTGCCTCTTCACTGCCCAGGGTGCGGCCTTCCACCTGCTAACATGAGCCTGCTTGGTTTCTTCTCTTCTGACTTCTGGAGTCTGGATCTTGCTGAAGACAAGGTCTTCCCTCCCCAAATTTATGCCAATAACTTCCCACAATTCTCCTAGCCACATGCCCTCTCTGGGCATCTATGTGACAAGGTGAGTGTAGTAGAGCATCCAGCCCTCCCAGGGGGACTCGGTGCTCCCCAGGTCACTGTGTGCTTCATGCTCGCCTTCTTCGGAGGTGCCACTTCGATCCCAATCCAGGTGAAGGTTCACCAGAGACTCGTCTCTGAATCAACCCCATCCTGCTGGGTACACATGCCCTTGGTTTAACTGGTCTACCTCCTCAGTGTGTTTTTTTTGTTTTGTTTTGTTTTAATAATAAATTTATTTTTATTGGTGTTCAATTTGCCAACATACAGAATAACACCCAGTGCTCATCCTGTCAAGTGCCCCCCTCAGTGCCTGTCACCCAGTCACCCCTACCCCCCCGCCCTCCTCCCCTTCCACCACCCCTAGTTCGTTTCCCAGAGTTAGGAGTCTCTAGTGAACCTTCCCTGGAGAGGCACCTTGATTCTCCTGAAGGTGGAAGCAGCTTGCAGACTGTCCTTCCTATCAGCCATCCTGCTGCGGCTTGGGTGGCTCTGCATTAGAGGTGAGTGGGCTGGTGTTCGCTGGCACAGGAGCCCAATGGGCAGAGGTGAGCGTGTGCCTTGGGATGTGACTGCAGCCAGCAGAGGGGAGGTGGGGGAGCCATGGAGAGGCACTGGAAAATTCGGCTACACGCAGGTCATTGAGCTTGTCAGTATCTGGTGTTAGACTTTAACTTCCTGACATTCTAGGGCACCTGGGGACCTCGGTTGGTTAAGTATCCGACTGTTGATTCTGCATCAGGTCATGATCTCGGGGTCGTGAATTAAGCCCTGAGTTGGGCTCTGTGCTCAGCACATAGTCTGCTTCTCCCTCTCCCTCTGCTCTCAAATAAATAAATCTTAAAAAAAATTTCTGGTATTAATAATTGGCATCTTGTTCCTTTTTTATGGATCAGACTAGACATTCATCTATCTCATAGCCTTTTTCTTTCTTTCTTTCTTTCTTTCTTTCTTTCTTTCTTTCTTTCTTTCTTTCTTTTTTTTTCTTTTTTCTTTCTTCTTTCTTTTTTCTTTTTTCTTTCTTTCTTTCTTTCTTTCTTTCTTTCTTTCTTTCTTTCTTTCTTTCTTTTTCTTTTTTTTCTTCTTTCTTTCTTCTTTCGACACAGAGAGGCAGAGACACAGGAAGAGGGAGAAGCAGGCTCCCTGTGGGGAGCCTGATGCAGGACTCGATCTCAGGACCCTGGGATAACGACCCGAGCCAAAGGCAGACACTGAACCACCCAGGTTCTTTGCTCCTTTCAAGGAACCAGCCTTTAGGTTTTTTCATTTCCCTATTTCTACTGTTTTTTTTTTTTTTTTAATAGTTTGGATTTTGCTCTCCATTTTCTAGTTTCTTTGGGTAAAAGATAAGATCATTGTTTGCAGTCCTTTCACCTTTTTTTCGTTTTGTACATTTTTTAAAATTTAAATTCAATTTGCCAACATATAGTATAACACCCAGTGCTCATCTCATCACGTGCCCTCCTCAGTGCCCCTCACCCAGTGACCCCATCCCCGTGTTCACCTCCCCTCTGCAAACTTTTATTTGTTTCCCAGAGTTAGGGGTCTCTCATGGTTTTTCTCCCTCTCTGATTTTTCCCACTTAGCTCCCCTCCCCTTTCACCTTTTCTAATATAACATTCACTGCTGTAAATTTCCCTCTAAGTACAGCTTTAATGGCTTTCCATGCATGTCAATATGTCATGTTAGTTCCCATTAGTTCAAGTGTTTTCTACTCTCCCTTTTGCATTCTTTGACCTAAGGTTTATTTAGAATTGTGCTGTTTAATTTCCAATTATTTGTGTGGTTCCCTGGATGTCATTCTGTTATTAAATATTAGATTAATAGCACTCTGGCCAGAACATATTTTCTATGACTTAAATCCTTTGAAATACATTGAGACTCATCTTCCGGTCCAGAATATGGTCAGTTTTGGTTCACATTCCATGTGAACCTAAAAAAGATGCATTTTCTGCTGATATGGGAGGTTATGTTTTATAAATATTGATTAATTTGGTTGATAGTGTTTTTCAAATCTTCTGCATCCTTAATATTTTCTGCCTACTTTTCCAATCAGTTATTGAAAGAGAAGTATTGATATCTACAATCATGATCTTTGTTTCTCCTTGTAGTTCTATAAATTTTTGCTTTGTGTATTTTCAAGGTTTGTTATTAAATGCATAGAGATTTAATATTGTCATCTGTTGTTGATTAATTAACCCATCCATCTTTACATCTGGTACTGCTTAGGGACCAAGTCTACTTTGACAATATTAGTATAATCACTCCAGTTTTCTTTTGATTATTGTCTGAATGATATATCTTCTATCACTTACCCTGTCACTTATCATTTAAAATGGGTTTCTTATAGCCTGCATATGCTGGAGTCTTGCTTTTAAAAAAAAAAAAGATTTATTTTAAAGAAAGCATAAGAGAGTGGGGGGAGGGGCAAAGGAAGAGGGAGAGAATCTCAAGCAGGCTCCCTGCTGAGTGCAGAGCCTGCCATGGGGCTCAATTCCAGGACCCTGAGATCCTGATCCTGCCCGAAATCAAGAGTCAGATGCTCAACCAACTGAGCCACCCAGGTGCCTCAAGTCTTGTTTTTCATACGATCTGACACTCTCTGCTGTCTGACCAGGACATTTGCACATGTACACCTGCTGTGATTACCAATAAGACTGAATTTAAATCTATCATCTTATCTTTCATTTTCTATGTATCATATTAATACATTGTTCCTTTTTCCTCTTTTGGTATTCTTATTTTAAATTAATTATTTAAATTTTGCATCTACTTCTCTATTATTGGCTTATTATATATATCTTGTTATTTTCTTGGTGGCTGGCTTCTAATGTGTATAGTACACACTTTGACATCACAGTTCGGCTTCTCATGATGTTTGCAAGAACCTCATGAACGCCCGCTTCCATCCTTGTGCTGACATGCTCTCGCTGCAGTCCTACAGATGCCATGAGCACCACCATACTTCGCCATTATTTTTCCTTTAAATGGTTCTTGAAAAAAGATATTTACATGAGGAAAAAATATCTTTTATATTTACCCAAAAAGTTACTATTTCTAGTTTGATTCATCTCTTTATGTAGATCTGTGTTTCCATTTGAATTCTCTCAGCTCTTGTCTTTCATTTTCAGTTTTGAGAGATGTTCTCACTGAACGTAGATTTCTAGGTTGCAGTTCTCCCCAGCACCGTAAAGAGGTTTTACCGTCTTTTGGGCTGATGGTCTCCGATAAGTGTGCAGCTGTTTCTGTCCCTCTGAGGATTGAGTCTTATTTCTCTGTCTGTATTTTAGGTTTTCTCTTTATCTGATATTAGCAATTCAATAATGATGTATTATTAAATGGTTTTCCTTACATTCCTTCTGATTACGATTTGCTAAGCTTCTTGGATTTATGGATTGTTTTCATCAAATGTGGAAATACTTTGCCCACTATTTCTTCAACTATTGTTCTCTCCACTGTCCCCAGGGCAGCAGTGCCATTTGTGCCAGAATGCCGGATATGGCCCTACAGCTCACAGAGTTCCTTTTTTATTTTTTTGTCCTTATTTATTTAATCTTTATTTGCTATCTAGAAATTCCATTTGGGAATTTTTTTTGCAAGGTTTATTGAAATAAAGTTCTATGAGTTTTATAAGCATATGTTGTCATGAAACTGCTACCATAATCAAGATCTAGAACATCCCATCACCTGAAAGCACTCCTTCATGTTCCTTTGTAGCCAATCTGTGCTCCCCACCCCCAGCTCCTAGCAACAGATCTTCTGTGCCCATTATTTGGACTTTTCCATAATGTCATAGCATTGGAATCATGAAGTATGTACCTTTCTGAGTGCAGAATTCTATCAGTCAGGATGGTGGACCTGATGTTCAGTCATGTTTTCATTTGTGTGGCTTCTTTCCTGTTTGCTGCTGAGTATTCCACTGTAAGAAGGCACCACACTTGGTTCATCTATTCCCTAGCTGAAGGGCACACGGGCTGTTTCCAGTTGGTTGTTTTGTTTAATTATAAATAAAGCCACCATAAACATTCACATAAAGGTTTTACTGTGAACATCAGTTTCCATCGTTCTTGGACAAATATGCGAGTGGGACTGCTAGTAATTGAATCATCTGACTTGATAAATGTCCAAGCTGAATCCAACACGGCTGTACCACCTTCAGTGAGTTACCATCACTGCAGGGTCTTGGTTTTTTCTTTCTGTAACCACTCCATTAAGTGTGTGGTGTTACTTTGTGGTGAAGTTAATTTGCTTTTCACTAAAAACCAGTGTTAAACATTCTTATGTGCTTATGTTCCATCAGTATGCGTTCCTTTGTGAAGTATCTTTTGCCTGCTTTTAACTGGGTTTGTGGTTTCCTCATTATTGAGTTCTGAGATTTCTTTATATATTCCATGCATTCATTTATCAGAAATGTGTTTTACAAAGATTTTCTCCTAGTTCTTGGCTTGTTTTCATTTAGTTAACAGTATCTTTTGAAGAGAAGTTGTGAACTTTGATGAAAGTATCACAAGGATACAACGTTGGTGCAATCTAATTTATGAAGGCTTTCATTTATGGGGCATGTTTTGGTGTTATACCCGATAAACCAGCAGAACCCCAAATCACATGTATTTCCTGTTTTCTTGAGAAGATTTTATAGTACTAAAATTTACATTTAGGTCTATGTTCTATTTTTAATCTTTATATACGATGAAAGTTGTTTTGTGTGTATGGAAACTCCATTTTCTAGCACCATAGTACAAAAGCTTACCCTTTACTGAATCACATTTAATTGTTTTGAAAAGCACTTGAGAGATGCCCAGGTGGCTCAGCGGTTGAGCATCTGCCTTCAGCCCAGGGCGTGATCCTGGATACCCAGGATCGAGTCCCGCATCGGGCTCCCTGCGTGGAGCCTACTTCTCCCTCTGCCTGTGTCTCTGCCTCTCTCTCCATCTCTCATGTATAAATAAATAAAATCTTAAAAAAAAAAAAAAAGAAAAGCACTTGATTTATGTGTGTTTATTTCTGACCTCAACTCTGTTCTGCTCACCTGTTGCACTAGTACTACAGTGTCTTGGCTACTGGAGCCTCATTGTAAGCTTTGCAGTAGGAGTAGGCAACTGAATTTAAAATTTTTTGGCTATTTGTATACTTTGCCTCTCCATATAAAATTTTGAATAACCATGGCATTTTGTACAAAAATTCCTGCTGGGATTTTTACTGGGATTACATTGAGTTTGTAGATTAGTTTGGAGATAATTGACAATATCAAATATTCTGATCCATAAACATGATATAGCTCAATATTTAGATCTTACTCAAATTCTTTAAACAGTGTTTGGTAATTTTAAATATAATGTGTATAGTTTTATTAGATTGGTATCTAAACATTTCATGGTTTTGGTGCTATTATAAATAGCACTTAAAATTTTTTTAAAAAGATTTTATTTATGTATTCATGAGAGACACACAGAGAGAGGGAGAGACACAAGCAGAGAGGGAAGCAGGCTCCATGCAGGGAGCCTGATGTGGGACTCGATTCCGGGACTCCAGGATCATGCCCTGAGCCAAATGCAGATGCTCAACTACTGAGCCACCCAGGCATCCCAAATAGCACTTTTCATCTCAATTTCTATTTGTTCATGGCTAGCATTTACAAATATAAAAATCCTTCTCACTGTGTGGATGATAGAAAAACTGATATGTTTCTGGTAGGTCATGGTCATTGTGAAGTCAAATCCCAGGGTAAGATGAGAACTTATTTAATGATCTAAACAAGGAGCTGGCACACTGTTTCTTCAAATGTAAGTCAAATTGTAAGTATTTTTAGGTTTTCCAGGACATACAGCAACTATTCACCAAGTAGAAAGCATAGACAACACACACATGAAAGAGCGTAGCTGGAGTAGTTTGCCAGCTGCCTCTCGACCTAAACCAAGTCTGTTGTTATGCTGGAGTCTCTGGGCTGTAAATGCTGGTCCATCCAGACACTGGAAAGTACCTGAGCTTGTGTTTGGTCAGCACACAGGTTGTCACCTTAGATCAGACTAATCAACCCAGGAGGAATGGATGATTTAAAAGCTTATCAACACTGTTAGAATTCCAGCTTGTAGGTAGGTTATTCACAGCTTCCTGTGGACAGGGCCCCATGGCCTCCCTAAACCCACTGTCGCCTATCCTTTGTATCTCGAGTCACATACCTGTATACATGACACTGACACCATCAGCCCTGCAGAGCCAATCCCAAGGACAAGTATAAACCTCATGCCTACCTGTCAGGAGAAAACAACTGAAAAGAAGGTGTGTGGTGTGTGTGTTTGTGTGGGTCCTAGACCAGTGTAGCAACAAGCTTCCATATGGGAGGTGGTTGCATTCCCATGGACAGGACCTGTCTGCCGACCCTTCACAAGAAAGCTGTGGACCTAGCCTCATAGGATGAGCCTATTCCAACCATGTGGGAGGACAAAAGGCTGTTTATAAGGAGGCATCTTCATGTTACTGTCATGTGACTCCTCATTCGTTTGTTGAGTGCCTACTACAGACCAGGCCTTGTAGCAGACTGAGAGCAAAGGATAGAAACAGGGTTGGCCTAGCTCTGGGCTTCAGTTCTCAGACAAACCCTGCCAGGGGGCATGACCCTCATACATCTGTCCACATCTGGAGATAGTCTCAGTTGTCACAACCAGGGATGAGGGTACTCCCGGCACCCAGAGGGTGGGGGCCAAGGATGCTGCACTCTTCAGTGCCCTGGTGGATAGCCAGGTGCAGAGAAAAATCTGTCCTGAGAGCCAGCAGTGCTGAGGGGGAGAAACCACCTGATGTCACCCATCTATTCTGCAGTGGGTCTGAAACCTAGATGGGTAATTATTACCCTTAGAGCGCTTACACCTAAACTAGGGCAGGGCAGAGGTCCGGGAAGTACTTGAGGCAATGAAGAGGAAAGGTCTTTACTCCAGCAGAATTCCATCCTTGCCCAAGATAACATGCTCCAGGGAAGGGCATTTCCTTCTTTCCCTTCTTCTGAGCTGCCCTGGCATTGTGCTGGGGTCCTGGGTACCACGGTCAGGCCCTGAGGTCAGGACTAGGTGTGCCGTGGCTGAGCGGGGCACACCGAGCTGCCCACATGCTGTGGGATCATCCACAGTTTTCCATGTGCAGGGTGCTGCTCAGCCCCTCCAGCCTGCCTGCTGCCTGGGCCCCTCACTGGTGTCGCCCCTGCATCTCCCTTTCCCTGGCCCTGCAGGTCTCAGCCTGGACCCCACCTTGCAGAGAGCAGCATGATTAAGGAGGCCGTCCCTGTGCTAGGCCTTCACTGGCCTCGGCCATCCTGCTCACCAACACTCACCACCCTGTACCGTTGTCCTGCCCAGTGTAACCCGCTCCAGCTGTGACCTGGGCAGGAAGGCTGCCAGGGAGGCCCACCGTGTAGAGCTCAACCATGTGGGTGAGGCAGCTGTAACCCTGAGACAGGAGATACACGAACACTTGTGCCACTGGCTGCACAGGGTACCAGAGCTATTCCGCTCAGCACACTCCCACCAGGTGGGTGCCCTGCACGCGTACACACCACATTGACGTGTACATGAGCATGCACATCTGAGCAGGGCACACATTCACACACACGCACCACATACACATGCACATTCATGTCTCACCATGGACCACAAACATGCTTAGTTCATATCTGAATTAACTTTGCATATAGAATATTAAATTATCGACTTAAAAATTGCTTTCAAGGCTTTCACACTTATCCTCAAGACAGGAATGCTGAGAAAAAGCGTCTGAGGTCATTAAAAGCAGGGCTCTGGCTGAGTGTAGAGCCAGGGCTGAGCTCCCCCTGCCAGGAGGGTCCTGCACAGGGAACCCGGCTCTTCCTAACCAGGCTGCGTTCTGACCGGCTCTCCCTCCGTTTATCTTCTGCCCTCGGCCCCAGTACCAGCGGCTTGCACAGGAGATAAGAACAATGCGTTTCCCATTTGGGCTCTGGGCTGGCCTAGCTGACTGGACCTGGCTGCTACAGGAGGTGAGGTGCACGGGCACTAGAGTCAAGACCGGACAGTCCACAAAGATTAGGCCGCGTGTAAATTTTATTTTTCTTTCAGTAGGTGGTACCATTTCTCCAAGAAGTGATGCAGCTTTGCACGTTATTTTAGCGACGGGAACTACATCTGTCGCTGCTTGTGCTTTGGGTTGGTCTTGCAGTAGATATACCAGCGCCCTCGCCTCTTCACGCGGTAACAGTCCCGGCAGCGCTTCTTGATGACACCCTTGGTCTTGAACCCCAGGGCAGGCTGCAGGCCTGGCAGCAGGGGGCCAGGTAGGGGCAAGGGGCCCATGAGCCCCCACACCGTGGACTTTGTACCAGTGGCACCGGCAGCGCGAAAGGGTCCGGGCAGGAGAGTGGAGAGCAGTCGGGGCATCGCCAGGTGCGGGCTCAGTCGGAGCAGCGGGCTCAGGGCTGACACCAGCACCTTCCGCACAAGCACAGACGTCATGCTGCTGCGGCCCTCCCTGCGGAGGGCAGAGGGGCAACAGGTAAGGCCTCCCCGCTCCATGAGGAGCTTCACCACCCGGGCCTTACCCCACCCCCACCCCCGGGGAGCCTCCACTCCACCATCACCCCTACCCCCACCCCTAACCCGTAAGCCACCTGCACCACCCTAACCCCTACCCCGTGAGCCCCTCGGCTCCACCCTCACCCCTACCCCCACCTCTAACCTGTGAGCCCCCTGCTCCACCCTCACCCCTACCCCACTCCTAACCCGTGAGCCCCCTACTCCACTGTCACCCCCACCCCCATGAACACCCTGCTTCACCCTCACCCCCACCCCCGGGAGCCTCCGCTCCACCATCACCCCTACCCCCATCCCCGTGAGCACCCTGCTCCACCTCCCCCTTCTCCCCAGCTTCTGCTCCACCCTCACCCCTACCCCCCACCCTGTGAGCCCCCTGCTCCACCCCCACCCCACCCCTAACCGGTGAGCCCCCCTCCAGTCACCCCCACCCCTAACCCGTGAGCCCCCTGCTCCACCCACACCCCTACCCCGCGGGCACCTCCTCTACCCTCACCCCTACCTTGAACCTCCGGCTCCACTCCCACCCCCATCCCTGGGAGCCTTAGCTCCACCCTCACCCCATCTCCGCCCCCAACCCCGAGAGTCCCAGACTCCATCCTCACCCCTACCCCAACCCTGCGAGCACTCGGCCCCGCCGGCCCCCTGCGCCCCCCCGCCCCGGGGCGGTCCCTGCAGGCTGGGGACGCGGCAGGAACCCTGGGTCCCCGACGTGCCCGCCGGGAGGGGACAGCATCCAGGCGGCCCTTCTCGGTAGCCTGGGGCCCTCCGACCCCCGGCCCCTCGCGACCCCCGAGACCCCTGACCTGGCAGGAAGGCGTCCGCGACGGCCGGCAGCGCGCCTCGCACGCGCCTGCGCAGTAGGGCAGGGACGCCGCCGCCCGGAGCGTCCGCCAGAAAGAAAAATGGCGGCAGGATCACGTGGCGGCCCCGGCTGTGCCGGGCGCAGAGGCGGAGTCACCAGGGCGTCTGCGCGCCCACCCTGGGCCGCCCTCCTGCCCCGGTCCCTGGGGTCTCAGGGAGTGCCAGAATGGGGAGGGAAATAGATACCTGGAATGCAGAAGTCACAGCCAGCCAGACGTTTTTAAAACACGGACGAATACCGAAGTGGAAACAAGAGCTAGAAGAACCCGCTACTTGTATTAGGTGGACATCCTGGGAGAGATGTGGCAACGCTCAGGGAAGCGGTGACGCGCCCTGGTCCTACCTGCTGCACTTATTACCTCTTCCCTCCAGCCTTGTGTTAGGATCATTAACAACAGAGAAGTTCAAAGACTCCGGCGAGTCCCCTCTGCCCATGGCGCGAGCCCACGAGTCAGTACACCTGTTCCCTGCGGGTGTCGGGACCCGCCCGTGTGCGGCCCACCTGCGCGCCCTGCCACGGCCTCGACCGCTGAGCATCGTACCCCTGCACCTGCTGGGGCCGGCACCGCACCCCTGCACCTGCGCGCCCCGCCACGACCTCGACCCCTGGGTACCGCACCCCTGCACCTGCGGGCCCTGCATCCCCGCTGGGGTCAGCTCCGGGCCTGCCCGTGGTGCCCGTCCGTGGGCATCTTTCTGTCCCGAGAGGTTTCCAGTGCGTGTGGTCCCTCATCAGCAACACCTCCCGGCATCCGGGCACCCCAGCCCTGCGCTCTGAGGCTCCCCCGTGCCCACAGCCCTTGTCCACCGGGCGCTGCTCCTGTGAGTGACCCTCCTGACCGGTCTATGAGACAGGCAGCTGGAAGAGGGAAACGCCGGGACTGCGAGCCGGGTCGGCCTACGGTGCCTAGAGCAGGGGGCCTTCGGGGCTGATCTGCGCTGGGGAGGACACTGAGCGTGCTTTACTGGTCGCTTCGCTGGAGCTCTGCTGCAGAAATCCCGAAACACGCTGCTCCCGCGGTGACAGCGATGCGCAGTGCGCAACGTGAATGCACTTACAGGGCCTCTATACAAGGGCCTTCGCGAATGAAAACATGCGATACGGAACACCCCATGATTACCAACTACCATCAAATGCGAAGACTGCACCTTCGTTTTCCATCCTCCCCTGCCCCACCCCAAGCAGGAACCACCCAACAGCACTGCCGGCTAAAGGTGCGCCTAGATTTGCCGCCTCTTGCGGACCGGGCCCGGGCCCAGCCGCTGCACCTGCCGGCGGCTCCAGCCGAGCGCACCGCGCGTGCGCGCCTCCCCTGCGCGGGAAGTGGGGGCCGCGGGTGCCCGGCGGGAGCCGTGCGCATGCGTCAGCGTGCGGGCGCGCCGGGTCAGGGTTCAGCCCAAAGATGGCGGCGGCTGTGACCTTCTGCCGGCTCCTGGGCCGGAGCGGTTCAGCGGCGCTGCGCCCGCCCCGGGGCGCCAGGTGTTTGGGGGTGCGGGCGTCGCCGACCGGGGAGAAGATCACGCACACCGGCCAGGTAAGCGCCGCGGCGTGGAGGCCGCCCTGTCTCGGCTCGCGGAGAACCGGGGGCCCGAGTCCCGTGCCGGCCCGGTTCGGGTTGGGCCCAGGTGTGCAGGTCTCGCGCTGTGACCCCACGGGGGCTCCCCGCTCCTCGGCCTCCAGCTGCAGAGCCCGGCGGCGCCCGGCGTGGTGGCCGAGGCTCCCGCGCCCCGGGGCGGGGGGGCGGGGGCGTGGCCGGAGTGACAGCTGGGGCTGCTGCGGCCCGACGCGGGGACGGCGTTGGGTCCTAGTGGGCAGCCCGAGCTGAGGAGCTGAGAAGCGGCCCCGCGTTGTTGGCGGAGTCGCCCGGGCGCGGGGAGGACACGGGGTCCGGCTCCGCCTGCTGCCCGCCCGACGCCGTCGCTGCGCCTTGTGCCCCGCGGGCCTTGCCCGCATGAGCCCCTGCTCGCCCGGCCCCCCCGGCCCCCGTCCCCCTGTTCGGTCACCAGCGGCCGGAGGTCCTGAAGAAACACTTTCCCGTAAGGCGCGCCGCCGAGAGTGAGCGGCTCTTCACAATTAGGCTGTAAAGTCATATGGGGTCTTTTTCTGTCTCCAGGTTTATGACGATCAAGACTATAGGAAAGTTCGGTTCGTTGGTCGTCAGAAAGAGGTAAGAGAGCTCGTAAAACGAGAGGTGGGCCTTTGTACGACGTTTACGTGCCGGGCGAGAAGTAATAGTGCACGGACTTAAGTTCTCCCATAGTGGGCACCCGGCAGCTCTGGAGCTGCGCGTCCCTCTGAAATGCCCCGGTGTCTGTGTTCGTTTTGCAACCCCCCCACCTCTAAGTGACGTCTTGTGTAAGTATAAACGGGAGTGATCTTTTCTTTCATTTCTGTGCCTTATACTCCTGAGACCCTCAAATTAAAGTCGCATCATACCTTGACTCTTCCACTCACCGTCTGGGGTGTGCTTGTCCTGTTTCCTGCCCAGCAGACTAGGCTGTGTTCCAGTGGGGACTGACGCTGGCCCACACTTGCCCTTCCCTGAGTGAGGGTGGTGGGTCCCACCCCTGTGTTTGACCACAGAGGAAGGGCCCTCCTACAGGAGCCTATGCGCCTCTCGATTCCTCTGTCACCTGCACTGCCACGTCCCTAGTGCTCATGGTCTTCTGAGCCCTTTTCCTCCTCTGTAGTCATCTTGAGTTCCTCCTTCCTGGGGCAGCCTTCTTGTTAGTCCCCAGCTGTCTGTAAGATGTGTTCCCACTCCCCTTTGATCATGGCTACATTGTCTGTTAAATTCTCATTAATTACTTCTGTTCCTGCTTTGTGGATGTCCGGGGCAGGGGTAGGGGGGGACATGGGTTCATGCAGCCTGGCCCCCAGCTCCCTAGCAATTCGGATGCTTTGGCAAACACCTGGGTCTGTCCCCAGCTCCTCTCTGCTGGAGACATGGTGTGGCCTCCAGTGGTTTCTGTTTGCCTTAGCCGGGGAGCGGGGGGGGGGGGGGGGGGGGGGGGATTGGGGGTGGAGGTGGAGGTGGGCAGAGGGGTGACAGGTGCATGGAGGGGCCCTTCAAACCAAAAACAAACAAAAACAGAATCAGTGAAGCAGACGAAGTGTGACTAGATGAGAAGGTGCTGAAGTGTCAGCTCACTCTGTCCACTCACCCAGGTCCAGAACCTTATCCTGGCTCCGGGTCTCATGCTCTGGGGCACATGTTCATGTTGTACGGGTGCACAGTATGTCTGTAAATGATGAATCCTGCTCTGGCTCTCATTCTCACAACAAAATTTGATATTTAGGAGTATTTTAATGTTGTTTGGGTTTCCCAAAGACATTGTTACAGAAGGTACTTACATATGCTGGAAACTTGTAGGTGAAGTGCAGAGGGTTCCCATGTCACCCCCTCTTGCTCACATCTTCATCAGGGTGCTACATGTGTGATAGCTGATCACTGTGAACTTGATGGATGGTGACATGTTACTAACTTGACCGTGGTTTATGCTCATGTTCATGTGGGTTATGACAATGCATGCCATGTGTCCACTGTTACAGGATCATACAGAGTCATTTTCCTGCCCTAAAAATTCTATGTGCTCCACCTGTTCATACCTCCCTCTCCGCGGCCTCTGACAACCACTGATTTTGCTGTCTCTATAGCTTCGTTTAGTTGTATTTTAGGAAACGAACTGAATCTGAGCTTAATCTGGAGAACAAGGATGGCAGGAAGTTTGAGAGGTGAACTGGCCTTTGCAGGAAGAAATGGAAAGTATCTGTGTTTGGCTCTTGGCCACTTCTGACCAGAGGTGCCTGATACAGTTTGCAGGATGTCTGCGAAGGAATTCATGTGGGCCTGTGACAGGTCTTCCAGGAGGGGACAGTCAGGTGCTGAATAACATGCCACCCGGCTCCCAGCCTCGGAGGGGACAGAAGCCAGGCCTGCCTTGGTCCATGACTACCCCAGCCAGGCAGAGGGGCTGGAACTGAGCAGATATTCGTCTGCAGGTTATAGAAAGAGTTTCATTGGCTTTGAGGTCATATACGTAAAATAGAAAGCCCACGTTTCTTGTCCTCTAATGGAAGAGTTTGTGTGGACAAGTGACCGCAGTGAGGAATGGCAGGGATGATGACAACAGTGACAACAGTAGCAATGCCGCCTCTGTGTCACCTTGTAGCTGGGGGTGTGTATTTACTGTCTGTCTGACTGCCTCTGGATCTGCCGTCCTGACCTCACTGGGCTCTGGATGCTGAGTCAGTGTGGACAGGCTGCTAGGGCAGTGGGCACCCCGTGAGAGACACCAGGGAACAGATGCCCTCATTCTGCGGCTGCCAGGATTGCTATTACTGAGACAGGTATCATTTGTAGGTTTGGAAGATACATAATTAAGCAGAGAGCCCAGAACCCTGGGAGGCTGAGGTCCACCCAGCACAGCTCTGCACAGCCCGTCCATGAACCACGACGATGATGGGGTGGCTCTGCGCAGGTATGAATGCCCTCACCAGCATTCGTGAGGAGTGGGCATCCGTCCAAGGGGAGGGCTCTGGACATTTCCTGCCCATCTTAGACCCCTGGCTGGTAGGCGAGTCTGGTAATGGCTCTGACTCACCCGCTGGGCCCCTTGGTCTTTGGTAGCAGCTTGAAGGTGTCAACCGCAGGTGACCTCGGGGCAGTCCCCGAGGTGCCGAGGCCCACCTGACCTGCTGTCCTGTTGCAATAATGTGAAGCTTGAAGAGGATTCTGTGGAAGTTGTGGATGGAAAGCATGAACTGCACGTGCTGAAGAGAGGAACCTACAGATGGGGCAAATGCAGACTGGCCTCAGGCCCCACCCAGGAATGAACAGTGTCCTTTTCCCAGGGCTTGCTGGCCATTAGCTCGTTTGTCTTGCTTCTCCCGAGCCGTGGCAGAGCAGACCACTCGCCTGGCGAGGTGACTTCTGTGCTGGGGTGGCTCACAGTACCTGTGCAGAGGCTTTGGGAAAATTCTCGGGAGTTACCCAAGACCAGGAGCAGAGTAAGACTCAGAGATCTTTTGTCTCCTGCTGACTGGTGTTTGACACTGACATGTCAGCAGGCCATCTGAACCGAGGTGACGTTAAGGTGTGTGCACACGCACATGCCTGGGAGGTTTGGGAAAGCTGAAAGAGCCAAAGAGGTGCAGTGGTACCCCAGGGATTTGGAGCTGCAGGAAGCGGCCCCCACCCTGGACTCAAGAGTTGTTTACTCTTTAGGATCGACGAAAATCAAAGGTTCTAAAGCCCAAGGTTCAGATGGTGGCAGCCTGGACACTAAGCCTTGAGGTCCACTGTCCTCTCTCCCCTGGTGGCTTCATGACCTTGTACCACATGCTCCTCATGTCTGCGCCTGTCCTCTTCCTCCACACTGGCCAGGTCGCCCCTGGACTTGTGTCACCTCAGAGCAACTGTGAATACTGCTGTACAAAAATCCTAGGTGCTATTTTTGAACATTTTCTCTGAACTTGTGTTAAAAATTAAATTGGAAGAAAACCTCAGTTTGTATCATGACTTAAAAGTTATATAAATCTATGTCTACACAGATGTAGAACTAAATGTAAATATTGGTGTTTGTATTAAAGATACCGTATAATCTGAATAATTGGTTTGGGCTTTTATTTTTAAACCTGTGAATTTCTTTTTTTTTAAATAAATTTATTTTTTATTGGTGTTCAATTTGCCAACATATAGAATGACACCCAGTGCTCATCCCATCAAGTGCCCCTCCCAGTGCCCGTCACCCAGTTACCCCACCCCCCCGCCCACCTCCCTTTCCACCACCCCTAGTTTGTTTACCAGAGTTAGGAGTCTCTCATGTTCTGTCTCCCTTTCTGATATTTCCCACTCATTTTTTCTCCTTTCCCCTTTATTCCCTTTCTAAACCTGTGAATTTCTATTAACAGGGCTAGCATTCGACAGAACTTGGGTGACTCAACTAGGTTATTATTCCTTCGTGTATTGTTTTAAATACTATTTTATATAGTCCAGTGTCTTATGTTGTATTTCTAATCGATTTGATCTCAGTGTGATATAAGGGAGTAACTTCTGTAGGAACTGTCAGTCCCAAAAACAAATTAAAAACAACAGCTTTTTGACAATTGAGTTTAAACCTAAATATCTTTATGCCCAAATCGATTGGCCATCAAGAGATAAACAAGAAGGTAGTTTGACATTGCTAGGTTAGTGATGTGTAGGGGACAGCTGTACAGCTGTTGGACGGCTGCGGGTATGTGGCACACTGTGTGCCTAAAGACCCACTCTGCTTCCAGCCGAGCAAGAAGCGTGGATGTGGTGACCTGCTCTGGTTCATTTCCCTGCTAAGGTCCAGTGCTGCTCCTCCTGGTCTGGCCTAGTCTAGGTGATGGCAGCAAGACGGAGCTCTGATGGTCACCCACAGTCAACTGGGTGCTGCTTGCTCCCGGGCTCTTTGTATGCTTATGGTTGAACCTAACCCCGGGAATGAGACGTTCATCATGGAAGGTCGGGGTCACTGTGGTGCTGAGTGACGGGGGCAGTCCTGTGTCACTCTCAGGCGTCAGCTGCCCTTCCCGCGGGAGACGGTGGTCTGTCTGACTGCTGTGACAGAGCCTGGGGGTTTGTTAGTGTGGCCTTTGTGACACATTTGTCACTTAGGTAGACGCCGTCCTATTTTACACCATGAAGCTTCATTGTGACATATGGCTGTGTCTGCAGCAGCAATGAGCACACAGCCCACTGGAGGTGCAGCGTTGAGGGGCGGTGAGGCCATCTGGGGGGTTCTGTGCTTAGAGGAGTTTGTAGGACAGCATGGCTGCACCTCTCGGCCTCACCGTGTGGCCAATGCAGTAAGTCCACCCTGCCTGGCCATGTTGCACACGTGGTGTGTTATACTTCCCAATAACTTCTGTGTTTGTGGAAACAAAACTTGGAAGGAAAGCTTTACAAGATTGGTATCTGTTAACTATAAAGCTTTTTAAAAACAATTAAATTTTTCCAGAACATCCACATTCTGTGTGTTTGGGGCGTAAGCTCCTATGAGAGGCATGTGGCATCGTCCGTGCTGATGGCAGGCGAGACCATCTGTTTCTGTGGAAGAGTGAGGGGTGGGGCTCTGCTGGATCACCTGTCCTCTGGACGCAGTCCACTGGCTTTAGAAAAACTGTTAACTGAGGTTGATTGTGCCTTTCTAACTTATTTCCAGGCTTTATTAAGATTCTGAGGTCCCACCGCCCTTATGAAGGTTGACCCATGTCTAAAACTTGTTTCCTTGTTGTCACTACTGTAAGGCCTCTGCCTGTAGGTGGGGCTCTGGGTGCACAGGGCAGGCCCCCGGCTGGGCAGTTCTCACCCCTAAGCCCACACATGAGGTTGACCCTCCACCAAGCAGGTGGCAGAGTAGCCCTGGCTGCACTTCCTGACTAGTCTCCGCGGGGCCGTCACTCCCCGTGGTGGCTGCAGGGACGTCTGTCGGGAAGTGTGATGTTCCGCCTCTGTGGCGTTCGTTCCACTGTTGTGTGCTCCACTCAAATGACCCCCAGCCTCCGGAAGCGGGTGATCTTCCAGCTGTGGTCTTGTAGTTGTTTTCTACCCTGGTGGGTGGTGGTGATGCTAGGTCTAGAGGTGCCATCAGCTGTGGCTCCTTAGAGCCCTAGTGTGGGACACATGCCTGTGCTGAGGCCAAGAGCATGGTCAGGGATGACATATTGCCTGGCCGGCTTCAGGAAGCACAAACCTCTGGAGCAGGGAAATGCCTCTGGATGCCCTTCCTGGATTTGCAGGGCTCTCTGGGGCAGGTCACTGCAGCTCCTGGCATGGGCTGGCCCACCTTTCTGGGACATAGAGTCGGCCCCGTAACTGGGCAGGGAGACATGCAGGGACCGGGTGGTTTGGGTTCTGTCCTTTCCCTCGACACACAGACATGGATGCTTTACTTTCCCAGCTTGCCCAGCCTTGGGCTTTGTCTCCTTGGCATTGGTTGGGGGTGGCTCTGAGTGACTGGCTCACTGCAGATCACCTATGAGCAAGGCAGTGGCTGGTGTCCCCAGTTTGCCACAGGCGCTCATTGTGAGATCTGTTCTTTGTCTAGCCAGGATGCTTCCCATGGCGCCCACACCGGTGTCCGCTCTGGTCCACCAGCACCCTGCTTGCCCCAACACCAGGGCCTTGCAGCAGGCTGCCGCCACTGTGGTTCCGTGGAATCTGGAGTTCACCAGTGCCTACAGAGCTCTGGGTGGTGCTCATGTGACCATGGCATCAGTATCACAGATTACAGCAGCGTGTAGGCTAAATACCTAGTGGGTGGTAGACACTCCTGATTGGGTCATAGTAAAACAAAAATGTTTCTTGAGTCAGAATCCAGATAAGCTCCATGCATTGCAGTTGCTGTAGCCTCTCAGTTTGTTTTCACTTTGGGTGTCGCCCCTGCCTACCCCCAAACACACACAAACTATCCCTTTCCCTCCTTGACTCACTTGTCAGAGGACCTGGGTCCTTTCCTTCTGTGGCATTGCCTATGGCTGGGTCTTCCTGACTGTGGCCTGTCGTGGGGTTTGTTGCCTCCTTCTGGGAGTGTGCAACTTGGGCTGGCTCCAGCAGCTCCGTCAAACTTGGCTTCTTTGTGGCGAGGTTACCGTGTGGGGCCGTGGGGCAAGTCCAGCGAAGCTCAGGGTGGTGAGGTGGTGGCCCAGCGTCTCCACATGGGGCTGAGGGTGATGCTGTCTGCCCAGCAGCTCCAGTCTTAATGTGAAAACGCTTTGGTGAGGCTAGGAAGGTAGAAGGAACAGCGATTCTTTCCCTTTGTTTTTACTGGTTTTTAAAAGGAGGTCGTTCCTATAATGAAGTATTTATTGAATTTTAAAATCCACAAAATCAGAGATTCAGCATATTCGTTGGGTTTTGGTCCCTGTGGGTGCAACACCATCCCCCCTGTGTCCCGTGTTGTCCTGTATTGTCCCTGTTGGGTGCTTCCCCAAGCTGGCAGCTGTGTAGACATGGCCAGAGCTTCCTCGCCTCTGTGACTGAGGAGGGCCCTGTGATACTTCCTCAGCCCTGGTGCTTGCGTGTGTGGTGCTGGCGGGGACAGTCGGCCTTGGGCGCTGCCTCGGTGTCACTCCTCACGTGTCCCCATGGGTGGAGTGAGAGCCGGGGCCAGGAGCAGAGCCTGTGCTGAAACCGCGGGCACCGTGCTAGCGGTCTGGTCTGAAAATCAGGTATGGACCAGAGAGGAATGTTGGTAGTCGATTCTGGCACCATTTCCATGAGTTGGAAATTTTAACCAAATGGAAAGTTAAATGTGTGTGGGTGCCTGGTGGCTAAGTGCCTGCCTTTGTCTCAGGCTATGATCCTGGGGTCCTGGGATTGAGCCCCTCATTGGGCTCCTGCTCCGCAGGGAACCAGCTTCTCCCTCTGCCTCTCTCTCTCTTTGTGTTTCATGAATACATAAAATATTCTATTTTTAAATTTTTATTTATTTATTTTTAAATTTTTATTTATTTATTTATGATAGTCACACAGAGAGAGAGGCAGAGACACAGGCAGAGGGAGAAGCAGGCTCCATGCTCTGGGAGCCCGACGTGGGACTTGATCCCGGGTCTCCAGGATCGCGCCCCGGGCCAAAGGCAGGCGCCAAACCGCTGCGCCACCCAGGGATCCTTACATAAAATATTCTAAAAAAGAAAAGGAATATTAAGTGTGTGTGTGTGTGTGTGTGTGTGCGCGCGCGCGCCTGTTAAATTACATGTGTGTTTTGAAATGTCCAGCAATACTAGATGAGAATGGAGGAGATGCATGGAACATGTATGTGCTGGTGGGACCTGAGAGTGTGGGGGTGTTGTCTGTAGACACTTAAATTTCATAAAATGGCCAAGCCTTTGTCCTTGGCTGCACAACTTTTTCTTTTTCTCTTGTTCCAGGTGAATGAAAACTTTGCCATTGATTTGATAGCTGAGCAGCCCGTGAGTGAAGTTGAAAGTCGTGTGATCTCGTGCGACGGTGGCGGGGGGGCTCTTGGCCACCCGAAAGTGTACATAAACCTGGTACCGTGTCACCTGTCCTTGCTGCCCTAGTCTTAAGTGGTCTCATTCCGAGTGGCTCTTGTGCAGACTGACTGCATGCTCGCCCATGTGATCTTTCCCACCGACCACGCGGGCAGATTGGGTGAAGGGCCCCTTTTGCCTGGGACATGCCATGAGGTGCTGTGTGATGTTTGTAGCGTTACCAGCAGGGACAGACTGGCC
This sequence comes from Vulpes vulpes, assembly GCF_048418805.1. Taxonomy (NCBI): domain Eukaryota; kingdom Metazoa; phylum Chordata; class Mammalia; order Carnivora; family Canidae; genus Vulpes; species Vulpes vulpes. The sequence goes on from NC_132782.1 coordinate 62,875,040, forward strand.
ACTTCCTTCCACACAAGTGGGTTCTGCCTGGAGCCTCATTTGGGTGCCCCTGCACACACACAGCCTTGGAGCAGAGAGGACCCAGGGTGTCAGAACACGAGGGGGAGTGGGGACTGAGGCTCAGCCTGCTGCGGCCTTGATGGAGGGGAGGGAGCCAGCAGCACCCTAGCGCCCTATCTGCTGGTGGCCTGGGGGTGGCGGGCCTTTGCTTAGCACCCCACCTGCTGCTCCAGTCTATTGAATACTGGGCTCAGGGTGGAACCTCGGCCCTCCTGAGCTAAGGCCAGGAGTGACTGCTTGCTAATCCTTGTCCTGGCAGCAGTCCTTTGAGATGACCACATGTTCTGGTCCGGGAGCTGGAGCTGCAGCCAGGGTTCACAGGCCACTGCCCACGGCTGCTGGCGAGGGAGGGTGGAGCTAGTCAGACCTGGGCCTCTGGTGCCCTGACGGTTCTCAGGTCAGTAGCGACCTCAGAGGTTTTGAGCCATTTCTAGTTGACATTGTATTTCAGGTTCTGTGTATGACTTCTTGTCTAGTGTCTGAACCTGTTTAGATTGGAAGCACAGTATAGAAATGAGATCTTTCTTCTTGAATCTTTTCAGGACAAAGAAACAAAAACGGGGACGTGCGGCTATTGTGGACTGCAGTTCAAACAGCACCATCACTAGAGCAGCCATGCATCCCGGCCCCGGGGGCCTGCAGGCAGCTGGGTGCACACACCCCACAGGTGAAGGGCCTCTCGCTGTTCCGGGGGCACCGCTGGTGCCGAATAAAGAGTGTTGTATCCAGGATGGGCAGCTGTGTGCTTCTTTCAAAGAACGGACTTCAGCAAATGAATGTTCATGTAGAGCGCAGGCCGAAGTGGGGTCCTCCTGCGGGGTGTGTGTTGGGTGCTCTGAGCACATGCTTTACTCCGTGCAACCACATGGAGTAGCTGAGGGGTGAGAGGGGAGAGGTTTTATGAAAACATGGTGGTTCATCAGCCTTAGGGCTCCCCTAGCAGTTGGTGCCAGGCTCAGGCCTCCTCTTTGGCTGCTTTCCTGCGGCCAGGCTCCCCTTCTGTCCTCTTGTTGGGCTGAGATATGGAGTCTTAATGCCCAGGAAGCACCTGCCGGGAGGTATTCACAGTCACATGCAAGCCAGAGGGCAGTGCGCGTATAGAGTAGTAAGGATTCCTAACACAAGTAGTGGGACGACTTTGGAGGGAAGGGAAGCGAGGCTGCATAGAGTGCCCGTGAGCCCTGACCTGTGGTATGTGGGGTCCCCGAGGAGGCAGTGATGGTGAGGAAAGAGACTGGAGGAAAGCCTGCACATCTGGGTATGTGGGGTCCCCGAGGAGGCAGTGATGGTAGGAGACTGGAGGAAAGCCTGCACATCTGGGAACGCCACAGCCTGACCAGCGAGGAGGCATGGCCAGGTATGTTCTCATTATGACAAAATTTAAGCTCCAACTTCAGAGGGTAGAGAAAAGTATTCTAGATGGTAGAACAGATTACCTGACTGAGACGTTATCAGAAGGACGTGCAACTTTTCTTTTCAGTCCTGGGAGCTGGAAACAGTAAAGAGCATCACTAGCCTAGAATAGTGGAGTCCTGTGCACAAGCAGTCAGGTCACCTGTCCTGAGGGGGATGCAGAGCTCCTGCTGGACCCCTTGTGGAGCTGAAGGGGCGGTGGGTGGGGCCTGCCGCCTGTACGCACCTGTTCACACCCTGTGCACACCTGGGAGCACACAGTGGTTCCTCATGAGACTCCTGGCAGAAGGGCCTCTGAGCAAGTGTAGGAGGAAGGGGGTAGGGGTGGGGGGGCAAGAGGCCAAGGGACCCTGGGGTCACGGGGCAGGTGTGGGGTGAGCTGGATGGGACTGGCAGGGTCATCAGGGTGGAGTGGGAGCAGGATGAACATTGGAGGGAAACCCAAGCCTTGGAGTCCAGTTGCTTTGGAGACCCTTCTGAGCTGCGCTGGGTGGCATGGCGCCCACCAGGAAGGGAACCTGGCTGGCACAGCCTGGGACTGGCGGCAATTGAGGGCGGGGGGCAGCTGGGATGTCCGTGGGAGGGAGGACCCCAGGCTGAGCTGCCGGTGCAGGTGGGCCTTTAGTCCAGTTGGCTGAGAGATGAAGCTTACGCTCTTCATCTGTAGGGATGTCCAGCTTTTCTCCATTCAATACATGACCTGGTGAGTTACTCTCTGATTTTTTTTTTTTTGGCTTTTTTTTTTTAATAATAAATTTATTTTTTATTGGTGTTCAATTTACCAACATACAGAATAACACCCAGTGATCATCCCGTCAAGTGCCCCCCTCAGTGCCCGTCACCCATTCACCCCCACCCCCCGCCCTACTCTGATTGTCTAAAGGGAAACCATTCCTCTGCCAGGAGGGGCCCGACTCACTGCTGGTCTGCAGTCCTCCGGACCTCAGCCTGTGGTGCGGGACTTGTGCACCGAAACTCAGGCTTGGGTGAGGCTTGTGAAGCGTCTCCCCTCCTCTGTCCTGGGTTCTGGCCAGGTCAGGGCTGTGCTCCCTGGAGCTGGGGAGAGGCCCCGCGTTTCCCCTCTCTGCAGAGAAGGCACCAGCTTGCTGTGACCGATTGGCTGATGGGCTCTCAGCAAGTCCTGTGGGCTGGGCTCTGTGCTGGGGGAGGCACTAGTGGACTTGATGTCCCCAGAGCTTCTAGTGCATTCACGTCTTGTAAGCTGGCCCTGCTGCGCTCTGTGTTTTCTACATGTCTAGGCATTTTACCCAGGTTCTCCAAGGTCCTGGCATAATGCTGTTGAGAGTGCTTTCTTGAGATCTGGCTGGTGTTTTAGGATCTGCAGTGGTTTCCCCACCTCAGGATTACATGTGCCATTTTTTTTTTTTTAAAGATTTTATTCATTTATTTATGAGAGATACACAGAGGCAGAGACACAGGCAGAGGGAGAAGCAGGCTCCATGCAGGGGGCTTGACATGGGACTCGATCCCAGGACTCCAGGGTCACACCCTGGGCCAAAGGCAGGCACCAAACCACTGAGCCACCCAGGGATCCCCCATATGTGTGCCTTTTTGGTTTTTCCCCTGGTTTTTTTCACCTGAGGCTCATCAACCACTTAGCAATCTGTGGTTGTCCATCTGCTAGGCTGTGTTTTTGGATTTTGTTTGATTAACTTCTTGTTATCTTTGATTTCTTTGTTCTTGCTGTTTATTTGGAGGTTCTCCTAAGTTCTTGAGGTGGCGGTTTTATGTTATTTTCAGCTTTCCCCTTCTAAGCATTTACTGCTCTGAAGTTCCTCTAATCTCTGCTTTAACCACACTCTCTTGTTTTGAGAGGTTGTATTTTGTTACCACTCAGATGTAACTGTAAGTGTGTAGTTAGTAGTGGCCCAGTGCAGGGAAACATTCTCTGTAGGATTCAGTCCTTGGAAATCTGTGGGTCAGGACTTGCTTGAGGTCTGTTCTGCGGCTGGCTGCTGTGCACCTAGGGTGCCCCTGTAGGGGTGACATCTGCAGGTGGGGTGCAGAAGCCAGCAGGAGTCGCCCAGGCACCCAGTGTGGGTTGGGGTGCTTTACCACCAAGCTCTCTCTCCTCTGGTTCCCCATTTTAAAGGACATGTGAGGCTCTGCTGTTAGTATCATGCGACTTGAGACAGCCGTGCCTTCCATCGGACAGAACCTCTTACAGTTATGTCTCTAGTATGTTTGTCTCTAGAAAACATTTTACTTTGGGGTCTGTTTTGCTTTTCTTACTTTGGCCACACCACCTTTATTGGGTGAGTATTGGCGTGTTATGTGTTTTTGTCCTTTTATCTTTTTTTTTTGTCCTTTTATCTTAACATTAATATATCTTTGTGTTTTTATTGGGTCTCCTGGAAATAAAACCTAGTTGGATGTTTGCTGCCCCATTTACAGTTCCTTGTGTCCTCACTGGAGATTTCTGTCCACGTTATTTCATGTAAAGTACTTGGGTGTAAATCTGCCCTCGTTCTGCTGCTTCCTGACCCTCCCGTGTTCTGTGTCTTCTTTACTTGGAAGAATGTAATTTTTTGTTCTCTTTTCCCTGGAATACATTACATGTTGATTTGTCTTTAAAACAGAAAAGTCAAACGAAGACGGGAAAATATTGGCAGCTCACATGGTAAATAAACTCCTAATATCCTCAAATCCAGGCTGATATAAAAAAGAGGGATCCCTGGGTGGCGCAGCGGTTTGGCGCCTGCCTTTGGCCCAGGGCGCGATCCTGGAGACTCAGGATCGAATCCCATGTCAGGCTCCCGGTGCATGGAGCCTGCTTCTCCCTCTGCCTGTGTCTCTGCCTCTCTCTCTCACTGTGTGCCTATCATAAATAAATAAAATTAAAAATTAAAAAAAAAAAAAAAGACTCCATCTTGGAGGGGAAATGGGAAGAGGCATAGGTGGACGCTCCGTGAGAAGAGCACAAAGTGCCAGTGGCCGCGTGCGGCAGCAGATAGCATCAACCTGCCGCATGTGCCCCAAGGCAGCTGAGTTCCCCGAAATGTGCATGCAGGGCTCCATCAGGAAAATATCCCAAGGGATCCGTTGGCAAACATGGAAAAGATGCTATGGGGTGTTTGTGCACGACTGTTCAAGCAAATTATTCCAAACTAGGGCCTGGGAGGTTGTCTCTCTTACTTGCCTCAGTGTGTTAGTTGAAGCCATTAGAAAGGACGGTGTGGACTGCCCTTGTGCTGACTGCCTTGTCCTGACCGTGGCTGTGCTGACTGTGGCCCTGCTGACTACCACGTGCTGACCACTGTGTAATGACTGCTGCGTACTGACCTTGGCCGTGCTGACCATAGCCATCTAGACCACTGTGTGCTGACCCTGGCATGCTGACTGTGGACCACCATATGTGGACCGTGGCAGGTGCACAGGCGTGGCCTGGTTAGGAGCCGCTAGCAGGACACCCGTGTGTCACGGCCCCTCGCTCATGAAACACCAGCCATTCGGGAATGTGGTTTGGGTGACCCCTATCATCTCACTGCCCTCGTCACAGATTTTATATGACATGTAATAAACCATAACCCTTCTGTTTGCATACAGAGTTTTCTGGGGAGGTAACGTCCTGTGAGCACAGTGCACAGTGGTTTGGGAATTTCAGAGCTGAAAGGGCCACTGTTCCTATCAGGCTGCCACCTTGGCCTCCTGATGTCACAGAAGCCAGAGTGCCATGTTCACATGGGGCACCCCAAAGTCACACTAGCCCCTGCTCTCAGGTTGCCTGACATATGCCATAGCCCTGGACACTGGACATGGAGGCTAATGTGTGATTCCGCAGCCAGCGAGCCCCACCCCTCAAAGGTGGAGCATGGGGTGGAGGTGGAGTGGGTGATGTCATCACACAGATTTGGGTTGGTATCGGGTAATGTCATCTCATGAAATTCAGGGCCAGCGGTCGGATGACATCATCACATAGAGGTTCAGGGTCCTGGATGTCATCCACATGAAGGTTGGGGTCATGGAGTCAGGTCACCTCATGCAGAGCATTGGGGCAGGGTTGGGTGGTGTGATTGCACAAAGCATAGGGTGTGGGGTTGGATGATGTCATATATGGAGTATGGAGTGCGGGTTCTGGATGATGTCAGGTGGAGCATGGGGGGCATGTAGGGTGCACACAATGTCATCCACCAGGAGCATCCGGGACAGAGGTGCAGGGGTCTGGATGACAAGGCTAGGGTCCCCCTGGGCCGGGCACACCAGAAACAGGCTCGTGAGTTTGGACTGAACGTGTACGTGTGCGACAGTCACCTGGGTGGAGGGTGGAGGTGTTGGGCACCCGTCCCCCGCTGGTGATCGACAGCGGCCGTATTCCTAGGTGTCGCAGATTCCCGGAGTCCTGGGACGAAAGGTGCGGTTTCCCAGTGCTGCCTGAATGAGCAGCACAGACTGAAGGCTTAGAACACAGCACTGTACTCTCCTGGGGCAGAAATCTGAAGTCGGGTGTCCCAGGGCCCCCTCCCCTGTGCCATCCCTCGGAAGGCCTTGGGGGTCCTAGGCTGGCAGACCGCCTGTCTCTGCCTCAGCCCTTGCTGTCCCTCCTGCCCCTGAGTCTGTCCTCACATGGCCCATGGCCTTCCTGGAAGGACACCAGCCATTGGCAGGATCCCCCTGCTCTGCTCCGGCCTTATTGTCACCGAGGACACCTGCAAAGACCAGGTTTCCAGATAAGGCCCGTTCTGTTCTGGGTGCATGAGGGTTTGGGGGGACACCTCCCTGGGAAACAGGGTGCATACTCCCTGCCGTTGACCCGTGCACCCTGCTCACTAGGCTTTGCCCACCTGGCATCCAACTGCAGTCAGGTATGCTGGCGGGCTGACTTGGCACCGCCTGCCACCTCACAAGGGCTCAGCATCGTGTGTGCACAGAGGGATGACTGGTCCCCGCAAGGAGCCACAAAGGAAGGGGGGGGGTTCACTTTCTGTTTATAAGATAGTTTTCTGAATAACCATACAAACCTCAGGAATTTGCATAAGGAGGTAAAAACACATTTTCGTCTCCCAGTTATCTTGAGACATAAAAATGGAAATCACTATTTCTGAAACTAGGTGAAACAAGCAAAAACCTATTAACATGGGAATGTCCAAAACCGGATTTCATCAGATGGACCAGACGCATGGAGGAGCCACTGAGATCCCTGCCTGGGGTGTGAGGCTTCCCTGGGGGTAGCTCCCTCCTCCTCCCCCAGCTCTTCCTGGTCCTCAGGAAGCTGTAAAGGCGCAGCTCTGTGCCCAGCTCAGCTCCCAGGTGCACCTGCCCCCTCCCTGCCCGCCTCCTTGTCCCACAGGAGCAGAAGCTGAGGGAGGCTGGCCCAGGGGCAGCACCCCCACCCACACCTGGTCCTGACCCTCCACCCATGACCTTCGGGGGAGCTGGTCCTCAGCCCAACCCTGCTCCCCGCACTGTCCACCGACGCTAATGCTCCTCCTTGGGGGGTCACCATAAGGAAGAGTGGCCTTAGGAGCCCTGGCTTTTATGAAGAGATGTATCACAATGGCTGGTTTTCTACAAGCGAGTCAGAAGGCTCTGTTTACAGCTGCGTCCCCCTGCGCGGTCACCCCCCAAAGCCTGCCTGCCTACGGTCAGGAGTGACATCGCCAGGAGGCCTCATGGCCCTCGCTGAGGCCATGTCTGCAGGAGAGCCCGTGTCCTCTGGGCACACCCCGCCCCGCGGCCCCCACAGCTGCCCCACCCTGTGGGCCCTGCGGCCTCCACGGCCCCCAGGCTGAGGACAGCTCCCAGCACAGCCCGCGAGGGGAGGTCTGCCGCTGGATTCTGGTGGAAGTACCCTAGACACCCCCTCCCCGCAGAAGGAGCAGGACGAGGCTAACATCTGCCAGCATTCACGGGGAGCACCTGCGCCATCCTGAGGATGCAGCAGACCCCCTCGCCCAGGGCGGGGCTGGGGCCAGGGCAGGCTGCCGGCGGGCGTGACGACGGTCCGCAGGACATCCAGCCCAGCAGAGCCCTGAGGGGGGAGCCCGGCCGTCCAGAGTTCTGCTGCGGCCCCAGGACTGTCCCCAGAGGGCATCCTGTCCGTGGGCCATGAGGGGCTCCCAGGGAGGGCTCCCCACTTCTCAGTGACAGCTGTCCTGTATGGGCCAGGATCGGGCCCCCCAGTGCTGGGGTCCGCATGTCCTTGGGACGGCGGAGCCCAGGACAGCGCCCAAGCGTCCGAGGCCAAGCGTGTGATTCTGAGTGAGGAGCGCCCCCCTGCAGCTGCCTGCGGCGGCCCGGGCAGCGGTGCCTCAGAACCGGGCTGCAGGAGGCGGGAGGCTGGCGCACCGGGAAGGCGCCCAGGCCCGCACGGGCGCATCCACGTGGTGGACCCTCCCGGCCCTTCCCCGGGAGACGTCCCCAGGAGGGCAGGACCCCAGAGGGCTGTGGGCTCCGAGCGCAGGTGGCTGTGGCAGCTGGGTCGTCACCCAGAAACACCCCCGCACCCCCACCGCGCTGCCCGCTCCGGGATGGCCTCTGCTCTGGGGTCTGCATCGCCTGCCTTCACTGATTCACGTTTGGGGGACGGTTCTCGAGGTTCCCACGGCGGCGTACAGTCTTTTAATCCAGTTTTAATGGGTGTGTGTAGACTGCACTGAATGTAGTAACTGGTGTGTTAGGGCTCACATCTGCCTCTTTTTTGTTTGCTTTTTGTTCTATTTCTCGATTTTCTTTTTCCTGCCCTCCCATGAGTTCCCCGACCAGTTTTTAGTTTTAGAGCAGCCGCAGGATGACTTTATGTAGGTGTGCGCGGCCCTGCCCACCTGCTCTGGGGTCCCTGGCCGGCTAAGTGGGGGCTGCCCGGGGGCTCCCCCGTGCGGCCGTGGTGGGGGCGGACTGCGCTTCCAAGGCCGGTTCACTGTCTCTCTGGCCACAGGGGACAGGCTTTCTTGTCCCTCTGCCGGCTTTGGCCTTCAGAGCCCTCCAGCCCCGTGTCAGGGGCCACCCAGCCGCTCGCTCGGCAGCATGTCTGTGGCTCCTCCGGCCCCACGTCCCAGCTGCCCCGCCCCTCCCAGAGTCCTCCAACCTCCGTGGTGTGTGTGGCGCCCGGCGTCCTCCTTGGCGTTTAGTAAGGCGTGCTGGTCAGCTCCACCTTCCCGGAGCAGAGGACCACAGCCATCTACTGCCGCGGGAGGACACGTAGTTGTGGGACTGGCGGGGCCTGGGCTGCGGTGGGCGGCTCAGTGGGTTGGTGGCAAGGCCCGTGAGCGGGCGTGCTTGTCAGAGCTGCCCAGGGTGTGGGCCCGGCCCCTGCTGCTCCTACGTATAAACACCGTGCACTCGGCCTGTGGCCTCCTGGTGCTCACACACGGGGCGCTGGGGCCCTGGCCATGGAGGCAGGGGGAAGGCCGTGCATGGGCTCCCTGCTTGCCAGCCTGATGGAGGTGCCACTCACCAGCTCAGACACCTGCAGTGGATGCTGGCCTGGAACTATCTCCCAAGGGGCCCAGCCAGGGCCTCAGGGTGGCCCTTACCGGCAGGGACGCCCACTCTGAGTGTGGCGGCTGTCCCTGCTGCCTCGGCAGGTGTTCTGCACGGTCCTCAGGGAGCGGGTGTCCTGGGTGGTGGGCAGTGTTTGAGCCTGGGTGCAGGACGGGAAGGAGGACCAGCTCCTCGTCGTCAGGCTTGGGGGCATGTTGGGAACGTGTGCTCCTCATTCCTGTGGCCTTGGGCAAGTGAGCCCTCAGACTTCCTGGGGTGAAGGCCTGGGTCATACCGTAGGCTGCCGTGGCTGAGGAGAACGGAGGTGGGCGGTGTTGGGTGGTAAGGCCACTGCTGCTGCAGCTGCAGGGCCCTGTGCATGGCAGGGCTCTTCCTTCTGGGTCCTGTGCAGCCGGCCACCCGTCCTGCAGCTACCAGGGTCCCTGACCTGGCCTGATGCGGGAAGGAGGGAGGTCACCTTCATTCCGCATGAGTCCAACCTTGGTTCCCCACCACCATCACCTGCCTGCACAGGTGCCCAGGCACTACCTCAACCGAGCCAGGGTCAGTCAGCCTTGTTGGCAGGGGCCTGCGCCGCCCTCTGGAAACCTCCATGCCCACCTGCTCACCCGCGTGCTGCTGCTCCTGCCAATGGGGCCCAGGCTCCTTTGTCGGGGCTCGAGGACCATGTGCAGCCACCTTCCCAAGGGCTCTGGGGCCAGGCCCCCTCTGCCCTCGGTGCCCCCTGGGGAGGGAGCCCGGGTCTGGCCTGATTCTGAAGCTTCTGGGGATGAATTCTGCTGCCATCCTGGTGAACCTCACAGGAAGTAGCCCAAGGTCACAAGGCGTTGTCTGCAAATGCGAAGTGATGGTTTAGAAATGAGGGTGGGGGATCCCTGGGTGGCGCAGCGGTTTGGCGCCTGCCTTTGGCCCAGGGCGCGATCCTGGAGACCCGGGATCGAATCCCACGTCGGGCTCCCAGTGCATGGAGCCTGCTTCTCCCTCTGCCTATGTCTCTGCCTCTTTCTCTCTCTGTGACTATCATAAATAAATAAAAATTAAAAAAAAAAAAAAAAAAAAAAAAAAAGAAATGAGGGTGATTTTGCAAAGGGGCAGATAGGATCCGCGGGAGCCGTGTCCTTCCTGGCTTTGCCACAGCCAAAGGGCAGTGATCACATGGTTGAGCACATGTCCTGACTCAGGGAGGAGGCCCGGGGAACCGCACAACCTGACTGGTCACGGGGAGGGTCACGGGCAGGTTTTGAACACCAGGTTCTTTTGGCAAAGTGAATCTCTAGCCCACATAATGTAGATTTCCTCCAAGAAATCAGTCATGCCCCTGGTCGGAGAGAGAGGATCCCCTGACATCACGCAGAGCATGTTACCCACCCGTGCACCGCCACCTTTCTCCATTCACAGTCCAGACACAGGCCGGTGGGTTTCAAAGACCCATGTAAGGAGAGGACCATGTCCCCTGTGGCTGCCACCTTCTGATGCCAGCAAAGCCACTGCCTGAGATGTGATCGTGTCGTGGGAATGAAAGTGTTTTCCAGGCCAGGCAGGTCATGCCGGCGTGGGGCTCGATCACGGCAGCTCATGGGAGCGGGACAGGGACCCTGGGACACTTTGCACACCCAGCAGACCCCAACGGCCATGTCTCACTGGAGATGCCCTGTGGACCTGCCTTGCAGGGCCAGGGCACCCCTGACCTCTTTGGGGGTTTGCTGGTTCTGGTTTCTCCTTAGGGGACTGGGTGCTGGCATCCTTAATGCTCAGCGACGGGCGGGTGGGGAGACCAAGCCCCGCACACAAAGGCAGGCTCTGGGCAGCTGGTGTGCCAAGGCCAGGCCTCACCCGACTCACTCCTGTGGGGAGGGCACACCCTGCTTGGCCAGGGGGGTGCTGGAGGGGGCACCATGCTGCAGCTGCCCTCCAGTCCAGGGCAGGGGGACAGAGGCCACCAGAGGTACTTCAGGGACAGACAGACCAGACAGACGGGGAAGGACGCCAGGGGTCAGGGAAGGGCCCCCTCTCACAGGAATCGCAGGCAAGAGTCGGCTCAGGGACAGAGAGGGCTGGGGCCCTGGGTCCCCTGGCCAACCCTGGGAGCAGCCTGACCTCGATGGGAGCCCCTTCCTCACGTCCTGTCCTGCTGTGGCTCAGATGTGAGGACATCCAGGGACAACTATCTTCTGGGACTCTGAAGAGACATTTTCACGTGGAGGAACTAATTTCAGATTTTCACCTGGATCCACGAGGTGGCCGTCCTGCCATCTGTCCCCTGAAAGTCTGACATTGACAACTGTCTTCCTTACACTGAGACCCTTGAGAATGCATTTGAATAAATCATAATACAATTTAAAAAGAAAACGTTTGTGGTTAAGGGTGTCTGGAGAGGATGAAGAAAGAGCCTGGAAGCCGCTTCCTCTGCTGGCGGCCTGCAGCTGCACCCACACCCCGCCACCGCAGGACAGGCTCACATGCGGAGGGGAGCCTCACAGCCGCTGAGAGGAGGGGGCGCATGGCTGAAATCACGGAGCCCTCGGATGGTGGCCGGGCGGGGGCTCGCCCACCTGAGGGTCCCGGGAGGCAACCCTGCACCAGCCTGCGGAGCAAAGGCCTGTCCTGGGGTCTGGAGGAGGGTGGGTGCCGAGTAGTGCAACCCTGTGCTTCCCGACCAGGCAGGTGCAGGAAGGGCCGGCCAGCTGGGTGGGAGGGTGGCACTGCCAGCCCCTGCCAGGCTGCCGCACGCCCTGGCCTGTCCAGCAGAGGGCAGTGGTGCACAGCCGTGGCCGCGTCCCGCGGGCCAGACACCTGATATGGCATCCAGCATCCATCTGCATGGAGGCCAGAATCTGCCCCAGGAAGGGGAGGGATGTTTGGGAGACCCGTCCGGGGGGGTGGGGGTGGGTCCTAGCTCCACTTGGTGGACAGGACACCCGAAGGCCACTGTCCCGCAGGAGGCCTCTTGTGAGTGTCCTTAGAGCTGGGACACCCGGTCAGGATGCCGTGTAGCTGGACCCCTGGCCTCGCGAGCCAGCGAGCTCATGGGCAAGACTGCAGACCCGTTCTCCACACAGACCCGGCGGTGCTGCAGCTCCCTGCCCAGCGCAGGGCTGTGTGGCCACGAGGGGATGGGCCTGCAGGTGGGCACAGCCCTCTGCCCCGGGGTGGTTGGCCAGAAGCCCCCGAGTGAGGGTGGATGCTCCTGCTGGGGGGGCCTGGCCGGCAGGGTGTCTGCACCCAGGGGGAGCTCTGGGCGTGAATGCCCACCGCCCCAGCTGTGGGCCACCCCTCTGCACTGAGCGGCCGCGCGGGTCCTCAGAGCCCAGGGTCAGCATCACGGTACTGATTTATTAGACACGGGGAGATTTTAAATTCCGTTTTCATGCAATTACTTATAATTTAAATGATGGTGTGTGACCCACTTACCTTCCAGTTGGCCGCTCTCCAAGCACACCGAGTCATATAAAATATGGATTAGGAGCCTTTTAACAACTTAATCTGTATGTAGATGATCTGCTTTGGGGACTGGACTGTCCTGTTGCATGAGGCAGGAGGGGTGGACGCCAGCTGTCCAGCATGGAAAGGCGTCACGGCCGGCCAACTGCGATTTCCAGAACCGTCTCCCAAACAGTGAACTCTTCCTGTTTCATAATATTTGCGTTTTTTTCCTGTTGGACGTTTCTCTTTGGGGATTTCTGGCACCCCTAATCTAGGAGCTCCAGCAGAGAGAGCCAGTGTTCACCCTCGCAGGGACATCACACAAACATGCAAGGGCAGCAAGCCCACGGCCTCGTGTGTCGTCCTCGCTGGCCTTGTGCACATGGACCTGACCACTGGCCCAGGAGCAGCAAGCAGGGTGTTCCCCTGTCCAGGAACCCTCAGGGCATACCTGGCTCGAGGCTCTGGGGGCTGAACATCCACAGCCTGCTAGATGTCCACCCCCCCTCTGACAAGGCGGGGGTCCCGAGCCGGGCCTTAGGGAGACACAACCCCATTAGAGGGCCACCCTCGCGGTGGGGCGGAGCTGGACTCCAGCCTGGCTTGCTAGTGGCCAGTGGTGAAAGTGGCCCCGTTCCTCATCCGTAGTGTGCAGGCGACAAAGACCTTCCACTGGGGGAGCTGTGGGCATGCGGGTGCGTCTGGGGCTCAGAGCCCAGTGCCTGGCGGTGTGCCAGCGGAGGGGCAGCACGTGATGTGCAGGCACGTCTGCAGGCAGCGTGGACCATGCTGGAGCTGGATGTGGCAGCCACTGAGGTGAGCTGATCTGACAGGGCAGCAGGAACCATCCCAACGCTGGGACTATGGCATCAGGGTGGGAAGTGCTGACCTCTGTGTCGGCAGCGACTTGATGGGAACACTCAGGGGACGCGTGGGATCAAGGAGATGTTTGGAACGTGAGTGACATCAGGAGCAGAGCCACCCTGGGAAGCCACGGGTGGCCGGGGGCCGGGCAAGCAGTGGCCCTGCCTGAGTTCTGGGGGCCGGCCTCTGCCCTGGGTGGCTGCACTCGTGGGGTGTGTGAGAATCAGACAGTCCCCAGTGTGGGCGCCATTGCCATCTTGTTGGACTGTGATGCTGTGTGTCCCTCTGGTTTGACGGGCAGTCAGCGAGAAGCCGTGGTCCAGGAGCGGCTGGGGCACTGCTGGGACCGGTGTGGGGGGAGTGCTGGGAGCTCCCCTCAGGACGGCTGTGGCCTGAAGCCCAGCGCAGGTTCTTTCGCTTCTGGACATCACCCCGCATGGCGCAGCCTGGCAGGTGCAGGTGTGCCACCGCACGGCGCGGAGCATGGCCTCCTGCCTTTGCTGGAAGCCCCTCTTCTGGACCCTTCCAAATCCACCGGCCCCTGATCATTGCTGCTAGGAAGGCCCCCCACATACCTCCAGCGTGCTCTTGCACCCAGGCCCCTTCCCTCCTGAACACCCTGGCGGCCCTGCCCCTTCCGGGCCTTCCTGGTGCTTAGGTGACCATGTGCTGCCAGCCAGTGGGGACGGAGGTCAGGCCTGAGGATAAAGTAGTCTGACTGGGAGCGACGACTAATGGGACCATGTGTGACTTTGGCCCCAGATAGTATCGTAGCCTCTGGGTGTGCAGAGGGGCCGGGGCGTGGAGGCCTTCCAAGGGGTGGCCAGTGAGAAGGGAAGCCGGGGGTGGGCTCTGGGCCAGCGCCGATTCTAACCATGCTCCATTGTCTACACATTGGGCCAGACCGGCCCCAGGGATGCATGTGCTGGGGTCACCCCTCCAGGCGGTATCCGGGTGCACCCACCCCTGGTCTCTGGCCCTGGGCTCAGCCTGGCCAGCCGTCCATCATGTGGACGTGCGTTGGTGAACAGTGTTCTCCAACTGCTGGGCCTTGACATCACTGGACGTCCACTCACATGCTTGTTCACTGGCGTCTGGCTCCCCTTTGCATGGCGCCCCTTCGTGATGCCTTCCGAGCTGGTTTCACCGCCTGCTGCTGGTTCCTGTTGGGCTTAGCTGCTCTCTGTGCCGCGACTCCCCTTTGCCTGCCTGCCTAGCATAAATCATGTAGTTTAGGGATAATTTTTTTCTCCTCTGCCATTGTTTTGAGTCTTTTTTGTGGCTACCCAGGGAGCGCTGCACAGGCCTTTACTGCGCCTCTCGTGCCCCAAGCACGTGCAGCCCAGTGGGATTTGCCCGTTCCCACCTTTTTTTCCCCACTTACGTGTTTCGCTCCCACGTGTCACAAGCCTCACAAGCCTGTTATTGGCACGTTCAGCAGCTGAGCGTTTCTGCCTCTGCTCTTTCCGACATGGTTGTTTTGCCTGGAGCTTCCATCGGGTCCCTTAGGACGTCTTGTATCGACGGCTCATCTCAGGCCCTGCTCTCGTGTCTGTGACGGATCCGGGCGTCGAGTCTCCAACAGCAAGTCTTTCCTCCCCCAAGGGCTGCGGAGGGAAGGCTCCCCGTCTGCTCTTGCTGTGCGTCCTCTTCCCTAGCCTGCTCCTGCGTCAGGGGGGCTGCGTGCCCGCCAACGGGCGCCTCAGGTCATCTGTGCGCCGGGACAGCGGTGTGGCATCAGGGCAGCCCCCCGCCGGCTCCCGCATCCTGCTGGGACTGTGGGATAGGACTTGCCCGCAGATCGTGGCGTCCGGGAACATGGGGGGAAGCGCAAGGACGCTGGTGCTTCTGCTCTGGGGATTCCGCTCGGGGACCCTCCTGTGGGTAGACATGAGCTTTTACCTGCCGCCTGGACGGCGCTGGGCATTGTCATTCTCTGTGGTCTTCTCTAATCTGGCTGGGAACGTGGAAGACCTCGTTTCTGGAGTCAGAGGATGAGCTTTCAGCATGTGCGGTCCCTGTGGTTCAGAGGATGTAGTGTGTGCAGAGACACTGGTTCCCGCTGGAAGTGTGTCACCCGGCGGGGTCAGGAGGCTGGCGAGAGGCAGAGGTGTGTGGAAGAAGGAGATGTGGCGCCCTGGGGCTCGTCCCGCGTCCCCACCCCCGCATGGCTCAGGCTTGGCTTCACTCCTCCGAAGTCCTAGACCCGCCCCCCCACCCTGGGATCTCTGCTCCCCCCACCCCCACTGAGCTGATTGAACAGGCCTGGAGGCAAGTTTTCCGTTTGAGGGGAAGGGGAGGTGTGGGAGGTGTCCCGTGGGCTTTGGGATCAGGGTGGACCCCACCGACTGCACCTCCTAGCTTCTGCTGTCGCCCATCCCAGGCCCACCCAGAAAGGGGGGACGAGATTTTAGCTCCCGGGTCAGGAGATAGACGGACAGCAGGGCCCTTCCTTCCTCACTGGACCAAGCGGATGCTGAGAGCATCTCTGAAGTCTCCTGTGCAAATTCCTGTCTCACCGTGGGATCTTCCAGCCCAGCATCTTGGTTTATAGCTGGTTTTCTTGGTCCATCTGTGTTCCCTGTTAAATAAAGCTCCAATCATGACGTCCTTATCATTTGTCAGAAACCTTTGTAAAAACGGTCCCTGGGTACTTTCGTTTCTGTGGGCACCTGTGTCCGAAGTCAAGTCCTGCTTCCAAGTGTTGGCATCACCCCGCTGGCGCCCTCCCAGCATTAAATGTGGAGAGTGGCAGGACGCACTCTCTCATCCTGGGCCTGGTCCTTGACGCCCCAGGACCACAGACTGTGACCTTGGCTTGGAAGGGCAGTCCTGCAGAACTCAAGGGAAGTTCTTCATATGGAGAATGTGTGTGCTTGGGGCTGAACCCCGCGGCTCTGCTGTGGGGCTGTGGGGGAGGGAAGGGGCCCCTGCCCTGGCCAGACGCGTGCCGCTCCCTGACCTCAGGTGTGGCCCTCACGTTCACAGAATGCACATCATGGCCACAGCGTTTAAGCAGAAGATCTGAGGAGGCTGTAGCTTTTAATGTTGCTTGAGTTCCAGAAAAAGCAAAAGAAAGAAACGCTCTCCATCATAGCCGCTGACCTTTTAAAAACCCAAATGGTGTCCTCTCTTGTTTTTATTATCTGTGTTTTTCTCAGGTTCCCATGCAAGCGTGACTTTTATAAAGATCTTGCATCAACAGTGAAACCATCCAGTTAAATATCTTAATTTCACGAAGGACACTGTGTCTTGAGGAATCTTTGCTGTGTCCTTAGAGTCAGATTTCAGACACCCGTCAGGCCCCGCGTCCCTGAGCCATCGAGTGAAGGCCTCGCACCCTGGCCAGTCTCAGCCATGTCCCTCCTACAGGTGAGTGGAAGCAGCCACACCCCACCGCCCACCCGCCCCATACTGTGCAACCCCCGGGAGCTGAGCAAGGCCTGGCTTGCCCAAGTGTGCAGGGCTCACGCATGAATAGCCAGGCTGTAAATATGGTAAATATTTTATTTAGAGGAGTACTCACTGGCTTGAGCGCTGATTTAAATTTCTCTTTCTCTGTGTCATTCTGTCTCTGTCCTTCTCTGTCTCTCGCACCACGCAGCCACATGCACACACAGGGATATGCACATACACAGCACACAGCCACATGTACATGCATGTGTGCATACACAAGCCATGTGCACACAGCCACACACACATGTTCACACAGCCACGTGCACACGCAGCCACATGCACACACACACATGTACGCACATAGCCACACGTACACGCAGGTGCACACACACCACACAGGCACACACATGCATATGTGCTCATGAGGTGGCCGCCTTTGAAGCCACTGCCTGGTACGTTTGCACTTTCTTACTGTGGCTTAGAGAGTGATGCAGGGTTTTGAAATTCAACCTGCTATAGCATTCAGACTGGGAGAAAATAAAATCACTTGAGATCAGAAGAAAAAGATGTGTTTGAGAGATGACTTTACATTAGTTTAAATTGGCATTAAAATCCTAAGTAAACAGAAAAAAGCAAAACCTGCTGTCAATTCTTAATGCCTTTCACTTGGTTCACTTAGTTCTTGGGTTCTGCTCCTCCCTCAACACCCTGGGCCAGGTGTGGGGTCCTGGCGGGGAAACCTGTGTGAGCAGGGCACAGGACCCCATGCAGAGGGGTGGGGTGTGAGTGTGAGCACATGAATAAGCACCAGTGTGGGCTTCAGCATGAGTGTGAATGTGAGTGTGAGTGTGAGCATGGATGTAAACATAAACATGAGCAGATGACTGAATGTGAGCATGTGTGTATTAGCAGAAATGTGACCATATGATAGAGTGTGAGCACAAGTGTGAGTGTGAGCATGAGTGTGAGCACAAGTGTGAGCACAAACATGAGTGTATGACTGAGTGTGAGCACATGGGTGAGTGTGAGCACAAATGGGTATATGACTAAATGAGCGTGAGTGTGACTATGTGGCTGAGTATGAGTGTGAGCACAAGTGTGAGTGTGAGTGTAAGAATATGACTATATGACTGTGAGTGCGAGTATAAGCATGAGCACAAATGAGTAAACATGAATGAGTGTGAGCATGAATGTGTATGTAAGTATGATCACGAGTACAAAGGTAAGTGTATGAGTGTGAGCATGAGCGTGAGTATATAACTGAGCACAAAGGTGAGTATATGACTGTCAGCATCGGCCTGCTTTGGGGGCTGGATGACACCCCATTGCATGCACGCCCCAGTGTCTTCACCTGTTCCCCTGTCGCTGACACCTGGGCTGCATCAGCCCTTGTCTGCTGTGACCGTGTTTCCGCACATGGGAGCAGAAAGCTGTCCTCGAGAACCTGCTGTCCGTGCTCTCAGGTGCACACCCAGAAGTAGAATTGGGTACCTCTGCGTCTCACCATTCTATTTGTTATGTAACATCCCACTCCCTTGAGTGTGGGGACATCCAGCAGTGAGTGCGGATCCCTTCAGGGGCCCATCCTGCAGCTCACGCTGGGGGACACAGGTGACCCTCCCAACCCCTCAGCCCCTGGTCAGGAGGGGCTCAGCTGGGACCCCAGGGAGGGGCAGAAAGGTCCGTGAGCTCTGTGTCTCCCCTGGCCCATTTCTTCCCTCCACCCCTGTCCCTCCGCTGGCCCTCATCTGGTCTCCCCTCCTGTCCCTGCAGCCCACCCTAGATGGAGCAGCCAGCGAAGCCTCTCAAGCCTGGACACGGCAACTAGGAGGGGACCCATTCTCCTGGAGGGACCTGGCCTGAGCTCTCCAGAGGGTCCCCCCCATGGTCCCTCACCTGCTCCTGTGGGCAGTTGCTGGCTGAGGAAGTGTCTCAGCCCCAGGCCCTGCTGTCTGAAGCCCTTATCCTCTCTGAGGCCTGCTTCTGCACGTGCTCACTTCCTACCTCTTCCCAACGAAGTAAGCCCCTCGTGGGTGTGGGTGTGCACAGCGGGGGCTGACCAGGAGGATGTTCCAGGCAAGGTGGGCCCACCTTCTGGGGATCAGAGGCCTGGGGAAGGGTCAGCTCTCTGGCCCAAGAAGCTTGGACTGGCACCAGGCAGTTCTCCCCAAGAGGGCCTGGGAAGCAGTACGAGGTGGGGCCCCACTGGGTCCAGGCACCCTCCCCAGGCCTCAGGGGTGCCCAGAGGCAGGGGCCGCGATGCCCAGTGTCAGGCAGCAGTGGTTTCCATGGGTGGAGGAGGTGAAAGCAGCGAACATGAAGGTGTCCCTGTGTCTTGTCTTGAGGCATCACTTTCAAATGCTGCCAGCTGTTCAGAGAATAAGTTCCCCTTAAGATTCCCGGGTGCAGGAGGGAGAACATGCGTCCCTCTTTACCTGCGTGAAAGGACAATTTAAGGGTGAAGTGGAGTTTTATTCAAGAAACATGGGCATTGCAGGGATTTCTCTCTTGAGCTCATGAGTTCTAAAGGGAGATGGCCATTCTTCTGGTTGCCTGGAGTTTCCATACATAGGCTGAGGTGGTGGGAACACACAACACGCTCTATAGCATGCAGTTGAAGCACTAGATTTCAGCATGGGACCCCCCCCCCCAACTCCCACCCCAGGAGGAGAGTCATCTGAGTCCAGTGGCTCTGAGCAGCCGCGACATACTGGTCAGAAAACAAAACCTGAAAGCTGAGCTTGTGACCACTCCTACTCCCGGGGCAGCGTGCACCTTCTCTGATCAGAAGCCATCCCACAGGTGTGCCAACAACAGCATGTAGGCAGAGAAGCGAGGAGCCTGTTCAGGAGATTCTGTGAGAAGTGAGGGCGATTCTTTCCCATCTTCTCGTTGGGTCTGAATTAGCCTAAATGTCCAACTAAATTCAACAGTTGGGGATGGGAAACCAAAACACAAAAAGCTAAAGAGTTAAGTTGGCCAGCACTCAGATGTGCTTGTGAAGTGGCTGACTGCTCATGGGGTAGGCACTGCATTTGTTTGGTGGCCAAGGCCTTGAAACTCAAGGAACAGGCCATCTGTAGGCACATGGCCAGGCCCTTCAGAGCAGGGGGATGACTCGTCTGGGGACCTCGCATTGTCAGTTGGCAGAGCAGCAGACATCCATGGCTTAGAAGTCCCTCTTCTGACTACAGTCTGGTAGATCCACCCCATGGATGGACAGTTGATGGTTGATGATAGATAGGTGGATGGATGGATGGGTATGTGGATGGATGGATGAATGGATGGATGATGGATGAATGGATAGATAGATGGATATATGGATGGATGGATGGATAGATGGATAGATGGGTAGATGATGGATGGATAACGTGGATAGATGGATAGATAAATAGATGATAGATGATGGATGGAGGATGATAGATGGATGTATAGATGGATGCATGGATGGATGGATGGGTGGATAGAAGGATGAATAGATGGGTAGATGATGGATGGATAACATGGATGGATGGATGGATGATGGATGGATGGATGGATAGATGGAGAGATGGAGGGATGGATAGATAGATGGATATGTGGATGGATGGATAGTTGGCTGGTTGGCTGGCTGGCTGGATAGATGGATTGATAAAGGAAATGAGAGGTCTATTTCAAAAGACACTTTAGAAAGACAGAGAGAAATAAATCAGGTTAGGATTTTGGTAGACAGCCAATTTAAATAACGCAGACTTGGAGGTTCTCAGCCTGTCCCGAGGCTCAGAGTTTTCCATGTGCCCTGGGCTGCGGTTGGGTCTGCACATGGCTGGCTGCGGAGACGAGTGCTCGTCAGAGCACCTTTGTGTGAAGCCAGCCTCGTAACTGGGGAGAGGGGTTCTCCTCTGGCCCCTCTCAGGAGGAAGTGCTGCCCTGACTGGAACAGTCGGTCTGAGCCTCGCCTGTCCCTCACTCCCCTGGTGCTGGTGCATGAGGCAGCCAAGGGCGAAGGGCACCTGGAGGACTGGGCTTTCTCGGTGACTGGGAGTCTGATGAGGCCTCAGGGTGGGTGCCACAGCCTCAGAGGGAAGCTAGGGGTTCCTGGGGTGGCTTCTCCTTCTGTGAGGCTGGGCAGTGCGGCCACTGGGAGGGTCATCACAAGAAATGGGGCACGTGTGGGGTCAGCACAGAGCGTTCGGCGAGGGTCACGTCCCACCACACACAGCTCGTGCAGGAGCTGGGAGCTCGGGGTGGGGGTGTCATTAACAGGCTCCTCCAGGGGAGGTGAGCCCGGAAGGAAGGGTAGTCATTCACCTTGCTGCGTGTGTTTTTGCACATGACACAAGGTACTTGTAATTTTGTGACATGAAACATTCCTCGAGGAATTACTTCCAGGGCCTCTTCACCACGATCGCTTCCCCTAAGGGGCCTCAGGGGTGGATGCAGCCTCTGTCCAGTCCCATGAGACAGTGCCAGGGGCTACCCAGGGCAGCAGGAGTGCAGCGGAATCACGCGGCATTTTAATGCTACACTCCCTCTCCTCCCACTTCTGTTGCCAGATGTCCTGTGACTTACTGTCACCTGTTGGTCTTCTGCCAGCACGCACCTCACTGCCATTCCCTGCACCTGGAGCAGGGCATCGTACCTGCCCCTGGGGTGGGTGGGAGACTGAACAAGTGATTCCCCGTGACCTGGAGTGTGCCTCTATGGTGGCACTAAGCCCTGTCGCACTTCATTGGGGGAGGAGGGAAAGCCCTGAGCAGGATACATGAGAGACCGTGAAGCTCCTCAAATGCTACCCTGCCCCCGTCCCCTGCGGCAGAGAATCAGATGTTGGTGCACGTCGGAGATGCCCGGCAAGGCCCTTCGTAAGGATTCTCCCTGGAGCCACACGGGCTGTTGTCAACGTGATGGAAACACATCAGGCCCCATGTTCACCCTGTGTGGGCGACGAGGACTTAGAACACCTCCTCTAAGGAGCAACCCCATAGACGACAGGGCGCATCCATGGCAGCGGTCCTCTGAGCATGCTGCCCATGCTCCTGGGACTGTCGCAGTAATTCTTACGTGTTCCCTGAGTTCCCTGTGGCTGCCATAACACATAACACGGCCACAGCCCGGGTGCCGTGGGGCCACGGGAGTTCATTCAGTCCCAGGTCCTGAGGCTAGGGGTCATAGGTAGAGGGGTCAGCAGGTGGTCCTTCTGGAGCCCCTGAGGGAGGCAGTGCCCCGGCCTCTTGCGGCATCCCGTGTTGGCCCCTGACAATCCTTGGTGTGCCTGGCGCATGGGGCCTCGTCTTCCCACATGTTCTTGTTGTGTGTCTGCACATTGGGGACCCCCTCAGCTTGTGGGATGTGGTCACTGCATTTGGGGCCCATCTTAGCCTAATCGCATCTACAAACACCCTATTTCCAAATGAGGTCCCAAGATTCCAGGCCCCGGGGGGCACCGTCGCCCAGCTTGGGCATCATTTGCTTTCTCATAGTGCCGGCGTCCACCCTGACAGAGATGTCACAGCCGTCAACCTGCTGACAATTGGGAGGACACCAAGCTCCCCGGCGTGCATAGCCCCTGTGCCACCCAGAGGCATTGGGACGAAGATGCCGACCCGCTTAACCACATCTGGGTGACGCGCGATCATACTGACCGTGGGCCTGCTGGGACGGGAGCACATGGGGGCCCCATGCCAGGGTGTCGTCCTGAGCACGAGCCAGGCCCGGAGCTGGGCTCAGCGCTCCATTCACGCAGCACCGCCTCCCGGGGAGAAACGCTGATGGTTGGTGCCGATGGGTCAGGAAGCCAGAGGAAGTTGGATGAGCCCTTCGAGGAGAGTGGTGGACGGGGCTCTTGTCAAAACCCTGCGCTTCCAAACAAATAGCAGAACTTGGAAAGCCCTGACAGCCGTGGCGGTTTCCCTGCGCTCAGACTCCGTGGAGGACGCCGAAGGGCATGTGGAAGATGCGATTCGCTCATGTTGTAAAACAGAACATGTAGACACCTGGAAGGTCTGTCTAGCTGAATAAACCGATAATTTGCTAACGACCAATGCAGGTGGTTACAAGATTACGCGTGGATGAAAGACACACTTAAAGTTCAAGCTAGACCAGGGGATTCTAACACAATACGGAAGTACTAATGGGGTTTCAGATTTCTATTTTATGATGAAGCTTTAGGAAACTCTAACTTGGTGAGTTTGGGTATAGAATAACCCACATTATCTGAAAATACCGTGAGCGTGCACCTTTCTTCTCCAACCGCGTATCTGCGTGGGGCTCGGTTTTCTTGGTGTACTTCACCCAACGCTGCATTTGTGCACAGACCACGTGAGCCCTGGGCTGTCGGCTACTGAGCCAGACATTATAGAGATGCGAGAAATGTAAAACAATGCCACTCCTTTCACTCTTTTTCTTGAAAAATAATTTCAATAAAACGTATGCTACTTATGTAAACATGTAATGGATTTGTTTTTATTTTTGAATGAATTAATAAACATTTTTATGTGACCTGTCTTAACTTCCCATATGGTGACCAGCCATGGACAGAAGCCACAAAGGGAAGTGTGTTGGCATCTGGGATCGAGGTGTGGGGGCTGCGGCTGTGAGGGCTGCCTTCCTCTCCCCGAGTCTCCACTTTGTCCACATCTGGATGAGGGAGCACCTGGGTGTGGGGAGCAGCACATGGCCACTGCGCAGAAGACCAGGTGCTCCCCAGGGTGGCCGGGCACTCTCCGAGCGTGGGGGCCACCGCAACACACAGCCTCCTCGCAGAAGGGGAGTGCTGGCCGCTGGGCTCTGGGCGGCAGTCAGATTTCACCACGTCCAGTAGGAAACACCTTTCTCCTACACCAACTTGCCTAACAGCGGACACAAGATGCACAGTAACCAAAGGGGCCCCTCACCACGTGTTCGCCAGGGGCCGGGGCTGCTGTGCCCACGCCACAGGATTCTCTGATGTGCTCCTAAGTTTG
Source organism: Vulpes vulpes (assembly GCF_048418805.1). NCBI lineage: Eukaryota > Metazoa > Chordata > Mammalia > Carnivora > Canidae > Vulpes > Vulpes vulpes. The sequence continues at coordinate 62,898,601 of NC_132782.1, forward strand.
CACACACACACCCACCGTTGCACTTATCTGGCCAACAATGAGCAATGCATTAATTTATTTGGCATAAATGTCATTAAAATAAAGGTTATATGATTTATTTCCCCAAAAGCACTTTGACCTTGACCTCATGGGTCTGGTACAAAGGTCGGGGTCACTCCGCCCAGGTCAGAACGCTCTACTTGCTGTGGTGACGTCTGCCTTGCAGGACGACCGTGATGCAGATTTAACGCAGGAAGAGCGGCTGAAGCTCTAGGGGAGGACCAAGCCGGGTGGGGACGTCGGGGTCACCTCCCTGGGGGTCCTGGCTCGGGGCGCTGCTGGCGGGTTCCTTCCTCACACAGAGAATCCTCTTCCCCACAGGTGTACGAGCGCGGAGCTATGTTCTCTGCAGTAAAGGAAGGGAAGACTCCTTTGGGCGGGTGTCATCTTTCACTTCCCACGGGGACACCCTATGACAAACGGCCCCCGTTGGCGGCCGGGGCGCGAAGCCTCTCACTTACTGGAGTTGGGCTGGGCTGGGTCTGTGGGTCTTGGGTGCGCTGGCTGGCTGTGGGCCCGTGCAAGTGGGTCTCTGAGGGTGACCCAGCACCTGGCCCTGTGCCCCGGCTTCCTGCCCCCAGGCTAGTCTGCCTACATCCATCTCCGCTCCTTTCCTGTGGACAGTGCTCCTCCTGTACCAGCAGGTGAGCCGCCGACTGACAGCAGGAGGCCATGAACACTGTTCCAGGGTGGGGCCCATCCTGAATTTCCAGAGGCAGAGGAGCAAGCTGAGAGCTGGATCACCCCAGTGCGGGGCCTCCGTGGGGATGGGTGTGCAGAGCCCAGGCCCGTCCACTGGAAGTAGCTGGCACCTGCAGGAGGTGGTGCTTAGGCAGGACAGACGGGGGACAGGGACAGACGGGGGACAGGGACAGATGGGGGACAAAGCCGCTTCTCCAGTGGGAAAACCCCACCCTGGGCTCTGAGGAGCTGGCTGGTGAGCTGATGGGAGCCTGGCCCCTGGACCTTGAGCCAACGGTGCTTCCTGGGCAGAGCAGACAGGCCAGGACGGGGGGCCGCTGCCCATAGGGCCCAAAGCACAGTCCCCTCTGTGTGCTGCAGATGGCCTGCCTCTTACCCGTCCCCAATCCCGACCCCTCTCCAGTGTGGCCTGTGTTCAAGGGGCCAACGGGGAGGCCGGGTGGTCACGCAGAGCAGCAGGGACCGTGGCCTCTCCCTGCGCCTTTGCACCCTTGGGAGCCGCATGCCTTTGGTGACAGCCCCTCGTCCCCGACACCCTCCCAGCCCACCTGCTCTTCTTCCATCAGAGCTTTTACTTTGGAGGCAGTGAACTTTCCGGCCATGGTCCTGGGCCCCGGCCTCCCCACCAGTGAGGAGAGAAGCTCCTCACTCCCCAGGGGGCTGGCGGCTGGCAGGGGCTGCTGGTTTCAATCACTCTGGGCCTCTCCCCCAGGTGGCAGGCGGCCGGCAGTGGGTGGCAGGCAGCAGCGGGAGGCGCTTTATTACCCTCAGGGATATTGCTGACGCTCCTGCTAATTGAGTTTTATCTTCCCCGTGGGTAGGCCTCTTCCCTTTGCATACACATCTGCATACTCAGAGTGAGTTATGGCGCCTGTGCTAATCAGTGCGGCTTGTTTTGTGGCTGGAATGGCCATCGTGTGCCCTAGAGGCAGCCCTGGCTGCGAGGGGGTGGTTTCCAGAAGTTTGCTGGCGTCAGGACTTTGCCACTCGTTGTGGACACTCTGATAGGGAAAGTTTCCTGCAGGAAGAGACGCAGTTGAGGCATGAGCCGTGCTGGTCGGTGACCTCACGTGACACCCAAGAAAACCTACTTCCCATTCCGGCTGGAGGGTGCAGCTAAGTGTCTCCCCTGCTGCCGCCCTGGCTGTGGCCTCAGTGCCTGGTGCGTTCTCCGTTCCCCCAAATGTGGGAGGAAAGGCAGGGGCTGGACCACTGTCAGAAACCCTGCTGTGTTGATGGTCCAGATTCACGGGAGGGGGGGCACCTCTGGACAGTCAAAAGTCCCCGGCCCCTGCCTGCTCAGCCTGCCTCTGCTCAGCCGCCCTCTGTCCCCTGTGCAGCACTCAGTGGGGGAGGCAACCTGAGGGTGCAGGCAGGTTGGCCCAGGCGTGCAGCTCACTCGATGAGCCCGCAGCCCCTCCTGGTTTCTGGGTTCCACTCCTGCTCCCGAAGGAGCCCTCCCTGCAGGCTTTCCCCCAAACAGCGGGGAAGAGGATGTGGGGGCAGCTCGAAGGGCCCCAGGGTGTCAGGGAGCCTGAGCACTCTGCTCTGACCCAAGCCCACCACTCCTGCCCCTGCCCCACCACACGGCCACACAGCCACACTGGTCGCCATGGTTCCCGCTGCACATGCAAGCATGGCTTTCCTTTCCCCCTGCGGATGGTAAGTGGTTGTCTCCATCCATGTCATGAGTGTTAGGAGTTGTCACTACGAGGGCCATCTGGCTGTGGGTCCCTGTCCTGACGGCACGGGGTCTCAGACACCGACCTGTCCTCCAGCCATCAGAGTGGGAACGAAGGGCATCCTGACTGCGGGGCGACGGGCCTCCGAGCCGGACGGATACCCACTCACAGCGGGAGCCTCGCAATCACACGCTCACAAAAGGTCACATTTGCAATAAGTAAAAGGGAAATGTAGGTAATTGGTTCTGGAGCCCGTTAATACCTCTGCCGGCATGAGAGGCGATCTGATGGACTTGAAACGTTTTTGTTCAGGTAATTAAAAATGAGATTTCATTATGTCATTAAAAATGAGGGCCAGCGAGCTGTTTCCTCGGCTACTGGAACGTTATCGCAAGAGGGAGGTCGATCCAGCAGGTACCGCACACATGCAGGGTCCCCCAGGCCCTGGGTTGGGGTGCGGGAAGGCCTGCAGGGTGTGGGGATTCGGGGCCACCGCGAGGTCTGGAGACAGCGGCGGAGACTGCAGGGTAATGGGCAGGAGATGGGGAGGGCCCCGGGCACTGCGCGCGGGGGCCGGTGTGCGGGAGACGCGCTGCTGCTGCCCGACGGGCCTGGCGATGATGTCACAGGCGCCTCATCCTTTCGGCAGGTCCTCAGAGAGGCCAGACAAAAACCGCGACCTGCAAATTCTCACCGTTTGTGCGCTCCAAGGTGAAATGTCACGTCTGAAACAAAATACGGACGTGTTTATGTGTCATCTCTTTCTCAGTCCCAACTGTGAACTCTGCTGGCACTTTCTTCAAACCCTGACACGGCTTCTCAGACACGCAGAATGCCACCGCGTGGGAATCACTGTTCAGAGTTCGGATGGCTTTACTGTTTCTGTGATCGTGATGAAATCTGCCCGGCGCGGGGTGGCTACCGCGGGAGGCCGTGCATGGGTGCGGGCCATGCGTCCTGGGCTGGTGCTCCGATCGCCTGCGACCCCTGCGAGCCGTGGTGGGTGGGACCTGCAAACTCAGCCCTCAGCTCTCCTGTGAAGAAGGATCGTGAGATAATGTCTTTATTTTTTTAAGGCACATTCTCTGGGTAAACATGATGCTTCATGAGACCCTTCTTTTAGTCTGTAAATAGAACAGTTTCCACTCAGATTTTAGGGTTAAAAAAATATATATACTGAAGTAGATGTTTTGTGGCTGGAAGATAAACATTTATCAACTAAATCCCAATTTTATGTAAAAAATAAAATTATGTGATGGAGAAATTGTGGTTTATTTCCTGGTTTATTTAGTGCCTTTCATCATTTGGATTCCCAGCATTCAATCTTATTTTTAGCTAAAAGAAATTCACGATTTAAAGTCTTCTCCTTTTCTTTGCAGATTTTCTTCACTCCGTGAGTGAACTTGGCTGAGGAAAATGATTTTCCCTAAACGTTTTCTTATGGTTAGAAACCCGGCACCCAGGGCTGTGGTTTCCCAGTGACCCCCGGCCTGCGGGGGCAAGTGCAACTGCCCTGGGCCTGGACTCCGGCCTCGGCACCACGGTCCTAACTGGTCCTGGGTAAGGGTGGTCCGTGCACCCTCCGTGCACCCTCCGTGCACCCCTGAGCCCCGTGTGGGCATGCCTCTCCTACCCACATGGGCCAATTCCTCTGAGGATCCGCTGCTTCTCTCCTGCCCACCCTGGTGCTAGTGTCTTAGTCTTTCCTGCTTCCCTTGGGGCAGCAGGTGGCAGCTGATGTCCAGGGCAGTGGCTGCTGTGGCAATGCCTGCCCCCTTTGCCCCCGTGGGACCCCCTGCACTCCCGGGGAGGGGTGCCCTGTCCCTCTTCACTCCCCTGCTGTCCTCCACCAGGGCCCCTGTGCACACATCCTGCTGCCACGGGCATGACAGGAGCCACAGCAGATGCCCGGCGGTCGTCCCGTGGGACTCAGCTCAGGCCTCAGAACCCGAAGTAACAGTTTTCACCTGGATCAGCTGAGCCAGCCTCCATCACGCTGGGTAACCGTCATGAGCAGGAAGGGGGACATGGGACTCTTCATCTATACTCGCAAGTCACACCAAATCCAAGGTAATGCAGGTGTTAGCGGGCGCCCCTTGCCCAGGCTGTAGTCATACTGGGGGAATGGGCATGCTCCTTCTGGAGCCAGGACAGCCACCTGCAAGCAGCCCCCCTGAGGCGACACCTCTGGTAGCAAGGCCCCCTCCCAACAAAGCCTGGTGACTGCTGCTCCCTGCTCTGCGGGCCTCACAATGCAACGGTCACCCCATGTGTACTGCATGGGCTGTGATCCCCGTGACACCCGCTTGCCACCCCACACTTGGGTGTGGCCAGCAGGCATGGCCCATCCACACACCCTCCTGGGTGCTCAGACACCTGGAGGAAAGGGCTGTCCTTTCAAATCCTCCCCCAGGACCCAGGCAGCAGGCGGCTGCCCCTACCTGCCTCTGTTTGCACCTGGCCTTCCTTCCATGGGGCCCTCAGGTTGCCCAGGGCTAGGAGGCTGAGGGGAGGGCAGGTGGTGCCAGGCCTGGGCATCCACCCCCCTGCCCAGTGTCCTCCTCCAGCCCCTGGAAGCTGGGCTCTGGCTGGGGCTCTGGCTGGGACCGACTGGGTGCCAATGCCTGCTTCTGACCCCCCGGCGTGTGCTGACCTGGCCGGAGGTTTGCTGGCACCGCACGTGAATGGTGAGCATGCCTTCCAGTGCCCACGTTTCTGCAGGGCGATCTGACGTGCTCAGGGCTTGGACACAGTCTTAAGAGTCTCTGCAACAAATGCATTTCAGCCATTTTAATAAGGAAAATGCTGCTTTTAGCCTCATCTTGAATTCTGCAGTGCAAAAAAGGAAAGATATGTCCGTGAACGGCCACATTTACTTGGCAGATTCTGCCCACGTGGTGGCTTTAGAAACTTGATTTAAGATCGGCCACCACTGGAAGTCTCAGTTTAAAGGAGAACCACTAATAGAGCATAATATAAAAAATAACAGTTTCCTTAAAAATATTTTATTGATCATTTCAAAATGCGAAATAGTCTTTGTACTAATAAGACAGAAATTTTAATGTATGAGGATCAAGTGAATTTACTACTCACATGAGAATAATACGGGGTATGAATCACAGCACGCCCCCCTCCCCCCAACACGGTGCCGTCTGCAGAGGCCTGACGGGATTCAGGGCTGATGCTTCCCCGCAACACAGCCAAGCTTGCATATCAGCTCAATTGTCACAAAATTTAAAGAAAATCCGTATCTTTTCTTTTCTTTTTTTAAAACCAGGGATATTATTTTTATTTTACTATGAATAAAAAAAAAATGTGTTAAAGACAGTCTTCGGGGTTCACGTCCCTGTCACTTTTACCAGGAACACCAGGAACGCTTTGAAGACAGGCCACATGGAATAAGGGAGACTTCTCGTGCGGGGCGTGACCTACGACTGGAGACAGAGCTTCTGCAGGGAGGGGAGGCCTGACGCGGGCGCCAGGGGCCTGGCAGTTCCGCAGGAGCACGAGGCTCCTGTTGTAGGGGGACTGTTGGCGTCCTGCTCGACGTGGGTCAAACCAAATTTGTTTGGATGTGACCTGGGTTGCCTTTTACCTACGTGTGCCTGCTGGCGCTGTTCCCAGCAGAGCAGATGAAATGGAAGACACAGGCCCTGGACCGGCAAGCAAACCCCCGACACCGGTGGAAGCGTGGATAGGCCATCCCGGCGTCGCCGGAGGGTTTCTGGTCTCCCTGTGGGCTCTCCTCTCACGTGGGCCCTTCCTCTCCCGTTTAGAAGGAGGGTTTGGGGCAGTGACTTAAATAATCTCTCCGGCAGGAAAGATCTGATCATCTGTGGCCAGTGAAGTGTGGAGACCCCCCTGCTCGAAGAGGCCCAGTCCGTGAGGGGCGCCCACGTCGGGGCAGCTGCTGGCTTCCGAGGGCACCCGCCAGCGAGCAGGGAGGCCGGCCGTCGGTCCCGTGTGTGCCACTAGCACAGTAACAAGCCTTTTTTCAGGTGGTGACTTATTTGTAAAGGCTCGGGTGTTCTCCAGTGTCTAATTAGTACAGACGCTCATTCTTCCTGTTTTCGAATGAAATAGATTTTGAGGAAGATTTTAGCTCACCTGGGTCTGGGTCTGCAAACCCTGTGGCCCATGAAGTCATTTGTTATTTTATTGTGACCGTGCACACGATGCAAGGGTGAGAGAAAGGTCAGCAATAACTCTGCTGTTGCATTTTAGCCTGGAAAAAATGTAATATTGATCGATAAGAAAATGGGAGAGCACAACTATGAGCGCCTTACGTGATCTTCTCCGACCTTTACCCGCCATGTTGATTCTGTTCTTAAATGTTATGTCTCCCGTTCAAAAGGTTTGTCCTGTTTAGTCTCCTATTTAATTAATACATGATCTTCTTCACTCTCTCTAATGTTGCAACAAGACATTTCCTTGATTTCCTTGTTGAACCATTGTCCTTACTCCATATTCTCTCTGCCACTCTGACCAGTTCACGTGGCAATCGGTTTGTTTGGAGCTGCCACAGAATCCCATCAACGGGCATTTAATACCTCGGTCTTCCCGCAGGTCTTTGGAACAAAGCGCTGTTTCAGATGAGAAAGCCCTGCGTGGGTGAGCACTCTGCTAGGAGGCTGCCCCGGGTGTGTGCATGTGTGTGTGCGCATGTGCATATATGTCTGCCTGGGTCTTGCATACATGTGTGGACGTGTGTCTGTGTGCACGTGTCCCTGTGCATGTGTCTCCATGTGCATACATGTATCTATATGTGTCTCTCTGTACATGTGTGCACGCATGTCTGTGTGCATGTGCATATGTCTGCATGTCTATGTGCATGTGCACATATCTGTGTGTGCATATATCTGGGTGCATATGCACGTGTCTACATGTGCACGTGTGCATGTGTTTGTGTGTGTGTCTGTGTGTACATGTGTGCATGTGTTTGTGTGCACGTGTTCATGTACATGTGCATGTATCTGCATGTGTGCACATGTCTGAGTGCACATGTTTGCATGTGCATGTGTATGCACATGTGTGTGCATGGTGTGTCTGTGCATGTTTGCATGTATGTGTGTATACATGTGTGCATGTGTGTGTGCACCTGTGTCTGCATATGCATGTGTGTGTGCCAGGATGTGACCTCCCTCCAGGGCACATGAGCCTGGTGGGGGGGCCAGAGTGCAGGGCGGGTCCAGGAAGACTGAGGTGTGCCGGCGGGGGCTGTGCAGAGAGGCGCCGGGGGCAGGAAGGTGGGCTCAGCACAGGGCTCAAGGGCTTCTCCACATAGCCAACAAGTTGGTCGCACCTGACCTGGGTTGGATAGTGTCCCTCCAAACTCCTGCCCACCTGGAACCAGCAGATGTGACCTTGTTTGGGAGCAATGTCTTTGCAGATACGATGGTGTTAAGAGGTCACGTGACTTGAATCATATGACCGGTGTCCTCAGGAGAGGGACGCACAGACTTGGAGGTGGAGCTGGAATGAGGTGTCCACAGCCACCACGGCAGGCAGAGGCCTGGGTTGAGTCACCAGGAGCCTGCAGCAGGAACTGCCCCCACTGTGTCTCCATCGTGGACATTGGCTTCTGCCCCATGAGACCACATGCTGCTGTCTGTGCAAAGTGAGGTCAGGCCCAAGGGGCAGAGGGCTTCCCCTGGTTGCCTCCCATGCACAGTGCCATGAGCTCCCCGGGGTCATAGGTCACACACAGGAGCTGGGATTGGGCTGTCCCCAGGGTTACCAGGCAGGACGTGTGCCCCAGGCCCGGCAGGGTAGCTGCAGGAGACCAGTCCACATTGGCATTTCCCATGGGCAGGCAGGCAGGGGACAGAGTTGGGGGTCCAGCACAGGGGTCACAGAGGAGCCACGGGGTCCCCAAGAGTGCTCCCTGCTCCCCATGTGGGACAGTCCTGCCCCGCGGAGGCTGGGCACCTGTACCGGGTCGCTGGCCGTTCCTGGGGAGGCTGCCGCTTGTACTGGTGCTTTTGTGAGATTCAAGACCTGTGCCTGGTGCGGGTTAACCACGCGGGGGCTGTGCTGGGGTGGGAGGGGGGCTGGCGAGGCCGAGGACCCCGGGGCCCTGCCACTCCCCACCATCGCTGCGCTCCTTCAGGGGTTCCTCCGTGTCCTGTCCCTTCTCAGGGGACAGCGGGGGAGGAAGGATGAAGATAAGGCCTCTCGGGGCGAGGTTATCTAGCTGACCTCTGGAGAGGCTGAAAGGGGAGTGTTGTCACCCAGAGGGCACACAGGGGTCGCTGGGCCGGGAACAGGCACCAGCTGCCAGAGCGGTCAGAGGCAGGCCCGTGAAAGCAGCCCAACGGCCTGACCCTCTGTCAGCGCCGTCAGCGCCACCGTGGCTCCCAGACACCCAGACACGCCTGCCGGCACGCATGAGTGCACACGCGAGTCCCCTCGGAGGAGCCAGGGCCTGGGGGGGCCGGGGGGAGGCCTGCGGGGGCCCTGGCGGGCCTGCGGGGAGCAGGTAATAAGCTATTTATTGAGACGTGGCCGTCAGAATAACGACCGCGCTAGGAACCGTCTGGGAGGCTTCTCCTTAGTTTGGTTAAATCCCTGGTCCCGTTTTCTCCAGGCCACACCCAGACTATCAGGTGGGGACAGGCAGCTTCTTTGTTTTCGAGAAAATAGGCATTTCACTCTGTGGGTTCTGCATTCATTTGTGAATAAACAGCCTCCTGCATATGAAAGACTGTAGAATAATCTCCATTTATTCAGACCCAACACAGCCTCGCCCAGTCCTGGAAGCATCATGTGATGGTTCATTCCATGGGGAGAGGAGTCTCAGAAAATAGGGTTCCCCCCCAAAATAATCATTGTTTTCCAGTTCCCTGGGATTTTTTTAAAAAGATTTTATTTATTTATTCATGACACACACACACACACACACACAAAGAGAGGCAGAGACACAGGCAGAGGGAGAAGCAGGCTCCCTATGGGAAGCCCAATGCGGGACTCGATCTCAGGACCCCAGGATCATGATCTGAGCCGAAGGCAGACACTTCACCGGTGGAGTCACCCAGGTGCCCATAACGAAGATAAATCCTTAATTTATATTCTGTAAACTCTGCTCAAAAAAAATAACTGGATTTTTTGTGTGCCTAGGAGTGGTTGGGTCAGCCGGGCTGTCCGAGGATGTGGAAGCCTTTGTGTGAACGCTTCATCCCAGGAATGTGAGAAATCTAGAACACGGGAGCTGCAGGTGCCGGTAGGTGTGAGGGACGGGGGTGTGCGGAGGGGTGTGTGAATGAGTAACAAAGGCAAGCCCACGGGCTGGTGCTCTGGGTGCTGAGTCCCGCAGGCCGCGTGGGACCCTGGGCACCCTGTGACCGTTCTCGGGGGGCCACACGGGACAATTCAGTGCACATTCTCAGCACACAAAGGAGACATTAGGGAAGCTGTGTGGAAACGTTAGGTGTTTGGGAGTGGCCTCTGGGTTTCCGGTGGACCTGCTTGTCGCCCACCTTCTGTCCCAGAGGGGCTCCCGGGCTTCACTTGCAGACACCGTGCGAGTCCCTGGGGACTCAAGCACATGAAACCGTGTGGGGAGACGTGGTGAATTCACCTCCCAGCTGTGGGCGCATGTGCATAGACCTCGGAGTCCCATGCTAGGTCACATGCTGGTCCCCATGAGGACCCCAAAGGCTTTGGGCCTGACGACAGACACTCCTCCCCCCACTGAGACTGCGGTGGCCAAGCACACTCTGGAAATGTGAGCAGTGTGTGATCAGGGCAGTGGCTTCCCTTGTGTTGCCCATTTGCTCCACGCCAGCACCAGGAGAGCCGTGGCAGGGGCGGGGCGGGGGGGTTGCTAACTCAGGTGAGACGATTGCACAGAGATGGCTTCCTTGGCAGAACCCCGGACAGGCTCTGGCTTTTTCATAGTTACCCAAAATCTGAATCAATTGGGCACTTTCCACTTTTCATACACAGAAAATCCCTCCTTTCCAACCAAGCCTTTTGCAGTGGCATCTGTCCTAGTGCCTGCCACCCCACCTGCCCCAGAACCTGCCACACCACCTGCCCTAGCACCTGCCCAGCACCTGCCACCGCACCTGCCACCACACCTGCCCCAGCGCCTGCCCCAGAACCTGTCACACCACTTGCTCCAGCACAGCAGGAAGCTGATTCAGGACATACGGAGCCTCTTCCATCAGGGATCCCCATGCTCTGAAATCAAGACCCTGAGGGCTCCTGTCCCCGAAAACGGGGCCCAGTGATGGGTGCATGTGTGGTGTTCAGGCTGTCCTCCAAACGTAGTGGTCAGGAATTGCTCTGTCTTCCAACACCGGTTGCTGTTTTTTTTAAAGATGTTATTTATTTATTCATGAGAGACATGAATTCACACACACACACACACACACACACACACACACACACACACAGAGGCAGAGACACAGGCAGAGGGAGAAGCAGGCTCCATGCAGGGAGCCAGACGTGAGACTCAGTCCTAGGTCTCCAGGATCAGGCCCTGGGCTGAAGGCAGCACTAAACTTCTGAGGCACCCGGGCTGCCCCCAACGCCGGTTGTGACACAAAGTGAGTCTTCAAGAAGAGGTCCAGTCAGACCCTCCGTGTTCCCAGGGTTTCTGTGTTCCCACTTGGGCCCAGGTGGGTACCCATCTGGCCTCCATGACCCACACCTGCTCTTCAGCTCGCCAGCTTTCTCACGAAGGCCCTGTTCTGTGTAATTTGGTCAGGGGTGTGATGTGCTGTGTGACTCAGGGTCCTGGCTTTGGGGCACCCTGGGTAGGGGCGCTGGGTGGAGGCCATTCCCAGTGTGAATGTCACCATGCTGTCCACGGACAGAGGGCGGGCACCTGGCTCAGCCACACCTGGGCCAGAGCTGCCACAGGAGGAGAGCCCAGGATTTGGGTCTCTGCCTCCCTCCTCCCCCCCCAACCTATCCTCCCACCTCCATCCCCATCTCCCATCTCCTCTCACCCCTGCACAGTAGCCACGTGGTAGCAAGTGAATGAGACACAGCCACGCTCCAGCAGAGTGGCCACGCTGGCTATGTGGCACAGGCCCACAGCCAGGTAAGCAGAACCTGGCTCCTGTATCCACAGGTATGCTCAGGGTGTGTCCTCCCCACGTCTCATGCTGGAAGTCCTCACTCTCTGCTCAGCTGGGGAGAGACAAGTGTTTTCAGGGGACAGAGATGAGCTGAAGGCCATGAGCCCTGGTCCGGATCCCCCCGATGTGACCCCTCAGCGCCCTCCTGGGTGCGGGCTCCCTAGTCTGTGTGGTGCTGCAGGGTGTTCCTGTGATCTGTGAAGCACATTCACTTTATTATTTCCATGTGCCTGGCCTTTTCCTACCAAGGACCTTGGATGGCCACACGACAACTGAACGCCTATGACAACTGTTTACAAAGAGAGTGGAGTGGGGAGGACCATCCTCATGACAAGGTAATCACGTGTTTACAGAGACTCACCACATGGTTCCTTAGAGAAGTGCCCCCTACCGTGCAGTCACACACATGCACACATGCAGCATGCAGCACACATACACATACACATACACGTACAGATATATGCACACATGTGAGCACACATATGTGAACACACATGAGCACACAGGTACACATACACACACAAGCATGTATAGGCACACATACACATCTATGCAAGGCCCACATACACAGATACTTACACACATGAGCGCACAGGCACATATACGTGTACACACATAGATACACATATGTGCAGATGTGTGAGCAGACACACATGAGCACACAGGCACACATATGCGTACATGCAGGTACACATACACACGTGCAAGCACATGCAGGCACACATGCATGTGCACAGCCCACTTGCTCATACGTGAACATACATACATACACATGTTTGCACATGTGCGAGCAAACACTCATACATGGGAGCATGCACACACGTGTGAGCACATCCGCGCACAACATCCACATTTTCAGTGGCCTGGGTTTTCAATGTTTCGGTTCTCCTGGAACTTTCCGGAGCTACACGGAAGGTATGACATGACATTCTCTGGAAGCTCTGGGTTGCCCAGGGACGCTCTGTCCGTCTGGACCTGCGTTTCCCTCCTTGCTCGCCCTCGGCCCCCGAAGCGCCGGCAGTGACAGCTGGAAGGCCGGAAAGTGTCGGCGAGCTGCCCTTTCCTCACCTCTGCCTGTCACGTCGGACCCTCTGCCGCCGTGGTATTTGGAAGCGCTCCCTGCTCTAGGACGTGAGCCAGCGGCTGCCAGATGACACCCGTCAGCCGGCCGGAGCGGTGCTTGACCTCACAGGCATGTGCTGGGGAGAATCCACAAGTGGGGGGCGGCACTCAGCGGCCATCTGGCACATTCCAGAGGCTCTGGTGACCTGGGGATGACAGGCGCCCCCTTGCCCCTTCTGAAGGCCGTCCCTCCCTCCAAGAGCAGGAGAAACAGGCCCAGCGGCCTGGAATATTCATTCATCAACCAGACCGGCAGGATCTTGGAAAAGCCGAACACTTCTCCGTGTGCTTCTCCACCTGGGGGCAGGAATGTGGGGCGGGCGGCCTGTCCCTGTCGGGGCCTGCCTGCGGCCTCTCTCCTCTGCACCTGGCTCAGGTGCCTCTGCCTGGGAACTTAACTCTTCCCGTCCTGACCACGGCCCCGAGGTGGGTCCCAGGGTGAGGGCACAGGGTGGAGGTGGGGGCACAGGTGACAGCCGGGATGTGGCTGGCAGGTGAGGCGGGGAGTGTGGCCGGCTGCCCGCGGGCCTTGTCAGGGCCATCTAGGACTCACACTGCCTCCATCCTGCGTTTCGTAGCTTTCTAGGCAACAAACATACTTCTTAACAATATTATATTAATATTATATTAATATAATAATATACTATATTAATATTATATTAACAAAACAATAAAAATTCTGAAAAAGAATTAAAAATAATTACAAGATCGCTTTATTATGGGAAGAATGAGACTGTGGGTTTCATCAGGTGACTTTACTACTGTATTTCTGATTTCTTATTTTTTTTCTAATTAACAGACTTTTTTTAGGAGCAGTTTTAGGTCCATGGAAAACTTGATGGGAAGCACAGAGGTCCCATGTCTGCCCCCCAGGCTCCCCTTTTGCTGGCTTGGCGCGCTGGTGGGGAGCACCTGTCACACTGGTGAGCCAGCACTGAGACACATGGTTCAGTCTATACAGCTCATCTCGGTGCTATAGCTTTCACGAGTGCGGACGTGTTACACAGAAGCGCTCTGCTGTCCACACATCCTCTGTGCCCCACCTGTCCATCCGTCCCCACTGCCACCCCCAGAAACCGCTGATCCTTTTACTGCCTCCATGGCTTTGTCCTGGACATACATGACGTGTGACCTTCTAGTGGCTTCTTCCACTTAGCAACATGTTCCGAGGTGTCCTCCACATCCTGTACTTTCATCTCCCTGCTCCATGGGTTTCTCGGGGTTCTACCCCAGGCCTGCCCATGGGCCTCTATGCTTCCCTGCACGGTGTGTACCCATGGCAAGGCCCCCATTTCCTCCTTTGCCTCGTGGTGCAGGGTGGTCTCTTCCGCTGGTTTAGCTGCCACTTTCCTCTGGCCATGAAACCTGTTACCCTCCCCTCCGCTCAGAGCTCTGGTGGCTCATGGTGTATGGACGCTGGCACACTTACAGTGACCAGGAATGAGCTGTCTCTGGGACTTGGGCTTGGCCACCCTCAGCAATGATGGTGAGCCCCAGTGCTTCACACATGTGCACATACACACACACAGACATGGTGCACGGGCATACATGTCCAAACACATGCATGCACAGACATGTGCACACACATGTACAGGCACACACACACAGAGATGTGTGCACATGTACGACCATGAGCATGTGCACACACTTGTACACAGATGTATACACATGTGCACACGTGTGTACACATGTGCACGCATACATAGACACATGTGCACATGCACACATATACTCATGCATGCATGCACATATTGATGCTGTCACATGGCATCTAGGCAACTTCAGACATAAGGAATGGCCAAGCCACTCGGAAGCCTAGACCAGGTGAGTGTGGAAGGAGGGCTGTGTGAGGACAGCAAGGGGGATGTGTTCATTTGTGTCCTATTCCTGTCCCACCCTCACATGGTGCACATGAGGACACGGGAGCCCGTCCTCCTCCTCCTGGGGTCCCTGCAGCCTGGTCCCTGTGGGGCTGGAGGAATGTGCCGTGCAGTCAGGATGCAGCACATAGTAGGCCTGTGGGCTGGCCTATTACTTCATGTCCCGTTCCCCCCTTCTTCCCCCATCTGCCTGGGAAGTTCAGGACAGGCCCTCTGGCTCCTTCCAGAATGATCTGCCCCCCGCCTCACAGGTAAGTGGGAACCCCAGCCCTAGTGCCCTATGCAGGCAGGTGCACTGACCATGGGTGACTCTTCTTTTTTGCTTGTGGTAAAAGGCAGGTGGCCAGTGCCCCTGGCAGGACATTGGCACCCACACGGCTGTGGCTGTCTGGGGCCGCTTGTCTCATGGGCTCCCCCATGTTTGTCCGCCCCCCACGGCCACCTCGAGCCTGAATTCATGCCTGGCAGAAAGTGGGATGTGACTGCAGATGGCTTTATCTTATGGATTCCAACATCCTCAAAGCCCCTGGTGCAAAACCCCATGGGCCTGGGCTCAACAAAAGCAGCTTCTGCCCTCAAGAAGCCAGAGCCCTGCAGGACTGGGGAGCCAGCCTGCAGTGACTGCCTGGGGCCGCTGCAGGCACGCATTCCAGAGTTATGGAGAAGCTACCTCAGGGCCGGGGATTGTGGGGGGCAGGGGCTCCACAAACCAGATGGTATTGGAAGGGCCTCATCTTCCAGCCCCTCTAGCTTCATTGGGGCCAGTGGGGAGCTACTCACGCTCTCAGGCCTGACCCTCATCACCCTGCAGCCCCGTAGCCTGCCAGGCAGACGCACAGGAGACAGATGGCTGAGCCAGTTTGTGGGGGCCATGGGGGTCTGCGGTGGGGCCCGTGAGGAGGCCTGGGGTGGGGCTGCAGCCAGAGCGTAGCCAGAAGCCTGACTCGGTGGCGCTGTTGTAGCAAACACCCCCGAATCTCCAAGAGCTGTGTCTCCCCACCTTTCCACGCCGGCTATGGGCTAGCTGGCTCTGCTCTGAATCTGTCTTCATCCTGGCCCGAGGGGGCAGCCACCCCAGTGGCACAAGCTTTCCTCGTGTGGACGGCGGGACGGGGGTCAGGGTGGACGCTTGCAGTTGCCCTCACACCTCCTGCCTCAAGTGGCTCACGGGGCACCTGCCCACATCCCATTGGCTGGTCCTATGGTGGTGCCCTGAGCCCGGAAGGCAGGGACTCACATTCTCCCACGGGTGTCGTGGCGAGTCAGGGAAGTGGGCTCCTTCCCTAACGGGGAAAGGCTCAGTGGGCCCGGGTGTCCTGAATGTGCTCGTGATGCTCCCACTGCGCGGTGCGAGGGCTCAGGGCAGCACCTTGTAGACCAGGCCGGCCCTGCGGCGTCGGGCCTGGTAGTAAGGCTGCAGGGATTGGCGGCCGCATGAGGGCACCTTCATGGGGTGTCTCCATGGCCGAAGAGCCCACTTATGTCACACAACCTCTTCCATATAGAATGTGACTTAAATGTGGAATAGACACCATGCTTGTTCATTAGACGGATATCAAATCTTTTTTTAAACAGGTACTTGGATGTGAATAACTTCTGTAAGTTTAAATGGGCTGATTAAAACAGCAATTGGTGGGCATTTAGTGTCAATCAAAAACCTTAAGTTGAATTATTAGCTGTAATTGGAGTCCCGAACCCAGCTGGTGGGGGCTGCCGGGGGGAGGCGGTCGGCACAGCCCTGGGCGTGAGGTCCCTCGGGGCACTGGGTCCAGGTCTCCTGCAGGGGTCTGGTGGGCAGGCGGCCTCTTGAACCCCCTGGGCCTCCTGCCGGCCTGCTCGCAGAGCCAGGACCTTCTACCTGGGGGACTGTCCGGAGGTCGGGCCTTGTCCCCACGGGTCTGCCCGAAGCCACCATGCTTGCATGCTTGCACTTGTGTGCACGGAGACGTGAGGGGCTTGTCCCCTGCAGGAGCCCTGCAGCTGCACAGCTGGAACACCACCGGGCGTTTCCTCTGCTCAGCGGGTCCTTGTGACAGTGGGCGGCACTGCACCCACCCCTAGATCGGCTGAGGGCTGGACCCCGGGCAGCCCAAGCTCGGAATTTGTTCGCCAGCACCCAGAGACCCTCGCCGGTGGGCCCGTGGTGACTTTCCTCCTGCAGACGCTCCACTCCCTCTCCCCTCGGGAGTCGGTCCCGGGCTGTGGCCTGGACAGCAGGCAGACGGCACACCCCTCCTGCAGAGATCCTGCTGGGGTCTGCGGGCCGACCCCACCCCAGGTCCTGCTGGTCCCTCGGGGCCCTGCAGAGCTTGCAGCCGAGCTGAGGATTGGGGCTGGACACACGTGCACGGCTCGGCCCTGCAATGCCTCGACCGTGCCCCATGTCCCGTGGGAGGCCGCTGACTGTGGCCCTGCAGACAGTTGGGGAGTCATTCATGTCAGCAATCCTGTGTCACCACAGCTCCGTGGTGCTGTGACTTCTCCACTGTCCATAACCTTTCCAGTCCCTGATTTAACAGGTTAGAGCTGAGGCTTGAGTTTGTTCGCAGGACTTGCGAGGGGACCTGAGGGGTAACCTGGGAGGTGACCGGGAGGTGACTGCCCTCCCCCAGTGGCTCCCACCTCTCCCATTCCCACCGTCTTCCTGCCCATTTCCCCTGCCTCGGGTCCTTCTGTCCTGGCAGTGGGGACCTTCAGGGAGAGGACACCACATACAACATGGGTGCCCTGAGGAGACGAAGGTGTCAGGAACTGTCTGGAACTGTCAGGATGTGCACATCCTCTGTGCCAGGAGGCATCCTCAGAAGGGGCCATGGGCAGCTGGGGGGTCCCCGGCTCACATGCCGTGGGAGAGGCAGCGTGACGACCAAGGAAGTTGAGGTCAGAGTCTCCAGCAGCCGCGTGTCGGGGACCCAGGTCTGCAGGGTGTCTCTGGGGTGAGGAAGAGCCACTGCCTCTCCTCCGGGGGCTGTGCCAGGTCCCTGATATAGGTGGCCCCATGCATGGTGTCCCCGGACCCCAGGGCGGGAGGCCATGTGCCGCAGGCACCCTTGTCACAGAGCCCATAAATCACCGCCACGGGAGCCCTGCCACCCCGGGACTCACAGCCACCATGTCACTAAATGGCACTGACTATTATTGCAGAGCAAATAAATGGCTATTTCACTTTGCAGATTACCTGTAATTGTGCTTGCACTGTGTCAACTTCAGGTTTAATTGGTGTGTAGGCTGCGAGGCATGAATTACGGCACGTGTAATTTATTTATGCAATAAAATTTACCGTTAACCAAGAGTGGAAAAATAAAGAGAAAAATAATATGTTTCACACTGTAATTACATAATAAAGTTTAAATTAAGAATATCGCGGGGACCACAGATTTGCCCCAGACCAAGGAAAATGGGGAAGCTGAGCCCTCACTTTACTTCCAGCCCAGATGTGTAGAGGGCAGGGCTGTGAGGCCCAGCGCAGGTGCCACAGGGGTCAGTCCTGGGAGCCGAGGATGCTGCTCAGCCCAGGGGGTGGACGGGGGTGGACAGCAAGGGCCCCTTATGATGAACAGTATTTCCTTATGTGAAAACGAGTCTTTGTGAAGACGGCTTCTGGGGTAGCGAGGTTTTCCAGTTGGAGACGGGCTGAGGAGACAGCTGCACAGCTGTGCCTTTGCGTTTGTTTTGAAGGTCCCCAGCAGAGGTGCACATGAGCTCCCCACTCTAAGATGGTAAACAGTAGAGCTCTGGCTTCCACGTGACATTTCCAGCAAAAAGAAGCTCCCCGTGCTCACTCATGGTCCATATGATTCCTGAAAGGACCAGCACCCAGGGTGCTCCTGCGACTCAGGCATAGGAAGGACAGCAGGTCCACGGGCATTGGGGTTCAGCCCCGCCAGGCCCCTTATTAGTGAGGAAGGAAGGGGCGCATTCCCAGGCAGGACAGTGAGCTGTGGAACTCAGAAGGGACACTTTGAGGTGGGCCATCCAGAGCTTGATGGCCAGGGAGGTGGCTGCGGGCCACTGCAGGGACAGGCCTCTGCAGATGAGGTCCCTTGGGGGACTGCTCAGAGTAGCCCAGGGCACCAGGGATGGCCAGACGACAAGGAGGTTGTTGACTCGGTGGGCTCGCTGCCTCACAGCCCAGGCCAGGTTCTCCCAACTGGCTGGACACCTTCGTCCTCAGGCTTGTTGCTGCCACTGTGGGGGTACTTGAGACAGCCTTGCCCAGGGCCCTGAGCAGGGGAAGGGAGTAGATCCCTGGGAGGAGAGAGCCCGTGGGGGACAGGTCCTGTGGCCCTAGGAAGTCTCTGAGAGTTTTCTTGGAGCTGCCCGGCCCTGACAGGGTATTGTACTGGGAGGATGGCTGTGAAGCTACCTGGACCTGGTGAGACCTGCTCCTCTCTCCTCCAGGTGACCCTGGTCTTCCCAGGCAGAACCTAGCTTCCTTGAGGAGACCTGACCAACCATCTTGGCCTTCCCAGAGATGCGTCTGTCCCAGG
Organism: Vulpes vulpes; assembly: GCF_048418805.1. Lineage (NCBI taxonomy): Eukaryota > Metazoa > Chordata > Mammalia > Carnivora > Canidae > Vulpes > Vulpes vulpes. Next base: position 62,917,602 of record NC_132782.1, read on the forward strand.
GAAACAGCAGCAAAAATAAACTGCACCAAAGTAGAAAGCTTTTGTGCAACCGAGGAAATCATCAACAAAATGACAAAGCAACGTAGTCAATGGGAAAAGATACTTGCAAATCATATATATGATATGGGGTTAATATCCAGAATATATAAAGGGCTTATATACTAAAAATAATAATAATAATAATAATAATAATAATAATAATAATGATAATGTAGTTAAAATATTGGCAGAGGGCCTGAAGAGACATGGCTCCACAGACGACATCCACATGGCCAACAGACACATGAAAAGATGCTCCACATTCCTCGGCATCGGGAAAATGCAGACCAGAACCTCAGTGAGATCCCACCTCACATCTGCCAGGAGGGCTGAGATCAAAAAGACAATAACAGGCGTTGATGAGGATGCAGAGAAAGGGGAGCCCTTGTGCACTGGGGGTGGGAGTGCAGGCTGCTGCTGCCATGGTGCCTCAAGAAGTTAAAACTAGAGCTGCCCTAGGTCATGCCCTTGCTATGCCCAGGACCCAGGAATCATACGACTAGGTATTTATGCTTGAGAATATAAAAACACCAACTTGAAAAGATACACACACTCTGATGGCTACAGAAGTATTGTTAATAGCAGTCAAGGGGCAGCCCTGGTGGCTCAGTGGTTTAGTGCCTGCCTTAAGCCCAGGGCGTGATCCTGGAGACCCGAGATTGAGTCCCACATCGGGCTCCCTGTATGGGGCCTGCTTCTCCCCCTGCTTGTGTCTCTGCCTCTCTCTCTCTGTCTCCCTCTCTCTGTGTGTGTCTCTCATGAATAAATAAATAAAATCTTAAAAAAAAAAAAAAACAGTCAAGTTATGGAGGGAGCCCTGATGCCCATCAGAGGTGATGAATAAAGACGTGGTCTATACACGACGGAATGTTACGCAGCCATCAGAAAGGATGAAATCTCACCGTGTGCAATGACGTGGATGGAGCTAGATAGAGGTTGTGATGCTGGGTGAGGTAAGTCAGAGGACAGATACCATGTGCTCTCACTCATACGTGGCATCTAAAAAACACATGATATATGCACAAATATCAGACACAGACCCAAAAATACAGAGAACCAATGGGCGGTTGCCGGGGAGAGGGGGCGGGAGGTGCCGGCTTGCAGCTGCAGATGAGCAAGTCTCGGGAAGAAAGGCCTGCAGGGGAGCACCATCAGGGATGCTGAGACCGGGCGCCTGTGGGTGTGGGGAGCACCGCACAGCAGCCAGACGCAGCAAGTCACGACCTCGCACACCTGAAACGAATGTAGTCTCCACATACAGTAGACTGTATTTCAATTAAGAAAAATAAATTACTTTAGTTACAACATTTCAGCTCTAAATAAGCAATATAAACTTATTTATGTCTACCTCAGTACACCTACATTAGATTAATTAAAAAACAAAACAAAACAAAGCAAGGATGCATCCGTCCTGCATGGGTGTGTGTCCATCCCGCCAGGGTCCCCTGGCCTTTAGCTCCTTGTCCCATCTGGCCACACATTCCAACAGGCAGGGCTCACAGCATTCGGGGTCTCTCAGCCTGAAATCCTAGCCAAGCACAGACGTCCCCACAGAGTTTGCAGGCAGGTGTGTGGGAGCCAGCCACACCTGGTCTTCTGCTGGCGCGGGAGGGAAAGCAGAGCCCAGCGCGTGGGTTGGGGGAATTTCTGTGGATTTTGTTGAGAGGGAGACAGAATTAGCTGCTGCTCTGGGGTGGCATCCGTCTCTGCTTCCCGGGATACAGTTAGGGCCGGTGGGCAGAAGCCGGCGCCGCCCCACTGGACCTGTCAGGGACCCCACGCCGCCCAGGGCCCGGGCTCACTCAGCACTCCTGCTGCTGCACGTGACCACTCTGGTTTTACCCCGGGCTGCTGCCCCATCCCGTGGGGGCGGGGCTAGTGTGGTCACCTGGACATGGAATCAAGGGTGAGGCCAGACCAGCAACAGCCTCTGCTTTCAGGGGCTGGGCAGCACCAGCCACACCTGCCACACCAGCCGTCCATTGTCTGCGTCCAAAGCATCACAAGCCTATAGCCACAGACACCCTATTCCTAATACGGCCCTGCTGTTCCTCGTGCCCGACCCTTCTGCGGGTACCTGGTCATCAGGAGTGCTCGATGACGGCCCTGAAGCTGGTCCAGGGTCCCAGGCAGGGACAGGGTCTGGCTGTCCACAGCCAGCAGCTGGTCCCATGTCGGCATCCTGTTCTTGCACCCCGAGCACCGACAGCCACAGACTGGTTCCCAGGCTCCAGGCTCCAGGGAAGTGATAGGTACACCAGGGGAACAGCCAGTGGCCGTGTGGTCTCCACACACGAGTGGCCCTGTGGAGCTCAGAGGTCTGGTGGCCCTTTAGCCCAGAGCTTCATCCACACAGGGCAGGCTGGGGACGTGGGCTGAGTCCAGGAGGAGCCCGTCCCCTTGGGGAGGCAGCTCTGTGCAGCCAGCAAGCATTCCTAAGCAGAATGGACACCTGAGGGCAGCCGGCCAGCAGCCTGAAATAAGCGTCCCAGGGGCCCAGAGGGAGGTGACACAGCAGCTGCCTCCATGCGCGGTGACACTTGACCAAGCCCCTTAGGGATAGACTCTTGTCCCCTTTCCTCCTGGCGGCCAATCCCAAGATGCATCTCACAGGGCTTCCGGGTCACCGGGCATCAGAAGCCAGTTTGCTGTGGGCATGGCCAAGTGGCCCAGCGGTCCCTGCCCTGGCTCTGCGCCCTACTTGTCTTGGGACCTCTGCTCGAGGAAACAGGTGCCTGGGGGTCAGTCTTGGCTCTCGGGCTGCCTGGCCCAGGACCACACAGATGTGAGTATGAATGGACCCTGGATGGGCCCTGTCCAGTTGCCTGTCATGTGGACTCTGGTTACATACGGGGTTAGGCCAGCAGACAGCTGGTGGGTGTGCTGTCCCTGTTCCCACACCCATCCCTCATGTCCATGGCAAAGCACGGGTTCCCTGCTATGCAGGCTCTGATTGCTGGGCCTGCAGCCCTGAGGTGTGTCTATTTGATTTCATCCAGAAGAGGGACAGAAGTTGGGGGTCAGCCCAAGGCTCTTCCAGGAAGTGGTAGGTGCTAGACCGCAGGCTGGTCCTTCTGCACGAGGGCAGGACCCTCCCTCCAGCTGAGGGTCGAGGGGGGTCTCCCGCCTGTGCTGCCTGCATGCCAGGGGATGGAGGCAACCACCTGCATCAGGGGGTCCCTCTCCTGACCTCCAGGAGCATCCTTCTCCTGACCTCCAGGGGTTCCCTCTCCTGACCTCCAGGGGGTCTCTCTCCTGACCTCCATGGGGGTCCCTCCCCTGACCTCCAGGGGGTCCCTCTCCTGACCTCCAGAGGTCCCTCTCCTGACCCCCAGGGGGTCCCTCTCCTGGTTCTAGGACTCTTGCATGGGTTCTGCCCCTCCCTTCCTCCTCCTCACATTCCCACCACAGGCTCACTGATCAGCTGGGCTCTCCCCCCGACCCTTCTACCCCCTCGGTCTCTCTCCCACCCCTACCTGTGGGTGCAGGTGGTTGCATGCAGACAAGTCTGCCTGGGTGGAGGAAGTGGCCCAGACCCAGGGCCCTTGCTCGTGGGGTCCACCTCTGTCCAGAACACCTGAGCACTCAGGTGTGATTGCTCCACGCAGGTATTGAGGGGCTGTGGGCACCGACCCTGGGGAGGCACCCAGACAAGGACTCCTAAGGACAGCAGGGAGCAGGGTGGCCCCCCAGGACAGGGGCTGAGATGGGGCACAGCTGTCGTCAGAGTGTCCCTGGGTGAGCCTGAGGGGCAGGTGGGCAGAGCCTGCCGTGCCGTGACAGACCAGGCTGGGGGAGCCGTGCTGCTGCTGGTGGGGCCCTGGAGAGGGTGCTGGTGGCTCCATGGGCTCCACAGTGGGTCCTTGGAAGCAGCTCGAGCCTCTGCCTAAGTGGCTTGGTACCTGCTGGAAGGTGTTATCAGGTGGCCAGGTGTTGGCCTGACGGAGTCTGCTCCCCAGCAGCCCCTGCCGGCCAGGACCCAGCACCCAGGAGCAGCCTGCGCTCCCGAGGAGGGATACCCATGGTGCTCTGCTGACCTCAGCCGGGAGTGGCGGGGTGAGGCTGGGATCGTGACCGCCCCCGCCTGAAATGCCTCACCGTCTTTTTTTTTTTTTATTTCAGTGTATTTTAATTAGACAGGCAGCAATACCAAATTTACCTATATTAGAGCAATTCATTTCATTTTTTAAAAAATAACTGAATTCTACTTTATTAATAATGACCATTTAGTCTTTATTCTGCTGTTCCATCCAGCAGCCAGTTGACACTGTGGGCGAATACTGCTTCCTCTAGCCTATGACACGCCCATCTTACTTACAAATTTAAATTCCCCAACTTTCTTTTATCTTTACCAGACTCCGGAAAGATCTCCAAAAGGCGTCTAGAGGGCTGTGCCCTGGCAAAGCATCCATTGGCAGCTGCTTTTTCCTGGAGTCAGTTTTCTTGAAAAGACTTGTCACCGTCACTCGAGCAGTAATCGCTAAGACGTGCATACAGAGAACAACTGGGAAAAATTCATCGGGATTGTGTATGCGCCGAGGGAGGGCATCACCTATGATTTTTATTTTTTTGTCAACTCCTCTGCGGTTTCCCACTGTAGAAGTGTCTACAGCAACTATCAGAGCAGTCCGCGTGGACGGAGGGACTGCAGTTGCCCCAAGGACACGGGGCTCAGCGTGCATTCACTGTTGGACATTTGTCACAACCCGAGCTGTGCAGGTGCTTTCCCCACAGCTAGAAATTGAGAGAAACGCAGCCAAACAGCAGGGCGGGAGGGGAGGGCGATTTATGCGCTATTTCTCTCCGACACAAAAGAGTAATGGGGAGGTCATGTGGGCAAGGTCAAAGGACAATTTGACTTTTGCAGGATGACCTGGGGCCATCTGTCCTGTGCAGAGCTGATGAGCTGTCAGCGTAGGGTGAAGTGAGGAAGGGGGGCTGCCTTACTGATGAGACCCCACTGCCCCCTGGACGGGGCACCGTGCACTGTTCCCCTGCTCTGCCCTGAGGCCCGGGGGCGCACAGCCCAGGCGGGGGTCCCCCAATGGCCCTGCAATGGGTCTGCCCTGGGGACTGGCCTCAGCAGAAACCATGCAAAGCCAGCAGTGCCCACTCTTCGCTTAATTAGAAGCTATTCCTGCCGGGGTGCAGGGTGGGGGAGGGCTTCCCTTCCAGTCACTTCCATGTAGAACCCTTTGTCTCCCTCCCTCTGAGATGGTGTGGATCTCTGACCGCTGGCCTCTGCTTCACTCTGGATGACACAGGGAGGTGGTGCCCGGATGGGAGCTGGGGGGCCGCTGGCCCTGACCCAGGAGCTGCCCAGCTACCCCATCTCCTGTCCATGGTCAGGGCCACCTCCTGCCTCCATGATTGGATGCACCATGCCCAGCGCATCACCATCTGACCCCTTCCCAGCATACCTGCCAGATGCAGAGGCTTGCCTGCCCCTCTGGGCTTGGTCTCACTAACTGAGAAGCCAGGAGCCGTGGGAGCCCACTGGGACCCTCATCGAGAACCTGTGTGTGCGCCCTTTGGACACTTTACAGGACAGGCTTCCTCTTCAGAAAGACGGCTCTGGCCATAAGCACAGACTAGTGATCTGTTTGCAGGCTTGCAGGTGTCTCACGGCAAGTGTCCAGGAATTGTCTGGATCATTCTGTGCCTGAGCTAATTTAGAAAGAAAGTGGCCCCCACCTTTACAGTCTCCTGGAGGGACGCTGACCCAGGTGTGCAGAGGGATGTTGCCTTGGCACATGGCACCTGGGAACGGACGGTCATTGTGGCATCTGAGCCTCACAGCAAAGGCAGCTCGCGGCGGGTGAGCACGTGCCTCCAGCCTTCCCACACCGTCATCTGCCTGTTGTTTCACTTACAAGGATATCGACAAAATGGGAGTCAGGTGGGTCCGGTGGACTTGGGTGATGCCACCCATGTGAGCCCCCACGTGTACAGATCAGCTTGAGCAGAACTGGAAAGACGAGGCCATCAGGACACAGGGCTATACCCTGCCTGAGTCCCAGCGATGCGAAGAGCCACAGACGGCGGTGAATGCAGGGCTGTGGAAGGGTCACCATCACAAAGACAGCAGGTGCTGTGGGTCTTTCTGTGCTGGAGCAGCCCCAGGGATCCCACGGTCACGGTGCCATGGACAAGGCCAGGGCAGCGGCTTCATGAGGCTGCAGAACCCAGTCCTGCAGCCGACGTCAAGGCCCAAACTCCTAACCCAACCATCAAAGCTAAAACAAAAAGCCCATCACTGTCTCGTAAAATGCCATATTTTTGCTGGCCCATACTTAGGGCGTATTGCTTTATGCGGGAGCTTCAGAGACACATGTGCCAACCTTGTGACCAGTGGGAGCATTTGCCAAGTTCCAGGGACTGTGCTGGGGGAAGCCTGGCACAATCGTTGCCGGGGGAGGACACACCTCTAAACAGAACACCTAAGAGGAAACGTCTGTGCGCCCAGGCTGCAGCCAGTTGGCCTTGGCACCGCTGGCGTTTGGGGTGCCTGGCTTTTTCCACACGCATCCCCGTCAGCATCCTCAGGCTGCTGGAGCAAAACCCAGGGACCCCCAGCAGTGGACACTTATTTTCTCATGTCCTGGAGGTGGGGAGTTGGAGATCCAGGTGTGGGCAGGCAGGTTTCTCCTGAAAGCCTCCCTCCTTGGTCTATGGACACCACCTCCTCCCTGGACGCTTGCGTCCTGACAGTGGACAGATGAGATTGGTGCCCACGCTAGTGACCTCATTTTAAATCGATTAGCTCTTTAAAGACCCTCTTCCAAAAAAAATCCCCTCTCCCCCAGGTGGACCACGACTTTTCTTTAGCCACAGGAAGGAGAGTCTGAAAAGCCCAGAGAACCTTCCGGATCCCAGGCATTCCTGTCTCTGAAGTGGAGCGGTGACCACTTCCCTTCTATTAGGACTGCTCGTCAGCTCAGCGCAGTGGCCCGCGTGTCCAGGGGCGTCACCCACAGGCACGATGGTGGCCGAGGGCCTTCCGAGCCCACAGTAGGGCTTCAGTACATTGTGGCTCTGTCCGGGTGAAGCCATATGTGCGGCAGCCTCCACTGGGCTCCCAGATCATGAGCCACACATCAGCAAGAAAGGATGGGCTGACCTTTTCCCACTAAAGAAACCACATCTGGGACCAGCTGGTGAGTGCATGATGATTCACTGATTCCGACAAGGTCTAGCTGTCCCACCAGGTCACCACGCCCGACTCCCAAGGTTTTGAGCCCAGACTCCTGGCACCTGCTTCCCCTGCTTCCCATCCTGATCGTGGGCCTCTGTGGCCCTCCTGAGCTACCATGCAGAAGTCACCAAGAGGCCCGGGTGTGTGTCCTAGGGTGTATGGCCGTGCTGGCCAGTGGCCCCCGGATGGTCGGTCCTCTGGGGCAGGTTAGAAAGGAGGCGGGCAGTACACAACTCTGGTGGTGTGGCCGCATCCACACAGGAAGTCTCGGGCCTCTGAACTGGTGCGGGTCAAATCTCCATCAGACTTGCAGGTGATTTCACATTGTTTTTATTCATTTCCAGGCTTTTTGGTGTTGTTCCCTTCATTATACAAATCAAGTGAGTTTCGAGTCGGCCGTCTGCTGGGGTCCCAGGAACACCAGGATCACGGGCCGTGTTTGTGAGCAGGTCCACACCAGCTCTCGTGCCGGAGGTAGGTCCTGGCAGGTGGCCCTGCAGGCCCAGAGCGCCTTTCCCCAGGGGCCTGGGCCACGCTCTGGCTCTGTCAGCACTGCCCCGGCCACTGCTATGCCCATGGGGAGTGGGAAGGGAAGCTGTCTCAGGGTGGGGGAAGGGATGCTCTCTGGCCTCTGGCGGGAAACAGGCCTGACCAGGTGGGCACATAAATCCACCCCCTGCCACAGTCCTATCTCCCTAAGCTTTGGTGTCCTTCCTTCAGATCCCATTTAATGTAGGCAACCGCGATGTCCGCGTTTCCATCAGCCTGCTGAACACTGCCAGCCGCTCTCACAGCCCGAACCAACGCCACAAAGGCAGAGCCAGCGTCGGGGCAGCTGTCCCCCCTGGGCAGCCTGGCCTGTGGCCCTTAGGGTCACCGCCCTACAAATCCCCAGTGTCTCGGTCCATAAACAGTGTGCAATCCTGCAGGTCTTCTTGTGTTCAGGGGTCTGTCCCCTTGGGTCACAGTTTGTACTTGACCCCTGGGCCCCAGAGATTTTAGGTGGGTTTCCAGTTCCAAAGCAATGAGAGGCCGCAGGGGCACAGGTGCTGCAGACAAGGAGCAGGTGGACAGGGGTTGGGGGTGAGAGGTGCCCAGAGGAGCCGGGGTCAGTGGCCTCTCCTTCCTGGACTCTGCCCCGCCTTCTTCCAAGGCTGCCCCTTTGCCAGCCCGACCCCACGGGGCCAGGGCTCTAGGGGCATTGCTGGGCGCCCTGGGGCAGCCCAGGTCAGAGACTGGTTTCCAGGCACTGTGACCCTTGGGCTGCTGGGGAGAAGGGCTTCCTTCAGGCAGCACGGCTCTCTGTCCTGCAGAGGCCCGGGGAGGGATTCGCAGCCCTGGGGTTCTCCGTCCCAGGCCCTGGCTCTGCAAGTTTTCTGCCCTGGTTCGTGGGGGCCGCTTGGTCATCAAAGCATCAGGGTAACCCCAAGTGATAGCTGCGGCTGTGCACTGCAGACCATTCACGCCTCCGGATCTCACCTGATCAGCAAACTCCATCTAGATTTCTATCCTGAGGTTCCATCCCTGGAACCACATCTGCACATGAGTCTTGCTCAGTGGAGACGGAGCTGTGGTGATTATTAGGGGGATGCAGGTTGTGGGGAAGGTGGGGTGAGCGTCTTCTGGAAGGAAACTCCCTGGGGCGTCAGCCTGCGGTTCCTGAGAGAGCAGGAGAGCCCCGAGTGCCACATGCTCGCCCGCCACTGCGGTCTTGGCTCATCTGGGCGACCCACAGCCTCCTGGTTCTCTCCCTCTCCCTCCCGGATATCGAGGAGTCCTAGTTTCTGATTCCTGGACCTCTCGTGAGCCGCTCTGGACGGCACACCCACCAGGGGCCCTGTGCAGGGCAGAGGGCAGGTGGCGGTGAAGGAGCCTGGCCACTCCAGCCCAGGCCTGGGCCCGTGTCTGGCAAGGACATACTGTCCTAAGCGCTCCAACAACCCAGATGGGACTGCACCCCAGAGCCCTGCCCTATGTGCTGGGGGAGGCGGTGGTCACTCAGCGGCACAGGGGGGCTCAGTGGGCCCACGAGGGTCCTGCACGCTTCAGGGCCTCTGTCTCCTCTTGTTTTCTGGAGGGAGTGAGAAGCCAGGCAAACGTGTAAAATGAAAGCAAACCTGTAATGAAAACCCTGAAGGTGATTTTTAAGGAACCACCCAGGACAGGCCCATGGCACCGCTTGTCCTGTGTCTAGTGCATCCCTTGTATTTAAATGGCATGTTGCTTTAATTTATTTTAATTTATTTATTTTTAAAAAGATGTATTTATTTATTTTAGATAGAGCAAGGGAGCGGGGGTGTGCAGGAGGAAGAGCAGGGGGAGGAACAGGGGGAGGGGCAGGGGAAGAGCAGAGCATGGAGGAGCAAGGAGAGGGATGTGGAGGAAGAGGAGCAAGGGGAGGGGCAGGGAAGGAGAAGGAGCAGGGGGAGGAGCAGAGGGAGGGGCAGGGGGAGGAGGAGCGGGGGAGGAGCAGAGGGGAGGCAGAGGAGGAGAAGGAGCAGGGGAGGAGCAGGGGGAAGAGGAGCAGGGGAGAAGAAAGGAAGAAGGAGGAGCAAGGGGAGGAGCAGAGGGAGGAGGAGCAAGGGGAAGAGCAGAAGGGGGCAGGGGCGGGGCAGGGGGAGGAAGAGCAGAGGGAGAGGGAGAATCCCTCTCAGACACCCCCCCACCCCCGCCCCCGGCCACACCATGGCACAGGTAGGTGAGGAGTCTGAAGGGCTAATAATCCGCCTGCAGTCAGCAGCTCCGCAGGCAGGGGTGGGGGAAGCTGCCCTTCAGGAAATCGAGGTAAGTGTGCAAGGGACCAGGCTCTGGGGAAGCAGGGATCCTGGGGTCGCAGGGATGCCCGAGCAGTGTCACTGGCCCAGTGTCACTTCACCCCAGGGCTGTGGGTCCCCTTGTAGGGGGATGTGCCCTGCTCCCATGTGGCTCACACCTGAGGCCCTGCTGCTCAGTCCCAGCACCTGTGTCCTGCCATGGGGCTACTGTGTCCTCCTGCAGCAGAACATTCTAGGCCAGTGTGTTTCTGAAAACATGGAGCAGGTGGAAAAGGAGCATGAGCCACGAATGTGTCCTTGTGTGCCTCACCCCCGCAGCGCCCTGTTAGAAGCCAGATCTGCGTCGGTTCCCAAGCCTGCAGGCTCCTCAGCAGTGTCCCTGGGCTCCACCACCCTCACCACTTCTCTCCGGGTGCTTCCAGCAGCCCGGCCTCCAGCATGCAGCTGGCTCCACAGACAGAGGCGAGCTCCCCTGAGAGCAGGAGGGAAGGACAGGGGACAGCCTGGTAGCTACCCCTTCCCGCCAGGGCCGTTACCTTCCTAAGTCCCCTTGCCTGGGGCCCAGAGCATGGCACCTGCAGCTCCCATCCTCCCCAGGGGACTGCTGCACATGCAGGACAGCCTTGTCCCCTGCTGATCTGGCGCACAGGGTCCTTGCTGCGGCCCCCATCTCTGTGCCTGGAACACCACGGCAGCCAAGAGTGGGCTCACGCAGGCCTCCATGCACAGGACCGCTTTTCACTACACGAGTGCCAGGTGGGAAGGGCTAGGGGTGACCCCAGACCACGGGCCCCACGTCCCTTCAGGGCCACATGTTCACAAGGATGGGGCCTGCACAGGCAGGATTCATCTTATCCTTCTGGACCAAAGAGTGTCCACTAGGTACCTGCAGGCCAGCAGAAGCAGAGGGGAGCCCACCGCCACCCGCAGTGGACTCTGAGGACCTGGAGAGGTGCCCATGACAAGGTGTTTGCACCTGCCACAGAAGGGTCTGATGGGACGCCTGAGGTGCCGTGAGCCCCCGTCACAGGAGTGGCATGCCCACCTACTTGCCTGACATAAATTATGCTCTTGCCCCAGGCGAGTGCTGTGGCAAAGCTGGAGTTTGTGTTCAGGCTGATTACTCGAACTTGGACTAATGTTCCATGAAAAGAGAGTCTCTATCATTAAATTCATTAATTAAGGTCCCATTTGCAGACTGATTATGAGTCTGAGTCACTGTGTGATGGGACAGGCCCCTGCTGGTGGGGCCCCTGTGAACATGTGGTCAGTCTCTGAGGGCCCGGGTGGCCCAGCCCCTGTTAGAACCCAGGCTGGTGTGTCGGGGCAGAGGTCCTGCCACCCACTGTTTCTGGTCACCCACTGCTCCCATTTTCCTCTTCCCAGAAATGTTAGCTTCTCTCTGAGTCTTCCTGACACAAGATTCCTCCCTGCGACACCCAGATGGGTCACTAGCAGACGTCACAGCGTCACGTGAAAACCACTTTTCCCCCTGGCCTGGGCTGTGTTCCTGCAACCTGTGTTCTATGGGGTTATTGGAGACTCTCCTCCCATTGCCAGTCACCCCATGTTAGGTGAACCTGACAAATTTGGGTGAGCAACCCAGCCTGCACCTGCTGACATCCAGCCACTGTGTCCCAGCCCTGTCCTGGGGACCATGGGACGTCCTGCCCCCAGGGGCTGCAGCAGGTGACCCAAAGCTACCCCTGCCTGTTATCCCACCTGGGCTTCCCTGCTCTGGCTTCCCAAGCACTAATGGGGCTGCCCCCGGGCTCTCCCTCCCTCTTCTCTCCCCCTCCCCTGCCCTCTCCTCCTCTTTCCTCCCCTCCCCTTCCCTGGCTAAAAGGAGCACTACCCCTTCTGGTGCCCTGGCCTCTGGACCGGCCCCTCCCTCCCCAGTGAATGTCCTCCCTCCTCCTACTCCGTCTGTCAAGATCTTAGGTGCTCTCAAAGACCAGGACAGTTGTGGGTACCCCTGCCCACCAGGCCAGGGGAGCATCATTTCAGCAGAACGCGGCAAAGGTGGACACCGGATGCCTAACCTGCCGGAGCAGCTTCTAGGGCCTGGCACGGACCCCTCCTGCTCTCCCCAGCCTCTCCTGGCCCAGCCTACTGTGCATCCCCGGGAGCTGGGCAGGCAGACACTGAGCATCTCTTGTGCCCAGCACAGCCTCTGCAAGCCCTGGCCCAGTGGGAATGGGGTTCGCACAAATACTGTGCACATGAGTCCATCAGCTCCGTTCACCGGCTTCATACGAAAAACATATGGATTATGCATTTAGAATAACGTGGTGCCTTGAGAAGCAGAGGTGTGGCATACTCGGCCCGTGCACCCCCCCGGCGACCCTCCCCCCAAGTACTACTGCCATCACTGTTACCTCCTGTGAGATTGATAGAGTCCCAGGACCACAGGGCAGCTCTGCTCAGTCTAGGCTACATCGTCACCTGCAGGGAGGGGGACATCAGGTGATCCTGCAGAAACTCAGCTCCTTTTCCAGGAGCCCCAACCCTGGAATGACCACGCCACTGTGACAAAACTGAATTACCGGGGGATGCTGGGAATGTGGCATCAGCCACCCCACTGGGGTCAGGGGTCCCGCAAAGCCTGAAAAGCCCCTCATCCTGGTCTAATTCCCGCTTCGGGCCTTCAGTACCTTCTTACATTTTGGGTTCAGTTCAGGACATCAAGGCTTTTTTCCCGGGGGGGGGGGCAGCTTTTGGCTTCTGAATTCCACCTTTGGTGTTTAGACGTTTTTAGAAATGACCACGAGCTCTGGGGGTGCTGGGGGGTGGGCGCTGGGTCTTCCCTGGTCCCTGGCTTGCAAGGGGAGCTGTGCCATTCCCATCTACTGTGGGCTTGGGGATGCCTGAGGACCTTCGAGGTGCCCACCCTCCCTCCCCGACAGCACAATGGGGGCACCACCCGCTCAGGGCTCAGCCAGGTGCACGTGTGCCTGGTCCCGACACTTCAGATAAAGTCTTCACTCCTGAGCCAGAGTCCTCTCGGGAAAAGGCAATTTTTCCACAATCATTTCTTCATAAAGCTGATGGAAGGCAGTTCTCCCTCCCTTTCCCCCTTCCCCCTGCCTTCTCTTACTCCACTGGCCCCACTGTTCCGGCTCCTTCCAACAGGACCTGAGACAGGGCCAGAGGAAAGGGTCATGGCGTTACTTCCCTGGGCTTCCCTGCCTTCCCAGGGCGTGACCCTGGCTGAGGGGCTTTCCGGTTTCTCCCACATTGTGGCACCGCTGGAACAGGTGCTCTGGCCAGCGTCACTGTGAGGGAGGACATGACAGCTGACCCAGAGGAAGCGCTTTCATGGAGCTGCCCTAGGAAGACTGCATCTCCTCGGCACCCTGGCACACAGTGCGGAGGGGTGGGTACTCCTGCCCTCAGTGTACCAGCTCAAAGGAGGCAGTTCACAGCAGCTCCTCTGCTGCCTACTGTACCTCCCCTCTCCCCACCCTGGCCTGGGCCATCCCTTCACTGGAGGCCTGCCCACGGTGATCCTGCAGCCTGGGCACCCACACTCCACTAGAGGGGCTGTGTCTGGGCACCAGACTCCAGAAACTCCAGGTAGCCAGTGACGAGTCTGCAGGAGGGGCCAGCCTCAGTTTCCATTAATCTGCTGTTATCTGTTTTGGTGTTTTGGGAACCAGGAGACCCCAAGAGTCCTCCCACCAGAAAGGACTGGAGCATTAAAGATCTTGCTTCTCGCTCTTCTCTTGTTCTATGTGTGTGTGTGTGGGCGGGGGGCAGAGAGATGGAAAGAGAGAGAGAGAGAGAGAGAGAGAGAGAGGGGAGGGAGAGGCAGAACAGGAGAGAACAGGAGGCCGGCTGTCTGCAGCCCGGCAGGCAGGCCTGCCCAGGGAAAGCCGGGTGGCATAAATCGCATGCATAATCTCAGGAGACCACCACTTTAAATCTTAATTGGTTGCCTTTTAAATATCATTTAAGGGCTGGCTTCCCTGCCTCTCTCTCTAGTTAAGAAGGTGTCGTGTCAAACTCTATTACCTTGCTGGATGTCTCTCCCTTAAGTTTAAAAAAAAAAAGGGGAAGGAAGGGAAGAAAAAACAAAGAAATGGAGGCATCAGCGGCGGATGGAGGGTCGATAAAGCTTTTAGATTTGGAGACGTTTACCGGGAGCCCATTTCCCGCGGCTAAGAGTTGTTAATGGAGCTTAAGGAATTATCTCAGACTGGGCCGGCCGGGAGCGCCGTATATTTCCCGCGCCTGTTCCCCTGTCGGGTCTGGATATGCTGCTGTCAGACTCGCTTAATGAAAAGTAACGCGCCGCTGATTACAGTTTTATTTGGGCTCTATGTAAAGAGCGCCGTTAATTTAGCATCCCTTCCTCGGTGTGTTTGAATTGGCCACGCCTGAATGGCTGAGAGCGCGGTCCCCAGCGCTCCTCTGCGCCTCCAGCTCCTTCCCTGACAGCCTCCCAGGGAGGGAGATGGGGCCCCTGCCCCTGACTGCGACCTTTCCCCGAAGCATCAACTCTTGAAATCCAGGTCTGGTCCCAACTCACTCCTTGCAGGTGCCCGGTGGCCAGCCTCCCTGAGGGGACACAGGCCAGAGGGTGGGTAAGGGTGCCCACTGCAAGCCTTCCAGAGTTTATTCCTCCCCCAAAGGGAAGGAGGAGGTCGAGGTGACAGCCCTGCTGTGTGGCTGAATCCTGTCCCCCATCCCCCCCACCCCCCGCCCATCCACCTGATGTCTTTATTTTGCACAATTTTGCAGATTAACTGAATAAATCTCTCCTGGTCAGTGGACCAAGATCTGAGGGCTTCGGCAGGGCAGGTCTGCGGGCACAGGCCTTGCCCAGAGCGTGAGGTCCCCAGGGCAGCGGGCTTGGGCAGCAGCCAGAGGCCTCGGGGGCCTGAGCTGACCTGGGGGGCAGGGGTGTCCAGACCCAGAGGCCGCCCGCAGCCAGGGGCCCAGGCGCGGCCCCACCCCGCCGCGATGCCTGCCTGCGCGAAGCCTGACTTTTGCAGGAAACGCCTGGCTTTGTCTGGGGCTGGGGTGGGGGCGCCGGGCGGCCGCCCTCGGGCCGCATTAAAATTCCTGGCGCCCCGGCCGCGGCCGCGACGCGTCTCCCGCGAGACTCCACTTTCGCTATTACTGTCAAGTACCCTTGACTCTTTATTTTTGCCCTTTTATCTATTACAACTAATTCGAGTTCTTTTGCCCTTTTCAGTGTAAGACGTGGGCTTTCTGCAAAGCCTCCCCCTGCCAGCGAGCTCTCGGAGCGCGGAGCCTTTAGAAATTGAGGGGTTTACTGTCAAAATGAAAATTTCACTTCAAATTATCTTGGCTGATGCTCGCTCGCCAGGCCGGGGGCTCCCGCCGCAGCCTTTTGACAGGCACATCAGCGGCGAGGCTCCGCATCTCGATAATATCATCCAAGAGAGCGAAAGTCAATACGGTGACAGCGCGCGGGCGGATACAATCCAATTACCGCGCGGTCCGGCCGGGCCTGGGGCTGGGCGCCTGGGGCGGGGCCACCCGGGGCCGGGACTGCCTGCCCGGGTCGCTCCAGGGCCGGGGTCCGCCGTCCCGCCCGCAGGGCCGGGGCCCAGCACTCAGGGGTGCCCGGCGCACACCCGGGAGCTGCCTCCGGCTGCGCTGCGCTTCCCTCTGCCGGTGCCACCTCGTCCCAACGACCACCCTCCCCCGCATCAGGCCCGTTGACAGCGCCCCCGGCCTGCCCGGAGCCTCGCCCCGGGGCCAAACCCCACAGGGCTCCAGTCCAGGCCCCGCCTCGCGCGTCCCTCCAAGGCCGCCCGCCCGTCCGCGAGGCGACCCGCGCTCCGGCCGCGCTGCCCCCGCCGCTGCCCCGTGCAGGTCCTTGGCGTAGGCGGCCCGTCCTCCCTCGGGACACCTGGGGCTGTAAGGCGGCCCAGTGGGGCCTCAGGCCGAGCGCTCGCAGGCGGGGGCGAGTCCGAGTGGGCCCCGTGCTTGGGGCCAGGCGCCCGCGGGCGCGGAGTCCTCGGCAGCCAGGGAACTGCGACCTTCCTGCACCTCGGAGATGCGGGCCGTCCGCGGGCTCCGCTCCAGGGGTGGGGCTGGGGGCCGGGGTTTAGCAGCAAGCGCGGGGGCTTGGAGCGCGCTGGAGCTCGGCGAGGCGGGGCAAGCCGCCGGCCACCCTCCCTCCCCTGCCCCCACCCAGGCCTAGACTCCCAGCCCCGCCCCATCCCTGCGGCATCCTAAACGCTTCCCGCCCCCCAGCCCCACCCCTCACCCCCCCACCCTTCAAGGCGCGGCCTAGGGCTCTGGGCGGACGCTCGGGTCGCGGCTGCGGGTCCTTGGAGGGAGGTCGCCGAAGAAGGGCCTCAGGGCACGGATGGCCTCCCTCCTCGCTCTCCCCTCAACACAGTGCCTGGGAATTCAGAAAGTTTAAAAGTTATTCTAATCTAGCAAGAGGAACTCCCATTTTCTCAAAATTTGGAGTTTGGTATAATGGGGGAGAGTTTAACAGTCCCCAGCCTCTCATCCAATTCCACTCGTGTTCAAGAACCTGGAATATACTGTAACTCTTCTTTTGAAAAACAGCTTTATAGAGCATCTGGGGCTCTGCAGCTACTTCCGCGGGACTCTGGGCCAAGGACCCTGCTCCTGCTCACTCCCTTGGGGATTAGCACCTTTCCTCCCGCAGAGACCTCCAATCCCGGGCTGGAAACGTGTTCATGTTGCAATGCAAACACCATCACTCGGTTTATTGGTTTTGTTATATTAGCCTCTGAAGCAGGCAATTATTGGTGTGAACATACATTTTTAAAAAAAACATAATTTTATCGAGTTAAGAGTGTGCAATAGTGTGAACGAGGTGGAGTGCTGTTGGCAAATGTGCGGAGGATGAGATCAGGTCCCCAGGCTGAGGAGTCTTCCGGGAGGAACGCTGGCATGCCTCGAACCCGAAAGGAGACAGCAAAACAAAGCCTCAGAACGGAAATGTCTTCTCCATGTAAACTTTCAGACGTAAACTTTATGCTTAGGGTGGCTCCCTTCTGCTCTGTGAGCAGACCTATCCATGGGTCTCGGAGTTTGGAAATGGCCTGAACTAGTGCATGTCCAGGTGGGGTCGGTGGACCTGGCAAGACAGCTCAGGCGGCTGGTGTGTAGCCTGGAGAGGCCGAGTTCAGCTCCTCCCTCTACATCGGCTTGGCTGCCTGAACTTTGCCACGCTCTCGTCCTGCTTTGGAAACTTGGTAGAAAAAGAGTCTGCGACCCACAGGCCTGCAGCCCCAGCATGGGCTCCTCCTCCTCTGCTCAGGGGCAGGGGCGAGCTAGGCGCAGAAGGGCTTGCCTCCGGCCTTCGGGAGGGCCAGCAGCTCCTTGGCTGCACCTGAGGCCGGTGCATCATGGGGTGCAGCAGGAGGGAAAGTGCGCGCCAAGGGTGTCGTCAACACGTTGGCGCCTGCCCCCAGCGAGCGTCCCAGCGGCCCTGGGTCCAGGAGGGCGCCCTTGGCGGTGGCCCAGGCCTGGTTCAAAGTGCTATGCCTGAGAATGGGGTCGTGAAAGACCCCATCCACCCAGTTTCTGAGACTGGTTACCGGGGAGTCCTGGTGCCTGTCCAGGGCACCAGTAGGGGCCGGGGCCGCAGGCGAGGATGAAGCAGGAGCCAAGGAAGTGGCCGCAGGGGCCGCAGCGCCTTGACGCTTGAGCATGCAGGATGGAAACTCAGTCTGGCTCAGGGCAGTGGCGGCCGCAGTAGCAGTGTGTGCCAGGGACCAGATGCGCGGCTTGGCCTCCAGGCCCGCCGGGGCCCCAGCCTGTGCAAAGCCCAGTTTGGCCTCACAAGCCTGCGAGCCGCCCCCTGCGCCGGGCTGCTGCTCTGGCCCAGCCGCTGTGGTCCGGAGGCAGCTCCTGGCTCTCTCCATGTCCTGGTCCAGGGCGGTCCCGCCACCGGCGGCCAGGGGCATCCGCAGGGTGCCCGAGGCCTCCTTCCCCGGGGCGGTTGGACCATCGGGCGCCGCAGGGATGCGCTCCAGACCGCCTTCCAGGGGCTGGAAGGGCGGCTTCAGCTCGCACTCATGGGGCTCCCCCTCCAGCGGGTCGAAGTCCTCCAAGTCGGTGAGCTCTAGATCCTTCTCCTCTTTGCCCAGGGACTCTGCACAGGATAGAGGGAGGGGCCAGTGCAGGAAGAGAGGAAATGTGTGTAGCAGAACCCCACTGGTCCTTCCTAGCTCTGTGCCCCTGGTTATGGGGCAGACCCTGGAGCTAGGAAAAGCACCACAGCCCTTCCTTGTACCTCCCACCTGCTCCAGATGCTCCCTCCCTATCCCCCAGGAGGGTACACGGGAGACTCAGGGAGTCCCTCCTCAGATTCAGGGTGGGCGTGTCTCAGGTTGTAGATGCCCCTTTTGGGCTTCTTGAAGCCTGTTCCCAGTTCCAACTGCAAGGCCCCCTGGGCTCAGGGCCTCTCCGGGCCACCTCATTCATTTGCTGCCCAAACCCTCACAGTTTGCTTTAACTACCCCAGATTCAGTGTCTTTAGAGGTCTTAGCACCCCAAAGAAGGCACAGGGAGTCCTGACCTCAGTGCCCAGCCCTGGCATCGCCAAGCTCCCACCCACCTTCATTCTTGGTGCTCTTGAGGGGCTCCTCCCTGGTTTCCTCCTCCACCCCTTCTTCCTCCTCGCCCTCTGCATAGGGTCGCTTCTCGTCTGCACATTTGTTCCTTGGCGGCCATGTCATCTTATTCTCTTTCTTGAGGCGCCGGCGCGCATTGGCGAACCAGGTGGACACCTGCGTGAGGGTCATCTTGGTGATGATGGCCAGCATGATCTTCTCGCCCTTGGTGGGGTAGGGGTTCTTGCGGTGCTCCTGCAACCAGGCCTTGAGCGTGCTGGTGGTCTCGCGCGTGGCATTCTTCCGCCGCGTCCCGCTGTCCATGGTCCCGTACCTGGGGACAGGCTGGGCAATGGGGCGCCGGCCGAGGCCCTTGTGGTGCCGGCGGCCAGAGCAAGGCCCATGCAGGCTTTCAGGCCTCATCATGGGTTAAGACCTGGGCGGGACCCAGGCCCTGCCCTTTGCCACTGCCCATGCACTGCTTTCTGTGGCCCCAGAAAGTGAAGATGCTTATGTTTGATTAAACTTAAAGGGAGCCTGGCTCTTTCCCAGCCAGAGTGGTCAGGAGTGGAGTGGGGGCTCAAAGCCTGGCCAGGTCTCTGTCATTGTCACTACCTAGACATCTACTTCTTTGGGTTCCTTTATGAGGTGTCTCTCCTACCCTTCTGATCCCCAGACCAGGAAAGCACATCGTAGAAGTGTGAGACCAACTAACTGTATAACACCCATGGGCAGAAGCGGTCATTAGTGCCCACAGAAAGAAAATGCCCAGATAGCCTATGGTGGACTTTCTGCAGTTAGTTCCTAATTGTTCCCTCCTCTCCCCAAGGTGGGCCATGCTGTCTTTGAGTGGGTCCCACTGGACTCCCCCTTCCAGTTCTCACCACAGGGGAAGGTGGATGGGGCTCCCACACACCCACATGGGCTGCGCATCTTGGGTTGGGGCAGGTGTCCGAAGCCTGGGCAATAAGACCTGCCTGCTCAGGGAAACCACATCACAGGAAGGGCTTTGGGAGTCCAGACAGTGGGCTGGGGGTGCAGGTGGTGGGGATGCACTTTACCCCTGTGGAGCACGGCTTGCCTAGGAGGTGGGGCTGAACTAACCCAAGGTCATCAGGAGCTGGACCAGAAAAATGTCCCTCCTCCTACCTCCCAACTTTTTCTAGGGGGTGTGGAGGTGGTGGGGCTGGTGTGTGTGGGTGATTCTGACGGCTGATGGAGCCCTGCGGCCCATGCAGGGCATGCGAGGACTTCTGTCCCTCACCTGTCGTAGGGATACTGGCCCAGCGCCGGCTCGTAGGGGTAGTAGGCAGCGGCCGCGGCAGGCGCCAGGCCCGCATGCGCAGATCCAGGCCCATCCTTGGAGTCGAAGCCGTTCTGTAGGATCCCAGGAGCCTGGGGTCGAAGCTTCCTGGAGGCGACCCAGCTCGACCCCGCCCCCTCCCCCACATCCCTCTGCTCCTGAACGCTCGGCACATACCCTGGGCAGCCTCACCAGCCACCCCGACCGTTCCCGACTCTCTCTAGGGCCCAGGGAGCGTTGGGGTAGGGGGAATGGGGAGGAGGGGTGAGAATGAGATTAGAGGAATAAAGGGGCAGAGAAGAGGGTAGGGGGCTAGGACGACAGCAGAGGAGAGGAGGGTGAGCGGACGGCTGGGAGAGAGGGAGAGGTGGAGCAAAAGGGAGGTCGAAAGGGGTTGAGTGGTGGGGGTTGGGAGGAGAGAGAGACCCAGAGGAGTGAGGATAGGGGTTGTGGAAATGGGGAGCAGGGGCTGCCCTGGGCCAAGGTGCTGTGGTCAGGCTTGGGGGGTTCCCCGCCCGGGGGCCTGGCGGGGTTCTGAGCAGCCAGGCGAGGAGGTGTACAGGTGAAGCAGCAGCGAAGGGGTGCTTCTCCCACCCCTGCAACCTGGGGTCCAGGGCACCGGCGCCCCTGACTCCAGAGTTCAGGGAGTGGGCTTGGCGAATCCGGGGCAGGGGCGTGGCGTGGCGGGAAGGTCTCAGATCATCCCCCTCCCCTTACCAGCGAGTAGAAGGCGGAGGCCTCGGAGCCGTAGGTCACGTAGTTGCCGTAGCCCTGCGAGCCCGCGTAGGGGCCCCCATACACGCCCAGCGCCGCGGCAGAGTTGAGCTCGTGGCGCGCGGTGGCCAGCAGCCGGCTCTCGTAGACCGGGCAGTAGACGGGCGCCTGGGCCGACGCGGCGGGCCCCGACTCGGCCAGCGTGCGGCCACCCGACTCGCAGCACGTGCTCAGGGAGTTGGTGGTCATCAGGAACTGGAGGGGAGACGGGCCGCGAGGAAGGGCGGGCGCGCGCGGCTGGGCTGGGGCTCGAGGCCTCCACCTGCCCTGCTCCCGGCCCAGGAGGGCGCCCCATTGCCTGCGGCGCGCGCGCTCCTTCCCGCCGGGAGCCCGCTCTGCCCGGCTGCTTCCTCCAGCCTCTTGGGGCCCCGCCGTCCAGGCCCCGAGTGCACACCCTCCCCGGGGGTCCGTCCCTGTTGGGGGGGTTCCCAGGCCGCGCACGCCCTCCTGTGTCACGTCTGTCTTGAGTCCCTGGGCTCCTCTGGGGCGAAGCCACGGACCCGGGGTGGGGTGCGGGTGGGGGTGGGAGTGGGGGTCAAGCAAAGCGGGAGAAATGGGCTGATCCCCAGACAGGGGGGTCACGTCCCCGCGCACGTCCGGCGGTCTCAGCGCCCCTGCGCTCCGCCGGGCTGGGTGCGAGGCGCGCGCGGCACAGGCCCGGCTCCCGGGGGAGCGACGCCGCGTGGCCGCCCCGCCCGCCCGCGCGCCCCGCCGCGTGCCCCGCACCCGCGCAAGGCCCCTTACCTGGGGTGCGGAGGAATACGGGTATCCAAACTGCGGGTAGGACATGGCGGGCGCGGCCGGGGCCGGCGGGCGGGGCCGGCGAGGTCCTGCGCCGCGGGGGGCGGCGCGGCACGGCCGCTGCTCCGGGGCCGCCGGCTCCTAGGCGCTGGGAGGGCGAAGCAGAAGAGCGGGTTACTCCATCCACGCGCCCCGCAAACTTTTCTAACCCGGCAGGAAAGTGGGCGGCGGCGGCCGCAGCGAGCCTGTTGGCTTCACATTCCCGAGCCTCGAGGGGGCTCTGGGACCAACCGGCCTCGCAGCGGCGACACAAATACATATTTTGCAAAAAAGGAAAAAAAAACCGAGTTGCGCGAACCCGTCAAGTCAGATGTGCGTGGCCTCAAGCGGCGGGGGCGCTGACGTCAGCCCACGCGGCGCACCGGGCCGGGCCGCAGACGCGCGGGTCACTGGCGGCCGCGCGGGGCGGGGACGGGCCGGGAGCCGCGCGGGGCGCAGGGGCAACGGCGCTAACCGGCGAACCCCATCCGTGGAGTCACCACCGCCCCGGCGAAGGCCGCTTCTCCTTAGTCACCGAGAACGGGAAGCACTTTTAATTAGAGATTAATTAATGAGCACCTGCTCCTTCCCGCCCCACTGTAATCATTAGTCTCAATTACAAATGAGACATGTGAAGGGACACACGAGCGAGTCTCCGTGAAGATGTAATCAACAGTTAAAATTAGCCCGGCGCTGTGCTGCGCAGGCGGCCACCGCCCGGCCCCCGCCCGGCCTCCGCCCGGCCCCCGCGCGCCGCCCCGGGGGCCGGGAGGCAGCTCCGCGGCCGGCGCGCCGCTCGCACTATTGTTTAGCTCGGTGGCCGCGCCGCCGCCCGCCGGTTCGAACCCAGCTCCGGGCCGGAGCTCCAGAACCCAAAGCGGCTGCAAGCGTCCGCGTCCGGAGGTCAGGAGGCCCTCGGGTGTGTGGGTCCCGAGGCCCTTCCCGGAGCCATCCACTCCGGGGCTCGGTGGCCCAAGTGCGGCGGGGCTTGGCGACTCTCCGCCACCGCGTCCCCGGGGAACGCCCCCTCCTCCGTCCCACCTCCGGTCCCGCGCGTTCCTGCGCGGCGAGCGACCCTCCCTTTCCTCTTCCACCCCCTTCCGCGGGCCGCCCGCCCTCAGCCTCCCCTGCCCCTCGCGGCTAAACCCGGGACTGCCAGACGTCCCCGCGCGCTCGGGAGAGGTTTCCCGCCTCCGCTCCGGGGCCCCTCCCGCTCCGCTGGCTGCTCCGGGCGAGCCTCAGGGTTAGGTGCCGGGGACGGAGCGCCGGGACGCCCTTCCCCGCCCGTGTCGCAGAGCTCAGCGCCCGGGGCGCACGGAGCAGTCTGGGGAGACGGCCGAGAGTGCCCACCCCGGGACTTCCCCATTCAGGCTGGGTCCTGGGACCTTGCCCGAATCCCCAACGGAGGCGAGCGCGCAGGCGGCGGAGGGGCGCCTGGGCACCCCGAACTCGCTCTCCGCCTTTTGTGCCGCCGCCCTGCGGGGACCCGGGCTCGCCCCTGCCGCACGCTCGCCCCGCTCGGCCTCCCGCGCGGCCGGGAGGGGAACTGTGCGCGGCGGCGCTGTGCAGACTTGCTCGGAAAGATTCCTGGGTTCAGACCTGTGAATCGCCCCAGGGTCACCCTCTAATTAATGATGACGTTCTCGCCCTCTCCCCAGCTGCAAACCTGCCTCCCAGAAACGAAATCTGCCCGCTCTGACAGCTCGGTTGAAGGTGATTGATGACTATCTGGAGACCACAGTACGCATCATAAGATATCTGCTGCGTAATTGCTTTAATTTACAGATGAAAATACGAGCTCTCCGATCGCGTTGAACCACAGCCGGCCACGTCCGAGCTGCTTGCGAAGGAAAATCATCGGAAATAATGAATAGCCGCTCCATGCAAATTATTCAGACAGTTTAAGCGTCTGTAGCCGGGAGAGATATATAAAGAACACGAGTCAAATGACATTAATAATTGTTTCTGAATTCTGTATTGATCTCGTGGCAGCCGTGTTTATTTCTTTCTCACCTGAATTGCTAATATCACCTCCTGTAAATAATAAGAAACTAGCCACCGGGGCTTCTGGGCAGAAATGAATCTCTCCATCTCTCTCCTTCTTCCTCCTCTGCTCCGCCCCTCCCCCACCCCCTCCTCCCAACTCCTTCCAGCTTTCCCGCTTCTGCTGAGGCTTTTCTGAACATCCTCCTACTTTCCATTATTTATTGTTTACAAACAGCTCGCTCTCTCCCGGTAATGAGGCCCGAGCGAGGGAGGGGCAGGAGCCCAGGGTGGCCCAGGGCCCAAGGAGCAGTAATCAGGATAGAAGGTGCATTCAGCACCTTTTCCTCGCCAACTTCCCAGGGCCCAACCCCCCGGCGACTGTGAGCACCCGGGCCCGCGGGGGACGACAGCCAGCGCCCAGGTCCCAGGGCCCGAGGCTCTAGTTCGCAGAGCAGCGCGCCCAGGCCGGTTCCTTACCCGGGCCACAGCTGGAGGGGAACGGCGCCCCCTGAACACACACATCATCGTTTATCTTCTGAGCAGAGGTGCCCACCTTCCGGCACAGCCCGGCCGTGGGGGCCCCTGGGGGAGGGGTGTCAGGGGCTTCTTTTGACCATCACTGCCAGGTTTTCCTTTTCAGCCTGAGTGCCTCAATAGACGCTCTCAGTCCCCACCTGCCTAGCCCGGTTCTCCCGGGGAACCTTTCCTTCTAATCCAGAAATCAAGCTCACCGGAGACTTCCCAAGGCCATTGCACACTGATCCTCCGCTTCGTGCCGCCCCAGGCCTGCGACAGGGCGGCCTGTATGGCTACCCTGCTTGGGGAGGCTCTGCTGCCGGAGGAGCCTAGCGACCTTGCCACCGCTCACCCAGGCCCTGCTATCTAATCCCGGATTCGGGGTTAGTCAGGCCTGTCTCCAATCTGGAGCACACCCGGGAAATCTCGCTGACAGCCTGCGCCCTGGCTGAGGCAGGCCTCCTGGAACCGGGATACTTTCTGGGTTATCTTGGCCCTGTAGAAGACACCAGAATAATATTCGAGTGCCCTTTCCTGAAAGGCTGAGCCTTGAGCTGAGCACCGGGTTTCCCTCCAAGAGAGGATACAGCAGGAGTGTCAGCATCTCCGGTATCACCAGCTCAATGCGCCTGCATACACGGGCGTACTGAACCCACATCCCTCGAGGGACCCTCGGTTCTAAATACACCCAGGAGAGGCTTCCCACGGACAGGGCAGCAGCTCAGCTTCCGTTAAGTGCCCCCACTGGCCTGTTGTACTAAAGGAGCCCAGGGCCAGGGGGCTGAGGATGGTTAGCGCCGAATGTGAGAGGCCTGTGGGTCGCCCTTTTTGCCCAAAGGTGCTGTAGGCCGAGGAGAGGCCTCTGGGAGACAGGCCGCGCCCTGACATTCTTCCCCCGCCCCGGAGACCGGCTGGGGCCAGGCCGGTTCCCCCAGTCGACCCCCGGGGCCACCTGGTTCTCCGCACCAAGAGCCGCCAGGGGCTCTCTCCAGCCCAGCCAAGTTGACCCCAGGCAGAGGGCGGAGGCTAGAGCGCGCAGGCCAGGCTAGGGCCTCCGCCGCCGCCGCCGCCGCCGAGGCATGGGGCCAGCCCTCGGGGCGCCTGTGCCCGCCCACCGCTCGCGGACACCCGGGGCGGGGTGTGGGGCCCAAAGGCGCTCTGGATATCCGCGGCGCGCCGCTCGCCAGCCGGCCCGAGGTCGGCAGGTCACTCCTTCGGGGCCGGTCCTCCGGGTCTCCGCGAAGTCAGGCGGGCGAGCTGCAGGCCAGCGCGTTGAATCCTGCTCCCGAAACGCCTCCATCCCAGGTCGGCTCGCTCCAGCTCTCCCGCTGCGCCCCCGCCGCTCGCCCGCAGGGCGCTGCCGGAGCGGGAAAGGCGCGCAGCCGGGGCGTCCGGGATCAGGCCCGGCTGCCCCGCGTCGGCCCCCGCGCCCCGCGCCGCCCCCACACCCCGTCTCCGCAACTTGCGGCGAACGCCCCGGCCTCGGGAGACCCCAGCGGCTGGCAGCAAACTTTGTGCCCTCCGGCGCGGAGCGATCCTGGCAAAGTTTGTGCGGCCGAGCCCACTCCCTACCTGCGCTGGGGACGCGCCCGCCCGCGCCGCTGGGGCGCCGGGGCCGCGGGGAGCAGCGCGCAGCCCGGGACGCACCGGGGAGTCGCCGCAGTCGCCGCCGCCCGCGCCCCTCGGCGGCCGCGCCGAGCCTCCGCCTCCCCGGGAGGGGGGAGGGGTCTCGGAGCCCCGGGGCGGGGGCGGGCGCGGGGACCTCGCCTACCTGCGGTGGCGCCCGGCCACTACCGGCCGCCCGCGAGGGCTCTGCGCGGCCGCTCGGCGCGCGCGCTCGGGCGGGGAGCCGGCGACAACTAATGGAGACATTTCCAGGCGGAGCACCTGGCGAGCGGAGCGCGCCGGCGTCCCCAGGCGCCGCGGTCGTCAGCCGAGCCCGCACCGGCGTGACGTGGGCGAGCGAGCGCACTGCTCCCACCCGGCCGCCCATTAACGCTTTCCCCCGCGGGCGCCGCGCTTGCCAACTTTCCCTCCGCCCGGCCCGCGCGCGGGGTGCGTGGGGGCCTGAGCCGCGCCGAGGGGCGCCCTGGGGGGGGGGCGGGGCGCCCTGCGCAGGGAGGCAGCCCGGCCGCAAGGCCGCGGGGAGGCTCGCAGCCCTCATCCGGCCGAACCCTGGCGGCTTGGGCCAGAGGGAGCCGCCGGCCCCAGGTCTCCGGAGTCCCCCCTGGCCGTGGGGACCCCGCTCGGGACAGCTGGCTGAGGGGCGGCTGGGCAGGAGGCTAGGCCGCCAGGCTCCCGCCCTCGGCTCTCTGGCCTGCGCTGCCCGCCCCCTGTATGGCCCCTTCACCCTAAGGGAGGCTGCTTCACTGGCTGCCGTCCACACCGGCCCCTGCCCGCTCCAGCTGCTTGGGCAGCAGCGGTTGACTTGGTGAGGGTGCTAGGGCTTGGGTGGCTGGAGGTGGGTGTTCCCGGGTAACTGAAAGTGCTTGGGGGCCAGCAGGCCTGTGGCCTTCCCCTGGTGGGGGCCTGACCTGGGAGCTTTCTCAGGGCAGTCCAGAGCGCTCCTGGGCTGGGCCTCTGGCCTGGGGACACACCTCCCCCTGAATAGCCTGTGGCTTCTGCATCCTGAGTCCAGGATGGAAGTCATCCTGGGTAGGCAGGTCCCAGGTCCCTCAGGGGGGCGCTTCTGGCCCTGACCCCCTCCCCCATCCATTCAGAACCATGAAGTTCTCTTCACAGCCTGTGGCCTTGTAGTGACATTGAAGATGTGTTGATTGGATAATGTCTAAAAAAGTTATTACCATCCACCCCCCTTCTTTTTCTTGAAAGCTCTCTGTAGCAGTGGGAAGGCCTGCACATGTTCCTGCTGCCCCAGCAGCGCAGGGGTGGGGGTTCAGGGGTAGAGGGGTGAGGGGGTAGGGGGTTGGTGTTTGTCTCCAGTCCTCTGGCACACTTCCGTTTCCTCTGCAGAGCAGAAAGAGGAGAGCCAGCAGTCCCCGGCTTCCTGGCCCTGAGCTGAGTCCAGAGCTTCTGCTGGTCTCTGGGAAGGACACAGCTCTGGTCCTGGGGTTGCTCTGAAAACATGAAGGTGGGCTTCCTGTGGCTATGGGCCTACAGGCTCCATTCAGATGTGCAACATCCGTGTGCCCTTCCATGTACCTGGGTTGAATGGAGGGGGATGTGGGAGGGGTGCCCTCTGCGTAGGGAGGTCGGGAAACATTCTCGGGGCAGCCAGAAGGAAGTGGAAGAAGGACCCAATGGGCCGTGTGGGGAGGAGGCTGCCCTCTGTCCCTGCCCTGCCCTCAGTGTCTTCCTCCCTCTCCGGGCCACAGGAAGGTCTTGGCAGGGCCCTGGGGCCAACAGGGACAAGCATGCCAATCCCTCCCTGCTGGGCTCACCTGGGACTCGGATTCTTTTCATAGCTGCAGATAAGCAAGGCATGTTTGTGTCTACAGCCTCGATTCAGAGATAGACTGGTTCTGCATTCACCAGGGCCTTTTAACAACAGCAGCGGCAGCACACGGGTGAGAAGCATCAAGGCCCAAGAGGAGCGGAGGGCGACTGGCTGCCCAAGAGGTGCTGTGTCCTCCGGGGGCCCAGATCCCGGACGGCAGCATGCGTGCCCTGGAGACAGCACTACCCTGGAAGGTAGGGGATCCACCGCCCTTCCCTGGGAGGCAGCTTCTCCTTTCACTGCACTCCCTGAGAGCCTGTCATCAGTGTCGTATCATTTGGCCACTGCCAGGCCTGACCTTGCCCAGGTCCTTGGCCAACCGACCAGAAGCCTCGGTGGCCATCCTCTGCTCCTCGGCCCCTGGCTCCACTGCCGCCCTCAGGGAGCCTCCTGGGTAGGTGCTCTGAGGAAACGAGGGAAATGCCCCAGGTCCTGGCCAGAGGGCCTAGCAGGGAGCATCCCTCTTTGGCATCAGGGTGAATGATCAATCCAGAAAGCCAGTCTGCAGCTGTGGCCACCTCTGAGGGACCACATGGCTCCGGGGGCTGGCTGAGGGCGAGCCCTGGCGCGCACCCTGCACAGTGACGAGGCTGCCAGCTGTGCCCACCACTGCGCCCCACCTTTGGTCAGGGCTTGCTTCCCTTATGGATCCATTGTCTCTCAATCCGGCTTTTGTTTTTGCTGCTGGCAGAGCTGCCCTATGCAATCTGAAACAGAAGTCTCCGTGCCCCCAGGGCTTGGCCCTGCTGCTGCATCCCCCCCTTGCCTGGACGTTGCAGCAACATGCAGAGGCATCTGGTGGTGGAGAAGGCTGTGCTGGCCCAATTGCTGCCTGCTGCCTGCCATTGGTGGGGGATCCACAGCCTGTCCCACCTTCCTGGGGACCCAGGAGGGCCCAGAGGCTCCTGCTGAGGTCCGGGGGCCCCTGGGAGTAAGGCCCCAGAAGGACCTCTTGGTACCACTGGGTGCCGTGTCCCACAGATGCCCTTGTCTTTGGAAAAGCCTGGCCTTCTGGGCCTCCTTGGCCTGACTTCGCAGCAAAGCAGTGTCTGGGGCCCAGGTCTAAGAGTGTTGAGGGGAGAACCAGCCATATCTCTCATCTTTGAATGAGACCTGTTCCTCACCTGGGGCTGCAGGAAGAGGGGGTGGGGGTCCAACAAAAATATCTAAAGCAGAAAATCAGAGTGACTTCTTTTTCAGAGCCGAGGGGTGCCTGGGTTCAGGACAGCAATGTGACCCTGGCCGTCGATCAGAGGTGCAAGTGGTTGCAGCTCAGAGTGATCTCGTGTGGACTGACGGCCGTGCCTCCTGTGTCACGTTTTCCTCTCCTGCTCACCCCGCCCCTCATGAGCTTGGAAGGAGGCCAGGGGTGCAGGAGTTGGGAAGGGTTTTTTTTTTCCTTGTGTCAGAAATGCCATGTCCTGTTTGTAATGCTGAAACATACCTGCACACTGCAGGGAGGTTTCTTCTCTTAAAAGTGAGAGGCTGTTCATTCAAACAATGTCTGTAGTCTGTATGGTTAAACTTGAGACATTTGCCCACTGCAGGCTGGAATCACCAATGCCGGGCTAGGGAATGGATCCAAACCCGAGGATGGAACTTCACATCGTAGAGCCAGTAGTGGTGGACGTCATGGCCTGGAGTTTGCACGTGAAGGTCCCAACAGAGGGGCAGGAAGGAGGGTCTAGAGAATGGAAAAAGGAGGGTTGAGGGCTCCAGGGGCAGGAGCTCATCCTTGGGTCAGGGACTTCAGAAACACTTAACAGCAGGTGGGGATCCCCCCAACGGAGCCTCACGGGGCATCCTGCCAGAGTTCGCAGCAGGAAAGGAGTGGGGTATGCTTCTGGACTGCCTCGTTCACGTGCACTGCTCCCTAGAAGTCACACACAAATGCTACGGTCACATGTGGACGTTGACGAGAGCCATTAGTAGAGAAGAGAGGCAGAGGTGTGGGTGCAGGTGCAGCGGGGTTGGTGGCTGTCCTGGTCCCTCATGAGCCGAGTGCACTGTGACCCCCCTGCCCTCCCAGGTGCTGCTCTCGGCCTGAGCTGCCCTCCGAGATTTAGCATGATGACCTCTCCACCCCTGGCCAGGGGTCGGAGGTGTGTGTGGGCTGTGACCGCAGTGCCCTCACATAGAACCCGCGAACGCGGGGACCCTGTGCCCACGTTGGCTGGTCTGTAAGTGAGGTGCCGAATTGCCGTGCCTTTCGCTGCCTTGCGAATGCTACTGTGTCCCCTTGAAGGGGATTCGGGAGAGCATGCTGCCACCCTGAGCAGTGTCCTCCCGACCCTGGGGGCCTTACAGATGGTGCCGTAAACCCCCGTGCAGCTGGCGGTGCTCCAGCGGTGACCGGTGTAAAGCACCGACTTTTAATTATTGTGGCGGTAAATCATACAGGAATGTCCTCCAGGACTTAGCTGATTTTTATATAAAAAAAACCATTTCAGAGTATTTTTGAAATTCAATTAATTGAAGGCCCCAGATAAAAGGAACACATTCTTAATGGCTATAAAATAACCCTCGGGGAGGAGAGGGGACCACAGAACTCGACTTCAAAGTGTGACAGAAATACTTACTGTTTTACTTTAAAAGTATCCAGATCAATGACTCAGTCAAAATTACTTCTACATTTAGCAACCTTTTCATTTTCTGCTTAAATATGGCAGAAAGAGACGCTCTTATTGCCCGTGACACAAAAGCTCCTGTAAGGAACTATGATCCCTGATGCTCAGCGGGACACGGCACCTTCTCCTCCGCGGGGCTGACCGCCAACAAGCGGGGCTCGGAGACCAAAGTGGAGGAGGTGTGTCCGTGTTCCTGGGCTGCATCACAAAGTGCCACAAAGTGGGTGTCTCTCTGGGGTCTGATGGGGAGACGCCCGAGACCAAGCCCTTGGCGGGGCTGGTGCCCTGGAGGCATGAGGCAGGCCCCACTCCAGCCTCGCTCTGGCCTTGGGTGGCTGCTGGCCACCTGGGGTCTGGACCCATCGTGCTCGCCTGGCGCTATCTCCGTGTGTGTGTATTGGTCCCCCCTCTAAGAGGCACACGGTTGTCTGGGGTTAGGGCTCACTCTCTCCAGCACATCCTCACCCAGTTACTCCTGTGATGACCCTGTTTCCAAACGAGGGCACACTCTGGGGTATTGGGGTTGAAGCTGCAATGTTTGCATTCAACCCACAGCACAGGAGCCTGGGCAGCTGCATGTTCGCCTGGGTTTATTTCTTCAGATTGACCCCCACCCACCCCCCACTGCCTCATCAGCACTGTCAGGTCCACAGAAGGGAGAACCCCTGCCCCCAGACCAAGAGCACCTCCCGTGTGTCCATCAGGAAGGATCACATGGCACCCTCATCCCTAACTGCACGAGGCCTCTCAGTCACCCCGGCCCTGGGGCAGCTGAGGGGAGTATGTGAGAGCCAGTCCTCTCCTGTCTCCCTCCTGTATTTTATCACCATCGGGCACATTGTATCATTACTTCATTTCTTTGTCCTTATTCCCTCCCCTCCTGCACTAGAATGAATGCTTCAGGCAGGTTGTTTTGTACGTAGTAGGTGCACGGTAAACACACAGTAGGGGCTTGGTGAGTGTGGAGTTGACGAGGACGTGTGCACGGCGTTCTTCATAGAAGAACAGCAGAGTATGGAGGCGCCGTTGGGAGGGCTCTTGCACCTGGAAGGCCACAACTATTCGTGTAGGGGCCCTGATGGAGCATCTCCCATGTCCCAGCCCCCTGCGGCAGTTTTCGGGGTGTGCCAGCACACGGAGGGAAGAAACCCATCAGCCCTGCTGGAGCATACTGTCCTCAGAGAGGGGCAGATGGGACAGTCAACAGCACGAGTGAAGGCATCACTGAAGGAGCAAACTATAGGCGCCACTGAATACCCGCCTTGGGTATCTGCACCACCACGTTTCCGTGGACTCACCACGCTATACTGTTTCCAGCCCTAACTTCTGGGGGCCTATGACCTGCTCTCACTGTGTGGTCTTTCCATCTGGCTGGCTGCACTTTTGCCGGCCTCCAGAACATTGGGCCCTTTTGCAGACCTCCCTGGGGTTTATTCTGATGAACTGGCTGAGCAGCGGCAGCCCCGTGGTGACCACATTCTCTGAACTTTGGCTCTCCCAAGGTTTTACCAAAGGCTCGTACAGTCATAGGAGGCACGGTGGACTCTTCCCAGCGTGATTGCTCTGATATTTCTGGTTCACAGACTGCTCCATTTTGCCTCTGGTCAAGGATTGCAATGAGTCCTTGCTCGCGGCCAGCACTGGGGTGTGTGTGTGTGTGTGTGTGTGTGTGTGTGTGTCTTTATGCTGCACACAAGCTCCTTTGCCTGCTGCCAGGGAGGCGCTGGACCTTGTGACTGTCTCTGGCTGGCACGTCACCCTGTCCCCTTCCACCTGCTGTGGCAGAGGGCAGCACCCGAGATGACAGGGGCTCAGCCGGGATCCATGGATGAGACAGCCTGCTGCCCAAGGCAGACCCACTGTGAGAGTGAGAATCGGCCATGGTTCAAGCCACTGGATGTTGGGATTATTTGTTATAGCAGCACAACCTGTCCTATCTGGCTCCTACAGTTATTCATGACATTATGATTATGTATGATCGTGTGATTCTGCTGTACATTATATGATCATAAATTATGACTGTATGTCACTATGTAATTATACATTGCGATATAATTTTCTTTTTTTTTAAAGATTTTATTTATTCATGAGAGACAGAGAGAGAGAGAGAGAGAGGCAGAGACAGAGAGAGGAGAAGCAGGCTCCCTGCAGGAAGCCTGATGGGGGACTTGATCCTGGGACTCCAGGGTCATGCCCTGGGCCAATGGCAGGTGCCAAACTACTGAGCCACCCAGGTATCCCCACGATATAATTTTCAACACAGAGAAAGCAACTCGAAAGAAATACTGTCTTAAAGGGAAAATACAGTATATGAGCAAAATACACAGTGCCACTAAAGGCTGAAGTGGAAGGTGATGTGTCATTGCTGCGGGGGCAGGAGAAAATAGTGTTTTCAAGAATGTTTCTTAACTTCCACATGAATACTTCCTATTTGTGAACATTTCTAGCAGCCACTGGCCCTACTTCTTTGCCCTGTAGGCTCTCTGTAGGACTGCCTAGGTGTCCACATGCTGTAGCCACTGGCTGCTTGGACAAGGGTGTCTGGGGGACTTGCCAGCTACTGCACTGACCACCGGTTACATGGATCACCAGGACTGTGGTGGAGGGAGCACTGATGTGACAGGTCTGTAGAATGTATAGAAAAATAATGATGCAGTTGCATGTTGAAGTTTTAAGGTAGCAGTCCAAAACCAGAGAACCAGAGATGTTCTAGTGTGGCCCAAAAAAATCAAAACCTGTTTCTTGTAGTTTAGGGAGATAAGAATATTTAATATTATAATATTAATAGTAAATAGTAATATTCAGTAATATGTGTTATTATTTTATCTAATTTTAATAATCAGTGTCAAATAATGATATTTAATATTATCAAATGTACTTTTGACTAAATGGAAGTAAATTGTTTTGACACAGTCATTTACGTCTCTGTGTATGATTTATGGCTGTGTTCCCATCACTCCCTTACCTTTCAGTTTCAATCTTCCCATCCAGGCCCCTTTTGAAGTTTGTTTGTTTATCATAAGGTGTGAGGTAGGGATCAGCATTTTTTCTTTTTCCTCTGCAGAGGTAGACACTTTGTCCATTGTTATTCATTAAATAATATGCATCACTCATCAAAATATGTATGGTGTATTTTGTCTAATTTTAAGAATTAATTAAAATATTTAAATAATAATTACTATTTGTACTTATTTAATGATTAAAATATTAACTTTATGGGATAGATTTGAAACAGAGTCTTACGTTCTTTGACGATAGCTCCTATTCAATAATGAAAGCCTATCCTTATAAAACAACGGGCTCTGCCCTGTGAATGTGTTACTCCTGTCACATGTCCGTGGCATTGGGAATGTTCGCATTACCCACAATGCATTAGCAGATGGCTGCCTGGCATCCCTGCTGACGTCGGAGGCAGAAGCTGACTCCAGCGGGGCAGCAGGGGCAGGTCTGCCATTGTCGCCTCACCCTCCCAGTGACAGGCCACCGTTGTCACACTGCCAGCCTCCCTTCAGCTACGCGTGGACCATGAACAAAGCTTCCGCCACTGGGCTGTGGGAGGATGGTGCATGTGGCTTCCATATGATTGATTTAAGAGGAAACTGCCCTCTGATTCTACTTCTGTCCCCCCAACCTTTGCTGGGAAGGGGTAAGAATTTGTCACTCGGGTTTCAGAATCCGTGTCTTGAGCTTGGCACAGCTGCCTGCTTAGACCACCATAGTCTTTGGTCTCTGGTAGGAGAGAGGACTCGTGTGTGTTCAAGCTGCTGTCCACTTGCTCATTAGTTGATGGCAGCTTGGCCTGCACCAGGGAATGGCAGGTGCTTGGTCTTGGGCACAGCAGATGGAGCTGATGGGTGAAGGGATGAGCCAGGTCCTTGGTGGGCTTTGCAGTTGCCTACGGGTGGGGGCCTGGACAGGGAGGGAGCAGAGACAGTACAGGAGTCTGGCCATGCCCTGGGGAACACAAGTAAGTCGGGGCCCGGGCAGGAGGACGGTTTGCTGGGAGACGAGTTGTGGCTTGGTGGCACATCTCCCACTATCACTCACACTGCCTGTGTGTGTGTGTGTTTTAAGATTTTATTTATTTATTCACAAAAAGCACACAGAGAGAAGCACACATAGGCAGAGGAAGAAACAGGCTCCCTGCGGGGAGCCCAATCTGGGACTCAATCCCAGGACCCTGGGATCATGACCCGAGCTAAAGGCAGACATTCAACCGCCGAGCCACCCAGGCGTCCCTGCCTGCAGTTTTCTGTACATTAGACTTCATGGAGGAGTGGTGGTGGGAATCTAGGAGCAGAACAAAACATTTGTAAAAGTGACCGAACATAGTACATCGTTAGGTTCTTCTAAGCACATTTCTTCATCTTTTCTAAGGTTAAATGGTTATAATGTCAGACCTTCTGGAAATGATGTCTCCTTCTCTATGCACTTCCTTCCTGGCCTTTCCCCAAACCCTGGTGGTCTTCGCATCCCGCAGACTTCCATGGCGGCTGTCATCTAGCCCACCCAGTACACACTGCTGGCATGGGCATGTGCGTGAGCGGTGGGTTTCCTGGGCACATAGTGTGCACACCCAGAACCATGGCAGGTGGGCTGGGCCTTGTTCGAGGTTTGGGGTTCTTGCCTCAAGCATGCACACCTGCTCCTCCAGAGACGCAGCCTCACAGCCTGGCATCTTGACAACCTGCTGTCTTCCCTGGGAGGGAAGGTGTCTGCAGGCCTGTGGGGGCCAGCTGCTTCCTCATGAGATGCCAGAAGCTCCCAACTGCCCAAACCCAAACACTATCCCAGGGTTTGTGTGATCTTTCTATTCCAACTCCCCAAAAGACTTAGCCACCATATCTGAGAACCCTTTGAGGACTTGTTCTGTTTCATGGTATGTGAAAGGGGCTCCTGTGTGTGACATTATTCCTGGAGCCTGGGTAACATGAATGGATAGCTCTGCTCCGCAGTCCAAGGAAAGCTCAGCATTACACTCACCTTTCTTCTCGGGATGACTGTCAAGGCTGGTGCTGCGTCCAGGGGACCCTCATCTGAGCCAACTGGCACAGCTCAGATCCTCCTCTCCCGGCAGGGCCTTCCTGCTACCCGGGGCAAGAAGCTATCTGATATCTTTGCTGTGGGATGTGCTGGTACAGGAGAACACTAGACATGAAGTCACCAGAGGCTGTGCTCTCCAGACTACCTAGTATGCTGTGACAGGTCCAGATTCTCTGGGGTCCTGGCCCCCTGGGGCAGCAGGCTCGAAGCCTGGGGTGTGGGAGCAGACTGGTGCAGGTGTCCATGGGGTGTCCATCTCCTCCGCCTCCCCCACTGCCCCCCACGACTGTGCTGGCTGTTGGTGGTCTTGTGATGGGGGTGGGAGGGGTGGTCATCTAGGCAGAATGGAAGTCCCTCAAAGACCAGGAGCCTCTGACCATCCATGCCGGCCACCAGTTGGAAGAGATGGGGTCTCATTTTGAGTCTTCTGACCTTCACAGTTTAGGTGAGCGTCTCCCACAACATTGAGGGAAGGTTGCTGGTTTTCTCCTTAATTCTTAGTGGGGTTTTCACGTACCATGAATGTGACCTGGGGAATAGGCTGAGTGCCCTGAAAGATCGTGAGTGCTGAGAAATTTTCTGCAGACTAAAAGTTCCCAAACACATTGAGCTGGTGGTTTGAAAATGTGCTTTTTGCCCACATTTCTCTTTGCAGCCACCACAAGACAGAAGAGCACATGGGGGCGTGGGATGTCTGCCTCCGTCTGTAGCCAAACACTCCATGGAGAACAGCAGGCACTCACGGGAGGCAGTGTTTTCATAGGAAACCCAGAAACAGCAAGCCTGTGTTTTTTCAGTGTTTTCCCGTGAATCCCAGAAGCTGGTTCGCGTGTGCAGGTTCTGGACAGCCGTGCAGGCCGCCGGGCCTCCAGGCGCGGGCGCAGCAGACAATCGACGCGCCTCTTCCTGGCCTCGCGCCTCTGAAGCACTTTCCTGTGTTCGCCTGTGATCCACTTTTCTAGGTCTGATGTTGCCATGGTGTCGCCTCTCCCAACCCGGGATTGCTGTCTTCTGGGGCCGTGGTGGCACGGGCGACCTGGCAGGTGGTGTGTGCTTGGCCGCTGGGCACGGCAGTCCACAGACTCACCTGCGCTCTTCGGGCTCCGGTGCCTCCCGTGACGGACGGAGCCTCAGCGGCGTCAGAGGCAGGGAGGCTTGGTGGGCAGGCGTGGCTGCGGAGGTGCGGCCACGACCCTGCCCTCTGAGCCCGTGGAGTCTGACTCCCAGGGGGGTGACGTCGGAGCCCAGCCACTCCAGACCCGCTGCTGCATCCGGGGACTCCTTCCAGGGACCAGCCACTGAGGGGCAGGGGCTCTCCAGCAGCTGCCGGGAGAGAGGACGGGCTGTCCCGGGGCGTGGTGGGCGAGGCCGGATGGCAGCGGGACTCTTGTCTTGGTTCATCTCTCGGGTCCGCTCTACCCTTTATCCTCTGATTTTTTTGTCGTTGGAGAGGAAACGGGGCTTTTGTCCTGAGGAGTTTGTGGCGTTCCTGCTTTGCTGAAGGCACCCCCGCCGAGCTGGTTCGCCCGCACCTTCGTCCCCGTGTGTCACATGCCCTGGCAGCTGCATCTGGGGCCCGAGCAGGGGGACTGCTGGAGGGTGTGCGTGTCTGCGAGGCATTGCGTCCTCTCCGCTGTGCTGCTGACGCCGCTGCTCAGGCGGGCTCGGGGAGCCGTGGTCTGAGCTCTGTCATTGTCGCTCATCTGGGAGCTGGGACACTTCTCAGGGCCACGCACCCTGGCACTGTCGGTTATGTGGCAGGAGAGGCCGAGGGCACGTGAGTGGATTCTCAGAACCCTCCAGAGGGGGCACTAAGGGCTGTGGTTTTGAGACTCCACATTGCCCCTGGGATTTGAACATGGTTCCTGTGTTTTGAGCCATTATCATCCTTCCTGGGGCTTAAATAAGACCCACTGGGAGCTGCTGGGAGCTGCTGGGAGCCTCCTCCCCCCGTCCCTCTGACATGGCCCTGCCAACCTGGGTAGCTCGGTACTTTCCTGGTGCGATAAGGTGTTCTGGGCTCGTCTGCACATTTCCATTCCCTGTCCGGCTTTCCCGCAAACCTGGCTGCTTCTAGAGGCTGGTGGTATTTATAGGCCACGGCCCCCGACGCTGTGTCATCCCATGTTTAAGAAGGACACGGGAGGTGTCCACGGGGCACAGCCAGTCCCCTTGATGTCCGTCTGTTCTCGCTGGGACGTGCGGCCCACCGCGGGCTGCTTGGCTTCTCCACGAGGGGCCGCAGCCCAGCTGGACGGTCTACTCCTGACCATGACCACGGGCGCGCTTTTGCTTGCCTTACACATTTCATATTTTCCACATTTTATTTATTCTAGAAATGACGTTTTGCCTCATAAAAAGAAACATTACTTTATATCAAGGGGTAACATTTTGTGCTCAGAACTCCCAAGGAAGGTGCAATTTTCATGAAAACGGCAGCACACCATGCTGCAGAGCTCAGCTCAGGAGTGTGGTGAACAAGCATTGCGCTTCGTTTCCCTGGGTCCGTTGGCTGTTTTGCTGTGGTCGAGGCAGGTGGCCTGGTCGGTCAGCGGGCTCCTGTGCCCTGCAAAGTGACACGAAGGGGACGGTTTTGAGGAACATGAGTGTTAGAGTGGCCTCACCTGCCTCCTGCGACGCCTCGGTCCTCCTGCCTCGGTCCCTGGGCGGCCAACTTCCCCAGGACGTCTCTGACCAGGAGTTCGTTCCCAGCAAGCAACCCCGGGGGTCCAGCTGTCGTGGCGGAAGGAGGCTGTTGGCAAAGAGGCTGCCGGGAGAGGCAGCGAGCAGGGCTCCCCTTCACTCATCATTTCTGGAAGACCCCGCTCCCATCACATTACGATCCTACCTCCCAGTGACACGTCACCAGAAACAGCCGTTGGAGTGAGAGGGAGCAGGGTTGGTGCAGGCCACCCAAACCGTGCAGTCCACGTGCGCCAGGAGCGCGTCCCTGCGCGGCCCGGGCTGGCACAAACCCGCTGCAAAGTCGGGGCTGAAAGAGTCCTTTGTTCGTCTGGCTTTTCTTGCTTTTGCTTATTTCTTGTGTCTCTGTTCTGATTTTCTAGTGAGGTTTCCTGGAACAATAGCTTTCTCTTATAAACTCAATTGATTTTATGGTACTCAGAAATGTTTTTCATAAGCACCTCACTGGAAAAATATTCGTCAGTAGTGTCTGCCAGCAAGTTGACATGAAAACAGAGTTGAACTCACTCAACCACTTTCCCATGGTTCAGTCCATTGGCCCATTTCTGAGAATTCAAGGAGGTCTGGCTGAGGACCAGAATCCCGTTGTGGGAAAGTCCCCTGATCATGGCCCGCTGTCACTGGCCCTGCATCCAGTCACATCTCTGCTCGGGGCCGGGTGTGAGACATACCACAGTCCTGCTGGCCAAGAGGCCACGGCCATGGTCCACGCCACCACCACCACCACCACCACCTGGGCCTAGATGCACAGCATCCCGGGGGGCCTGTGACACTCATGTAGGACCCAACCCCAGTCCTAATGGGAAGCAGGCTCTCAGCAGGTGTGTCTGAGAGAAGAATGGAGACACTCACCCCACAGGTTCCCTCTCCCTGCCAGCCCCCCTGGTGACTGTGTCTGTGGCTCCAGGGACCCACCCTGAGCCGGTCACCAGCTCAGCCTCCCTGTCCTGTGATGACCCAAACGTGGCATTAGTTAACAATTGCCCTAACAAATTGTCCCAAGACTTAGTGGCTTAAAATGAGCCCTGGTCATTATCTCGGCCTTCCAGTGGGCTGTGGGTCTGGGTGAAGCTTGTGTGCAGCCCAGGCTTTGGGGTCTCCTGTGGGGCTGCAAGCCAGCAGCCAGCGCTGTGGTGTCATTGGAAGGAGCCGAGGGGGAGAGATCTGCTCCCGAGGTCACTTCCATGGCTGGGGTCAGAATTTAGTCCCTCGAGGAATTCTGGATGACAGGGCTCGGTTCCTGTTGTGAAAATAGACTTTGAGCAAGACAGTACCATGTGGCCTAACCTCACAGGTGACAAACCATCACGTTGGCTGCATTCTGTGAGTCACCAGCTCTGGCCCACCCTCAGGCACAGGGCGTGCAGCCAGGGGAAGGACCGCGGGCAACCCCGGGCACATGCACGTGAGCAGTGCTGGCCACTACGACATGCAAGAAGTCAGCTCAGCATTCTGCAAAGATTTCTTTGTGATAAAAAGAAATGGAAAGAAATGACCTCTGTTTCCACCAGACATGCAGTATCTGGAAGTGACCTCTGGAAAGAGGACCCACAGGTGGAGCCATGGGGAGGTGGGGAAATGGGACGCAGGCTGGGCGCTGCCTGCCTGTGGACTTCCTGTCGTGGGTGGTGACGAGTCCAGTCGAGGCTTTCTGTTGCTTGGCACCAAGAGTCCTAAGTGCCGTCTCCCACGACCATGCTCCCAAGCTTTCTTCCTCAGTGTAGATTTTGGTGGCTCAATGTATCCCCCTAGCCGGCGAAGCCTCCAGCCTTACATGGAGGAGAGCCTCTGGCATCCTTGGGCAGGGCTTGATCATCGCCACTAAACCAAGGGAGTAAACCAAGGGAGTCAAGAATGGGTTAAAATAATTATGACAATTAGATAATTAGGTTTAGTTCCTAGATTCAATTTTGTTTCTAGATGTTGTTGATTGCCTTCTGGTAGCTGGCTATGTAGGCTGGTGGAAAGCACAGGGCAGGTTAGGTAGACAGTGCATGGTTGTGCACAAGGGTTGGGGAGGCCGGTTACCGTCAGCCCCCACCAGAACTGTGTGGTGCTAGACCTTACGACACCGGTGAGCTGCACCTCGAGGAGAGCTGAGGGCACTTGAGGGTGAGCCTGGTGCAGACGGAGCATGTGCATGCTTCCATTAGCAGAGACATGCGAGTGCCTGCTGGCTCAGTGTGCATCACCGGCTGGGAAGCCAAGGCACTGGAGTGGGGGCTCGGGTAGAAGGGCATTACCCCGCCAGCATGGTCCTCTGACTGGATCCGGCTAGTAGGAGGCAAGTTCAGCAAAACCTAAAGCCCTTTGCTCACTTTCTGGTTACAGTTCTGGAAGCCCTGCCTTTGCCCATCCACGTTTCTTTTCTCCAAAAATGATAAACGAGCCTCAATGGCAAAGCTAGAAACCAGCCTGTGAGGTCAGTCATCTAGTTCAATGGAAATACTTTTCCAGGAGAGCCCAGGTGACTCAGTGGTTTAGAGCCGCCTTCAGCCCAAGGCGTGATCCTGGAGACCCGGGATTGAATCCCACGTCAGGCTCCCTGCATGGAGCCTGCTTCTCCCTCTGCCTGTGTCTCTGGTTCTCTCCCCCCCCCGCCCTTGTTCTCATGAATAAATAAATAAAATCTAAAAAAAGAAAAGAAATACTTTTCCCAAGTTGTGTTCCTGACTATAACCCTGATGCAACAGTCACTGATGGCTTCCAAGCCCCTGCCGTCACTTGGTGCTCAGGCATTTGTTGGGACATTTCTGTGCCCGGCCCATGGACTCCTGGCCACCGTGGAGGCTGGAAATGGTTGGGACAAGCAACCTCGGACTGGTGCGGCCCACCAGCCCTTGCCCTGGGCAGTCCTTCCTGCCCTGCTCAGGGACCACCTGACCACCGGATGGTGGCATTCATCTCATGGGAGCCAGCTTGTCATTTGCATATTGTTGCACACAGGACTGTGGAATCCTCTTGCACCCCCACCTGGAGAAGATTTTTGACAGATGAGGCAGGAGTCAGTTTGCACACACTCTGTTCCTCTGGCCCTGCCTTGTGGACAGTATGAGCTCATGCAAGAGGTGCCCTGCTAGCGACAGGCTTGAAGATGGCCTCAGACTGGCTTCCTTCCTTGTCCTTGGCTCTTCCCAGGCCCACTCTGGCTCCAGGGTCCATGGCCCTCAGAGCCAACCCTTGTCTTATATTCCACCTTTTTTGGGTGAGGGCTCAGGGAAGGTGTCATCCAGGCACAGAAGCGACTCTTGGAGGATATTCACCCATTGTGCAGATGAGATGATGGATACAGGAAGTCAAACTGAAGGGAATCCCTAGGTGGTGAGAAAGTAGAGTGTCGGGACCCCACAGTTCAGCATCAAAGCCACATTCTGCAGCTTCCCTTGCTGTTGGGTCCAGGGGTATAGACAAGATATACGCCCAGTACCACACAGAAGAGATGACCGACCTATCTGGGCAGGGCTCTGCCAATATCGATTATCATCTGCAAGCTCCCCTCTTGCATGTGGCCCATGTGGGCACCATGGGGACGGAGATTCAGTCTGTTTTGTGCACAACACTGTCCAGAATATAGTGGGGGACGAACACATTCTTTCTAAGTGAATTAATGAAATGGAGTAAATAGCTGCCATTTGTTGAGGTTCTACTATAAATAGGGGCCGGGCTTTGTGCTTCATGTGTGTCTGTGACCCAGTAAGCCCCGACTCCCCTTCGTGTGTGACCTGTGGGGGTGGCCAGTGCTGAAGGTCAACTCTGTGGCTGCACACAGGCTGTCCTCAGGGGAGGGCTGCAGGCTCTCTCCCCATGGGCCTGACTAGTGCCAGTGCGGTGTAGACCTCAGGGTGATTCACAGCCCAGACCTAATGGGCCAGCACCCCAAGGGGAGCCCATTTCTGAGGCCCAGATGCACACGTGGGAAGATTGCACAAAGCAGCAGATGCTTTTGTAAATAAAGTTTTGTTGGAGCACGGCCATGCACACTCCTTTACGTACCATCTACCTCTGCCTTCGAGCTGCAGGGTGGAGATGAGTAGTTGCAACACGGAACACATGGCCCATGAAGTCTAAAATACCTTCTATCTGACAAATTGTCTACTATGCATGTACTTTGGAGTCCCAGAGGGAAAAGGGGCAGCAAAGAGAAGAAATATTCAAGGACATTGCTTAGAATTTTCCCTAGATTTGATAAGAGAGTCAACCATACGGTTCCAAAAGGGTCAGTGAGCCTCAAGCAGGACAAAATGAAGAAAACCAGCAAATGGGCAGATCACAAAGTACGAGTCCCTCCAAACAGAAAGAACAGCAGCGTGAGCGACTGCTGATGTTTCATCAGGAACCATGGAAATTAGGAAAAAATAATGGGTTTTCTACTAGAATATTCCATAGTCATAGAGAATATTGCACACCCATGAAGGCTAAATAAAAAGACTTCGTAGATAAACAAAAGCTAAATGAATTCTTGCCACCAGGTCCTCCTACGAGGGAGGCTGAGTGATCCGGGAGGGAACGGAACATTCATACCTTTCTCCCAATTTCCTTAGGAATCTGTTGAATAAATAAAAATAATTCTAAAATGTATTCTGAGTTCTGGAACATAAACAGATATAAAATATGTGATGTATACGCATAGACCTGAAAGGGAAGGACCACGTGGTGCATGCAGTGCCACGACATCCGTTCCAGCAGACTGCGGTGTGCAGCAGGTCCTGGGTGTACTGCAGCGGGTCAGAGGTGCACAGTGGTGGGTCGGGGGTACATGGCGGTGGGTCCTGTGTGCATGGTGGCAGGTTAGGGTGCACGGCGGTGGGTCAGGGGTGCACAGCGTCTGGGCCGGGGCAGCCACTAGGGACACAAAGCTGGAGAAGTAGCACATATCTGATGAAGTTCCTCAAAGTCACGAAGTGCGAGGAAAGTGGTAGGGAGTAGAGAGGAGCACAATGTTTTCCAATGGGTGGGAACACGTTGGAACCTGCTGGAAGCAGCTGCAGCCATCCCTGATGGGGGTCTGTAGCATTAGCCATATTTTAGAGGCGAAACTCCATCATGTCTTCTCTTTCAGAGTTTAGATGGAGGAAAGGACAATAAATGTGAAGAAAGTAACAGAAGAGGAAGAAATGAGTAAAATACAAGCCAGACGTCCCAGAGAACACATGGCCCGAGGTCAGCTTTGGCATGTCCCAGACGCTGATCCAGAAAGTGCCAGGAGGCACAGAGGGACTGGTCCTGTGGGTCCTATCCTACCAACGTGGGAAGAGGAGGGGGCAGGTGCCACGTCCATCTTCCTGCGTGCACGCGCACACACACACGCCCCCTGTGGGCTCTCTTTCCTTCCTGCCTGACCCCCTGCCTCATTCTTCTACCCCGACTCCTGTGTTCACACACGAATGTATCTGCTTGCACACTTATGTGCTCAAATGTGAGCACGCACCCAAATAGTGGCCCGAGGGCTGCGGCTGGGGCTCCACAGAACACACGTGCGGCCGTGAACTTTGCTGATTCTCATTCCACACACACAGCTCCCATTGCACAGGACGGAGGGCTGCACACATCCCAGTGATAGATGGCGAGCAAACCCCACAGTGCTCCCTCGACCCTGTGAAGAAGCAGAGGCTGGCTTGGCACGGCTTGGCAAGGATCAGTTTTCCCTAATAGAGCTGCAGCCCAGTGATGTAAGAAAGTTCCGGAACCCTGCATGTATGTGGGGCTTCCCTCTCCGGCTGGGGGCACTGGCCACTGTGTGCGTGTCCCCCGTGGCCCAGCTGAAATCCAGCCCACCTCTCTCTGGGAGCCAAGCTGTCCTGGACAGCCTGCTAGCTACTGTGGGCCAGTGCTTTGTCCACCAGGGAGGCACAGACATACGCACACACCTGGGATCTCTTGACCGTGGATGGTTCTGAGTGTGGCTTTGTGTGAAGCTGCTTGAGTCATTCAGTGGGTGTTACGGGCACACTTCCTCCGGGCCATGCTCCACAG
Organism: Vulpes vulpes; assembly: GCF_048418805.1. Lineage (NCBI taxonomy): Eukaryota > Metazoa > Chordata > Mammalia > Carnivora > Canidae > Vulpes > Vulpes vulpes. The sequence continues at coordinate 62,961,345 of NC_132782.1, forward strand.
ATGATGAGAGCCTTGGCTTCTCCTTCATCAAATGCGGGTAATAACCAGGCCCCTGGATGTGAGAGCCCGTTCCCCTCTGCTGGCTCCTCTACGGCCTGCCGTTGGGCCAGGGGCTGCGTGGGCAGCCAGCAGGTGGAGCCCGCACAGCCGTTGGCACACACCGTCCCCGTCCCCCGTCCCAGGGAGCCGTCCTCCTCCTGCTGTGAGCGCCTCTCCAGGTTTGAACTCAGGCAGTGAGTGTGCCGTCTGTGGGATGTAGTAGATGTGGTGGCGTTGCTCACAGTGTACCACACGGGACCTCTAGACCGTCTCCTCCCCCCGGAAGTGGGTGAAGGATGGGGGGATGCTGGAAGCCTCTTGCAATGTCCGGCCTGGTCTGGGTGCAGGTCGGGTGCAGGCAGCACGTCCCCCAACCAGTCTGCTCCCAGGGTTGGCCCCAGGGCCTTGCAGCTCCTAGAGGCTCAGCACCGAGCCCTCTCCCTGACTCAGCTGCCTTGCCCCATGGTGCCTCCAAGGTCCCTGTCAGGGACAGAGGCCGGGGAGGCAGGGGTGATGAGCCAGGCTGGACGCGGCACCCTGGGGCCTCATCCCCAGGACAGTGCGGTCAGCCCCGGGTGACCTGTGGGCCCCGGGAGGAGGGCACTGGCCGGACATGGCATGGCCTGGATGCCTGCCCCTGCCCTGAGGTTGCCCTGTTAAGTGCCATCTCGGGAGATCACGAAGCAGGAGCTGGGGGGTTCCGTGTGGCCGTGGTGGGGGTCCAGGCCCGACTTTGCCCCCCTGGGATGGACACTCCTTGCCACATCTCAGTTTCCATGTCCCGTGCAATGGGTCCAAGGGCACCGTCTAGATAAGCTGTCTTCTGCAGGAAGGTGGGAAAAGCTAGAGTGAGCGAGCAGGGAAGCCGTGGGCGGGTCTGTCCTT